>NC_133327.1:73097944-73726694 GCF_042186555.1 Aquarana catesbeiana | reverse complement strand
CTATCAGAATGCAGTTACATTCAGTTATAAATATAGGTTTTTTATAGAGAACCATCTCTTAGTATAATAAATGAAGAGATATCAGGAATTAGGATGTCAGTCCATTGAATCTTCTTGGTCCATGGATGATGTGGCATAACGGCCTCTTTTGTGAGAATGATGATTCCCATTTTGTTCTGAAATTTTCTGGGTGCTGCCTGAAAGTGAAGATGACGCCATTCTTCTGCGTGGGGGAGTGTTGCTGCTTGTGGGTTCTGTCAGATTTAATTTTAAAAGGGTTTGTTGTAGTTCATCTGCTGATCTGCTTCTGTAAATTGTACCTTGGTAGTTAAATCTGACTGAAAAGGGGAAGCCCCATTGATACATAATGTTGTGGCGTTGCAGTTCCATTAGTTGGGGTTTCATGGATCGTCTTTTAGTAATAGTAAGTTGGGATAGGTCAGCAAAAATTTGATAATTGTGTCCTTGAAAATTAAGTTCCTTTTTTTCTCTTGCAGCAATTAGTATTTGTTCTTTCGTTCTGTAATAATGAAATTTTGTGATTATATCACGTGGGGGTCCATCTTTCTTTTTGGCTGTGAGGGCTCTGTGTACTCTGTCCAGTTCTAAACGTTCAATAGGGATATCTGGCTTTAGTTCTTGTAATAGAGCAGTAATAGTAGATTGCAGGTCTGTCACAGTTTCAGGTATTCCCCTTATGCGCAAGTTTGAACGTCTGGCTCTATTTTCGTAATCTTCGAGCTTAGTTTGAAGTATTAAATTCTCTTTTTTTAATTGTTCCAATTCTGTTATATTTTCTTGGGTTGTAATTTCAATTTCATCCATTTTTATTTCTAAGGCTGCGGTGCGGTTTCCCAGCTCTCTTATTTCTTTGGTTAGGCTTTTTGTTATTTGGTCTGAGGTTTGTTTTAAAGCCTTATGAAGCATCTTTTCAAATTGTAATAATATTACTGGGGATACTGAGGAGGCTTGTGGAGAAGTTTGTGAGAGAATTTGTTCTGTATCTGACTCAAATGGAGAGTCTTGCTGTGACATTTTCTGTCTGTGAGAGCGCCCTGATGCTGTATCTTGTGAGGTGACTGGAGCTGCTTCAGCTGCAGTGAGTGCCTGTGAGCTCTTTGTGAGGTGATTTTTATTTCTGCCACGGTTTCCTCCCAGTACCATATTTCCTGCCCAAACTTTCACAGTTTGTTCCCTGGGGCAAAAAGGTTCAAATGGATACCTTTTGAGCCTGCAGGCTCCGCTTTGTCCTTCTCTTCTCTCCTCAGCGGTGTGGAGCTCTAACAATGCATGTCTGCTCCGCTAGGCTCCGCCTCCTCAACTTCACACTCTCAATCACGAAAAAGGATTTTTTATAAAGTAAATGCTGTAGACTACTTGAGTAGTAGTGAGAAATTAACATCCTGCACTCTCATGCCTCAGATCCACCCCAATTCCTGCAACTCCACACCTCAGATCACTGCCCCCTCTGCAAAACTGTTTCACCACTGTACCCCCTGCACATCTGCCCCACCACTGTAACCCCCTGCACATCGGCCCCACCACTGTACTCCTCTGCACATCTGCCCCACCATTGTACTCCTCTGCACATCTGCCCCACCACTGTAACCCCCTGCACATCTGGCCCACCACTGTAACCCCCTGCACATCTGGCCCACCACTGTAACCCCCTGCACATCTGGCCCACCACTGTAACCCCCTGCACATCTGCCCCACCACTGTAACCCCCTGCACATCTGCCCCACCACTGTAACCCCCTGCACATCTGCCCCACCACTGTAACCCCCTGCATATCTGGCCCACCACTGTAACCCCCTGCACATCTGCCTCACCACTGTACTACCCTGTACGTCTGCCTCACTTCTGTACCCCCCTGCTCATCTGCCCCACCACTGTACCACCCTGCTCTTCTGTCCCACCACTGTACCCCCCCGCTCATCTGCCCCACTAATGTTCCCCCTGCTCTTCTGTCCGACCACTGACCCATCTTCTCATCTGTCCTAACACTAAATTTATCTGCTCATCTGCCCCACCACTGTACCTCCTGAACATCTGCCCCACCTCTGTACCCCCCTACTCCTCTGTCCCACCGCTGTAACTCCCTGCTCATCTGTCCCACCAATGTACCTCCTTTCTCCTCTGCCCCGCCACTGTACTCCCCTGTACATCTGCCCCACCTCTGTACCCCCTGCTGTTCGGCCCAACCACTGTAAATCCCTGCTCATCTGTCCCATCAATGCACCTCCTTCCACATCTGCCCCACCACTGTACCCCCCTCTTCTTCTGTCCCACCGCTAAACCCCCTTCTCATCTGCCCCAACACTGAACCTCCCCGCTCATCTTTTCCACCACTGTAACCCCCTTCTGATCTGGCCCAACAATGAACCCCCCCACACTCATCTGTCCCACCACTGTAACCTCTGCTCATCTGCCCTATCACTGTACCCCCTGCTTTTCTGTCCCACCGCTGAACCCCCTTATCATCCCTCCCACCACTGTACTACTGCACATCTGCCCCAACACTGTACCCCCTTGCGCTTCTGTCCCACCACTGTAACCCCCCTGCTCATCTGCCCTATCAATGTACCCCTTTTCTCATTTGCCCCACCACTGTACCTCCCTGCACATCTGCTCCACTGCCATATCCCCATGCACTTCTGTCTCACTACTGAATCACCTTCTCATCTGTCCTAACACTGAACCCATCTGCTCACCTGCTCCACCACTGTAGCCTGCTTTCTCATCTGCCCCACCAATGTACCTCCTGCACATCTGTCTCATCTCTGTACCCCCCTGCTCTCCTGCCCCACCACTGTAACCCCCTTCTCATCTGTCCCACCAATACACCTCCTTTCACATCTGCCCCACTGCTCTACCTCCCTGATTTTCTGTCCCACCACTGAACGCCCTTCTCATCTGCCCCAACACTGAAACCCCCTACTCATCTATTCCACCACTCTAACCCCCTTTTCATCTCCTCCAACACTGAACCCCCCTGCTCATCTGTCCCACCACTGTGACCCCTCTGCTCTTATGTCCCACTGCTGAACCCCCTTCTCATCTTTTCCACCACTGTACCTCCCTGAACATCTGCCCTACAGCTGTACCCTCCTGCCCATCTGTCTCACCTCTGAACTCCTCCTGCTCATTTTCCCCACCGCTGTACCCTCTTCTTATCTATGATATGCATGATATGCAGAGTAGTGAAAGGAAGCAGAGATGAGACACATCTACCTGTCCTGACACACTCATCCTGCTGATCCACCTCTCGCATCCAGCCCACCTGCTTGTATCTGAAATGGATGCGCAATGATAAGCTCAGGTAAGGGGTATTTTCTTAGAAAGCAGTGGGCCTGTGTGCAGGGTCATAATTTGGGCCCCCGCGGCTGAGAAAAAGTGTGGCACTGAGCGCCGCAGCAAAATTTGGGTGTGGCTTTCATTGCGCTGAATACTGGCTGTGGCGTACAGGGACACAAAGTGCAGGGGTTCAGTAGTAAATGATGCAAAGGTTCAGGAATAATTTCAACAAAGTTCCCAGAAGCTCAACAGTAATTCCACAAACTGTCACCTTTTCTCAAACACAGTGAAATCCCTTCTTTCTGAGAATGGTAGTGGCAACCAAGCGAGTCATCTTTCCCCAACTGATGGACGGGCTAGCAGGACTGTGATTGGCTTTAACAGTGGCCAATGACAGTCTTCCGCCTCCTGGAAACAGGGACCGTCCCCCCTAGCAGAACTGCACCCAATCTTTTACATACATAGTTACATAGTAGGTGAGGTTGAAAAAAGACACTACTCCAACCTATGTGTGTGATTATATGTCAGTATTACATTGTATATTCCTGTATGTTGTGGTTGTTCAGGTGCTTATCTAATAGTTTTTTGAAACTACGGATGCTCCCCGCTGAAACCACCGCCTGTGGAAGGGAATTCCACATCCTTGCCGCTCTTACAGTAAAGAACCCTCTACGTAGTTTAAGGCTAAACCTCTTTTCTTCTAAAAGTGGTCTTATTAAACTTCCTTCCGTGGAAAAGTTTTATCCCTATTTTGGGGTCACCAGTATGGTATTTGTAAATTTAAATCATATCCCCACTCAAGTGTCTCTTCTCCAGAGAGAATAAGTTCAGTGCACGTAACCTGTCTTCATTACTAATATCCTCCAGTCCCCCTCAGTGCAGGTGCGGCATGGGGAATTCTGAAATTGAAATGCATTAGTGTCTCACTGACACTTCCCTGCGCTGCTCTACTGATGAGGAGGAAGTTGAGTGCTGGCAAAAGAGGCTTTGCGTGCCGCCTGCGGCACCCGTGCCGGGGGTTGCTCACCCCTGTTCTAGGCAGTTTTGCTTCATTTAGATATTCCTGTGTTTGTTGTTTCCTTTTTTCCTCTATTACTCTTGTCTCCTTCTCTCTTACTGAGTATAGGTTGCTATAGTTTCTTTGGAAAACCTTTGCTATTTCTGATGTTTCACACACCATCCCTCCTTTCATATTTTTCATCTTTTCTATATAATTTAACAACTTTTTTTTTTTAGGGTTTTTGCAAGATATTTTCCTGGTTTGTTCCCCCATTTGTATCTATCTTTTGCCACTTTAATAAAGAACTTTCTTGTTCCATTAAGTCTTTTAGCTGATCTCTTTTTAGTGTTAATGTCTGTTGTACTTCAGTGTCAGCTTTCTTTTCATGTACTGTATCTGTTCCAACTCATATATTTCTTTTATTGCCCTTTCCATTTCCATTGCCTTTTCCCTCTTCTTTCTTGCACCTATAGATATCAACACACCTCTGATATAAGCTCTATGTGCTTGTTTTTAATTTTGTGTTATTATGTCTTGTATCAAATCTTCATTTAGCTTCAATGTATTTGCCCTGTTTTGTGTTCCCGTAAGTGTCAACTTCACTATTACTGGGGCATGATCTGAGAGTGATGTTATTTCAATAGATGATTTTTCAAATGTTTCCAGAAGTCTATGTTCCACCAGGATATAATCTAATCTTGACTATGTATCATGCACTGGGAAATGGAAAAACTAAACCCTCACCCGTAGATGTTGAGCCCTCCAAACATCCACCAGTTGGCATTGGTGTAATTTTTTTCTTGATCACCCTTAATTGGTAGTCCCCAGTGCATGTGACGTACTATCCATATTAAATAACCTTTTGGGTTTTTATTGGGACAATATACGTTAGCCAATGTACATTCCATCCCTTATAGGTTTCCTTTCGGAAATAGATAACGTCCCTCCAGGTCTACTTTCCTATCTTCCAATATAAATCTGAGATCTCTTGCTAGTCCTATTGCTACCCCTTTCGCTCTTCTAATTGGGGAGTCTCCATAGTACCATGTTGGGTAGGGTTTTGAGTATAATTTAACATTTGTGTCTAATGCTATATGTGTCTCTTGTAGAAATATTATATCCACGGAATATCTTTTATTTTCCCTTAATACCTTAAACCTTTTTTGTGGGGTGTTCAGCCCTCTTACATTATATGTCAACCAATTTATACTTGTCATTTAAATTCTCATGGGACTTGTAGTTTTGCAACAGCTGGAGGGCCACCAGTTTGAGACCCCCGCCCTAAACAGATAGAAACAGATAGATTTTGTCTTTGTCTGCGGTGTTTGATCCTGCTGAGGTCTGTGTGAGACAAATAAACTCTGCAGAGAGAGAGCAAAGGCAGAAAAAAAAGAAGATGACTCACCACTCCTGATGTGCAGACAAATGGTCTGTATTAGGTCTGCTGCAGTTTCTGGGGGGAGAAAGAGAGGTATCCTAGTTCCTCTATGTGACTCTCCACTTCGGGGGGGGGAGGGGGTGTTTTTACCAGTTCTACCCTTCTTGCTGTCTGAGGGCAATTCCGCTTGTTTTTTGGCCGTGGCTGGTATCCCTGCAGCCGAGTCTCAGCTTGTCCATCCAAGCTTTTCCACCCAGAGTGCCTTGGACAGGCACTTTCACTTCCGCTCTCCCCTGCAGTGTCTCCGGCGTTTCTCTGAGCTAAGCCAAGCTTGGCAATGGTTTTGAGCAATTACAATTTTTTAATTTATCCTTCAAGTCCCAGTATTTGTTATATACTGTATAGGAGATGGTGATGGAGTTTCTTAACCTTAGCAGGCCTTTACGGTTCAGTTTACGGTGTTTTAGTCCAGGTGGCAGTTTCTCCTGATGTATAGTCTTTACATTGTATATGGAATCTGCTGTGACTCTGCTGTCTGCAGCTGCTGACTTTTAATAATCAAACACTTACCTGTCCTAGGGTCCAGCGATGCGGGGGATCGAAGCCCCGCTCGTCTTGCCCCCCCGGCATTGTAATTGTGGGCATCCGGCTGTGGCTTCACAGCTGGGCACCCACCGCGCATACGTGAGCCGCGCCGCGTGCTGTGACTGGCCGCGCAATTATCTGGGACCTGTGACGTGTCCCAGATGATTTCCTAGAGGGAGGGGTGAGAGGTGATCTTCCTTCTGGCACCGAGGGTGCGCCACTTTTGGGTGGAACTCCGCTTTAATGATTAGTAAGCAGCAATATATTACGTTTTTGGCATTGGGTATAATACCACTTGAAGCTCTGCTGACTTCCATCATCCAATAATGTGCAAACAAAATCCTGCTTTTAATTATTTTTTCCTTGCATGTGATTTGGGTATTTGGGCACATTCACTAAGCTCTGGGGGAAATTCCTTTGTAACTGCAAAATGACCAGCCTTTTTGTCTTTATTAAATCAAGTATAATGGAAGGGCTGAAATTATTACCTTTGCTGGAAAATTCTGCTCCATGTGCTGGTCACCTAACCAAAAACCTAGGCATTTGATCAGGATCAGAGTTCAAATGTGCTAACCATCCTCTTCAAAAAAGGTCATGTGCATAGGTATATGCAGTCTATTGCATTAGGTTGTGCATCCCAAAGCTCAAACACACATGCCTTTTTCTGCAGCCTCAGCTGCATGTGGCAGTGAATGAATGGGTAGTGCTCTGTGCTGAGCGGCTTCCTGTTCATTCACAAACTGAAGCATTGGAAACTGATTACTATGCTTCAGTTATGAATGAACACAGTGAGTTAGTAAGTGTGTTCATTTAGAAAAGGAAGGCGCTCATGAATGACATATTTATTAGCCCCTTCCCCCACTCTCCATCCTGAAACATTCCCCAAAGCAGCTGGAGGGAGAGGAGAGGAGGGAAGCCAGTAGACTTGCAGAGTGGGGGGGCCAACATGGGGGAATCCCAGGCAGTAGGGGGAATCGGCACTCAAGTAGTGATTAGGGTGTGCCCAGGCACAACTGGCACACCCCCTGTGCACATATATAGAAAATGGACAGAATCCAAAGTGAATCTTCAAAGAGAGACAGCCGGTCTCTGTGACCAAATGCGCAAATAGGTGTCTGGCTATCTGAGCAGCACTGGAGGGAACACAGAGCTGTATTTTCCCCAGGAAAGAAAATCATTTCAGCACTTCTATTGTTTTTTATTTATCCACCTCGGCCAGAATGCTAACATTTGAACGTGGGTCCACTTTAAATCTGTTGCTAAACGCCTTCAGCAAGCCGTATCAGCAAACTGTGATTCTGTCCTGTACTTCACTAAAGAATAGCTGTAAAATAATATTGCAGCAGTTAACATTTCATAAAATATTAACATAATTGCCATTGATTTGCAAATTAAAGAACACTACGGCCAAATCTTTTTAAGTATTCATATATTACTTAAAAGCTTATTAAAATCCACTATAACATCGCCACAATAAAAATTCTGTGTCGTTTGTGTGCAAATAGGGATTTAAATTACACGCTGTCCAGCATAGCATTAAACTCATTTCATGGCAGGCTATTAGACATGTTGTAAATACATTACAAAGTGAAAGATTAACATAAAACAATTGTTTTCAAAAGTTTTCTTAAAGAAAACTGCCCTTTTGTTGTTTGAATACAATTATATTGGAGAAAAACAACACATATAATAATAACCCCAGAGACAGAATGGGGCAGATGAGTGACTTTGAAAGATGCTCTTAAGGGCTTGTGTCAATGAACTTTTGTTCACCTACCAGAAAGCGGCTCCCTCTATGCAAAAATATAATAATTAAAAAAAATGAATTTATTTTATTAAAATGTATCTTGGGAAGCAATCATTTGCCTGCAATCATCTGTAAAGGTTTTTACCCTGGACTGGTATTGTTCAAATATTAAATTAATTTTGGTGGCTCAAGCTCAAGCAAATCACGCATAGACAGTTTTTCCCCTAAAGTGACCCTAAACTGTGGTTAAGAAAAGAACATTCTATTCAAGTATGTATTATTTATTTATTACAGGTACTTATATAGCGCTATCAAGTATGCTTTGCATAAATATTGTACATTTACATCAGTACCTGCCCCAATCAAAAGTCCCTAACTGACATTCACACATATATTAGGGCCAGTTTAGACAGGAGACAATTAACCTATCAGTGTGGGAGGAAACCGAAGTACCCGGAGGAAACCCACGCAGGCACAGGTAGAACATACCAACTCCAGGCAGGTAGTGCCGTGGCTGGGATTCAAACCAACGACCCTAGTGCTGCTAGACAGAAGTGCTAACCACTTAACCACCGTATTCTTAAAATGATTGTAAATGCTCTATTTATTTTTTCAAAACAACAAACATATCATACTTAACTGCTTTGTTCAATGTCTCTTCTGGGCCCCCCCGCTCATGGCTTCTTCCTCTTGCTGAGTGCCCCCAAAGCAAGCAGCTTGCTATGGGAGCACTCATGCCTGCTCTCCCCTAAGCCCGCTCTGTGTGTGCATTGACACACAGAACGTGGCTAGGCTTTAATCATCACTGGCTGTGACTGGCCGCTGTCTCTGAGTCAATAAAGGAGGAGAGAACCTCTACATTCATGCACATCGCCGCTGGATCGAGATTGGGCTCAGGTAAGTATAAGGGGGGGGGGGGGGGGGTTGCATGCAGAAAAAACTTTCTGCATTTAGAACCATTGTACTGTATATATATATATATATATATATACACAGTACCTCACATTTTTGTAAATATTTTATTATATCTTTTTGTGTGACAACACTAAAGAAATGACACTTTGCTACATTGTAAAGTAACAAGTGTACAGCTTGTTTAACAGTGTAAATTTGCTGTCTCCTCAAAATAAATCAATATGCAGCCATTAATGTCTAAACCTCTGGCAACAAAATTGAGTACATCCCTAAGTGAAAATGTCCAAATTGGGCCCAAAGTTTCAATATTTTGTGTGGCCATCATTATTTTCCAGCACTGCGATTTTTATCGTGACTGCGACATTATGGCGGACACATGGGACAATTATGACACATTTTTGGGACCATTGTCATTTTTACAGCGATCAGTGCTGGAAGGGGTTAAGTGTTTCCCAGGGAGTGATTCTAACTGTTAGGGGACGTGGCTATGAGTGACACGTCACTGATCACCGCTCCCGATGACAGGGAGCTATGATCAGTGACAGTGTCACTAGGCAGAACGGGGAGATGCTTGTTTACATTAGCATCTCCCCTTTGTTCAGCTCCGTGAGACGATCACGGGTATCCCCACGGACATCGAGTCCGCGGGACCTGCGATCGTACTCACGGAGCTTGCGGCAGGGTCGCGCGTGCTGCCGGCGGCGCGCACGCGACCACGCGGTGGCAAATTCAAAGGAATGGATAGGTACGCCCATTTGCGCAGCCGTGTTATTCTGCCGACAAATTTGTACATGCGGCGGTCGGCAAGTGGTTAACCCTCTTGGGCATGGAGTTCACCAGAGCTTCACAGGTTGCCACTGGAGTCTTCCACTCCTCCATGACAACATCACAGAGATGGTGGATGTTAGAGACCTTGCGCTTCTCCACCTTCAGTTTGAGGATACCCCACAGATGCTCAATAGGGTTTAGGTCTGGAGACATGCTTGGCCAGTCCACCGGCTTTACCTTCAGCTTCTTCAGCAAGGCAATGGTCGTCTTGGAGGTGTGTTTGGGGTCGTTATCATGTTATCTTCTCCAAGGAAGTATCTCACCAATGTTTGTCTCTCAGGTGGGGTATATGACCACTGGTCCTTATTATTTTGAATGAATATGGATGTGGTCTTTAGTGTTGTTGTTATATTTAAAATCTCTAGGCATTGGTATGGGGAATATTTACTTTTACAGATGTTTTCAGAAAGTTTTGCAATTTACAAAAGGTCAGACTATACAAAAAAAGCATACAAACTACAGTACTAAACAAACAAACAAATGTATCAAAAGAAAATAAAATGCATTCAAGTACTTGCATAGGACACATCATGATTTTAGAAACATTTCAGATATAAAAAACATAGCTGTGCGGCCTCAGGCTAATTTTTGAGGGAGATTGGAGTTTGATTGACCAAAGGGGAATGACATTAGATAAGAAGGAAGAGGAGAAAAGAGAAATAATAGAAATAAACTCACATACATAAGACAGAAGCTTTACAGAATGTGCAGCTTAAATATGAAAAAGGTGAGGAATGGACTGTATAGAAGGTATATTTCTAAATGTATATTTTATTTGTCTATAATTATAAAAAAGAAAAAAATTGCACATAGAGAACAAAATAAGCAGCCTACACATCACTAGACATACAGTGCAAAATGGAAATAAAAGACAAAAGTGTGGCGCTAAGTGAGCAAGTGAATAACGTATGAACCTGATAAGGTAAAATAGGCAGTGCAAAATTGAATGTGAACAAAACCAAAACATAAAAGTCCAGAGTGAATAATAAACATCTATGGAAAGTCCATTAGAATTTAGAATAAAGTGAAAAGGTCTTTCTTGGATAATCCGGAATGAATCTTGAACATACAGTCAAAATGGTGTTCACGCTTACCAGATTTGATGGACACACGTATAGTATAGCACGTGGATTAAACAGGCACGTGCATGCCTACTGTGTCCCTAGGGACCCGATGCGCATGCCTGGCGGCTGCGATCTCCGCCGGGCACCTGCGATCGCTCCTGACAGAGCGAAAACAGGGATTTGTGTGTGTAAACACACAAATCCACGTCCTATCAGAGGAGAGGCGACAGATCGTGTGTTTCTAGTATATAGTAACAATGATCGGTCTCGTCCCCAAGTCAGTCCCATCCCCCACAGTTAGAACACACAGTAATGGCACTTTCACACTGCCAGCGCCCTGGCATCAGCGGAGGGGACTGGATGGCGCAGGAGGCAGCTGGTCTGTCATATGGAGTAGAGGCACACAATCTCATCCACGGCTTGGCACTATTAAGGCATGCTATAGAGCGGTGCACTAATGCACCAGACCCATGTGAGTACCCTATAATAGGGCTTTGTTTGCATTAAATAAAATCTTTTAAAACATTATTACACTGTGGAAGTCTCTTTTTGATATTTATATATGAGGATGCCACATCTTTGAGCAGTATTTGGACCCTGCAACCAGACCTGGAATCCGTTTTGACGATTAAAAAGCGTGTACCGACCATACTTAATTGCGAGGTCACACGCTCTGAGGTGAGTAGCCATTACCTTGGGGTGGCGAGCACCTGAGTGTAATCACTGCTGCAGATGGCTATATTCACAGTCACCTATCAAGTCGCGTTTATTATCTTTGTATTAAGGATGCTGAAAACTGACCCTGGATATTCAGAGTATCACGGACCTATATGCACTTGAGCACTTTGTAGATCACTTTTTTATCAATATTTATATTTTATGAAATGTGTGTACCGTATATACTCGAGTATAAGCTGAATTTTTCAGCACATTTTTTTGTAATGAAGGTGCCCCCCTCGGCTTTTACTTGAGTCAAGCCAAATTTGGTGTGCAAACCCAGTGGAACTACAACATATCCAAAGCTGAGGTTCCTAGCATCAAGTGGCCCCGAGATATGGGGCCCCAAAGTCGGTTCAGAAAATGTCATTCTCTGCTGCAGAAAAGTGCTTGACATTTTCTGAACCGATTTTGGGGCTCCGTATCTTCAGGCCACTTGGTGCTAGGAACCCCAGCTGTATGCTGGTGTTGTAGTGCTATTTCCACTGGGTTTGCACACCAAATTTGGGGTTCCTAGCACCAAGTGGCCCTAAGATGCGGGGCCCCAAAGTCGGTCAACTGTGTCCATCTGCAGCAACGTAATTTCAGGACCCTTTGGGTCCAGAGACCCCAAATTTTGGCTGCTGCTAGGGGGCATCTAGAAACCTTTAACTACCGAGTTTGAAGTTCAGGGGACCTGTGGCTGCAAATAGGCACAGTGAGGCATGCAAATGGGCACAGTGAGGCTGCAAATGGGCATTGTTGACCCTCTTTTCCACTTATAGTAGCTGCGCATTTCTCAACCTAGGCTTATACTCGAGTCAATAAGTTTTCCCAGTTTTTTGTGGTAAAATTAGGTGCCTCTGCTTATATTTGGGTCAACTTATACTGGAGTATATACGGTATATTCACACTATATGATGTTGTAAGCTGTATGACAACAACAGTCGCTTATATATATAACAATTTTGTTAACAATTTTGTTTTTTAGGTTTTTTGCTGCAGGTTCAGCAGATCATTAAGGGCATAGCACAGCACAAGATTTATCCATCTATCTGTGATTCTCACACGTTAGAATGGGATGTGATTAGTGCTAGCAGCTGTCATCACACTATTATAAGATAGGGGTTCTTTGATTTGGTAGCTCGCAAGACCTTTACTACAATTTTGAAATATATACATGCGTCTGTACTCAAAAATTATTGCAGATAGACTGACATCTATCTTACCCACGCATATTAGCTTAGATCAAGTGGGCTTTATGATGGGTTGGGAGTATGCCCAATCCATCATAGCGTTTATGCCCATTATATGGAATATGCCCAGAGAAACACTATTCCATCATGCCTTTTATCGGTTGATGCTGAGATGGCATTTGATAGGGTGGTCTGGTGTTTCCTGGGAGAAGCCCTGAATCAACTTGGGGTTGGCCCACAAATGCTACATACATTATGGCCTTATACTCCAATCCCAGAGCGAAAATATGCACAAATGGTATACTCTCAGAATATGTGCAAATATCAAATGGTACCGGACAAGGTTGTCTCCTGTCCCCCTTGCTATATGTGATAGTAATGGAACATCTTTCTACAGCTATACACAATAATAGCGATATTCAAGGTATTAAGATCAAAGGAAAATAATATAAAATGTCAGTATATGCGGACGATTTATTATTATATATCACCAATTCGATAGCGAGTTTACCTAATCTTATACATGAATTTAAAAGGTTTGGAGAGGTAAGCAACTTTAAAGTTAACTATGAAAAGTCCGATATGCTAAATATATAATTGCCAAAAGAAGTTCAGGAAATTACTATATGTTTTTCAGGCAATACCTAAGCTTTATTTGGGCTCAAAAATCATCACGGGTAAAAAGAGAAATCCTGATTAGAACAAAAGAGAATGGAGGCCCTGCCCTTCTGGACTTTATAATACACCTGCGTGCAGCGTCTATAATTAGGATTATTGATTGCAGTGGCGGCTGGTGAAGTTTTAGGATTAGGGGGTGTCAGACCCGCCCCTCCTTTTTAACCCCTCCCACGTATAAGCCCCACCCCTTATAGCATCCACCCACTCAGTCCCCTGTATTCCTCTTGCTTCCACCCATAGTGTCCGGAGTATAGAGCTCAGCATCACAGGACAGAGTATACAGCCTCAGAATCACAGGACAGTGTATACAGCCCAGACTCACAGCAGAATATACAGCCCCAGAATCATAGCAGAGAATACAGCCCCAGAATCACAGCAGAGTATACAGTCCAGAATCACAGCAGAGTATACAGCCCAGAATCACAGCAGAGTATACAGCCAAGAATCACAGCAGAGTATGCAGCCCAAAATCACAGCAGAGTATACAGCCCAAGAATCACAGCAGAGTATACAGCCCCAGAATCACAGCCCAGAATCACAGCAGAGTATACAGTCAAGAATTACAGCAGAGTATACAGTCCTGATTCACAGCAGAGTATAGCATATAGCATTTCTCACAAATCCTGGTATATAGCATGTCTCACAAATCCTGGGACATAGCATTTCTCACAATCCTGGTATATAGCATTTCTCACAATCCTAGTATATAGCATTTCACACAAATCCTGGTATATAGCATTTCTCTCAAAGCCTGGTATATAGCATGTCTTACAAAGCCTGGTATATAGTATTTCTCACAAATCCTGGGATATAGCATTTCTCACAAAGCCTGATATATTGCATTTCTCACAAATCCTGGTATATAGCATGTCTCACAAATCCTGGTATATAGCATGTCTCACAAATCCTGGTATATAGCATGTCTCACAAATCCTGGTATATAGCATTTCTCACAATCCTGGTATTTAGCATTTCCACAAATCCTGGTAAATAGCATGTCTCACAAATCCTGGTATATAGCATTTCTGTCAGGGCTGGACTCAGTCCTTCCTTCTCTGAGCTGGCCGCTCAGCTGTCGGTTAATTGCCAGCTCCCATCTCTCTCTACAGTTTCCCAGCTGTTGTTGATTCTGCTTGTCAGTCCTGCCTTCTTAAAGTCGTCCAGCTCACTTGATCTCTGCCTTCGCCTTTGTCAACATCACAGAGACTTTCTCCTGCATTCCTGTTGAAGACTTGCTCGGCTGATGTTCCTTCTGGCTCCTGATCCTGCTTGCTGTACTACTACGTTTATCTCTGGCTCTCTGACATTTGCTTGGCTGACTACCCGATCTGGTTACTGAACTCTGGCTTGTTTTGACTACGCTTACTCTGTTTACCTTATTATTATTATTATTAAACAAGTGTGATTTAACTAAACTTCTGTCTCAATCTGATTCATGGTTCCTGATAGTAGGCAAAGGCCATGAATTCAGAATATACAGTCAATCCACTTGTTAGTAATATTTTTTCCAGATTGGATGAGCAAGATCACCGCATGGACCAGTTTGCCATAGCGTTACAAATGCTCCTGAGTCGCACGGCTCACCTGGAAACTCCCACTGTGGCTTCTCCGGTACAACCTGAGTTGCAGGCCGTCCCTGCTGCTGCTCCAGTCTCTGTGCAGACACCCAACTTGAGTATTACCTCTATAAGAGGTATGTCTGGTTCCGCTCTGCTTCCCCAGCGATTTGGGGGCAATCCAGTTCAATGCAGAGGGTTTCTCAACCAGGTTGAGATTTACTTTGAGATGCTGCTCCAGGCGTTTCCCACGGACAGAAGCAAAGTAGGTTTCATGATATCTTTGCTTTCTGAGAGAGCCTTGGCCTGGGCAAGCCCTCTATGGGAGATGTAAAAGCCTGTTGTCTTGAGTTACCCTGAGTTTATTAGAGTCACAAAGCTACCTTTGTTTCTGCTCCTGTGTTGGCACATCCTGATCCTACATTGCCTTTTATCCTAGAAGTTGATGCTTCTGAGACTGGAGTTGGTGCCCTTCTGTCTCACGTCTTAACTCTGAGAGCGCTATGCATCCATGTGGCTACGTTTCCAAGAAATTGTCACCTGCAGAGTGCAATTACAAGATTGGTGACAGAGAGCTGTTGGCGATCATTTCAGCCTTGAAAGAATGGAGACATCTCCTTGAAAGTACCACTGTGCTGGTTCTCATTCTTTCTAACCTTAAGAATCTCACATTCTTGTCTGAGGCTAAGCACCTCTCTACCAAAAGGGCATGATGGGCTCTTTTCTTGTCGAGTTTTAATTACATTGTCTCATTCTTACCCGGTACTAAGAATGTAAGGGCTGACACCTTGTTATGACAATTTTCTTCCACTTCCAAGTTGGAGTCAGTTCCGGTTCCTGTGATTTCTCCTGATAGTATTCTGGCTACGGTTCGCACAAGTCTTACTTCTCCTTTGGGTGGCAAAATTCTTGCTGCTCAGGTCCATGCTCCTCCTGAGAAAGCTTGTGACCGCTGCTTTGTCCCAGAGAGTCTCTATACTGCCGTGCTCCAGAATTACCATTCTCCCAAGGCAGCTGGCCACGCTGGGAAGAATCAACTCGTTTGGGCCATTTCCCAACAATTCTGGTGGCCTAGTCTACGGGCTGATGTAACTGCCTTCGTAGCTGCCTGTTCTGTGTGTGCTCAGAGTAAGACTCCACGACATCTTGCAGTGGGCCTCCTACAACCCATACGCAATGGAGAGAGGCCCTGGACCCACCTGTCTATGGATTTCATTGTGGAGTCACCCAACTCCCAAGGCAACACTGTTATCCTTATGGTGGTTGACCGGTTCTCAAAGATGTGTCATTGTATTCCACTTAAGAAGCTGTCCACTTCTAAGGAACTGGCTTCCATTTTTGCTCGGGAGATCTTTCGCTTAAACAAGGTGATTGTCTCGGACAGGGGTAGTCAGTTTGTCTCCCAGTTCTGGCAAGCCTTTTGTGCACGTTGGGAATTCAGCTTGCTTTCTCCTCTGCGTATCACCCGCAGTCTAATGGGGCCGCAGAACGAGCCAATCAGTCCTTGGAGCAATTCTTACGTTGCTATATTTCTGACCATCATAACAACTGGTCAGATCTATTACCGTGGGCAGAGTTTTCTCATGACAGTGCCTTGAATTCTGCTTCCCGATTGTTCCCGTTTATGGCGAATTATGGTTTCCAACCTTCCATGTTGCCTGACTCGTTTGTTCCACAAAGTATTCCTGCGTTAGAGGAGCATCTCCGTGGTCTTCGTTCCACTTGGGCACAAGTTCAGGAGGCTTTGCAACATGCTAACGATAGGTACAGACTCCATGCTGACCGCAGACGCCTGCCTGCACCTTCCTACCAGGTTGGGGACAGAGTCTGGCTGTCATCTTGTAACCTCCGACTTTGTGTTCCTTCTTTGAAGTTTGCACCTCGGTTTATTGGGCCTTTCCGTATCCTTTGCAGGATTAACCCAGTGGCTTATGCCTTGGACCTTCCTCCTAGTATGCGCATCTCAAATGTGTTTCATGTCTCCTTATTGAAACCTTTGGTCTGCAATTGCTTTACCACCTCAGTGCCATGTCCTCACCCTATACAGGTTGAGAACCTTGAGGAGTATGAAGTACAATCCACTGTTGACTCCCATAGGTTCCGTGGGTGCATACAATACCTGGTGCATTGGAAGGGGTACGGTCCAGAGGAACGCTCTTGGGTCTTATCCTCGAACGTACATGCCCCTGTCCTCCTCCGTGATTTCCATAGACGTTTTCCCCTCAAGCCCGCTGGTCCTCCAAGGGGAGTGGTCGTTGAGGAGGGGGTACTGTTAGGGCTGGGCTCAGTCCTTCCTTCTCTGAGCTGGCCGCTCAGCTGTCGGCTAATTGTCAGCTCCCATCTCTCTCCACAGTTACCCAGCTGTTGTTGATTCTGCTCGTCAGTCCTGCCTACTTAAAGGCGTCCAGCTCACTTGATCTCTGCCTTTGCCTTTGTCAACATCACAGAGACTTTCTCCTGCGTTCCTGTTGAAGACTTGCTCGGCTGACATTCCTTCTGGCTTCTGATCCTGCTTGCTGTACTACTACGTTTATCTTTGGCTCTCTGACATTTGCTTGGCTGACTACCCGATCTGGTTACTGAACTCTGGCTTGTTTTGACTACCCTTACTCTGTTTACCTTATTATTATTAAACAAGTGTGATTTAACTATACTTCTGTCTCGGTCTGATTCATGGTTCCTGATAATTTTTCAAAATCCTGGTATATAGCATTTCTCACAATCCTGGTATATAGCATTTCCCACAAATCCTGGTATATATCATGTCTCACAAATCCTGGTATATAGCATTTCTTACAAAGCCTGGTATATAGCATTTCTCACAAAGCCTGGTATATAGCGTTTCTCACAAATCCTAGTATATAGCATGTCTCACAAATCCTGATATATAGCATGTCTTACAAATCCTGGTAAATAGCATTTCTCACAAATCCTGGTATATAGCGTTTATCACAAAGCCTGGTATATAGCTTGTCTCACAAATCCTGGAAAATAGCATGTCTCACAAATCCTGGTATATAGCATGCCCATCAGTGCAGCCTATCTGTGCCCACCAGTGCGGTCTCATCTGTACCCACTAGTGCGGTCTCATCTGTGCCCACCAGTGCGGTCTCATCTGTGCCCACCAGTGCCATCTCATCTTTGCCCACCAGTGCCGTCTCATCTGTGCCCACCAGTGCCGTCTTATCTGTTCCCACCAGTGCCGTCTTATCTGTGCCCACTAGTGCAGTCTCATCTGTGCCCACTAGTGCCGTCTCATTTGTGCCTACTAGTGCCGTTTCATCTGTGCCCAGTAGTGCCATTTCTTCTGTGCCCAGCAGTGCCGTCTCATCTGTGCCCACCAGTGCCATCTCATCTGTGTCCAGCAGTGTCGTCTCATCTGTGCCCACCAGTGCCGTCTCATCTGTGCCCACCAGTGCCGTTTCATCTGTGCCCAGCAGTGCCATCTCATCTGTGCCCAGCAGGGCCATCTAATATACAGCTATATATACCCCACCTTCCTCCCTGTATATAGAGACCTTCCTCCATCATCACTGACTGCAGATATACATAATTTGTCCTTTATACAGCCATATATACAGTAACAGGACAAATTATGTATATCTGCAGTCAATGATGAGGGAGGAAGGTCTCTATATACAGGAAGGAAGAAGGTGTGGTTATATATAGCTGTATACACTACTACAAAGATAATATACACAAATTGTGAGTACATCTGTCCTGGGTAGTGTATAGCTATATACACCTACCTTGTTCCTTCCTGTATACAGGACAGATGTCCTCACAATGTGTGCATATAGTGTATACAGCTATATACACGACATCCAGGCACTTGGAAGAAGGCAATCATATTCCCCAAAAAAGGCCCCTGATGTCCAGCTGCGCATGTGTCTGAGTCTGACAGTCTTGTGGATAAATCAGGCACAGGCAGGCATCATGCATTGGCATTGGAACTACAACCCCTGGCAAAAATGATGGAATCACCAGTCCCTGAGGATGTTCCTTCAATTGTTTATTGTTGTAGAAAAAAAGCAGATTACAGACATGGCCAAAAACTAAAGCCATTTCAAATGGTAACTTTCTGGCTTTAAGAAACACTAAAAGAAATCAAGAAAAATAATTGTGGTGGCCAGTAACAGTTAGATTTATAGAACAAGCACAGGTAATAAATTATGGAATCACTCAATTCTGAGGAAAAATTATGGAATCACCCTATAAATTTTCATTACAAACACTAACACCTGCATCAGATTAAATCTGCTTGTTATTATGTAGGTAAAGAGGAGTGATCACACCTTGGAGATCTGTTGCAACAAGTGGACTGACATGAAGCATGGCTCCAACACCAGAGATGTCAATTGAAAAAAAGGAGAGGATTATCAAACTCCTTAAAGAGGGTAAATCATCACGCAGTGTTGCACAAGATGTTGGTTGTTCACAGTCGGCTGTGTCTAAAACATGGACCAAATACAAACAACATGGGAAGGTGGTTAAAGGCAAGCATACTGGTAGACCAAGGAAGACATCAAAGCGTCAAGACAGAAAACTTAAAGCAATATGCCTTGAAAACAGAAAATGTACAACAAAACAAATGAGGAACAAATGGGAGGAAACTGGAGTCAACATCTGTGACCGAACTGTAAGAAACCGCCTAAAGGAAATGGGATTTACATACAGAAAAGCTAAAAGAAAGCCATCTCTAACACCTAAACACAAAAAAACAAGGTTACAATGGGCTAAGGAAAGGCAATCGTGGACTGTGGATGATTGGATGAAAGTCATATTCAGTGATGAATCTCGAATCTGCATTGGGCAAAGTGATGATGCTGGAACTTTTGTTTGGTGCCGTTCCAATGAGATTTATGCAGACGACTGTCTGAAGAAAACATGCAAATTTCCACAGTCAATTATGATATGGGGCTGCATGTCAGGTAAAGGCACTGGGGAGATGGCTGTCATTAAATCTTCAATAAATGTACAGGTTTACATTGAAGTTTTGGACACTTTTCTTATCCCATCTATTGAAAGGATGTTTGGGGATGATGAAATCATTTATCAAGATGATAATGCATCTTGCCATAGAGCAAAAACTGTGAAAAATTCCTTGAAGAAAGACACATAAGGTTAATGTCATGGCCTGCGAACAGTCCGGATCTCAATCCAATTGAAAATCTGTGGTGGAAGTTAAAGAAAATGGTCCATGACAAGGCTCCAACCTGCAAAGATGATTTGGCAACAGCAATCAGAGAAGGCTGGAGCCAGATTGATGAAGAGTACTGTTTATCACTCATTAAGTCAATGCCTCAGAGACTGCAAGCAGTTATAAAAGCCAGAGGTGGTGCAACAAAGTACTAGTGATGTGTTGGAGTGTTATTTTGTTTGTTTTTCATGATTCCATATTTTTTTCCTCAGAGTTGAGTGATTCCATAATTTATTCCCTGTGCTTGTTCTATAAATCTAACTGTTACTGGCCACCACAATTATTTTTCTTGATTTCTTTTAGTGTTTCTTAAAGCCAGAAAGTTGCCATTTGAAATGCCTTTAGTTTTTGGCCATGTCTGTGATCTGCTTTATTTCTACAACAATAAACAACTGAAGGAACATCCTCAGGGACTGGTGATTCCATCATTTTTGCCAGGGGTTGTAGGAACCTGGGACAGGGAGTCAACTTGTGGCTGTGCAGAACAGAGGGACGGGCAGCAAGGTCTCAGAGACCGAGAGAAGAGAGTGTCTGGGGCTCGCAGCACCAGGCCAACACTTACCTTCAATGGCGCCGCTATTCTCTGAATCCACCGCACACACACACACTAGAAGTGACGAAAATAGCACCACCCACTGTCCTCTCCTCTGGTCCCAGTTGACTCCACCACCACAGTGAAAAAAAAAACACCGCCCACTGTCCTCTCCTCCAGTCCCTGCCGCGCCAATCCTAGCCAGTTACTATAGTCATAGTGATAAATCACAGTAGATTGGGGGGTGTTTGCGGGTGCATTGCGTGCGCCCCGACCACACCCTAAACATGGGCAAATCAGCTTCCCAGCCTGGGAAGCAGGCTGGGAAGCTTCCCATAGACCACCGCGTGTCTGGCGCCTGGTTACTCTTAAAGTGACAATTTTTTTTTTGAACAGCTTGGGGGGGGAGGCGGCTTATGGATGGGCCGCCACTCATTTATTGGTTTCACAATGCGAAATATAAACAATGGGTAACCCTTGAAGAAGATATTGTCAATTGAGAAGAAGCAAGCAGGACTTTAAAGGTACTAAAGTAATATACAAATAGATTTATAAAGACAGACATTTTTATTTAGTTTGTTTCTTAAAAATGACAGTTTCTTTAAAATGACAGTAAATGTTCAAAAAAAATGCATATCATTTGAATATCATGTGCAACCACTTCTTACTCTATATGTTTCGCTAATAAGAGCTTCCTCAGGAGCTTTTGAGAGTGTTGCATGAAGTTTAAATACTACAAAAGAAACAACAATCATGAATAATTGTACTTAGAAATTGCCATGAAAAAATAACCAACAATCGCATAACACATCATAAATCTTGAAGAAGATATTATTTCTTTACAACTTAAATCACCTCCATGGATCAAACCCCAGTTTTGACCCAGGAAAAAAGAACTAACACTTTTTGTGACATCAACATTAAAGATATGGGATACAGTGATAAAAAGGAAATGCCTCTCTACACTGGATTGGCCTATGACCCCAATATTTTCTAACCCCGAATTCCCACCAGCACTAGAAGCTATACATTTTATTAAATGGAATAGGTCAGAGAACACAAGGATAGTAAGACCTTAGTGGGTGGTAAGATTCCTCGATTAGCTGAATTAGAACATGAACAAGGACAAAAATGGATGCAATATTACCAATTATATACATATACGAACAAGTTTACAAATTTCCCTGATCGATACACCATTAACTAATTTTGAGCAAATCCTAATAGAAAAGAAACCGACTCATAATTTGTCAATTATACATAAGCTTCTACTCCCTTCATGGTCTATGGGGGAAATAACATGTATAAAAAAATGGAAATAGAAGAAAGCATTTCAGTTACTACACAAATTATCGACAGCGACTAAACATCCGGAAAGAAACTCTAAAATTATGATGAGATGGTATTGTAGCCCTGTCGATTTACATAAAATAAATGGAGATAACTCGAAAACATGTTGGAGATGTCTTAAAGGAAAAGGTACAATGATACATATATGGTACTGGTGTCCATTGGTGAAGGATTTCTGGCTTAAGATATTTAATATATATCAGTTGGTATCAGGAACTGAGGTACAACCAAGTATTAGTATCTCAATACTATCTATTATTCCTGGATCAATGAAAGCTATTGCGGCGCATGTCCTTCGCCATATGATCACAGCTGCTAGAACAATAATAGCTTTGAAATTGGAGAAAAGCAAAAAGTCCCACAATAACAGAATGGGTCTGTGAGATGAACGAAATTCAATCAATGGAGCAAGTGATTAATTTAGAGGGGAGTTTAAATAATTTAAATCAAAAAGCATGCCAACAATGGGAAACATTTCAGGCCTCGTCAACTATCATACTATATTTATAGATTGCTTCTTTTGCTCAATTTTGTGTTAGATTTTGGTTTGGTGTGTATATGGACGAATGGAGAATAGAGATGTGAATGAGAGGAAATATAGGTAAAATTATATAAGAATTTAAGATAGAAATACTGTAGAATTGGAAAGTAGAAAGTATTATGGGATATGGGTAATCCCAAACTAGATATATAGAGTGTTATCCAATTTTATAATATGCACATAATGTATATATATCTGTATAAGTGTTTTAAAATTAATAAAAAGATTGAAAACAAAGCTCATTTGGCTATCCTTCTCCTGTGGATCACAGGAGTGCAGTTCATTCTGCACTCCTGTGACCCATCACTCAGCCGGTCCAGACGCAGGAAAGGTCCTGACTTTACTTTACATTCAGGATCCACCCAGATGCCTGGACCGACAGCCCCTCTTCTCTTTCCTATAGTTGCATAGAGGAAGGGTCCACTGTGTTCATAAGGTTCACGCTTACCATGGGAGGAAAACAACCAGTAGTACCTTCATGTGTCTACTTTAGTAGACATTGGTGTCTTTTAATAACTACTGCCAATATGTATAGATTTACTAATTGTTTTGACATGGGAAGTCAAACCTGTCTGTGAAATTATCTTCTATCTTTTTTTATTCCCATACCCAGTCTGAATCATTCTGGTTGGTGACAGGTTTACGGTAAGCAAAGTCAAACTTAAAGCGGAGGTCCACCCATTTAAAAGTCAGCAGTTACAAAAAGTGTAGCTGCTGACTTTTAATAATCAGACACTCACCTAGCCCACAATCCAGAGATGCGGGCACCCGAAGCCTCAGTGCCAGCATTCTAACTGTGGGCGCCACAACCGGGCATGCACGCACGAGCCGCGCTGTGTGCTGTGAGTGGTTGGGCAATCTTCTGGGACCTGTGACATGTCCAAGAAGAGTGCAGGGAGGGAGGGGAGAGAGGTGATCTTCCTTCCGGCACCGCAGTTCCAGGGGAGGAATTGGGAGCTGGGTGCCTGTAAAAACAGGGTATCCCCTCCACCCAAAAAAAATGACATGCCAGATGTGGCATGTCAGAGGGTCACCAGCACTTAAAGCAGAAGTTCCATTTTTGAGTGGAACTCCACTTTAATGCATGGTTAAGTACTCTAGAGTGTTTTCTAAGTTGACATAATAGAACCTTCTTTTTTTTTTTTTTTTGTTCATGCAATAATTTAAAAACTCCTGTGAAGACCTCAGGCTAGGATCAGCAGGTAGGTTGGTCTTTAAGTTCAGATTAAATTCAGTGGTTGCACTTGCTGTTATTCTTAAAGCTTTAATCAGGAGTGTCAATGGAAAATGGAGTCATGACCTTTGAAATAAAGCGTGGCAGGATTGAAGCGAAGCTGTGAATACTTTAAGCACTACTGAAAAGTTTTCCTGGCTGCATTGTAACAAAAGACCTTGATAATTCAATGAGTGGGAGCTGCAGTTTGTGAGCATCATTTGGAAAATCTATATTAGAACTTGTTTGAGCTGCATTGTGCTGACAAAAGTTAGAGATGAAATGCCAGCCCCGCTGTTCTGGCATTAAACACTCTCACACACAATGAGAAGTCTGGAACCCCACCGATACAGACTTTGCCTTCTGAAGTCTACTGTATGGAACTTTTACAGAATATTTATTTGATAATTAAACCAGAAAAAGGCTTGTATTGACTAATCTCAATTGATCTTTGAAGGCCATAAACAGATAACTGGTGTTTGATAAACAGCTAGGAACTTTCCATTGGGTAGACCACACTTAAAGTAGTACTTTTTTTTAACCTTAAAAAAGAAGTAAGGGATTTTTTTTGCAGATTCATACTTACCTAGGTGGATGCAGCATCGGTCTGATGGTGCATCTGTCCCCCGACGCCTCTGCACTGAGAACTGAGCGATTGAACACCGCCGATCACTTGGTTTTCAGATCTCCGTGAGCAGAGAGTTGCAGCCTGTAAGTCACAGCTCTCTGCTCACGGAGCTCTTCGCTCATTAGACCATTGGGCTTTGGAGCAGCAGAGCACCCGGCACAGGCTCTCAGTGGCTCACTGAGAGGCTGAGTCGGGTGTCAGTCCAGGCACTGCGTCATCCCGACCACGGAGTCTGGATCCACCAGGTGCCTGGACTGACAATGACACTGACGTGGTGCCTGGACTGACATTGACACCAGCAGAGAGCAAACTTCAGTCTGCTCTCTCCTGAAAACGGGTCACAGGAGTGCAAAACGAATTTCACTCCTGTAATCCATAGGAGAAGTACAGCCAAACAAGCTTTGGCTATACTTCTCCTTTAATGCATTTTGTGCATTAAGATAAAAAATACTTTAGTACGTGTCCTACCCCTTCAATGTACCTAAACACCAACCTGGCTCCATTTCACAACTCCAGTGCTGTCTCTGACTCCAGCACTCCTCACTTCCTTCTTTCATAGGAGACATTTAGATCAGTGGGAGCCATGGGCTCCTCCAGGCAGTAGTCTAACTCCTGTGAGGAGGGAGTCGGGGCGTGGTTTACTTGCATTGTGTTTGTCTATGGACACACACAGCCGGGCTCAGGAGTACCTCCTTACCACCCAGCTTGCTACAGGAGGAACCCAAAGGAGGGAGGCCGGCCCCCCGTGCTGTTGGGGACATACAAGCATATTTGTATTTGCTTGTGAGCGCAGGGGGATCGGGGTGCATACATTTTTTTAAAATGTATTTTATTTTATTTTTGTTACACTTTTTAATTTTTTTTTTTAAATTGAACTTTGTTGGTAGTGATTGCTTTGGGCAGTAGCAGGTACTCTTTATGGAGAGATCAGGGCTCTATTGACCCCTGATACCTCCTCTACCTTTCAAGGCAGCCAATCAAACAGAGAACACAACACTAAAACCAGAAGGTCCCTTTCACACTGACTAACTGTTCAGGTCCACTTGTCAGTTTTTCAGATGGCCTCGTTTGGACCATTCATTGCTTTCTAAGGAGCAGCAGATGACACCCTCCAACATCCAAGGCGATCCTGTCTACTAAATAGGTGGTCTGTTTCCAGCCGACAGCTGACAGAGGACAGCAGGCTGTGTTTGTGTCCACTTTGCATTAGTGGAACGGGCACAGATCTGTCATCTGGCTGCCCAGCAGGGATGAGCGGAGAGATCCCCTGCTGAGCAGGTGGATCCGCTGGTGGACTCCGCTAGTGTTAAAGGGGCAGATGTGACAAAATCTGTTGTTTCCGGCTTCGGTGGTCACAGAGGAGTTTGGGGAATAAATGTTTCTCCATCTCCTCTGTGGGCAGCCAGCGGGTGGCAGCAGAAGGGGGAGGCCACTTCCAAGCTCTGTAAAAATGACTGAGCGGCTGTAGAGCCCCTTGGATCACTTTTACTCAAAAGATGATCACCAGCTCTAAAAAACAATATCAATATTGGGGCTGCAGTTGCATAACTGCTTGCTTAAGATTTACTAGGTCTCTTTTGAAAATAAAGCTTCTTATCTGCCTACTAGCAAACTGACATACCTAGGTGCCAGGTTGAATTAACCTAAAAGGTGCATGTGCAAAAGTTAGGTCATCCTGGTCTGGCAAGACAAGTGGTCGAAAGTGCCAAACCTGGAAGAAAACCAGTAGAAGATTAAAAAGCACCAGCAAGGGAGCTTGTGGCAGTTGCATCACTGAAGTTATTTGCATGTTAATTTAAGTAATGTGTAAGTAATGTTGAAAGTGGACTTTGTACTAGATTTTTTTTTAATGTAAACGTAACAATTGTGTTATTATTACCTCTCAGATATCACAGTACTCCCCCTAATAATGCCTTCATCTGCCTTTTACCACAGAAAACCTGAACTTTGTTCAAATATCACCCAGGGACAACGTCTACCTGGACTAAAATCCTCTGGCACAGAAACAAAAACCCTAATGGGGCGTACACACGGTCGGACTTTCTGGAAAGCTAGGTCCGACGTACTTGCCGCCAGACTTCCGGCGGACTACCGCCGGACTTTCTGAACGGCCAGACTTGCCTACACACGGCCGGACTTTCCAGAATCCGGTCTTCCCGACGGACTTTCAGAATGAACGGACTTTCCAACACACGGACAAGTCCGTTCATTTTGAACGTGACTCGGGTACGACGGGACTAGAAAAGGAATTCAATCTCGCCGCTTTTTTTGGCGAGATTGAAACCTTGCGAGCCCCGTCGAAGGCATCCCAGGCCCTTAGGTCTGGTATGGAACTTTAAGGGGAACCCCCTACGCCGAAAAAACGGCGTGGGGTCCCCCCCAAAATCCATACCAGACCCCGATCCGAGCACGCAGCCCGGCCGGTCAGGAAAGGGGGTGGAGACGAGCGAGCGCCCCCCCCCCTCCTGAACCGTACCAGGCCGCATGCCCTCAACATGGGGGGTGCTTTGGAGGAGGTGCCCCCCCACCACAAAGCACCTTGTCCCCATGTTGATGAGGACAAGGGCCTCTTCCCGACAACCCTGGCTGTTGGTTGTCGGGGTCTGCGGGCGGGGGGCTTATCGGAATCCGGGAGCCCCCTATAATAAGAGGGCCCCCAGATCCCGCCCCCCCCACCCTATGTGAATGAGTATGGGGTACATGGTACCCCTACCCATTCACCTAAAGTGTAAATAATAAAACACAACACAGGTTTTTAAAATATTTTATTAAACAGCTCCGGGGGGGGGGATCTTGCTCCGGCTTCGGGGGTCCCTCCGGTTCCTCTTCTCCCGGCGTCCGGTTGGTTCTTCAGCCGGCCCCTCCGCTGTCTTCAGGTAGCTCTATTGCTCTATTGGTCGACCACGCCCCCTAAAACGTCACAGTCCCAGCATGCCCAGGGACTGTGACATCATATGGGGGCGGGGTCTCTGCCTATATAAGTCACAACGGAGCCCTCAGAGACCAGTCCAGCCAGAGAGAGCGTCGTGTCAACATCTGGGGAAGAGAAGCCCAGAAGCCCAGAAGCCCGGACCTCCGCTGGCAATAGAGCTACCTGAAGACAGCGGAGGGGCCGGCCGAAGAACCAACCGGACGCCGGGAGAAGAGGAACCGGAGGGACCCCCGAAGCCGGAGCAAGATCCCCCCCCGGAGCTGTTTAATAAAATATTTTAAAAACCTGTGTTGTGTTTTATTATTTACACTTTTTCCCTAGGTGAATGGGTAGGGGTACCATGTACCCCATACTCATTCACATAGGGTGGGGGGGCCGGGATCTGGGGGCCCTCTTATTATAGGGGGCTCCCGGATTCCGATAAGCCCCCCGCCTGCAGACCCCGACAACCAACGGCCAGGGTTGTCCGGAAGAGGCCCTTGTCCTCATCAACATGGGGACAAGGTGCTTTGTGGTGGGGGGGCACCGCAAGGCGCCCCCTCCCCCAAAGCACCCCCCATGTTGAGGGCATGCGGCCTGGTACGGTTCAGGAGGGGGGGGCGCTCGCTCGTCCCTACCCCCTTTCCTGACCGGCAGGGCTGCGTGCTCGGATCGGGGTCTGGTATGGATTTTGGGGGGACCCCACGCCGGTTTTTCGGCGTAGGGGGTTCCCCTTAAAGTTCCATACCAGACCTAAGGGCCTGGGATGCCCCCCGCGCTCGCGGCAATGGAAAAATTTGTTTTTCCTATTGCAGCGAGCGCGAGATGCAGTAACCTGCTCCTCCGTCGCATCTGGTCCGTCGGACCAGCATACAGACGAACGGGCTTTCCGTCAGGAACTGAGTCCGGCGGAGTTACGACGTAAGATTTGAAGCAAGTTTCAAATCTAAAGTACGTCGGATTTCCGGCCGAAACGGTCCGTCGGAAGTCCGATGGAGACCACACACGGTCGGATTGTCCGCCGGATTTGGTCCGGCGGCGTCCGTCGGACTTTTGCATGTGAAAAGTCCGACCGTGTGTACGCCCCATAAGGCTTTACAACCACTTTAGTACAAAAGAGTTGTATGCTGTGGTATCCTTCTTGTTCTCAATATTCTGCAATTTGATGAGATAATAAGGGAGAATGGTTATGAGATGGGATTTAATATAAAGAGGTACAAAGATCTATGTATGGAAAGAACAATCCCTTAGGAGATTAGAAAGCATACTGTAACTGATCCACTTTTGATTAAGGGATCACATCATCTAGTGAGTTCTCTTGGTGTGGAAGCCACTTAGGAGCTTGGGCTTTGAGTAGCATATTGGGAGAGGAGGAGCCAAGGAATGTTGTGGAGCATTTTATAGAAGATTGACAACATTGGTAGTCTAATTGTTTGATTAATTTAAAAGGAAATTGGGGCACTGGACACTTGATTTCATGCTTGATGACGTTTATATGGTTTTTATGATTAAAAATGTATATATAAGAACTTTTTTTATCTGTTATGGAATATTTTGAACTGATACAAGTTTATCATATGTGTAAAGTAAATATTTTACGGCTTTCGTTTAATTTATTTCCTTTGAGACGTACAATTTGTATGTACATTTTTAGTATTTGCATTTATTACCTTCTACAAGTGCTGTTGTGTTGTTGTTGTTTTCAAGGATACTCTATTGAAAAGCACAGAAAAGTGCACATGAAGTGCGTTAATGTTTGCTTCTGTTTGCATATTTGCCAACATTTTAAAATTATTTCTTTGGTCCTGAATTGATTAAGCTATTAGGCCAAGATTAAAAAACTTACCAGGATCATGACCTGCATTTACAATAAAACCCACATGGTATGTTAAGATTGGTTTCCGTAATACGTTTTGAATTTCCTTATATTACCTTGAAGGCTGTACTCCATTGGTTGCAGGAAAGAAAATTGTATCATCTATGGACTTCCTAAGAAGAGCTGTCTTTACTAAATTAAAGATATATAAAGGTGTACATAGTGTTTAATAGAGTAACAGTTATAGAATAGAATAGTGAATCTAGCACATACATACACAAGCAGTCAATTAAAACTATCTACTCCCTGCTAACAAAAGTATGTACATAAAGCTGAATTCTGGGCAAAAAAATAAATAGAAATATATTTCTCCTTAAATACATAAGATGTAAATCCACCAAATGCATGTACACATTCAGATATTACGTAGACCCTACACACTCTGTAAAATGATCATATGGTAGTCCTAGTAGTTCTACACCACACAGTGAAAGCAGACTGCCTCTGAGAATTGACACCCTTTCCCTTGATTGGGGAATTATGATCTCCAAAGAACAGAACTCAGCTGCTATACTACAGTGTAAAGAATAAGATTTTGAGAACAGAGCTCCTGGTGTAGAGACCCATAAGCTGATATAAAGCCTTCTTCTGATACCCTGGCTCTAACCCTAACACTGACCCTCCTTCTAATGCTATTCACGTAAGGGTTTGTTCACACAGACTCACGTTGTGTCGTGGTTATACCACTCCCCGACCTCTCATCTAAAGAAGAACATGCAGCCGCAGCAAAAAAATAAACCCCTGTTGAGTTTGGTGGCCAGTACTGCTGCAGAATTTGAAAGTGAAATATAGAGATGCACACAATTGCTGCCCGGTGGTTTGGCCTTTTCAGGGTCAAAACAGGCAGTGAGGAGGTGACATATCACCTCTGCGATGCCTATCAACTGTCCTCCAAAAACCGATCCAATGCAGCAAGTGCAGCTGTTACAGACATGTTGGTAATGCAGTGAATGGAAACCTTGGCCAACAAGCCTGAAACAGTGTATGCAGTATTAAATAAATGGCTCTATAATATTAAGTTGTATCTGTACTATAAACCAACAGATGTACAGTTGGTCAAAGGATTGTAGAAAAAATATTTGCGTGGCTCCACCTACTATTATAAAATGAGGACTAATCACCTTATTTTTGGGACATCTAATTACCTTCTACTCTAAGAAGGCTCTGCTGTGCTTTGCTCCACCTCACCATAAGACCTTATGCCCATGGCCGTGCAGTGTGCCGAGCCTGTATAAGGACATTCCCAGGACTTACTGCTGTCACGTACAGCCGTCCATTGAGATGCATTAGAAGAAGCAGCTGTATGTGATTTTGCACTGGGTGATGCATAAGCACCCACAAGTGCACTGATGTGTGTGTTAAATGCACACTATCTGCATTTGGAACATCTGTCAATGCACAGCCACCTATTCTAATGCTTCTCAATAGGGCATTGTATGCCACAGCAGTGGGTCCAGGAAACTTCATTACACAGGATCTGCACACTGCACATTCCCTGTGCCTAATGCCTGGTACACACCATAAGATTATCGGACGAATGATCGTCCATTTTTTTTTCATGCTAGTCTCGTATCAAAAATGAAGAATTTACTAAAGTTATGAAAATTCTCATACAACAGAATAAAAATTCAGAAATGATGTAGTAGTGTTGATTTACTAAAACTGGAGAGTGCAAAATCTGGTGCAACACTACATAGAAACCAATCAGCTTCCATTTTTTTTTTTTTGCCAAAGCTTAATTGAACAAGCTGAAGTTAGAAGCTGATTGGCTACCATGCAAAGCTGCACCAGATTTTGCACTCTTCAGTTTTAGTAAATCGACCCCTATGTGTTGTAGCATATTTGTACTGTATTTTTGAATAACAACTGTACTGATTTAATGAGAAATTTTTGTGCTTGTCCCATCAGATAATTTCGCATGAATTGTCGTGATTGGCTCTCGAAAGCTGTGTACTAATGATCAGATTATCATGCGATCGCTTCAGATACGGTATTTTTCGTACGATTTTCTGATTGTGTGTCCGGACCATAAGGCTTGAAGTAAATGTTTATTTTTCTTTAGTCCTGGCCATAATAAATACTGTATTTATTGGCGTATAACACTCACTTTTTTCACCATGAAAATTGGGTGCAAATAGCATGTGCGTGTTATACGCCAATACTTCAATTTTAGCTGCCTCGGAGGGGACATGGAAGGGGGCGGGACGAGCACCATCAGATTACATACAGTGGGAATCTCCTGTTTACTTGGTGGCCTCTATAATAGGAAGTCCCGTCTCCTGGGCTGCCATTGGACCACTGTTCTGTCTATCATAGGAGATTTTCACTGTATGTAATCTGTCTGCGCTCATCCTGCCCCCCTCCCTGTCCCCATCAGTGCAGCCTGATCGATGCCCATCTGCAATGGTGAGGCTGTTGCATTGATGGCACTTGTGAGGCTGCATTGATGTGGACTGATGAGGCTGCATTGATGGCAATGGTGAGGCTGCAGATGGGCACTGATCAGGCTGCATTGATGGCAATAGTGAGGCTGCAGATGGGCATTGACCCTTATTTTGCTTCAAAGTTCCTTATTTAAAATTTAAGTTTTTTCCTGAAACTTCCCTCTTAAAATGAATGTGCGTGTTATACGCCTGTGCGTGTTATACGCCGATAAATATGGTAAATAGCAAAAGTGCTATACATTCATTTTAACACAATTAACAAAAGTATGAGCAGATGGACAGGTGAATTGGAATCAATGTATGCAACTTACCAATTTGTGTCCCTGCTGGCAGGCTTAAAGAGTTTAAATGTAAAAAATGCGTTGCGCTTAGGTATATATTCACCTTATCAATCTAAAGGTGCCCAGTGTATGTGCTTCCAATCTCAAATCAAAATATAAAATATGTGACATATAATTAAATCCACCGTATTATTAAATATAAAATACCAGTATATTGCGCTTAATGATAAGCGACCTATTTATATATAAAGGACATAACCAAATAAATATCAATAAATGCGCCTGAAATTTACATCAAAGTGCCATGCATAAATCCAATCTAAAGTGCTACGTGCAAGGAAAACTGCTTATATACAATAGTGGCAAGTGAAAAGGCATGCATTGTAAATACGATAATTAGCATACAAACTGTGAAAAAAAACTCTATAAGCAATAAGTGATAAGAACATATAAAAAAACCATATATATTAATTGGGTGATAATAGTCTTTTAAATGTGAGGAAAATCTTCCAAATCCATATCACGCAACAGTGTGTGGCGGAAAAGAATCCAATGATGCAAAAAGGTGCTTCACATGGGAGACGGATCGTGGAACCACAGTGCCCAAATGTGCCCTGGTGACCCCCAAAGTAGCTGCGCTCACCTCTGAGCGTGTGACACAGGGATTAGCTGCGTCCAACCACGCTTTGGAGCCAACCCTGGGCTCAGTAATCAGGACACCAGATGATCTCCCATCAAGCTCTCTTAGGACTCCATAAGCATCATACCAAAAGAAAAAGAAGGGACTGCATAGTGTAATATCGCCAAAATATTTAATAGTAACTAGTGTAAACAATCCCCACACCGGGGTACTCACATTACATAGGTGCTTAATGTGCACCAAACAGTACAGGCAGAATATACGTCCGGAAATGCTGATTCAATGCACTATGGGGTGTTCAGATCATTCCAGCCCAGCTCAGTGCTGCTCGCTCCGTCCTGGCCCCTCCCCTACGCGTGTTCGACACAGGGAGTCACGTGTCTTCATCAGGCACGTGACTCCCTGTGTCGAACACGCGTAGGGGAGGGGCCAGGACGGAGCGAGCAGCACTGAGCTGGGCTGGAATGATCTGAACACCCCATAGCGCATTGAATCAGCATTTCCGGACGTATATTCTGCCTGTACTGTTTGGTGCACATTAAGCACCTATGTAATGTGAGTACCCCGGTGTGGGGATTGTTTACACTAGTTACTATTAAATATTTTGGCGATATTACACTATGCAGTCCCTTCTTTTTCTTTTGGTATGATGCTTATGGAGTCCTAAGAGAGCTTGATGGGAGATCATCTGGTGTCCTGATTACTGAGCCCAGGGTTGGCTCCAAAGCGTGGTTGGACGCAGCTAATCCCTGTGTCACACGCTCAGAGGTGAGCGCAGCTACTTTGGGGGTCACCAGGGCACATTTGGGCACTGTGGTTCCACGATCCGTCTCCCATGTGAAGCACCTTTTTGCATCATTGGATTCTTTTCCGCCACACACTGTTGCGTGATATGGATTTGGAAGATTTTCCTCACATTTAAAAGACTATTATCACCCAATTAATATATATGGTTTTTTTATATGTTCTTATCACTTATTGCTTATAGAGTTTTTTTTCACAGTTTGTATGCTAATTATCGTATTTACAATGCATGCCTTTTCACTTGCCACTATTGTATATAAGCAGTTTTCCTTGCACGTAGCACTTTAGATTGGATTTATGCATGGCACTTTGATGTAAATTTCAGGCGCATTTATTGATATTTATTTGGTTATGTCCTTTATATATAAATAGGTCGCTTATCATTAAGCGCAATATACTGGTATTTTATATTTAATAATACGGTGGATTTAATTATATGTCACATATTTTATATTTTGATTTGAGATTGGAAGCACATACACTGGGCACCTTTAGATTGATAAGGTGAATATATACCTAAGCGCAACGCATTTTTTACATTTACACTGAAACGCACGGCTATGAATACGTGACCTGTGGCTGCAGCTGGGTATTTGTAGATTTTTGCAGTAAGGCATAGGGTCATTGTGGCTCGCAAGACCTCTTCTCTCTCTTTTTTCTAGGCTTAAAGAGTTACTTCAGTCCTGTTTTGTTAACCACTTCAATACAGGGCACTTATACACCTTCCTGCCCAGACCAATTTTCAGCTTTCAGCGCTCTCACACTTTGAATGACAATTGCGTGGTCATCCGTCACTGTACCCAAATTAAATTTTTAGCATTTTGTTCCCACAAATAGAGCTTTCTTTTGGTGTTATTTGATCACCTCTGGGATTTTTATTTTCTGCTAAGCGAATAAAAAAAAGACCGAAAATTTTGAGAAAAAAATGTTTTTGTTTCTGTTACAAAACATTGTAAATAAGTAAGTTTTCTCCTTCACTGATGAGCAATGATGGGGCTGCACTGACGGACACTGATGGGCACTGGTGAGGTGGCATTGATGGGCACTGATGATGGGCACTAATATGTGGCATTGATGGGGCACTGATAGGTGGCACTGATAGGTGGCACTGATATGCAGCACTGATAGGCACTGAAAGGCGGCACTGATGGGCACTGAAAGGCAGCATTGATGGGCACTGAAAGGTGGCATGGATGGGCACTGATAGGCTGCATTTATGGGCACTGATAGGCAGCACAGATGGGCATGGATGGGCACTGATAAGTGGCACTGATATACACTAATGGATGGTACTGATGGGCATCACTGATTGGCAGGCGTTATTGTTTGGCACTGATTGGCATCCATTGTGGACACTGATTGGCATCCATTGTGGGCACTGATTGGCATCTCTGGTGGCCATGGGTGGCATACCTGGTGGTAACTAGTGGTGGGCATCCCTGGTGGTCCTGGTGGTCCAGTGTGGGCATCCTTGGGGGGGCTACGCTGATCATCAATCAGCACAGACTCCCCTGTCAGAGGAGCAGCTGATCGGCTCTCCTCTACTCGTGTCCGATCAACGGCTCTTCCTATTTACAGTGTGATCAGCCGTGGTTGGGTAGTCTCCATCAGAGACTCTTTACCTAGATCGGAGTTGCGGTGTGTCAGACTGACACACCGCAACAACGATCGCTGCGATGCGTGCCCCCGGGGGCGCGCAGCGGCTTGATATCCTGGCAACATCTTATGACGTCCGGTCAGGATATCGCAACCACTTTGACAATGTCATATTGCTATATGGCGGGCGGCAAGTGGTTAAATAAAAAGTCAGCTGCTACAGATAATTTAAAGTAGTAGTAAGCGCTGTTTTTTAACTTATACCTACAGGTAAGCCCATAATAAGGCCCATATACACGATCAGAAAATCATACGAAAATGACAGCTTTTTAAGCGATCGTACGATAATCTGATCGTTAGTACACAGCTTTTGAGAGCGGTTCACAACAGGTTGTGCGAAAATATCCAATGGGACAAGCATGAAAATCTTTCTCGTACGATACCAGATCATACGATTTTCGTTTAATCAGTATAGTTTTCATCTGAAAATACAATACAAACACAATACATTACATTACTTCCAAATTTTTATTCTGTCGTGCAAGAATTTTCATAACTTTAGTAACCTCTTCATTTTCTATATGGGACTAGCATGCCAAAAAAAGGATGATCATTCGTCTGATAACCTCATTGTGTGTACCAGGTTTAACCTGTAACTTGAGGCAAAAAGGAAGTTCTGGACAGCCGCACCCTGGAATATAACCTTTATTTATAAAAAGTCCAACAAATACAAGCCACAGCAAAAAAATGGGACAAACCAGCTGACGCGTTTCACACTTAACAGTGCTTAGTCATAGCTGCCATACCACCAAAAACAGTGCAATATATATACTAAAATATTTCAAATATGTGGCTCCATATGTGATTCATTGAGTCTAATTACTCAATTGGATATTCTATTTCATATACAACAACAGAGATCCCATATAAAAGTATATACACGCAATATATATGAGTAACACGTTCCTTACACACAATTGGTGTTAGACAACACTTATTTATAAATGTATTCACATATACCTCTGTGACTAAGCATGTTTTGGTACATTCATACATACATATATATTTTTCATTATTATCATTAACACAGATTTATAATCCATGATATAGTCACTGATTTGCACTTTATTTTTAGTTCTTATCACATCGTATTTTATTTTATTTCATTTCATTCATTCACCAACTATTTAGGTGCTCACATATTCATTGGACACATTCATAGCTTACAGCTCATTGCATCAATTTATTAAAACAAAATAATGTAATTTATTTAGACACTCTATTTAAGTTGGTTTAAATGTATTTTATTGTAAAAGTATTTATTTCATTTTTTGCACTGAATTCACATATTCATGTGCACTCCCCCAACTCACACACGCTGATTACGTTTGTTAATCAAGGGTTTCCTTCAATTGAATATCCAACTGAGTAAGTAGACTCAATGAACCACACATGGAGTCACATATTTGAAATATTTTAGTATATATGTTGCACTGTTTTTGGTGGTAGGGCAGCTATGACTAAGCACTGTTAAGTGTGAAATGCATCAGTGCGTTGGTCCCATTTTTTTGCTGTGGCTTGTATTTGTTGGACTTTTTATAAATAAAGGCTATATTCTGGAGTGCGGCTGTCCAGAACTTCCTTTTTGCCTCAAGTTGCTATATGCTTAGCTGGCACCTGGTGTTCCAGTTCCAAGGAGAGTCTCATATCCACATTTCCACCTGGAGCGGTGATCCCCTTCCCTTTCGTCCTCAGGTTTAGCCTGTAGGTACAGTGAATGTCTCCTAAACTTGAGGTGTTTAGGAGATATTCACGCTTAAAGCAGTCAGTGATGTCACCGCTGCATGCGCACAGTGCTCTGCATTGACAGCACACCGAACCACACGTGCCGTGGCCATGACATTCACGCAAAACTTTTTTGACATGAAGAAAGAAAAAACTGGCTCAGACAGATTTATCAGAAGTTTCTCGAGTGCATTCTAAAAGTGGTGCAGCATAAGCCAAATTCAAGTGCAAGTTCTAGACAGGTACATACATTTGGTGCATTCTTCATCGCTTTAAGAATGTACAAGAGACACTTTTGATAAACACAGATTAGCTGGAACTTTCACCTTTTGGTCATTTTCCGCTTTAAAGAGTAGAAGTTCACAATAAATTCCCAAGAGATCTTCAAAGCCACATCCTAAATTTGGGTATAATACACTCAACATGAGTGCTGCTCAATGTTGGGAGTCCACAAGGTGCAGAATAAATTTGGGACTTTACCTATTGTTACCATATTGTTACCTATTGTTACCATGATTCACCTCCTAAATCCACACCTTGTGGACCGGTATCCAGCAGTACTGATGTTGGGCTTGGTACACCCAACCTTGAGAAGTGTTTTTTAAGATCTCTTGAGAATTTATTGTGAATTCCTGTTATTGAAGCCTGTCATCCGGGACCCAACTTTGGTGTTTTCGCGGTCACTCACTAGAGTGAACTGCATACATTAATTCCAATTCAACTTCTGATACTCTTAAATGTGTGCCACTTTTGTTTTCTTTTCCAGTATACTTTATATTCCTTTGTAGGGATTTGCAGTCAGCTGCTATAAGAGTAAACTACATATACAAGACTTTTATGCTGGATTTCCAAGATTCCCAGTATTATGGTGGGGTATTTGTCTTTGAATTGTGCTTTTAATTTAATCCAACACCATGTATGCTTGCTATACAGAAATGAAAAAAGTGAAGAAAGTAAACCACCATGACAAAATGACAAAAGAAGACAAATGAGTACAAATGAATGCTCATTTTGTTTTAATATAACTCCCTAACGATAAACTAACTGAACAAATACAAAGGTACAGCATGCATTTATTGTGACATATGCAGCTATTTGGTATGATAAAGCAAGGCTAGATGCCACCCTACTGACACAAATAGAGCTACATTTAGTTGTGCAATATGCAGTGTAACAAAACAGCTCCTTGTTCTTAAGTTCCCCTGTGGGGGGTTTTCCCAGAACATGCAATTTTACCTTAAAATAGAAAATTCTGATATTTCAGCAAATATATAATTTGTGCACAATGAGAAGAAAATTACTTTGCTTCTATTATTTATGGGGATACTAATTACACTTTTTGATACATCCGTAACAAAGCTAGACGCAGCTGGGTTGCAGCTCTTGAATTTCCGCTATAAATAAAGTTGTTGAAGTAAATCTCTTCATAGTGCCTAGGGTGATATTAGGAGTGCTGTGATGTAAACATGATTGTCCCTTTCATTTATAGCAGGCTTCAAAATCATGGAGGAAAAGCTTGGCTGTGAAAAACAAGAGCTAGGTTTTGTTTCCGAAAGAATTTCTTTTGGTTAACCCCTTCATACCTCCTTCCAGTGACCCTTTAAGTGGGTTTTAATGCCTGGGAGGCAATTCTCTATTGTGATTGCTTTGATTGGCTCTCACAGTGGTCATATGGTCTGAAGCATGTCCGGCTAGCTCCCAATCAGAAGCCGTGATCATGAGCCACCCATGGCAGCTCGGTCAGTGTGCTGGGTGCATGCTCTCAGCACATAACCTCTGACCGCTGTGGATGCATATGTGCATATGGGCGTTAAAGTCCACTATTCCTGGCACTGCATATGTGGGTTATGTGGACAGTCAGAGGTTAAAATAGAAGCTGCAACAATCTGAATCATATGTAAAGTGCATGTACATCCAACTTATCTGATATGCTACCTTTCGGTCCCTTAAAACGCTATTGAATGCATATTGTTATATCTGTTTGATAAGTGCAAAAAATATCTGATGATCCTTTCAGAAATTAAGAGCTGTCCTGTGTCTTGTGCACACTTCCTGTGCACTTATCTCAGAAAGGGTATTTAGCCCTCATAGTTATTATCCTAGGATTACAGAATGATTAGCATTCACTGACACTGATACTGATAATAATTAAAAAAATCTTTAAAAAAAATCCTGCCCAAAATCTACTGCCCTAGACCTTTGACCCTTACTTGACCCAAACACTAACCCTGGCACTGACCTAGATCAAACCTTGATCTAGGTATTTTTTCTTTTATTTTTTAATATTTATTAATTAATGTATTTATTTATTTTTCACACACACTTTTTTTTTTCTCTTCAATGTATCTTTGTTTTCCATTTAATGATAGAGAAACACAGGGTTGGGCTTCACAGTGACTGATCACTGTGGTAGCTATCAGAAGCTATCTCTGGATTGTTAAGTCCTCATTATAGAACTGGAATTTCAGAGCTTAAGGCTCCATTCACACTAGCGCGTTTTTGATGCATTTTTCAGAAATGCATGGGAATTTTTTAACATGGGTTCCTATGGAGCATGTTCACATCAATGCATTTTTGTACCTCTGCGTTTTTGGAAAGGGTCAGGGACTTTTTTTCATGCAAAATGTAATAGAATTCAATGGACCAGCATCAAAAATGCAAGTGCAGCATTTTTGCAGCGTTTTTGATGCGTTTTGCGTTTTTGGCTTTTTTTTTTTTTTAGACTGTATACAGTCTAAAAAAAACAGTAAAAAAAAAAAAAAAAAAAAAAAGCAAAATGCAAAACTCGGCAAAAACGCAGCAATAGCGCTGCAAAAACGCTGCTCAAAAATGTGGCAAGCATCACAAAAAAAACTCCAGAAACGCTCAAAAGCAAAATGCATTAAGGAGATTTGGAATGTCAGAACCTACAAACCCTGATTACAGGGACTTTGGTTCTAAAAGGGTTAACCCAGGTGCATCAGAGTCCAGAAAAGGAAGAATAAACAGTCGACACCTGTCTGTGAGAGAAAGCCAGACATACATGAGTGAGCAGTGTAGGCTACTTTGGGACTGAGGGCCAGTTCACACCAGATGCAGTTCCGTGAGCTTTTTTTCTGCACTAAAAATGCATGCACAGTGTTTTCCATGTATTCCAATGGCTCTAGTTCACACCAATGCAGTCAGTTTCTGCACTGGAAACTGACTGGAACTGACGGCACTGGTGTGAACTAGAGCCATTGGAATACATGGAAAACACTGCATGCATTTTTTAGTGCAGAAAAAAGCGCACAGAACTGCATATAGTGTGAACTAGCACTAAGCCATGATTGCTGAACTGCGAAGACCACCTTTTTGGGACCCCTGAAGCAGATGGGAAATTCCATACCCCAATGTGGGACCAGTATAGTAACAATGAGCCATACTCTTGTTTTCCATTTTACCAGAATTATGGACTATTTTTGTGTTCATTTGCTGTTTTTTTTTGGATGGTTTCAATAATTTCCATAAAGACTGTCTGTCTTTTTATTTTACAAGCGGCTGGCGGTGATCCTGAGCCCCCATATGAATATATATATATATATATATATATATATATATATATATATATATATATATATATATATATATATATATATATATATTATATACCTTTTTCTTTTTTTCTTTTTTTGCAGCAAGGAAGGCACCAAAAGATATCAAAATGTACTTTCAAAAAGGGATCTACAGTCAGAAAATAAAAAAGAGCTAGAAGGTAGAGCTTTTTGGCATAAGAGACTCTGCATACCTCTGCTAAAAGCTCTTTCCCCTTTCTCTAAGCAATTTTTTATTTTGTGTACACATCTTGAAGTTCATGTGCAGAGTAGAGTTCACTCCTGTGTCATTCCTGGTATCTGTAAAGTACCCAAGGATGGTGCTGAGTCCAGGGGCAATGTAACTGCAGTGAGCAATTTATTGCAAGTTAAGTAGAACTTGCAGAATTTATTTATTTATTTTTTGCTTTGGTACATGTCCCCCAGAGCAATGCTCAGCCCCCAGTGCTATTTGTTTGACAACTCCTTCCCTTTTAGCCTGGAAAATATCCAGAACAGATTTTTACCATTCAGTTCCTATTGACTTAATGGGGTTTTGATTTGGCACCCGAGCTTTACTCATGTTTGCCGAATGCTGCTTGAAACCAAACCCAGGTGTGTTCATGTCATCACTGCCATTAGAAGAAAAAAGACACCAGACCCGAAAAAACTGCTGAGGAAGAATGCAACAGGGAGCTTGCGCCTGCCAACACTGTAGGAGTAAAAACTAGTATGTGGGCAGTGCGAAGGTGAGAACAGAGAGTGTGCACTCATGCCCTTACAAGCTGCCTGAGGCATATGCCGAAACACAATTGTGGCATTAGGGTGGCACTCCCTGTAATGAGCAACACTTTTCCACTCAGGCTGTAGTTTGATTCTTAGTTTCAGTGACACAGTTCTTTTTAACTTTATGCACTGTACATTATGGATAACAGTTCCTATGACACTTCTCGCTCCTTGCAACATTTCTGAGCCTGTGCCGCGTGACATGCATCGGACTCCGCCAGCCCAGTTACCTGTCACCTCATCCCAATGACACTGATCTATTTGTTTAACTCTCTACTTAACTTGCAATTAAACATAAATCCCATGAAGCTTGACTCTCTACATAACCTGTGCTTGCTATTCCTTCAAGGCCTCTCTCCTTCTTCTCTGACATATAGGTTGGGACATTAGAACACTGCGTACTGCAAGTCGGATCCAAACTGGGTACAATTGCTAAGGAAAGTACACAAGTTCCTTTACTACAGGGACCTTCCGTCACCTATGCTAAGTCACTTCAGCTTTCCAACCAGCTGCTTGCTATATGCACATAGACACTAGTACTATAGTGTTAAGCAATGGCAGTATAGCCTTTGCTAATTAGTTTGACTGTTAATCAAACACTGGTGTGTGTCTTGTCCCCTGGTGTGACCATGTGTTATGCCTTGCATGCACTCTTTTTTGTAAGTCTTCAAATAACTTCAGACCAGGCAAAACCAGGGTGACAAATACATATTTTTACTGAAGTTTTTCAAGTATCAAAAATATTACAGTTCACTGGTGCAACAAACATTCCTTCCCTATTACAAAGTGCTTTCTCAGAGCCTTCTGGTGCCCCCCGCCCATTGAGGTAGTCAAACCTTGGAACTGTAGAAAGAGTCTTTAAAGTTCATGCTGAAGTCCGTAAGTCCATGTCCTGGAACCCCCATTGGATGTATGCCAAGTTGTGAACACAAAAGCATCATATGACTTACATGATATAGCAATGTTTTGTTCTCTTCCCACACATGGAGCAACAGGATTTGGAGGTGGTTCCTTCCTTTTTTTTTTGTTGCTCCCAGCAGAGGGTGGTACCACAAAAAAGCCCTGGAAAACCTAACAATTATGGATAACCCTTCACTTTCAGGAGGCACCAGCTCAGCCGGGAAAAATAACTAAAGAGTGCAACAGTTAGAACAGTCAAAAATAATAGAAAAAGACAAAGAACATGCTACATAACAGTTTCTTAGTAAGCATCTGCTTACAAGTAGGTAAGTCTACCATAGTGTACAAGTACTGTTCTCTGTAGTTTTGAAGATACTGCTGCCACTGGGATAAGAGGACATCACATGACTGACCAGAAGACTGCTAGAGACTTGATCCTCATGTTGTGGTGATATCCCAAGCTATACGGATATTGGAGAACTGTCATACATACTCTTAACCAGTCATTTCAAAGAACCCTTGCTTCTTATCCTATTCAATATGTGCTGGGTATACTAGATGATATAGTGCCCGATACATTCATTAAAGTGGCAGTATCTAGAGCATTGCTCCAGGCACAGATGGTTCTTTTGCTACACTGGAAAAACTCTTCCCCTCCTTCTCTTCAGGAGTGGGTTACTCATATGGACACTACTCTTAGGTACGAAAAGTTTGTATATCAACACCAGGGCTGGGATGGCTGGTTGGCTGTGCTCGGTTTGGCACTGATGGACTGTCATGAATAGATGATCGCAGAGGACATTCCTTCTATGCTACATGAGTTACAACTTGCCCAGTGGGTACTCGTAACTATAGTTCCATGTATTGTTGTGTGGGTACATTGCTGCAGAAAGAACTCTAGTCCCGTTAACCCAGGATTGAGTTTGCTTGTCCTTGTCTTATGTACATGCTAATGTTTTTTTTTTTGTACTAGTTCTGAGGCTTTAATGTATGTTTTAATTGTGGCACAAATGCTCTGAAAAGTGTTGACAATATTTCAATAAACTTTATTTTTTGATTTAAAATATTGTGTGTGTGGGGGAGGGATGTATTTATTACATTTAAAGAATAGGACCAATACAACTAGGTATATACTATACCTGTCACCTGAAAAATTATAATCACTGAAGTGGACACCATCACTGCCCCGCCCTTCCACCTTATCCAGTCAGAGAATGTTTTGCAATCATTCAGAAAGTGCAAAACATTCTCTGAATGGTGTCCCTACCAAACTGCCAACCAGCTGTGTTCAGACTGCAACAAGGCAGCGGCTCAGCGTGGGACCTTGATTCAAGGAAGATCACTGGAGCAGCAGTGTCTACTTCAGTGATCTCCAGCTTCCAAGTATGGTATATGCATTGTTACATTGGTCCAAGCTGGACTAATGTAACTATGTATACAAAAATCCATACCTGGAATTCTTCTTTAAGCTGGAGCTTTGCTTCAAAGTGGTTGTAAAGCCTAAATAGTTTTTACCTTAAGGCATTCCCTGTATTAAGGTAAAAAATATTTCAGTGTGTATTGCCCCCTTACCCACAGTATACTCAGTAGCATGCAAAAATCTGGAATATTGTTGCACTCCTTGGTATCTTTATTGAAGCATTAAAATCACATCACAGGTATGACAGGACAAAAAAGGTACCTGTGATGTGATTTTAATGCTTCAATAAAGATACAAAGGGGTGCAGCAATATTCCAGATTTTTTGCATGTTACTGAATCACACAGATGAGCTGTGCAGCACCTTGGGTACAAGTTTACAACATGTCACTCACCTAGAGCAGCATTACTTTGGCTTTACTGCCCCAGTATACTTACCTGAGCCTGATCTCAATCCAGCGCTGTGCCCATCTGCAGTGTCTCTCTTCTCCTCTCCCCGCTCTCACAGGCTTTGCTGAGAGCAACGGGAGCCTGGCTCCTGCTGCTGTCAGTCAAATCCTGTAATGAGGAAGCAAAGCCAAGCCTACAGACACAAGCAGTGTGGCCCAAATTCAAACCAGCAATGAGAAGAGGAGGAGCCAGGCAACCAGCGGGGGACCCAAGAAGAGGAGGCTTGAGGCTGGTCTTTGTGGTACCATTGCACAGAGCAGGTAAGTATAACATGTTTGTTATTTTAAAAGAAAAATATTTTGACTTTACAAATGCTTTAAGAACCTGACAATTTTCCATCAGCTGTAATAATTTTTATACACATACCCAGACTCACCCCTAGAATTGTACTGAAATTGCATCATTGTCTTTGGCAAGGTCATTATAAGATGTTTGGGAAACAGAACTGTGAGAACAATAAAAAAAAATGGGGACTAATGAATACAAATGAAAGACAATAACTGACCCTGTGTACTTCTTGGGTTAGTACCAGTTTAAGATTTATTAGGCAGCCCCCAGAAAACCTTACTTCCACAGTTAAATAGCAAACACACAATGGGAATCAAGCAAATGTGCCATATAGAAAGCAAGCAAGCCAAACAGAAAGCAAGTACAGATGTACAAAGAGATTTCCAGGCTTCTTTTCCTAAGCCAGTCAAAGCTAACTGCAAGTATATAATTTAGGGCACATAGGATATCCTACTCCTTCTCCTATGACACCTTCTTTGTTGAAATTTCTAATTCCACCTGTAGTAACTACGGAATGAGGGACTATGGTAGATAGACGAAGCCTGCAGCATTGTCAGAAAGGACCTTCTGATAAACCCAGTTCCGAAAGCATTAGATAGACCGCAAATAAATAGTAGACCATTTTATAAAATGTTCCTAGACTGAGACAGTCTCTTTAAAAAGCCTACATTGATTTCTTCTAAAAAAGAATGTCTACTGCAGATGCTGTTATAATAGCAGACAAAACACAAAAGAAAAGCCTTCCTATGTTATAATAAAAATGAAACATGTCCATGTCTTCATTGTGGCAGGTTCAATGGCAGTATTGAAGGGGGAATTTTTTCGCAGCTTTCAAAAAGGTACTGTTAAAGGTTTTCATACCTGCATCTCACAATATATGTAATATATACAGTATGCTGAAGAGCTCTTGTAGACTTGGATACATAGATCAAACAAACAGGGAAATTAAAGTGGAATTCCAGGATAGACCTAGCTAAGCTTAAAACTGCTCCAACCCCCCTTATTTTACACGGTAGCTTTTTTAATTTTATTTATTTATGTATTTATTTTAGATTTTTAAACGTATCAGCTTTAATTAAAAAAAATCTTATCAATGGATGTTAAATTGTCAGTAAACCCACATCCCCCTCCAAAAAAGTGAAACCTAATCATTTTTTATAATGTCTCTGTGCCCCTTGTTTATGCAAATGTTCTTTATAGGTAAATTACCTGTTAATCATGCCAGTCAATTATCCTTTCTTGGTATTATTGGCAGCGGTCTATGGGTTTATACAACCTCTGCACACCACAGTGTGCATGCTATGTTTTTTTTTATACTCAGAGAGCCAAATCTACTTTAGGCTTATTGAGTAATCATCCTACATCAGAACAGCCCAGGTTGGGGACTGGACTAAGCTGCAGCAGGTGAATCCAGCTTAGCCTAGTCCCTGACCATGCAAAAGTGAAACAAAGAAAAAAGACCTATAAATTAAAGCTTTAATTATTAATATATTTATTTCTATTAAATTATTTTGGATTTATTCATTTCTAAAGTGTTTCCAGTGAAACACTTTCCATTGATCCTACCAACAGAGCTCAGAGTGTACTGGATTTTCATTCAGCCCCTAGTTGTTTTTGTTGTTTAAGGCAACTTTAGGGGTGAGACGGTATGAAGATATTAAGGGTGTGTTTGGGATGTGGGAAGGGGGGTTATAGATTATTATTATTCAGGATTTATATAGCGCCAACAGTTTACGCAATGCTTTACAATATAAAAAGGGAGACAATACAGTTATAATACAATAAAATACAAGATGATTAAGAGGGCCCTGCTCAGAAGAGCTTACAATCTAATAGGGTGGGGAAGGTGGTACAAAAGGTTGTAACTGTGGGGAATGAGCTGATGGAAGTGGTAAAAGATTAGTTGGAGATGTGATAGGCTTTCCTGAAGAGATGAGTTTTCAAGGGATAGCCTGAAAGTAGCAAGAGTAGGGGATAGCCAGACAGGTGGAGTTAGCGAGTTCCAGAGGATGGGAGACGCTCTGGAGATATCCTGGAGATGAGCATGGGAGGAGGAGACGAGAGAGCTTGAGAGTAGGAGGTCTTGAGAAGAGCGGAGAGGACGATTTGGGTGATATTTAGAGACAAGATTGGTGATGTAGCTCGGGACAGAGTTGTGACTGGCTTTATATGTTGTGGTTAGTATTTTGAATTTAATTCGCTGGGTGATTGGGAGCCAGTGTAGGGATTGGAGGAGAGGGTAGGCAGACACTGAGCAGTTGGTAAGGTGTATAAGTCTGGCAGCAGCATTCGTGATAGACTGAAGTGGGGATAGCCTATGGAGAGGCAGGCCATATATATAGATGCCCTTGTGGGGTATCAAGGGTCCAATCATGGCATGGGTTGGCTGTGGAGGCTTCAGGGCAGATGACAGTATCAATTTGAAAAAATATATTGGTCAATAAAAACAGGTTTTCTTAGTAACCTCTCCATGATGGTATAGGGAGGAATTTAAATTTTCCATCCTAAGAGTTTCTGAAATGTTGGACTGTCAAAGTGAGACTGTGGGGGGAGTTACCTGCTTCCAGTACAGTTCAGTCTTAAGCCGAATTAAGTGGGGAGCATTTATACAATGTCTGGCATGACAAATAGTTAAACTTTAACAGAAATGCTGCTGCGTCATCTCCCAGGTCTATTTCTGTGAGGTCCCTAATAATTGACTTTACCTTAATCCAAAAGGGTTTCAGGAGAGGGAACTCCTAGAAGATATGAAAGAGCATGATCCATATTTCATTGCACCTCAAGCAAAGTGGGGACAACAGAGGAAAAGGCTTGTGTAGGTAAGTGTGATTCCTAAATTTTACTTGGTATAGAAGCCTTGTGATCAAAGTAGATGATTTTGTCTTTTTGCAGCTATTAGAAAGAGTATCCCAATTTGGTTTCCCACTTTTGAATAATAGGAGGAGCGAAAGTGCAGTGGGGCCACAACCAGAAACGGGTATGAGATGTTGTAGTGGGTCTGGGTTCCTGCAAAGGATTTCAAAGGTCTAGAAAGTAACTCGAGAGAAATTAGTGGTCAGAAAATGATGCAGCTGTAGGGCCTTCCAGAAATTCAGGTCAGGGTTTAATATGTATTGAAATTCAGGTATTTATTTAAATGAGCCTGTGAAATGAAATGCTTCAGTCTATGATGCTGTTTTTAAATGACTGAAAGAAGTTATCATAGAGGCCAGGGTAACCTCTGACTGGGAGCATTCATGACTCCATGGGGTCGGTTAGGAGTGCGGTATGTACATCCTGGTGTTTCCAACTAAAGGATGAAACTTCATAAGGGAATCCATAGGAGAGCAGAGAGTGGGATTGGGGTGGCCTCTTTTTCAAGGAGAATTCAACTTTTGTGTGGAACAGTCCGACACTAGTCTAGTACTATCACATAGACTGGTACTATAATAGAGTATTGGAGCATTGGAGCAAGAAAGCCCTACGCTACGCTTCTTGTAGCTTTGGAAGGTTTTTTTTTTGTTTTTGTTTTTTAACGGTGACACTTATTATGTCTGATGTGTCGTAAGCTTTATATATAAAAAGTTAACAACAGGCACAGCAATGACTAAACCTATTTTTTAAATCATCATGAGCTGGAAGTCCCTGAACTGGGATCACCCATTATGCAAACTTCCAGCTCTGAAATCAGAGCTTTGGTACTACTTTAACACCATAGTAAATGTCTCAGATGGTTGCAAAGGATTGCCTATAATTGCAGTTAGGAGCTGGAAGTCCAATATGCATGGTTAGTGCCCTCTAGTCCAAGGGTGCCAAGGGCACTAAGGTATTGTAAGCTGCTTTTAGATTTTTTAAAATTATTTTTTATTTATTACAGGTACATATGTAGAGCACCGTCAATTTACACAGCGCTTTACACATATATTGCACATTCACATCAGTCCCTGCTCCCAAGGAGCTTACAATCTAATGTCCCTAACTCATATTTATACATAAATTTACTAGAGAGAATTTAGGCAGGAACCTACCTACCAGCATGTCTTTGGAGTGTGGGAGGAAACCGGAGTACCAGAGGAAACCCACGCAGGCACAGGGAGAACATGCAAACTCGAATTACATCTTGCCCCATATGTCTGATTTAAATTAACAAAAATTAGTATGTATAATGAAGGAAAAGTAATGGAAACTCAAAGAGAACTTGTCATAACTGGCATCTGCAAAATCTGAATATTTAATCTCATAAACAGGAACAAAAAATTGCTTCACGTCTACTTTTGCTGAACTCTTTGTAAAATATGTTAGTTGGCTGCTTTCAAAAGCTTCTCCTGAGTGTGCCCAACAATATAACATAAAGAAGCCTGGTATATTTTTTTGTTATAAAGCCCAACTCCAAGAACAATAAAAGGGTGACAGCTCATTTAGTCTAGGGTCCATGGAAAGCACTTTTACATGTTTCTCAGGGCAGTGTCCCCCCCCCCCCTTTTTTTTTTTACAACCCTTTGCCCATTAGTCCAGAAAATGAGCATTTTTGATTTGACAGATTCAGCTGGCACTAACTTCAATGGGGTTCAAGTTTGGCATCTGAACTTCTTTTGAAGTTCACTAAATGCTTCTCAAACTAAACCCAGGGCAGTTCAGCTCATTCCTACCCCTTACAAATGTTGTTGCTCTTCGCTGAATTCTTTCCAGTTCACAACATCCTTCCTGAGCATTGGTAACCAATACTGAACTGCATACTTCACATGTGGCCGATCCAGAATTTTGGAAGAATTATAGAATTCTTTCTTGAGGGAATACTCTTTTAATGCATGAAATAGTCTGCTAGCTTCGCAGTTTGTCTCATCCCTACACACCACAAAGCTGGTGAGGTACAGTTTGAAAAAATGCAGAAATACTGCATTTAACCAATACACACTAGAGCTTAGCTGATGTCAGTACCGGTCATCTCACCGCCATTCCTCTGCGGTAGGTAGACATGAATGAAATGTAATATTTCATAAAAGTTTGAAACCCAAAAAAAGTTAAAAAGGTAAACAGCACCTTTCACTGTTATAAAGCAACAACGGAAGGCAAAGAATGGACACCAGCCTTTAGCGTGCAGGCATGTGTGAATGGGCCCTAAAGCTTTTTTGAAAAATGATGCTGCCCATCATTTGTTAGTAAAGCAACAACGTAAGGCACAGAATGTACTCCCGCCCATTAGCTTGCATATATATATATATATATATATATATATATATATTTATTTTTTGTTATTATATATATATATATATATATATATATATATACACATACTGATCAGTCATAACATTTGACCACCCACCCCCGATATTGAGTATGCCCCCCTTTTGCTAAAACAGCCCTGACCAATTGAGGCATGGACACCAAAGTAACATCCACATGAATGGCAGGACCCAAGGTTTCCCAGCAGAACATTGCCCAAAGCATCACACTGCCTCTGCCAACTTGCCTTCTTATACTGTATCCTGGTGCCATCTCTTCGCCAGGTAAGTGACGGACATGCACTCAGTCATCCACATGATGTAAAAGAAAATGGGATTCATCAGACCAGGCCACCTTCTTCCATTGCTCTGTAGTCCAGTTCTGATGTTCATGTGACCATTGTAGAAGCTTTTGGCTGTGGACATGGGTCACCTTGGGCTTCACAGCCCCATACACAACAAACTGTGATGCCCATTTTTTTCTGCTTTCACCACATCAACTTCATGGACAACATGTTCACTTGCTGTCTAATATATCCCACCAATTTTCAGATGCCATTGTAAGGAGATATTCCCTTTACCTGTCAGTCATCATAATGTTATGGCTGATCGGTGTATATATTCAGTATCTCACAAAAGTGAGTACACCCCTCACATTTTTGTAAATATTTTATTATATCTTTTCATGTGACAACACTGAAAAAAATACACTTTGCTACAATGTAAAGTAGTGAGTGTACAGTGAAAATTTGCTGTCCCCTCAAAATAACTCAACACACAGCCATTAATGTAAAAACCGCTGGCAACAAAAGTGAGTACACCCCTAAGTGAAAATGTCCAAATTGGGCCCAATTAGCCATTTTCCCTCCCCAGTGTCATGTGACTCGTTAGTGTTACAAGGTCTCAGGTATGAATGGGAAACAGGTGTGTAAAAATTTGGTACTATCGCTCTCACTCTCTCATACTGGTTACTGGAAGTTCAACATGGCACCTCATGGTAAAGAACTCTCCGAGGATCTGAAAAAAACAACTGTTTTTCTACATAAAGATGGCCTAGGCTATAAGAAGATTTTCCAACACCCTGAAACTGAGCTACATCACAGTGGCTAACACCATACAGTGGTTTAAAAGGATAGGTTCCACTCAGAACAGGCCTCGCCAAGGGTCAACCAAATAAGTTGAGTGCACGTGCTCAGCGTTATATCCAGAGGTTGTCTTTGGGAAATAGACGTATTAGTGCTGCCAACATTGCTGCAGACGTTGAAGGGGCGGGGGGTCAGCCTGTCAGTGCTCAGACCATACGTCGCACACGGCATCAAATTGGTCTGCATGGCTGTCATGCCAGAAGGAAGCCTCTTCTAAAGATGATGCACAAGAAAGCCCACAAACAGTTTGTTGAAGACAAGCAGACTGAGGACATGGATTACTGGAACCATGTCCTGTGGTCTGATGAGACCAAGATAAACGTATTTGGTTCAGATAGTGTCAAGTGATTGTGGCAGCAACCAGGTGAGCAGTACAAAGGCAAGTGTGTCTTGCCTACAGTCAAGCATGGGGGTGGGAGTGTCATGGTCTGGGGCTGCATGAGTGCACTGGGGATCTACAGTTCATTGAGGGAACCATGAACTGTGACATACTGAAGCAGAGCATGATCCCCTCCCTTCAGAGACTGGGCCACAGGGCAGTATTCCAACATGATAAACACACCTCCAAGACGACCACTGCCTTGCTAAAGAAGCTGAGGGTAAAGGTGATGGACTGGCCAAGCATGTCTCCAGACCTAGATAGGCAATGGGTAACAGCGCTAAATAAACATAAGATCACAAAGCATACACCAGTGATATTGCAATCAACAGTATAAAAAGCAATATGAAATGTCCATAAATGTGAGTAGGTAGTGCTTCAAGGATTAGCCAAAAGATTAAAAATACAGTCCAAAAATAGTGAATTTTGTCCTCCACCGAACCACCAGTGATGAACCATAAAAAATGCTTGCTTACCAGATGGCAAGCTATAATGTCTCCAGACCTAAACCCTATTGAGCATCTGTGGGGCATCCTCAAATGGAATGTGGAGGAGCACAAGGTCTCTAACATCCACCAGCTCCATGATGTCATCATGGAGGAGTAGAAGAGCACTCCAGTGGCAACCTGTGAAGCTCTGGGGAACTCCATGCCCAAGACATGCAGAGGTTTTAACTCAACCTTACACCATCCTAAATTAAAAAAAAAATAATTTAGACCAATTGTTCTACTATGAGACAATGTTCAGATTCTTGCATACACTCATGATCACTTTACAGAGTCAGCCTATAGGAAGAAAATGAGATGAAATTCTTGTGTTTGCTCAGGCTGCTCAGATCAGCAGCTAAGCATTTTAGTAATTTCAAGCACTAAGTATCAGATTTAAAAAGGCTTTTGCAAGAACAGATTAATAACAGGCTCACTAAAACAAAATGAAAAAGCTGCTACAGAAAGAAACATTTTGGATTAATGCTTCAAAAACTGTGAAATGGCACTTATTAAATGGGGAATGCCACTTCACCTGCTTCTGCATCCACTTCTACCCAGAGTATCGCTTTTGTAATATCTGATATAGCTAATGTGCCAGCATTTTCATGTTTCCTTCCCACGTGGAACAAATTAGGACTGTTGTTAAATTTAATCTGATAAATGAATATTTGCAGAATTGCAGTCTCCGTGGAGGGTGTGCACAGGATATTCTATGTAGTAATTGCCTAAATGTGCAACATGTATTTTGCATGTTGCTGCCTTAGTATCTATAGGCTGATTGCCAGCTCTATTGCTTTCCTAGTAACTTCAGTTTTGCACTTTGTTACAGTGTAAAGTTTTTTCCCTGGTGTCAATAGGTTTTTTGTTGGCTGGAGCTTATTGCTTCTGTTTTATCTTTAGACACCAGATTGACTGCTCGCTCTGTTTCACTTATATTTGATTTATGCTGATGCTAATGTATACTATGATCTTGGGGCAGTTTTGGGTCATTATAATATGTTTAAATTATGTAATTAGTTATCTCCCTATTGACATCTCCTCCTGTTTAGTGCAGGTTAGTTTAGTCCTAGCTAGACCCTTCCTGTTTCTTCCGTGTTCCCTCAGGAAAATCATTGTTGTCTTACACCTCTAAAAACTGGAAAAAAACATCATCTGTAATGAACTTGTGAGAAGTAAAATTGATTGGATTTAACATCTGTGTCTTATTGAATAGTTAAGTTGCCTGAGGATGGTGGCAAGTCAGCAGGTGACCATACTGTCTGGACAGACTGGGCCTAAGGAGGTGTCATTGAATAAAGGGACATGTGAACACTCTAAAATATATTTTTGCAATCCTTCCATAAACATAAACAGCTGGATCACCCACATCCAAGTTTGCATATTTTGCCAAATGAGAAGGTGGGTGGGGGGAGTAAAGGGACCTGTGGCGGCTTAGCTTGGTAGAAAATAATCAGTTGAGAAAACAAAGACCAAGTTGTATTGATTCATCTCCAAGACCAGTCTAGTAGTGCATTGCAGAGGTCCATTAATACAAGGGTCTTAAAAAAGTTTCCGAACTTTTATATTTTTGTTGGAAACGGTGAGGGCGGGAGGAGTGGTAATTGTTCATGTCTGAGAGTGTCATGTGACTAGTCTGTCTGGCAAGTCAGCTGACCTTGCAGTTTGGTATAATGCCCTGTACACACGGTCGGACATTGAGCGGTCATTCCGACAACAAAATCCATGGATTGTTTCCGACGGATGTTGGCTCAAACTTGTCTTGCATACACACAGTCGGACAAAGTTGTCGGAAAATCTGATTGTTCTGAACGCGGTGACGTAAAACACGTACATCAGCACTATAAACGGGGCAGTAGCCAATAACTTACGTCTCTTAATTTATTCTGAGCATGCGTGGCACTTTGTGCGTTGGATTTGTGTACACACGATCGGAATTTAGCTGATTGGATTTTGTTGTCGGAAAATGTTATAGCCTGCTCTCAAATTTTGTGTGTCGGAAATTCTGACGGAAAAAGTCCGATGGAGCCCACACACGATCGGAATTTCCGACAACACAATCCGATCGCACTTTTTCCTTCGGAAAATCCGACCATGTGTACAGGGCATAAGAGTTATCACACCGTGGTGAAGATGGCTGCGAAACCTATAAATTGAACCAGGAGCTCAAATTCATTTCCACATGTGTTCTCAGTTTAGGGAAAAAAATTCTCTCTCGTAGAGTCGTTTATGAGTGGGAGGTTGTAGAACCACCCAGCTGAATTTAGCGTCATCTGATTTCCACCTTTTTGGACCGCTCAGTTATGCTTAAGGGGAAGAAGATTTTCATGCGATGATGATGTGAAAGCAGTGGTGCTTCAGTTGCTATGCGCTCAACGAAAAACATTTTTTGCTGATGGCATTAAAAAGCTGGCACGGCGCTGGGAAAAATTCATCGCAAAGCAAGGTGACTATGTAGAAAAGCGATGTAATTTGTTTTTGAAATTACAAATAAATAGAAGTAAAAAAGTACGGAAACGTTTTGTAGATCCCTTGTGTATGAATGTTTTCAGATTCTACTGTAAGTAGCTTGACTTGGCAAAGCATTATATGTCTATACATACCTTAAAGAAGAACTTCACCCCATGCTTTAATTTTTTTTTTCCATAATGTCTTATCTTTTATGCTTGATGGGTTGTCCATAACATATATATATATATATATATATATATATATATATATATATATATATATATATATATATATATATATATATATATATATATATATATATATATATACTTTCTCCAGCCTCCTTGGCACCTATTGATCCTTGTCACTGTTTATAGTTGGGAAATGATGGGAAGAGCTCCAGCTCATGTGATAGCCTATCACAATGATCATATGTTTAGGAAGCCCACATTCACCTTTTTTCTTTCTATACCCTAAAGGGCTGGCAGGGGCCAGTGCCAAGGGGTTGACGAGGAGGAAGGAATACAATGGGGAAAAGAGGTATGTTGGAATAAAGAGGTACTTTAAATTAGAAATTTATTTGGGGGCACAGGAAAGAATTAGAACTTCTGTCAGGATTGTATTGCTGTCTGTGTCCCCATCAGAATGATCTACCCTAACTTCTGCCATAATAAGAAGTGGGCAGAAATCTCCTGAAAGTGAGAGGATATCCCACATCTCTGGGAGTCACAGGTGCCCATCTATGCCCAATGTTCCCTCTTCTCCATTTCAGACAGTCCATACATTTTTTGTTTCCTTCTCACGCTCAGTTTTAAGAGAGATCGGGAGCTTGGTCCCCAACCAGGCTTCCCCAAAGAAATAGGGGCAATTGGACTATCTCGGTACAGTAGAGCAAGAAAATTCAAATGTATAACAGATATATAAAAATAATACAAAAATTAATTGATACAAAAATAACAATCAGTTACATGTTAAAAGCATTGTAACAATCCATGTATATCACCAAGATAATGATCCCCAGATGGGGAAGATCACAGTGGGACAATTGATCACGGATAACGTCTCAACTAGTTTTGCAGACTATTGCTGCTTCATCAGGAGGGTATATATAATTTAATTAGCAGATGATCAAGAACAATATAGTTACCCAAAGACATAAACAGTAGCAAAGTTTTAATACAACATGTCAATTAGACATATTTATGTATATAAGGGGGGAAGAGCGAGGCTGCTTACCCACATTCCGGCAGGCACAGGGTACAAGGCATCACCATCAAGGAGGGACCCCGCGGCGCCTCGGGGGACTAACAAACAAAATGAACTGGAGTCTAAATAGATAAAATTGGGCAGATATAATGGGTATACTGTGTACTTGAAAAACCAAAAAGTGAACAAGTGAAGGATTGTGAGTGGAGTGATGGAGTGAGATGGAAAACTAAAATGTGACAGTGAAGGTTGAGTTTAAATGGAAGGCAGTGGAGTGAATTATGGTACGTGAATAGGCAGTGTGAAAAAATAAATAAAAAATTATTTAAAAGGTTTTAGTTGAAAATCAAAAAAATAATCACAAATTGAAATGATATGTGAATTTAGGATGGGAATAAGTTATTAAAGGTTGTGCAATGTGAATGTTGAAGGAGTGAGGGGGAAGGGGGGTGGGGAGGATGGGATTATATCAAACAATCAAGAGGAGGTGAAAAGAATGGGGATCTGTGTAGGTAGGGGATGCAGTATATACCTTGTATTTAGATACAAAAAGTTTGGGGGTCCCGGGAAGGACAGTCCCACGGGGGAAAAGGGTACCGGTGTTCCGCCACGTTATATAGCACTGCAGAAGGAGGGCAAGGGGTGGAGGCACATTAAGGCATACACACTCCTACCCAGGTAACGTAAGGGGAAGGAAAACAGTACCCAACATTAGATAAGCCAACTACCAGTTCCCTTTAACATGGGAAGCTGCAATGTGGCTGCAATAAAACTATACCTCTCCCAGGTAACTTACTGAGGGCTTTCTTGCTCTACTGTACCGAGATAGTCCAATTGCCCCTATTTCTTTAGGGAAGCCTGGTTGGGGACCAAGCTCCTGATCCCTCCTATTTCTAATTTTCTGGATGATGGTACAAGTTTCTACATAATTTTTATTCCTAGTATTGACTACAGAGGCCACTTCTATTTCTTCACTCTCAGTCTTGGGGACAACAATCCCTATGATAGACTGATTCTAAGAGTAGATCTCCGCAATGGAGATGCAGACAGCAAAAAAAGTCAGATGGCAAATTGTAGCTTTGCCCCCAGTAAAATCCATTGTGCTAGATAGATTAAAATAAAATAGACAATTATACTGCCTTAAAATATAACTAAAGGCAAAACTTTTGTTTAGTTTTGGATAGAGTGGAGATGGATTAAACCACCTTTTATTGCTACCTCTGCCCCGTTAGGGAGTTGCACCCTTTCTATTTGCCTTGTTTACCATTATCATTGAATGTAAAAGAAATTCACAAATTTTGGGTTGTCCCCAGAAAAATAATAGAAGGAAAATCTTCCAAAGGGGAAACTAGTTCTGATGACCTGGGGGTCCCAAAGGATTCCTTTAATTTGCAGAGAATTTGTCTCTCTTCCTGTTTTGGCTATGGGACAGGGAGTGGGGTAAATCTCCCCAAAAAGAAAAAAAGTTTCGCCTATAGTTGATTTTATTTTGTTTTTAATACTTTAAAAAACTTTGAAAAATATTTAGTGTAGGAGTTCTTTATTTTGAAAGGGTTCATCCCCCCCCCCCCCAATCCCTGCGTTCAGTGTGCAGTTACGCATACATGATTACAAGCATTTGTCACTTTTGCAGCATGTTGCAGTGCATTGTAGGCATATTTGCGTTGCATTTGTGGTGCATTGTTTGGAAATATTTATAATTTTTTTTCATATACACGCATTTGGGGTTCAGCATGCTGTTCTTTTTTAAAGTGCACATGAAAGCACTGCAATGATGTCATGTAGGATCATTGAAGTACATTCATTATTCTTGCGTATTATTGCTTTTAAAAATGTGTTTAGCTGCATCTGGTGTAAATAGCAGTCCCATGCCTTTTTATGAACATACAGTAGAACACCACAGTGATTTCTAAAATCACTGTTAGGGTACATTATCGTCTCACTAATTCAACACCGCAAGGACATACACCGAATCTCAAGATTTTACAAAAACATGATTTTCAGGTGTTTCATTATAGAACAATATTGGATAAGTACTTCATGTGTCTTATTGCAATTTGCAATAATGACTAATTAATTGTAATGAATTAAAAAAGGATAATCGGAGCTGGAATTTTTCACTTTCTGGAGATTCAAGCCACTGAAAAGGTATAATCACCAATATGGCTGTAATTTACTTTGAATATGAATGGATTGCCTTAAATGGAAACTCTTCTGGAGACAATCATCTTAATGTGAAATATATATTCATAATAATATCCCAGCTATAAGTACGGCACTTAACCAAGCACTCGATTGGACAAGAGAAAATGTGCACCATGTGAATTTCTCCTTGTGCCCCCTTACAAATCCTTAAAAGGGAATCTAAAATGGTTCGTTGTTTCACTTTTTTGTTTTAAAAGATCATAAATTGATTATATATTTAAACACTTTTTTACTGTTTTCATGTAAGTGAAAATCTACGCCGTTTTTATTATGACTTTTTTAGTGGTGTGTGAGTTTTGTGAATAGAAGTGAAGAGCATAAAATGAAAAAAAAACCCACACCTGTATATTTTTGCAATTCGTAATAAAACAACTGAGAGGAAGTTTAAAGCCCACCTCCACTTTCGCTTACCTCCAACTTATTATACCTTCTTTCCTTGAAGCCTCCTGACCTTTTTTTAAATGTATTTTATTATAATGTACATACCTCTGTTTCTGCACTCACCCAAGCAGTTACCTGATGTAAAGAGTCAGTTTTAGTTTTCTTTTTATTAGAGTTGGTGTTGGTCCATTGCCAAGATGTTAACGTTCTTTAGTAGACCAATGGGGGGATCTTCTATGCCTCCTGCAGGTGTGACAGCATTTTGAAATTTAATTGAGGAACATCTCTAACTGAATTATGCAGCTGCTTGTATCTAAAGCTAAGTGGATCCTGAAGACAAGAGGAAGTCCTCAAGATCTGCAGCAGGTGAAGAGATAGACATGAACAGTGCCATTTTTCAGGGGGACTGATGCTTGAATAAAACCTATGTACATTAAAGTGAACCTTTCTATACTCCAAGCATCAAAACATAGTGGTGAGTTCAAAGTCAGCTTTATTTTCTCATCTTACTTTTCACAGTTAGTCTTTGATACTTGGGCTGTATTTAATACTCTTACTTAATCTCGTCTATGCTGTGTGAGAGTAATGCCTGGTACACACAATGACATGTCCTTGAAGACAGGTCAGTTAGGGGTCAGACATTAATGGAGGGTGGAATGGGGACAGATGGGGGGAGGGTTATGGCAGGTGTCAAGAAATTTCCCATGTTGCAAACAGCCATTGGAAACTGTAGTGCCATTTGTACTACTAAAAAATATATGAAAAACACCAGACCAAAATGTAATAATGCATTAAAGTGTTTGTTCACCAATGCCAGAAGTCTGCCAAGCAAAATAGGTGAGTTGGAAGCTCTGGTGCATGAAGTGAACTATGATGTAATCGGTATTGCTGAAACTTGGCTTCAATCCTCACATGACTGGGCTATTAATATTCCTGGCTATGCACTCTTTCGGAGAGACAGGGTAAAAAGGAAAGGTGGCGGGGTCTGTCTCTATGTGGGAAGTGATCTCAAAGCAAGTGTGAAAGAGGACATGATTGATGGAGAGTGTGATGAGTCTGAAGCATTATGGGTGGAACTGCATATAGATGGGCGTAGTTCAAAGTTAATCATTGGAGTTTGTTATAGACCACCCAATGTTAACGAGGAGGTGGAGACTCAGCTCCTTGCACAGATGGAAAGGGCTGCAAGGGCTGGGACAGTGATAATAATGGGAGATTTTAACTACCCAGAAATTGACTGGAGTAATGGCACTGCTGGGACAGTTAAAGGGCAAAAATTTATAAACCTAGTACAGGACAATTTTATGGTCCAGTTTATTGAGGCCCCAACTAGGAATGAAGCTCTGTTGGACCTGGTAATCTCAAACCATGCAGAGCTTATTACTAATGTGCAGATAAAGGAACACCTGGGTAGCAGTGACCATAACATGATTTCATTTGATGTTAGCTGTAAACAAGAAATATATAAGGGAAAGATAAAAACACTTAACTTCAAGAGAGCAAATTTTCCAAGGATGAGGGCTGCTCTCGAGGACTTAGACTGGGAGGGAATATTGGCAGCGATAAACACAGAACAGAAATGGGAATTCTTCAAAAAGACTGTTTGGGACCTCACTGCAAAGTATATTCCCATGGGCAATAAGTTTAAAAGGCTAAAAAGAAAACCTATGTGGCTCACGGTCAAAGTTAGAAAAGCTATAAACAATAAGAAAAGAGCTTTTAAAAAATATAAAAATGAAGGAACACTAGTGTCATTTAAATGCTACAAAGAATTTAACAGAATATGTAAAAAGGAAATCAAGGGTGCAAAAATTCAAAATGAACGACAGATCACAAAAAATAGTAGGACAAACCCCAAAAAATTCTTCAAATATATTAATAGTAAAAAGGTCAGGTCTGAGCATGTAGGCCCTTTACAAAATAATCTAGAGTGGGTGACTGGGGACAAGGAGAAGGCTAATTTATTAAATACTTTCTTCAGCTCTGTGTATACAAAAGAGCATGGGGAAGTTCATGTCCATAATGGGGGTGGTATTGACACAGCCCCCAATGATCCACAATGGCTCAAAAGGGATATGGTCCAGAAATATTTAGACAGAATAAAGGTGGATAAAGCACCTGAACCTGATGGCATCCACCCTCGGATCCTAAAAGAATTGAGCTCTGTAATTTCAAAGCCATTGTATCTAATTTTTAGGGACTCATTAATGACGGGAATAGTACCGCTGGATTGGCGCAGGGCGAACGTGGTGCCTATATTTAAAAAGGGATCAAAGTCTTTACCAAGTAGCTATAGACCTGTTAGTTTAACTTCTATAGTCGGGAAGATACTGGAGCGTTTAATAAAAGACCACATAGACGAGTTCTTGCTGGAAAAAAACATTTTAAGCAACAGACAGCATGGGTTCATGAAAGACAGAAGTTGTCAGACAAACCTGATTTCTTTTTATGAAGAGGTAAGTAAAACCTTGGACAGAGGGGTGGCTGTGGACGTGGTTTATTTGGATTTTGCAAAAGCGTTTGATACAGTTCCGCACACACGGCTCATGTGTAAGTTAAAGTCTACAGGCTTGGAAATATCAGTTTGTAAATGGATAGAAAACTGGCTAAAAGACAGAATTCAGAGAGTAGTGGTTAATGATTCTTACTCTGAATGGTCTAAGGTTATCAGTGGTGTACCCCAAGGTTCAGTGCTGGGACCCTTACTCTTTAATATCTTTATAAATGATATTGGGTCTGGGATCAAAAGTAACATTTCTGTCTTTGCAGATGACACCAAGCTATGCAGTGGAATAACGTCCTTACAGGATGTCTCCAATTTACAAGCCGACCTCAATGCACTGTCTAATTGGGCGACTATGTGGCAGATGAGGTTTAATGTTGAGAAATGTAAAGTTATGCACTTGGGGGCTAAGAATATGCATGCATCATACATGCTAGGGGGAGTACAACTGGGGGAATCTGTAGTGGAGAAGGATCTGGGGGTTTTGGTAGATCATAAGCTCAATAATAGCATGCAATGCCAAGCTGCGGTTTCCAAAGCGAGCAAAGTTCTTTCTTGTATTAAGAGAGGTATGGACTCCAGAGAGAGAGATATCATTTTGCCCCTGTTCAAATCATTAGTAAGACCTCATCTGGAATATGCAGTTCAGTTTTGGACACCAGTTCTCAAAAAGGATATCGGGGAACTGAAGAAAGTGCAGAGAAGGGCAACCAAACTGATAAGAGGCATGGGGGAGCTCAGCTATGAGGAAAGATTAGAGGAACTGAATTTGTTCACTCTTGAGAAGAGGAGAATAAGGGGGGATATGATCAACATGTTTAAATATATAAGGGGTCCATATAGTGAACTTGGTGTTGAGTTATTCACTTTACGGTCAACACAGAGGACAAGGGGGCACTCTTTACGACTGGAGGAAAAGAGATTTCATCTCCAAATACGGAAAGGTTTCCTCACAGTAAGAGCTGTGAAAATGTGAAATAGACTCCCTCCAGAGGTGGTTCTGGCCAGCTCAGTAGATTGCTTTAAGAAAGGCCTGGATACTTTCCTAAATGTACATAATATAACTGGGTACTGACATTTATAGGTAAAGTTGATCCAGGGAAAATCCGATTGCCTCTCCGGGATCAGGAAGGAATTTTTTCCCCTGCTGTAGCAAATTGGAGCATGCTCTGCTGGGGTTTTTTGCCTTCCTCTGGATCAACTGTGGGTATAGTATTGGGTATATTGGATTGTACGTTTTTTTTTTTTTTTTTTTTTTTTTTTTTTTATGGTTGGACTGGATGGACTTGTGTCTTTTTTCAACCTGACTAACTATGTAACTATGTAACATTATCAGAGGAATGATCGTCTGTTTTTTTTTTTTTTTGCATGCTAGTTTCATATGGAAATTGAAGAATTTACTAAAGTGACAAAAATTTTCGTACGACAGAATAATGCCCCGTACACACGGTCGGACTTTGTTCGGACATTCCGACAACAAAATCCTAGGATTTTTTCCGACGGATGTTGGCTCAAACTTGTCTTGCATACACAGGGTCACACAAAGTTGTCGGAAAATCCGAATATTCTGAACGCAGTGACGTAAGACACGTACGTCGGGACTATAAACGGGGCAGTGGCCAATAGCTTTCATCTCTTTATTTATTCTGAGCATGCGTGGCACTTTGTCCGTTGGATTTGTGTACACACGATCGGAATTTCCGACAACGGATTTTGTTGTCGGAAAATTTTATATCCTGCTCTCAAACTTTGTGTGTCGGAAAATCCGATGGAAAATGTGTGATGGAGCCCACACACGGTCAGAATTTCCGACAACAAGGTCCTATCACACATTTTCCGTCGGATAATCCGACCGTGTGTATGGGGCATAAGAATTCGGAAGTGATGTAATCTGTTGTAGTGTAGTTGTATTGTATTTTCAAGCCACAAATGTACTGTTTAAACAAAAATTGTACGATCTGGTATCGTACAAGAAATATTTTCATGCTTGTTCCATTGGATAATATCAGATGAACTGTCATAATCGGCTCTCAAAAGCTGTGTACTAACAATCAGATCATTGTATAATGGAAACGAACGCGGTATTTTTCATACGATTTTCTGATCATGTGTACGGGGCATTAGGTTGGCAGCTCCTAAAAAGCGGAGTAGTTAGGTCTTGGAGGACAGACTTGAGCAGAGGTCTTGTTCATTGGTTATGTGCTCATGAACCGTTTATAAGCTAAATACTTCATATTAGGCAGTAGTTCCCGTAAACCCTTAGGTTTCTTTAAGTTTTAGACCTGCAAGACAATATAATTTCTGCAATGCTGGGCATGTGTAAATGTCCTGCTGCTGAATAAAACTTTATAGATATAAGGCTGAGCTTCATCCTACTAACTTACACAATGTCCTCAGCGTGGAGCTAAAAGTGCCGGAGTTCTCTAAACAAATCTTTTGTAATTTCAGAGCTGTTTTGAAGAATACAACTTTTACCCAATTAAAAATCAGAAACCAAATTATATACCTATCAACAATTTTAAAAACATCTACTCATTTCCATTTACACAATTCTTTTCAAGGCTAAGTTCACCTTTACAAAAAAGGTAATAAATTCCCCGTTTTGCTGATAAAAAATATGCATTTATTATATTTTTTGTTAGGAGCCTATAGCATACTACAGCCATGATCAGCTGATTGTGAGCGTGATATGCCACAGTCCTGCAGAATGTCTGCATAGTTGTCTGCCCATACCTCCGATACGGGCAGGCAGTTTCACTTTGGCAGGAAGACTCATTCATTTACTAGAGCACTCAAGAGTGCCCTGGTAGCTCATTCAGAACTACAAGCCGATAGCCGTAAATGCTGTTGGTACTTGTAGTTTTCTCATTCACAGAACACTGTGAATGACTGACGCAGTCGGGCGGGCAGATCCACGCACGTTAAGTTTTTCTAGATTGTGACAGCAAGCAGGGGGTTGAAGGTTCTCCGATCACTATCAAAATGTGGGGTCTGGCCTTTTCTGTTTCAGCATAATTGTATCCTGTGAAAGAATTCAAGTCCTTATGGATGTGGTTGTATGAGTTTTGTGTAGAGAAACCCAAGTGCCCTGGACAGAACCTTGAACTCAACCTTTGGGATTAACTGGGATGCCGATGGTGAGCCAGTTCTTCTCGTCCAACATCAGTACCTGACCTCACTAGTTTTCTATTGATTAAATTGTCACAAATTCCCAAAGATGCAACAAAATCCTTTGAAAAGCCTTCCCTGAGGAGAGGAGGTTTATAAAACCACAGGGGAGGGCCAAATTCATATTACTGCCCATGGTTTTGGAATGGCAATAAGCTCCTATAGGTGCAATGGTCAGGTGTCTACAAGCTTTTGAACATATAATTTAGCATCATGATTGTTAAAGCATTTGATCAGCTAAACTCTGGGAATGAAGGCAGAAGAGGCATTGCTCTACTGAGCTACCCAATGAAAGCATGTGGGACAATTGCAGATATGAGATCTCAGTGAGTGATAACACTCACGGCTATATCCTGCTTCACACAAAACTTTCCTCTTGTAATTATAAAGAGGTACAAGAAGGGATTAGATAAATGTACAGGTAAAGTCAAAAACCTTTTAAAGTCATCTTAGCTTCCAATACCTTGTTATTGCAAAGCTTTTTTTTTTAGCTGGATTCAGACAAGACAGTTTGAGCACTTTAAAGAATATTTTCTATATTTTGAGTGACAGGCAAAATAACAAAGACGGCACTATATACTCAGTACAATAGATAAGTTTCAGAAACTTCATTCACGCTAAAATATTTGGAGACTGTGACAAGGTTTATTTTCAATAAAAAAGTATCTCCTCATCTTTCCTCCTCACCTATCATATGCTAACTGTTGACCTGGTTTCATGAGCCCTACCGGCTGGTTTTCCAGTGCAATTTTACTAACATGTCTATTTTGATGTTTCCGTATGTCTCTGTGGACTTGCACAAGTCAGGAAAAAGCATCTCTCCCTCAAGTCTAAATGATAGCTCACCTTCTGTAAAGTGTTATTTACCCCTCAGGTGGTGATGTGAAGAGGCATGCGATGTGTCAATATACTCGGAAGCATACTGTGTTCTTACTGTATCTGGCAAAAGCAAATGTAATTTAAAGGGCACGTCCAGCCAAGCAGGTAAATACGCAGTTGAAATTTATACACAGGAGTTGTTTTACCTGCCAAAGGATTTGTAAAGAAACATGTTCTTGCTATTCCCAAAACGCTTCTATGGTATTTTGATGTATGGTATAGGAAGGCTGGTTAGGGGTCAATTCACTAAGAGTTAAATACCGCATTTATTTTTGAGTTAAAATAACTCAAGCTGTATTAACTCTTTAACATGCACAAAAAACTGCATGTTAAATACTACATGAGTTAAATGTTTTATTTTGCAATATTTAAAGGATAAGTTCACCTTTGGGAACATGTTACATGTTCCACCCATTTTTAGGGTGAGACATGTAACATGTTCCCACTCCTGCAGCCTCCCCCTGCAGGTTGTTAAGGAGCCATGACTCAACTCTGCTGTCATCGGGGATTCCGCCCTGACAGCAGAATATAAACAAAAGAGCTGACACCATGTATGATCAGTCAGTGACATTACTGGGTAGCCCCGCCCCTTGTAATATCAATGACCTTACCTCTTGTTTACTTAAGCAGTGGGGAGAAGCGGTGTCTCAGTCAGTAGGAGCCAAGCATCTCCAAGCAGGCCCTTAAGGGAACAATGCTGTTTTAAAGTGTCTTTATACTGCGGTGCACCAATTCACTGTGCACCATAAACAGTAAGTGCATTTAACCATCTTTTAGCAAACATTACTTTTTAACCACTTGAAGTCCAGGGCAATTTTAAAATCTGCTCGAAAATTCCTAAAGCCCCCAGACGATTGTATATTTTATAAAAGAAGAGGCCCCATAGTATAAAATGGTGGCAGCTGCATTTTTTTACATAGTTACATAGTTGGTAAGGTTGAAAAAAGATACAAGTCCATCAAGTCTAACCTGTGTGTGTATGCTTTTATATCAATATTATATTGTATATCCCTCTACGTTGTAGTCGTTTAGGTGCCTATCTAATAGTTTTTTTTAAATTATCTATGTTCCCTGCTGAAACCACTGCTTGCGGAAGAGAAATCCACATTCTTACCACTCTTACCGTAAAGAACCCTTTACGCAGTTTCTGGTTAAATCGCTTTTCCTCTAATTTTAGTGAATGGCCACAAGTCTTTTTAAATGCCCTTTCATGGAAAAGTTTTATCCCTATTGTAGGGTCACCAGTGTGATATTTGTACATTGAAATCATATCCCCTCTCAAGCGTCCCTTCTCCAGAGAGAATAAGTTCTGTGTTTGTAATCTTTCCTCATAATTAAGGTCCTCCAGTCCCTGTATTAGCTTTGTTGCTCTTCTCTGTACTCGCTCCATTTCCAGAACATACTTCCTGAGGACTGGAGCCCAGAACTGGACGGCATACTCTAGGTGCGGTCGGACCAGAGTCTTGTAGAGTGGGATCATTATCATTTTAATTCTGGAGTTATTTCCCTTTTTAATGCATGCCAATATTCAATTGGCTTTTCTTGCGGCAAATTGGCATTGCATGCCGTTGCTGAGCCTGTCATATACTAGGACCCCCAGGTCCTTTTCCACCCTAGATTCCCCCCGAGGTTCTCCCCCTAGTGAGTAGATTGCATTAATGTTTTTGCCACCTAAATACATTATTTTACATTTTTCTACATTAAACCTCATTTGCCATGTAGTTGCCCACCACATTAATTTGTTCAGATCTTCTTGCAAGGTTTCCACATCCTGCAGAGAAGCTATTGCCCTGCTTAGCTTAGTATCGTCCGCAAACACTGAGATTGAGCTGTTTATCTCATCCTCCAGATCATTATGAATAAATTAAATAGGAATGGTCCCAGGACAGAACCCTGAGGTACCCCACTTTCCAGATTGGACCATTTCTGAGTACTCCCCATTTATCACTACCCTCTGAACTCGCCTTTGTAGCTGGTTTTCAATCCAGGTACTTACCCTTTGGTCCATGCTGACAGACCTTAGCTTGTATAGTAAACGTTTGTGGGGAACTGTATCAAACGCCTTTGCAAAATCCAGATACCATGTCTACGGGCCTTTCTTCATCTAGCAGGCAGCTCACCTCCTCATAGAAGGTTAATAGATCTGTTTGGCAAGAACGATTTTTCATGAATCCATGCTGATTTCTGCTAATGATAGTGTTTTCATTACTAAAATCTTGTATATAGTCCCTTATCATCCCTTCTAGGAGCTTGCATACTATTGATGTAAAGCTAACTGGTCTGTAGTTCCCAGGGATACATCTTGGTCCTTTTTTAAAGATTGGTTTTACATTGGCTTTTCTCCAATCAGCTGGTACCATACCAGTCAGTAGAATTAGGAACAACGGTCTGGTGACTACTTAACTGAGCTCCTTAAGGACCCTCAGGTGCAAGCCATCTGGCCCTGGTGATTTATTTATGTTAAGTTTTTCAAGTCTGTTTCTGATTTTATCCTCTGTTAACCATGGGGGTGCTTCCTGTGACATGTCATGAGGATAAACATTGCAGTTTTGGTTACTGAAGCCCCCAGTTTCCCTCATGAAGACTGAGGAGAAGAATACATTCAAAACCTTTGCCATCTCACCATCCTTTGTAACCAGAATCCCTTCATCATTCTTTATGGGGAGAATATGATCTGTCCTCCCTCTTTTACTATTTATGTACTTAAAGAATTTCTTGGGATTTTTCTCCTCCGCTATGTGCCTTTCATGTTCTTAGCCGCCCTGATTACACCCTTACATTTCTTATTGCATTTTTTATACAGTTGGAATACTAAAGATGATCCCTCAGCTTTGTATTTTTTGAAGGCCTTCTTTGCTTTTTTATGATTTTTTACGTTGGCGTTAAGCCACCCAGGGCTTTTTTTTAGCTCTTTTAAATGTATTACCCTTTGGGGTGCACTGGCTAATACCCTTATTTAATATGCTCCTAAAGCACACCCATTTTCCTCTGTGTTCTTTGTTCCTAGGATTTTATCCCATTTAGTATCTTCTAGCAAGGAGCGTAGTTTCTGGAAGTTGGCTCTTTTGAAATTCAGTGTCTTTGTATTCCCCTTATGTTTCCTATTTGTGTGATTTATGCTGAAACTAATTGACCTGTGATCGCTGTTTCCTGAATTGCCCCGTATTTCTACATCCACGATCAAGTCTCTATTGTTAGTAATCAGTAGGTCTAGTAATGCATTGTTTCTTGTTGGTGCATTTACCATCTGACCCATGAAATTGTCCTGTGAGACATTTAGGAAATGGCAAGCCTTAGATGAATGCCCAGTTCTTTCCGCCCAGTCTATGTCTGGATTAGGGATTAGGTGGTTGTGGGGGCATGCGGGCGGGGGGCTTATCGGAATCTGGAAGCCCCTTTAACAAGGGGCTTCCCTGTGTGAAATGGTAAGGGGGTACAAAAGTACCCCTACCATTTCACAAAAAAAGTGTCAAAAGTATTAAAAATGACAAAGAGCATTCTTCCAGTGACCATCACACTAATGCATAGAAACAGAAAAGTGATGGCACAAAAAAGACCAATTGGTCCATTGAGTCTGCCTGTTTTTTTTATATACATGTTTTTTTTTGTTTTTTTTTTTCTGTTTTTTTTTGCTTCTTGGTTTACTTTTGTGTAAAGTATAGATCTATGTTTGTCTTATGCATGTTTGAAACCACTTACTGTTGACTAACTCACTGGCTTTGCTGGTAGTCTATTCCAAGCATCAACTACCCTTTCAGTAAAATAATCCTTTTTAAGATTGGTTTTGAACTTTCCTCCAGTAAGTTTGAGGTCATGTCCCCATGTTTTTGATCTTGGTTTCATTTTGAAAATACTGCCTTCCTGAATCTTATTCACCCCTTGGATGTATTTGAATATTTCAATCATATCTCGTCGTTCCCTTCTTTCCCCCAGACTGTACATATTAAGTTCATGAAGTCACTCTCAATATGTTTTATCCCTCAGACCTTTCACCATTTTTGTTACCCATCTCTGGACTTGTTCTGGCTATTCAATTCTTTTTGTAAGTGAGGTCTCCAGAACTGAAGTTTCACTAAATATCTGTTTAATCCACTTAGCCACCCAAGGGATAAGTCCTAGTATGTACAACTTTTGTATTAGATCATTATGTGTAAAGCAGGCCATACACGGTTGAATTTCGAACAAATTTTCTTTCAAAATCAGAAGGTTCGTATTTTTTTGTGATCCGATGATGCCACCATTGATTTTCGTAATTCGGCCGACCAAGCCTTCAATTTCACCGCATGTTGCTTCAGAAAAGAATTTTCTTGGCCGGGAATCTTCTTTTCTCTCCGTAAATTTTCTTTTCTTATTACATTTCTCGCACGATTCTCCCATCATTGATTAGAAAATCGTTTGTTTTTCTAAAAATTTCCAACATGTCCGATTCCTCAAATTTGATTGCTGCACGAAAAGCAGCACACTAATGGTGCGAAATTCATACGAAAATTCTTTCATACGATTTTCGAAAGAAAATTCTTACGAAATTCGAACCGTGTATGGCCGGCATGACAGTATCAAATGCCTTAGTGAAACCAAAACCAAAATACAGTATGCTATGTCCACAGCACCACCCTGGTCCAAAACATTGATAATATAGTCAAAAAATTCAATCTGATTAGTCAGACATGATCTGCCCTCAGTAAAGCCATGCTGCTTTGGGTCCAGCAATATACAGGTGCAATATTAGCTGTCTGCCAGTCATGGGGAACTTCTCCTGTTAGAAGAGATTGATTAAAAAGATCCATTAATGGCCCATGAGTTATACAGGAAATATAGTAATTTTTAGCAGGGGTTCCCTTAAACTAAAGTTATTTCAAGGGTTCCTATGTTGCAAAGATTGAGAAAGGTTGGTGTCCCTTTTGAAACATTTTCCATCACTTTTTGTCTGGACAGGAAGTGATTGTAAGTCTTAAAATGTATGTTCAGTAGAGAGGGGAAGGTTAGAACCTGGAACAGGTGTATAGAGCTACCACCTCCTGTGAGTCGTACTCAGCTTCCAAGCAATGGCTCCCAGCCTCAGAAATCTCTGAAAACCCCCAATATTCAATGAGCAAAAGTAAAGGCTGGAGCCAGTGAAAATCCAATGCATTTTGGCCCTGATGCCTTAGTCATGGCTCAGACTCATGCCATGAGCCTGACATCACCAAATTTCACCCTAAATCTGGTGAGACTAATAGCCACATGCAGCATTACCTTGGATGATCTCACACTGCAGATATACAGCTATGATGCTATATAAATGGACAGCTTTGGCATAGCCATGTCAGGAAAAATACAAGACAAAATTACTTATGCACAATTAACACTTCTAGATGTTCTCTTTAAGATAGCAAATCTTTACTTTTTGAGTTCAGTTCCACTTAAGTCTCCACCCACATGTCATTAAGTTGGGGAAATAATCACAAATGCAGAAACATAAATGTAAAACTGTAAGAGCCAAATCAATAAGGTGAGATTTGCAACTCCTATAATAAAGTACACAGATCTTGGATACTTGAGTCTTAACACTTCTAGACGTTCTCTATAAGATAGCAAATCTTTACTTTTTGAATTTAGTTCCACTTTAGGCTCCACCCACATATCATTAAGGTGGGGGAAAAAACACAAATGCAGAAACATAAATGTAAAACTGTAAGAGCCAAATCAATAAGGTGAAATTTGCAAGTCCTATAATAAAGTACACAGATCTTGGATACTTGAGTCTCAAGAAGCATCTGTTTGCCTTAACTTTATTGTAATCAGTCATTTCAAAGGACTTTAAGAGAATTGTAGAGATTCATGAAGCTGGAAACTGCTATAAAAGCACTTACAGAGGCCTGGATTTTCGATTTACAGGGAAACAAATTGTCTAAAAACAGAGATACAGTAGCTCTGCTTCAGCTGTCTCTAAGAGTGGGCATTCTGCAAAGATCACAATGATCGCTCAGCATGCAACACTTAAGGTGAAAAACAATTCCATTCCATTGCAGAAATCTCCTAAGCTTGATAAAACCTCCACTTGTGTGTCCAGTGAAAGAAAAACACTGTACAAAAGGAAAAAAGTGTTATGGATAGACACTTAAGAAGAAATCATTCCTCTTCAAAGTAATTTTAAAATATTGCTGCAAATCTCAAATTTATAAAAGACCTTCTAGACCTGCATTCTTAATCAAGGTTCCATGGAACCCAATGGGTTCTTCCAAAGGTTGCTATAGGTTCCTTGAGCTGTGGCTGATTGACCTCCCATTTAAAAAGTACCTGCGTACAGTAGTTCCAAGGTCAACACCACTTGGCAGATCCAGCTGCATGACACCAATGATCTTTTTAGCTTTCAGTAAGGGTGAAATACTGACCATTGTTGTAACAGGGGCATTCTTCCCAATGACCATCAATGTAAGGGACATTCTTCCCACTGATCACTAATGTAAGGGGCATTCTTCTCAATGACCACCAATGTAAGTGGTATTCTTTCCACTGACCACTAATGAATTGGTTTTAGTAAACATTTCCCGAAACCTGAATCGTTTTTCAGGATTTCCTCTGCGGTTAACAGTTTGAGAAAGGCTGATCTAGACTTTTGGATGAGGGAAAAAATTACTGTACCTTTTGCGCAGAAATATGCAAAGCATTATAGAGTGCTTTTCATGTTCCCTTAGTAAACCCTGTTCTTTGAATAGACCATGCATGCACCCCTTTAGTGACTTCAAACCAGGCAAATTGAATATCAACAAAGTTTTTTTACTGAAAGTAGTTTAAGATGACAAATAAACATCTTTCATACTCATTCCTGTACAAAGTCCTCTAAGTGTCCTTCTATTGTGCCCCTGGTGTCCCCTTTTGCCCCATGAGGTAGTCATACCTTAATTAGGTGTGAAAGTCCTTTAAGTTCATTAGAGTATATTAGAAAGACAGGAGTCTATACCCTTGGAACCCAACCAGGCTCCCACCTCCTACAAGGGGTGGTAAAGAAGTAGATTGACAGCTACATTGGGCCCGAGAGACCTAGTGACTCCTTTTTTAGATGCTTGACTTGCAGAGGGTGGTATTTCCCTGAAAAGCCTGGGAAACCTGGCCAACAGTGTTAACCATTGCTTCTCAGGATTCACCAGCCCAGCAGAACAACCACGAACAACAATACAATAAACTCCCATTAGAATACACAGTTTTCACAAGACAATCAGTGTAACCAAAACCCGCAAGAGCAAAAAATGTATGGAAATATTTATCACAGAGAACATTCTGGAAGCATCTGCTTACACATGCCAACACAAAAGCATCTGCAGGAATCAGGGTGGGAAGAACATGATGGTTATTTTGCTTACCTGTCTCAGGATTGTGAGAGATTGCAAAAACAGGGGGGCAATACATTAAAATTTGTATTAAGAATTTTTACAGAAGATCAGGCTAGCAGTCTGTCAGAGAACAATGTGATAGCCCCTAACAGTCGCACATCTAGGTGTCTTGGAGTGGTGAGTAGAGTGGCAACCTCAGCCTGGACTCCAACCAGGCCACCCCTTCACAATGTATTTTACTCTGCCCCCCAGAGCTTAGTCATGGGGATCACCTGGAGCTTAATAGAGCTTTGGCCATGCAACAAGCCACTGACATGAAACAGAAGAATATATCAACAACCAAATGGTTCATGGTAGATCTAAATCCTAACTGGGTGACATTTAGTTTTCTACCATCTATTATAAACAACTGCCATGTTTTTTTCACAAAATTCTATCCCCGACTTTTTTCCATTACTGTGCTGCTGATCTCTTCCAACCACCTTCAGTCTACATGCACTTACTTCAGCATCAGCTGCACATCATTGCTCCAGACCGATTTACTAATAGTGATAACAGTGGACCATGCCTGTACAATACGCATGGCATGGTCACTTGTAGTCTCCAACAAGGATGCATGTAACAGGGCGACAGCACAAGAGTACAACTGTAAGACCATCGAAGGAAGTGCCTAAACAAGGTCCTTTATCGCAGGATCACTATATATTCCTTTTATTAAAAACAACTATTGAAATTACATTAAATGTTAATACTTATATGCAATGTTAGTGATTGAGCTTAGATATACCTTAAACAGAATAACATTTGTATTCAGGAATGATTAAGTCAAAGTCTAGACATAAGCTCAATTAAAATACTGTGGTGTGACTTGAAGAATGTTTATTATGTTGGTTATATTAATGAATTGCAAAAGAAGTATGAAATAATAATCTAGAAATCCTCCTAGATATATGCATGGCAGATCAACAGCTATAGCAATGTTTAACCCCTTAGTGCCTGAGGGTAAAACAAATGTTAATGCCTATGCATTAATGCAATTGTGCAATGTTAATGCACAATTTTGCAACTTTGACATGTATTAGTAAAACTGTTTGTTTTTTTCAGGACAAATTTGGCTTTTTTTTGGTGGTAAACTGTAACATATGTCTCCTGTTTTATTTTTTATTATAAAAAGAAACACTGTCCCAAAATAGTGAAAAAAAATATTTTTTTAAAACACATTTAGCTGTATATTTCTTGCTATTACCATAATTTACCACCAAAGAACAACCCAAAGGAAATGTTTCTGCTCATGATGATCGCAGCGGTACCACATATGTGTATGTTAGTTGGTATTTGTACCGTGTAACAGACCCAACTGGGACAAGGGCTTTTGGGGGGGACAAGGGGCAAGCCTCTTACCCACTGGTTATGGCCCATGGAGGAGACTGGGTATCTTGTCTGCTTCTTCTAGTCAGAGCAGAGTAAAGAGCTCAGTTCAGCCTCTGATCCCATGGAGAGGGCAGATCATTCTCTAATGATGGACAACAACGTGATGAACGCTGAGAGCAAGGCTTGGATTAATTCTCTGAATAAGGACAATAAAGGTTCCCTTCTGGAGTGGATGCAAAGGTATAATATTAATCGTGTACACTTTAATGGTCAGAGGAAATATGGTGTCCCTCCTCCAGACGGAGTTGGAGAAGCCCCTCCATCTGGGACAGAAATATTTATAAACAATAAATCTATGAAGACAAATAAATTCCACTTTTTCAGACTGCTGGAACATTGTATGAGCTTTATTTCATAGACTGATGCCGGACAGTCTAAGATGAGGTGGGATCCCTGACTAATAAAAGAACAGTCTGGGCTCCTAGGCTTGTTTAAATGACTAGTTGTTTAATTAGCTTAATGTTTATGTTGGCTGTTCCTTAGCTATGTTAATTATATTCCTGTTTACAGTTTGCATAGTATACGATAATGTGATAAGGCTCACCTGATCTTGTGTGCTATATATTCTGTGTGAATTTACAATAATGAGTTCCAGTTTGCACCAAAGCTAGCGTTGTCTAGTCCCTGGGTGCCCAGAGATAATACCTGGTTCCTGGGTCCTGACTGGAGGAAGCTATATCTTGACTGAGGCACCCAAGCTGAGTGCTGTACGGTTGCGCCAGAGTTCACATTTTGCATTTTTTTTATCCTGCCTAAAACATACTGAAACCAACTAACACTGTTACTAATTTAAAAAAATGTTTTCTTAAAAAAATTCTACCCAAAACATGCTGACCTTAACCTTTGGCTACAAGCTTGACCCTAACACTAACTCTAGCAAACCTTGCTCTAGTAACTTTTTCTTTATTTTTTAGGCCCCTTTCACACAGACTGTCTGATCAGGTCCGCCTGTCGGTTTTCTCAGGTGGACCTAATTGGACAGTGCATTGTCCTCTATGGAATGGCGGATGTAAGTGAACACATGTCCACTGACACCCGCCGCCATCCAATCTGATCCTGTCTGCAAAAACAGACGGATGGTGGTTCTATTTTTCATCCATCCGGCGGATTGGATAGGATGGCATCGGATGGAAATGGACAGGCAGTCCGTTTCCATCCGATTGCCCCATAGAGCAGAGCAGGACTGTATCCATGTCCACTCTGCATAGTGGAGCAGACACAGACCTGTCATCCACCTGCTCAGTGGAAATCGGCGGAGAGATTCTTCATTTTTAATTTTATTTATTTTTTTTACACACTTTTGTTTGTTTATACCTTCCTGTCCTGCAAAAAGAGAAAGATACAATGTATCTTCTTCTTCATTCTGAGGAGGAAGTAAACACAGGGGTGGACTCACAATGACTAATTACTCTGATCGCCAATCAGAGGCTATCACAGCGATCAGGTGACTTGGAACCAGTTGTCCTGGGTCCCAATCTTTAGTATGAGACCTGGGAATCTCGGTGAGAGCCCAGTTTCTGTCGCGCTCCCAGCATTTTCGGGGGGGGGGCGACGCCGTCCCCCAGGCAACTGTGCTATAGCCGATTGACAGCTACAGTGCAGTTGTCCAGTTCCGCGGCGCACACCTGGGGCATGATCTGTGATCGCTGTGTCCTTTCGACACAGATGATCACAGATTGGGGTAAAGAGCCAATCACAGCGGCTCTTTACCACGTGATCAGCTATGTCCAGCCAGAGCAGTAACCGGCAAATGTAAAAGGGGACATCTGTACTGATAATCAGGGCACTGATCATCAGTGTCCTGATTATCAGTGCAGTCCCAACAGTGCCCATCAGTGCTGCCCATCAGTGCTGCCCATCAGTGCCAATCAGTAGTGCCAACCAGTGCTGCCAATCAGTGCCCATCAGTGCTACCAATCAGTGCTGCCAATCATAAAGAGTGAATAATCATTTAAGAATTAATATCATCCAATAACAAAAGTGATCCTGTGTACAGTAATTTGAATTAACATACTGTATATAAAAACAAATAAGTAAAGAAAAGTTAATGTGTAAAAAGTTTATGTGAATAAAGTCCGAATTCCAAATAGGTCAATTAGAATGAAAATCCTAACCTTCTCAATAATGAGAAATCATGAAATACATAAATTCAAAAGGTAACAACTAGAGCCACACCAGTGCAGATCACCCTTATGTGAGAAGAGGCTTACCGGAGGATTTTGACTATCAAATTATAGAGCGGTCATAACATCTTTGTGTAATGGTTTTCCCCAGTTGTGATTCATTTTGGATATATAAGCACCCCACAGCAAGAAGCACCCAGCCAGGTCTTGCATACATATACACTCACTGGCCACTTTATTCACTTTATTAGGTACACCTGTTCAATTGCTTCAACATGCAAACACAATGCAGATTGAAGCAGTTAAGAGTTTGCTATAAAGTTTTATTAAAAAAACCTAGTCATGTATTTAGTTGACACAAAGGGGCTACATTTTCTTTACTAGAGTTTCTCTTTAAATAAAGAAAGCAAACACAGCTTCTGGTCTTCTATTCATTTTATCGTTAGTCAAATTTTACAATTTTTTTTTTTTTTTTATTCTTTCCAAAATATTTATGCATTTGACTGTTGAACCGCTTTAAAACTCACAGTTTTGTTATCCATTCATCACAATAATAAAATATAGATTTTTCCACCTCTGATCATATATATTTACAATGCTCTAAAATTATTTGTATGTTCAATTATTTTTGGTTCTCCCTTTCTATTAGCCCCGCGTCTGTTGATGAGTGATTTATGGGGAGATATCAGGAAGATTGATTTGCGCATGTTGAGGTATGCCTGTATTTCCTGTCCTACACAGACAGCTTTTTATAGGAAAGATTAGGCTTCAACAGCAGATGCCTCTTTATGAACCCATTTGTAATATATGACAGGACCAGGTGGCTTGCCCAGTCAGACATTTCCTGCTCACTCCAGCTCAACACTCTCTATTAATTTATTAAAAAAAAAAAAAATAATAATAATAATAATAATAATATATATATATATATATATATATATATATATATATATATATATATATATATATATACATACACATACATACATACATACACACACACACACACACACACACACACATATATATATACATATATATATATACACTGTATAAAGTATATTAAAAAACATGTATATATATATATATATATATATATATATATATATACTGTGTAAATATATATATATATATATATATATATATATATATGTACACTGTATATACACTATATTGTCAAAAGTATTGGGACACCTGTCTTTACACGCACATGAACTTTAACCACTTAAGGACTGGAAGGATTTGCCCCCTTAATGACCAGGCCATTTTTTGTGATACGCCACTGCATAGTTTTAACTGACAATTAAAACTTTGACATCCTTTTTTTCCCCCCACAAATAGAGCTTTCTTTTGGTGGTATTTGATCATCTCTGCGTTTTTTATTTTTTACGTTATAAACCATAAAAGACCGTAAAATTTTGAAAAAACAAAAACAAAATTTTTTACTTTTTGCTATAATAAATATCTAAAAAAAATGAAAAAAAAAACGAATTCTTCCTCAGTTTAGGCTGATATGTATTCTTCTACATATTTTTGGTAAAAAAAAATCGCAATAAGTGTATATTGATTCCTGTGGGTGCCACTACAAAAAAGGGAATTACAAGGAAACACTAAGTCCCCATTCACACCTATGCGAATTAGATGAGGCTTACGCCACATCCAATTCGCAAAACATTTTAAAATACATTCATTTGAATGCATCTGGTTCACATATGTGCGTTGCTTTCGCACTGCGCATTGCACAAAAAACGTGTGCGTTTTCTGGGCATTGCGGTGCGAATTACAAGCCCATTATCCCCTATGGGAATACATCTGATTCACAGATGCATTCCGTTCTGAACACAAATTCTCTCCTTCTCCTCACTACACCTCCCCCCTCTCCCCCCTCTCCCTGCTCACTGATCCACAGCTAAAACGCAGAGGAACCTCTGAACAACTGATTTTTATCTTCGCAGTGAAACCTGAGCTTCAATTCGCACTGCACATGTGTGAACCCGGGCTAACACTAAACAAATAAATGCACAGATGAAATACATATGAGGGCTGTTTTACCTACCAAAGGATGTGGCATAACTGCATAAATTAGTGCTTTTTATCTGCTTGGATTTCAGCTTTAGATAAGGTTTGGTTGGATACATTAGCAAGCTGACAGCCAATAGGGTAGATGCAAATAGGGCACTAGATGTCCTGAGGTCCTAAGATGTCCTGGAGCTGGCTTTACACCTGTGCGGTTCCGTTTTCATATGTTTTGTCATGCACTTATCAATACTTGTCTTCATTTATTTACACGCATTTTCCTTGAGCATTCTTTTAAATGATACATAACAAAACAGTGTTGCACTTCCTAAACAACTACCAATAAATCCTTAAAGAGAATAGATGATTAACTTGCAATGAAGTAAGATACTGAGTGCACAATCAAATATTCGTGTTCCCTGACTGGGAATAGTGAACAATAATGAAATATACGTGTTCCCTATAGGGGAATAATGAACAATAGACAACCCTTACTGAGGAAGTCACGGTGGTGTAGTAGCCCATTTGACGTAATAGGGGGAAGAAGTCGCAATGGCAACGTCATCCCGCAAGCATCTTGTCATTTCTATGCATCTTGAGCCCGCACTGCTCAAGTGCTGCGTTTGTGAGTAACATTTTAATGCTTTAATGAGGAAATAAACCGTTTTGATATACAGAGAGCACTAGATTTTGCCTTTTCTGTCCCTATGTGCACTGGACCCCATTGAGGGAATCTGTACTGGCTGGCATCCATCTAATCAGCCGGAGGCAGCGGGGACGGAATAGGAGCTCCATGACCAGCTGATTTGTTTTTATCCCTGAGAGGGAACCTGCTTTTTCTGACCTTCTGGTGAAACAGGGGTCAGAACGTGAGATGAGCGGCTAGGATATTGAGGTGGAGGAGAGCATTTGGATTTTCAACGTTTTTGCACTAGTGGTGTGTTGTGCGTTTTTGTGCAGAACACTCTGAGGATTGTTTTTGTGCATTTGGACTCTTATTTGTATTCAATTATTTTTTTGAGTATGTGGACTTTATCTTTATTGTCTATTGTTCATTATTCCCGTATAGGGAACACATATATTTCATTATTGTGTATTGTTCACCATTCCCAGTCAGGGAACACGGATATTTGATTGTGCACTCAGTATCTTGCTTTATTGCAAGTTAATCATCTATTCTCTCATCTATTCTCTTTAAGGATTTATTGGTAGTTATTTAGGAAGCGCAACACTGTTTTGTTATGTATATTCTATATGTGAAGTGAACGCATTTTCTGTGTGTGCAGCAGCCAGGTAGGGGGGTATTTTTCAATTTTTGGTTTGTGGTGGGATTTTGTCACATCACCTACTACACATATCACTACATAGTGATTAAGGTTATTAATATTTGCGCTGATAGAAATTTGTTTTATTCTTTTAAATTATGTGCTCATATTGGGAGGTGCGGGAAGAGCCTATCAGTTTCCAAATTTAGCTAGGCCAAGAGCACATGGACTTGTACCAGAAGTGGGTCTCAGTGACCATACGATTGCAGTGCATTAAAACACATGTGTTGTTTGTCTTCATGTGCTCCAGTTAACTTCTGTGCGCTACCCCAATGCTTAAGTGGGGTACACATGTTAAAAAAGTTGGGCGAACGATCTCCCAGTTTTCGTCAATGTTTCACAGCAAGTCGGAACCGAGGATAAAAATAATGTACGAAATTCTCGTTCGACAAAGGCTTTTTTTTGTTATTTGTTGTTTCTGATCATGCGCAGTCTTTCCTATCTGATATGTCACGTACGAAAATCGTACGAAAATGGTACACATTAAACGAAAATCATCCGTTCTGTTCAATTACGAGAAAAATGTTGGAGTTTGTGCCTTTGGAAATTTTTGTTTGCAAAGTCGGAATCGTCAACAGCTTTATGGCGTTTGGGGGCCCACTGGCTTTCTCATATTGACCTGACGACCACTATTTCACCACGATTGGCGGAATATTGGGAGTTTAACGAGGGATCCTCTTCTAGCTTAATGATATGGGATGCCTTTAAGGCTTTCACCAGAGGGCAATATATTTCCTCTATTGCTGGGATTCGAAGGGAACAGGCTGCCGCTACGATGGCATTACAGTTAGCTGTGCAACGTCAGTCTGATATTTACACTATTGACCCTATCGATACCCATTTTGACTCTTTGAATGCTGCAAAACGTGAGCTACATCTCCATCTTACAGAAATCACTTGACTTGATTTACATCGGAATAAACAAAGGTTCTTTGAACAGTGAGACCGCAATGGTCATCTTCTGGCAATGTTGGCACAGTCTGATTATCCTCCAACAGTGATTTCCAGTGTGGTGTCTGCCTCAGGAGAATCTGTCTCTTCATTACCAGACATATTAGAGGTTTTCCGTCAATATTATAGTTCCATTTATATCTCTGTGCTGCCCTCTGATTTTCAGCCCAAGGATTTGGCATCTTGGCTGGACCCATTGGCATTTGGCTGGCTTTCAGATGGAGAAAGAAAGTCTTTGGTGGGGCCAGTCACCCCAGAGGAGGTACTGAAAGTGATTGAATCTTTTCCATTGGGGAAGTCCCCAGGTCCGGATGGCCTTCCCATAGAGTTCTATAGGACTCATGGGAATTTATTAGTCCCCAGGCTAGCACAACTTTATTCTCAATGCTTGACCGATGGTGCCCTTCCAACTTCTATGAGCCATGCCCATGTTATATTAATTCATAAAGCTTCAAAAGATCCTACCATGTGTGCCTCCTATAGGCCAATTGCCCTACTAAATACAGATTTTAAAATTCTGACTAAACTACTTACCACCATACTACAGCCTCTATTACCATCTGTTGTAGTTATTGACCAAACTGGCTTTATGGCCAATAGGTCAACCAATGTAAATCTGAGGTATCCGTTTACCAATATCCATGCAAAACATCTGAACGAGGGCACTAGGGTAGTGGCCTCCTTAGATATTGAAAAGGCCTTTGATACTATGGAATGGCCTTTTCTTTGGGAGGTCCTCAGGAGGATGGGGTTTCCCCTGACTTTTATCAAATGGATACAGATACTCTATCAAAACCCCACCTCGGCTATAAAGTTGGGAGGTAGCCTATCACAGTCTTTTTCTCTGTTTAGAGGTACTCGACAGTGCTGCCCTTTCTCTCCAGCCTTGTTCGCCATAGCAATGGAACCACTGGCGGAGGCTGTCCGTACTTCCCTCCATGTTAAGGGATTGTGTGTTGGCTGGCTGGAGGAAAGGGTTGCCCTGTATGCGGACAACCTACTCCTTTTTTTCAATGATGCAGGCCCATCACTAAAGGGGGCCCTACAGGTCCTTAATTCTTTCTCCTCAGTCACAGGTTTCAAAGTAAATTGGACAAAGTCTCTTTTATTACCTATAGATTCTGTGGCCCGTGCCACTGCCTATATCGATATTCCCCTGAGATTGGTGGAGCACTTTAAATATCTGGGAGTGGTGGTTTTCAGACAGGCTTCAGACTATATATCCTTAAATCTAACACCTGTGATTCAGGAGACTCAACAACGGCTGAAGGCATGGGAGTCATTACCTCTTTCATTGTTAGGATGAATAAACCTAATAAAAATGAATATATTACCTAAGTTTACATATTTTTTTCGACACTCCCCCAGTGGATCCCTAAATCATTTTTTGTAAGGTACATCGCATTTATATGGAGATCAAAGCCCCCTAGGTATAGCTGGGTGACATTGGTATCCCTGGCTTCCCAGGGTGGCCTGGCATGCCCAGATTTTCACAAATATTATTTGGCCTCTCAATTAGTAACCACGGCATGGTGGCTTAACCCAGACACCTCTAATTCAGCTATACAGGTAGAAGCAGCAGTGTTGGGATCCTTGGAGGCGTTGAAATTCTTGATTTTTCAGGGCCTTCGTGCTCCATATTTATTAACATCGTCTATCTGTACTACGCTACGTGTATGGGGAGAAAGTCTTAAAATTGAACGATATCCCTTACAGGCAATTTCGCTCAATGCTCCCCTTTGGCTAAATCCTACTCTGGAACATATTTATACATTGCCCGATCCCTATGCTTGGACCAAATTCAATGTAAAAACAGTGACTCAGATTATTTTGGATGAATCCTTGATTCCATTTTCTAAATTGATTTCGGACTTTAATATCCCTCAGCTGGACTCCTTTCGATTTCTTCAACTTTCCCATGCCTTCAGTTGTCAATTTTCGGACTCTCCTCCACAACTGGTTCAATCCGTCCTAGAGAAGCTTCTTAGGTTGGAATGTACTAAAAATGCTGCCTCTAAATTGTATTTCCATTTAACAACTGTCTGTCCTCCAAAATGAGAGAAATTAAGACTTAAATGGTCTAAGGACATCCCCGAACTCGACAACAATGACTGGGATGTCATATGGGATTTTCCTTTTAACTCTCTTGTCTCCTTGAGAGACTGACTGATCCAGTTCAAGATAGTTCACAGGGCATATTACACTCCTCCTATATTACATAAAATCAATCCAGACCATGCTCCTAGTTGTTGGCGATGTGGAAAGACTCCTGGAGACTTTACCCATATATTTTGGACCTGTCCAGCTATAGTGGGGTACTGGGGAGAAATACTATCTTTTATATTCCAAATTACTTTTATTTCATTACAATCATCAATGGCAATATGTATTCTGGGTCTGATAGAGCAAATTATCCCTATGATAGCAGGGTGTACCCTGGTGGGGCTGCTTTTGTTTTATGCTCGCAAAGCTATAGCTCTAAACTGGAAAAAAAAACTACCCCCCCATCATTGGTTATGTGGAAACAACTTATTAACAATAGTCTTCCATTATATAAGAAAACTTATATTAATAGAGGCTGTTTCCTCAAATATGAAAAGGTTTGGTTGAAATGGCTGATGGATCGCTCCACAGCCTCAGAAACCTCTTATAGGGCGTACACACGGTCGGACTTTGTTCGGACATTCCGACAACAAAATCCTAGGATTTTTTCAGACGGATGTTGGCTCAAACTTGTTTTGTCTACACACGGTCGCACAAAGTTGTCGGAAAATCCGATCGTTCTAAACGCGGTGACGTAAAACACGTACGTCGGGACTATAAACGGGGCAGTGGCCAATAGCTTTCATCTCTTTATTTATTCTGAGCATGCGTGGCACTTTGTCCGTCGGATTTGTGTACACACGATCGGAATTTCCGACAACGGATTTTGTTGTCGGAAAATTTTATCTCCTGCTCTCCAACTTTGTGTGTCGGAAAATCCGATGGAAAATGTCCGATGGAGCCCACACACGGTCGGAATTTCCGACAACACGCTCCGATCAGACATTTTCCATCGGAAAATCCGACCGTGTGTACGGGGCATTAGAGAAATAAGACACTTGGCCCTTTCTCTGTTAAGATACTGGGCAATTGCGCATGACCATCTGAATATTTCAGGTTGGTATATGTATCATAGGATTGTACTATTTTCAAATTAAGCTGGCATAAATACCATGTAAGACCAATGAATGTATGTGGGGTTTTTTTCTTTTTTTTCTTTGTTTTGTGTGTTCCCGGTTTTTCTATGTTTACAGTTTTTGTAATTGTTTTTATGTTTACAGTTTTTGTAAAAAGTTTTTTTTTTTTTGGAAAGAAATGAATAAAAACGTATGTTTAAAAAAAAGTCGGATTCGGATGTCAAACATTGTGTACACACTAGGGTTGCACCGATACCACTTTTTTTTTACAAGTACCAGTACTTTTTTCCACGTACTTGATACTGATTACCGATACTTTTTTTAATGTCATATTATTATTATTATTATTATTAAGGATTTATATAGCGCCAACAGTTTACGCAGCGCTTTACAATATAAAAGGGAGACAATACAGTTATAATATAATACAATACAATACAATAGGATTAAGAGGGCCCTGCTCAGAAGAGCTTACAATCTAATAGGGTGGGGCAGGTGGTACAAAAGGTTGTAACTGTGGGGAATGAGCTGGTGGAAGTGGTAGGAGATTAGTTGGAGACGTGATAGGCTTTCCTGAAGAGATGAGTTTTCAGGGATTGCCTGAAGGTAGCAAGAGTAGGGGCTAGCTGGATAGATGGAGGTAGCGAGTTCCAGAGGATGGGAGAGGCTCTGGAGAAATCCTGGAGACGAGCATGGGAGGAGGAGATGAGAGAGCTTGAAAGCAGGAGGTCTTGAGAAGAGCGGAGAGGACGATTTGGGTGATATTTGGAGACAAGATTAGTGATGTAGCTTGGGGCAGAGTTGTGAATGGCTTTGTATGTTGTGGTTAGAATTTTGAATTTAATTTGCTGGGTGATTGGGAGCCAGTGTAGGGATTGAAGTAGAGGGTTGGCAGACACTGAGCGGTTGGTAAGGTGGATAAGTCTGGCAGCAGCATTCATGATAGACTGAAGAGGGGATAGCCTATGGAGCGGTAGGCCAATGAGAAGGGAGTTGCAATAGTCAAGGCGAGAGATAACAAGGGAGTGAATGAGGAGCTTGGTGGTTTCATTTGTTAAAAAAGGGCGAATTTTAGAGATGTTACGGAGGTGAATTCTACAAACTTTTGACAATGATTGGATTTGAGGCTGAAATGACAAGTCGGAGTCTAGGATTACACCTAGTACCCTGGCGTGAGGGGAGGGACTGATGGTTGCATTGTTGATTTTGATGGAAAAGTCATGGAGGGGGGCACGGGCGGGGGGGAATATTAATAGCTCAGTTTTAGAGAGATTTAGTTTAAGGAAGTGGTGCGACATCCATGCTGATATGTCAGTTAGTAAGTTAGTAATGCGAGAGGAGACTGAAGGAGTGAGGTGAGGAGTAGACAGATAGATTTGGGTGTCATCAGCGTATAAGTGGTATTGGAAGCCGTGGGCAGTTATTAGGTGACCAAGGGAGGTGGTGTAGATAGAGAAGAGAAGGGGTCCAAGAACCGAGCCTTGGGGGACCCCCACAGAAAGGGGCAATGGAGAGGAGGAGACAGAGTTGTAGGTGACACTGAAGGAGCGCTGTGATAAATAGCCAGAGAACCAGGATAGAGCAGAATCTCGGAGGCCAAGGGAATGTAGTTTATTGAGAAGGAGCGGGTGGTCAACAGTATCAAAGGCCGCAGAGAGGTCAAGTAGTAGGAGTATGGAGTACTGGCTGTTGGTTTTAGCAGTTAGTAAATCGTTAGTGAGTTTTAGTAAGGTAGTTTCCGTGGAGTGCTGCGAGCGAAAGCCAGACTGTAAGGGGTCAAGAAGGTTATTTTCATTGAGGTAGGAGCTAAGACGGTTGTAGACTAAGCGTTCTAGAAGTTTAGAGGTGAATGGGAGTAATGAGATGGGTCTTAAGTTGTTCAGGTCGGTAGGGTCCAGTGAGGGCTTTTTAAGAATGGGAGTGATCTGTGCATGTTTTAGAGGGGAGGGGAAAATGCCACTAGAAAGGGAGAGATTGAAGATGTGGGTGAGGGAGCATAGGATAGAAGAAGAGGGTGACCGTAGTAGTTGTGAGGGAACAGGATCCAAGGGACAATTGGTTAGGTGGGCATTCGAGAAAATTTTTGTAACCTCTTCCGTAGTAGCCAATTCAAAAGAGGAGAGGGTTGAATGTGCTGCTGGGCAAGGTATGATGGGTGGGGAAGATGTACGCACAGTGGAGATGTCCTCACGAATTGCATTGATCTTGTCTTTGAAGTGATTGGCAATCTCTTGGGCAGTGAGTGAGTTAGTGGGTAGAGGGAGTGGTGGACGAAGCAGAGAGTTAAAGGTTGAGAAGAGCCGACGGGGACTGGATGACAAGGAATTAATAAGAGAGACAAAGTAGGCTTGTTTGGCAGCATGGAGGCATGAATTGTATTTTAGAAGGGCAGATTTATATAGGGTGAAATCTTGCAGGCATTTGGTTTTACGCCACAGTCGTTCAAGAGTACGGCAATGTCTCTTGAGATTTCTAGTGTTGTCAGTTTGCCAGGGTTGTAACGGTCGGGGCCTAATTCTGCGTGTGGTTAGGGGAGCAAGTGCATCTAGTGATGATGAGAGTGAACTGTTGTAGACAGAAGTGGCCAGGTCAGGACAGGACAGGGGAGAGATTATGTCATATAGGTTGTCAGTAGCAGAATAGAGAAGAGAAGGGTTAAAGTAGCGAAGGTTTCTACAAGTAATTGTTTGCTGCTTGGAGGGATGGGTGGTTGGAGGCAAGGATACAGTGAAAGTAATGAGGTTGTGATCAGATAGAGGAAAGGGGGTGTTGGTGAGGTTGCCAGGGTTGCAGAGATGGGAGAATACAAGGTCAAGGGTATTACCATTGGAGTGAGTGGAAGTATGTGTCCATTGGGTTAGGTCAAAAGATGAGGTTAAGTTGAGAAGTTTAGCTGTAGTTGGGCTGTTGACATTGACAGGAATGTTAAAGTCACCAAGAATAATGGTGGGTATTTCAGAGGAGAGAAAGTAGGGTAGCCAGGCAGCAAAGTCATCAATGAAGCGCGATACCGGTCCTGGAGGCCTATAAATTGCTGCAATCCTCAGAGAAATGGGAGAAAACAGACGAATACAGTGCATCTCGAAAGAAGAGAGGGATAGAGAGGGAGGGACAGTAAGGACTTGGAAGGTGCTTTGTGGGGACAGAAGGAAGCCAACTCCACCTCCTTTCTGTCTGTTGGGTCTGGAGGAGTGAGTCCAATGGAGACCACCATGGGAGAGGGCAGCAGGAGAAGCTGAGTCATAATTTTGCAGCCAGGTTTCTGTTATGGCCAGTATGTTTAAGCCATGAGAGATGAAGAGGTCATGTACAGATGTTAGCTTGTTACAGATGGAGCGGGCGTTCCACAGGGCACATGAGATTGGTGGGGTGCTTTGAGGAAGCAGGGGGATAGAAATTAAACTGAGTGGATTGCGGTGGTTGCCAGAGGGGGAGGGGTATTGGATATGTGGCTTGCATTTGGAAAATGGCGGACCAGGATTAGGAGAAATATCACCTGAGACTAGGAGAAGGAGGAGGGTGAGGAAGGCAAGGTGGGAGTGGGATGTGCATGAGCGCACGTGTCTAGTGGCCCTGGAGTTTATGTCAGCATGTGGGTGCAGCAACTGCAGGAGATGATGGGTGCCATAGTAGGGAGAGGGTAGGAGTGAGGGTGATATGTGCATGCTGCAGGGAAGAGAGGAAGGGTAGAGTAAAGATAATTTGAGGATAGAAGACACCAATGTGAGAAGGAAGAGAATAAGGAGCATGTTAGTGGCTAGAGAGTGGGAAACTAACCTAATATAAAATAAATTTAAAAGGTGGTTTGCTTGTCGTCTTGCAGAGTGGAGCAGAGTTCCTGTTGTTCATGCAGCTTTAGTTATCCTGCTTTCGTTAAACTGCGTCGGTGAAACTGCGCATCACTCGTGACAGAGCCACTCAGGAAAGAGCCATGATGTCTGCGCCATGCCCCTGTCTGCGCCACCCCATAAGCTGCCATAAATTTATAGACAGCCTAAGCTGGGATGCATTTCTCAGTTGGTCATTATTGGGTCTGATGTGAGACACCTGAATATGGGGAGGAGATGGCCAGGGCCAGGCCAGACACAGGCTAGGGTCGTAAAGCTAATTACCTCTCTTGATCACTCAAGCCACATGGAGTTGAGAATCAATCACCAGTAATATTGCTATTGCAGTGTGTTTGTTATAGAGCTAGCAGTAAATATGGAAGTTTAAAGATATGGCAGCAGGAGACAATTACCAAAAATATTAATAGCAGACTCAGCAAAGTCAGTTCAGTAGGGATGTACAGTTGGATAGGAGATAGGAGACAATTACCAAAAATATTAATAGCAGACTCAGCAAAGCCAGTTCAGTGGGGATGTACAGTTGGATAGGAGATAGGAGACAATTACCAAAAATATTAATAGCAGACTCAGCAAAGCCAGTTCAGTGGGGATGTACAGTTGGATAGGAGACAATTACCAAAAATATTAATAGCAGACTCAGCAAAGCCAGTTCAGTGGGGATGTACAGTTGGATAGGAGATAGGAGACAATTACCAAAAATATTAATAGCAGACAGTATGACAGTAACAATAATATGTAGCACTGATGGGCACTGATAGGTGGCACTGATGAGGTGTGGACTGTATCAGTCGTTTTTTATTTTGATTTTTATTATTTCTTTACAATTTATATATATATATTTTACAATGCTTTCTTTTTTTTGGGAAGGGGGGGGGGGTGGACAGTGTCACTTTTTTTGTTTAAATTTTTATTATTTTTGCAATTTTACTTAAATATTTATTTATTACAATTTTTCCTTTTTTTTTTTAAAACCCTGTTGGGGGGGGGGGCTTTGGTGAAATATCAGGGGTCTAAACAGACCCCTGACATCTCCCTTTTGAGACAGGGAAAGAGACTGAGGTCACAGATTCCCCGGTCCCTTTCTCTGCAGCCTCAGCTGCACTAAAGATGAATGGATAGATGTCAGAGGCTCCTCGCCAGTCATAAACTGAAGCATCGTAAACGTATGCATTCAGAAAAGGAAGGAGCCGGTAAATTACAGATTTACCGGCTCCTTCCTCCGCTCTCCATCCTGACAGATCTGGGGCAGGGGGGGGGGACTGGAGGAGGACCCGGAGGGGGAGGGGAGGGAGGAGCGTAGGAGTACCTGGAGGGGGAGCGCAGGAGCAGAGGAGGAGGACACGGAGGGGGACTGGAGGAGAGGACACAGAGGGGGAGGGGAGGAGCACAGTGGGGGACTGGTAGTGGACATGGAGGGGGACCTTAGGAGCATGGAGGAGGAAACGGAGGAGGACATAGGGGACAGTCAGGGACAATCGGTGCGGCGGTATCGGTGCAACCCTAGTACACACTATTCTAAAATCGAACGATCGTGCCTTGTACGGAATTTTTCTTCCGATTTTCTCATAGTGTGTACGGGGCTTTAGTCAGGTTGAAAAAAAATACAGGTCCATCTAGTTCAACCAATAGAAATGAAATAGAAAAACTAAAAAAGAAAACCTTCATATACAGAATCCTTTACCCACCGTTGATTCAGAGAAAAGTGGAAAAAAGCCCTATGGCTTGGAGAAACAATCTCTGGTGGATTAAAAAATATACCTATAGTTTTTTTTTTCATAATATGCTGAAACCTAATGCATATTGTATATGTGAAAAATGCAATTTAATGCTCTCCCTCTCCCTCTCTCTCTCTCTCATCAGGGTGCCCATGCTGACCTGTGTCCCCAAAGGCCATGTCAGCATCAGAAATGGACCATGGAGCAATGGAAGAAGGTAGGCAGGTCTGATAAATTACATTCTCTTTTACATCATGTGGATAGCTGGGTGCGTGTGCATCGCTTACCTGGGGAAGAGATGGCAGCATGTATGGGAAGAAGGCATGATGACAAAGGCAGTGTGATGCTTTGGGCAATGTTTTGCTTTGGTCCTGCCATTCATGTGGATGTTACTTTGACATGTACCGTCTACCTAAATATTGTTTGGTAACCAAATACACCACTTTATGGATATGTTATTGCCTGATGACAGTGGCCTCTTTCAGCAAAATAATGCACTCTGCCACACTCCCGCTGTTGTCAATCACAGCCCGTGAGGCGGGAGCAAGGCACGCTCTCTGTGTCCTATGTACACAGAAAGCCGGCTCAGGAGTGACTTGCTATGGGGCACTCGGCAAGCGGCTTGCTATGGGACACTCGGCAAGGGGGAGGGGCCTAGATTGCTGGCAGGGGACCCAAGAAGAGGAGGATCGGGACTGCTCTGTGCAAAACTAGTGCACAGAGCAGGTAAGTATGACATGTTTGTTATTCTTTTTTAAATAAATGTTTTTCCTTTACAATCAACACAACAATGAGTTCAAGGTGTTGACCAAATTCTCCAAATCTCAAACCTATCAAGCATCTTTGGGATGTACTGTCCGATCCATGCAGGCCCCACCTCACAACTTACAGGACTTAAAGGATCTACTATTGATGGTGCCAGATACCATAGCATGCCTTCAGAGGTTTAGAGGAGTCCATGCCTCAACTGATCAGGGCTGATTTGGTCATAAAGTTATGGCTGATTGGTGTATATAAAATACATTTATGGAATACAGAAAACTAGGAACTCTCTGGAGTGTATATATCTCAAACTAATTTTATATAGTATATAAAATAAATGAGCGCATTCTGAAATTGTTTAAAACCTTCTTTCAGTTTACTCTGTGAAAATCAATAAGAGGCACAACTTTGATACATTCATTTATTCTGTTAGAAGCTGAACTGAATTGTTTGATGGCTTGAGGTTTATTTGTGAAGTAAATGTATTCATACATTAGAAATATATATATATATATACAGTGGGGACAGAAAGCATTCAGACCCCCTTTAAAATTTTCACTCTTTGTTATATTGCAGTCATTTGCTAAAATCATTTAAGTTCATTTTTTTCCTCATTAATGTACACACAGCACCCCATATTGACAGAAAAACACAGAATTGTTGACATTTTTGCAGAGTTATTAAAAAAGAAAAACTGAAATATCACATGGTCCTAAGTATTCAGACCCTTTGCTGTGACACTCATATATTTAACTTATATATTTATATTTAATGGTGCTGTCCATTTCTTCTGATCATCCTTGAGATGGTTCTACACCTTCATTTGAGTCCAGCTGTGTTTGATTATACTGATTGGACTTGATTAGGAAAGCCACACACCTGTCTATATAAGAACTTACAGCTCACAGTGCATGTCAGAGCCAATGAGAATCATGAGGTCAAAGGAACTGCCTGAAGAGCTCAGAGACAGAATTGTGGCAAGGCACAGATCTGGCCAAGGTAACAAAAAAAATTCTGCTGCACTTAAGGTTCCTAAGAGCACAGTGGCCTCCATAATACTTAAATGGAAGACCTTTGGGACGACCAGAACCCTTCCTAGAGCTGGCCGTCTGGCCAAACTGAGCTATCGGGGGAGAAGAGCCTTGGTGAGAAAGGTAAGGAAGAACCCAAAGATCACTGTGGCTGAGCTCCACAGATGCAGTTGGAAGATGGGAGAAAGTTGTAGAAAGTCAACCATCACTGCAGCCCTCCACCAGTCGGGGCTTTATGGCAGAGTGGCCCGATGGAAGCCTCTCCTCAGTGCAAGACACATGAAAGCCCGCATGGAGTTTGCTAAAGAAACACCTGAAGGACTCCAAGATGGTGAGAAATAAGATTCTTTGGTCTGATGAGACCAAGATAGAACTTTTTGGCTTTAATTAAAGGCTGTGGGGGTGTTTTTCAGCTGCAGGGACAGGACGACTGGTTGCAATTGAGGGAAAGATGAATGCAGCCAAGTACAGAGATATCCTGGACGAAAACCTTCTCCAGAGTGCTCAGGATCTCAGACTGGGCTGAAGGTTTACCTTCCAACAAGACAATGACCCTAAGCACACAGCTAAAATAACGAAGGAGTGGCTTCACAAAAACTCCGTGACTGTTCTTGAATGGCCTAGCCAGAGCCCTGACTTAAACCCAATTGAGCATCTCGGGAGAGACCTAAAAATGGCTGCCCACCAATGTTTACCATCCAACCTGACAGAACTGGAGAGGATCTGCAAGGAGGAATGGCAGAGGATCCCCAAATCCAGGTGTGAAAAACTTGTTGCATCCTTCCCAAAAAGACTCATGGCTGTATTAGATAAAAAGGGTGCTTCTACTAAATACTGAGCAAAGGGTCTGAATACTTAGGACCATGTGATATTTCAGTTTTTCTTTTTTAATAAATCTGCAAAAATGTCAACAATTCTGTGTTTTTCTGTCAATATGGGGTGCTGTGTGTACATTAATGAGGAAAAAAATGAACTTAAATGATTTTAGCAAATGGCTGCAATATAACAAAGAGTGAAAAGGGGGTCTGAATACTTTCCGTCCCCACTGTATATATATATATATATATATATATATATATATATATATATATATATATATATATAGAATAGAAAATGTAATATGTCTAGACTTGAGGCCTTCATAGCTGCTTATTATACAGTACAGGTATACGGTGATTTTCATTTAGAAAACACAGCAGTAATTGTATTGAACATTGTATGTGTGGGAAGACTGAGGCAAGTTAGAGGCACCATTGACAACTGCTATGGTGAATAATATAAACAGCTGCTGGTCACTGTTGGTAAATATGAAATATTAACAATGTATAAAATCCTTTATATCTACAGGTATAGCATTTTATTATTCCTATTTATTTATAATAAAAATATATTTTTATTATAAATAAACAGGAATAAAAAAAAATGCTTATCTTATTACTATAGAATCCCCAAAGCATTCTTTATTCTTTATTTTAAATAATCATAACAGAATTAAAAGTTAAATAAACAATTTACTGAACGCATTTTAACAGTGGGATTCTCTGTTTTACATAACAAGTCATGCAGCGAGGGAAATAAGACTCAATGCTTGGCTCTATGAAGGCTGCAGTGAGAAGGCGTACCAGAAACTCCAGCAGAAGTCACAGCATAAAATGTAAGAAAAAAGCAAGAAACCAATTCATCTTCATTTACCCTAAACTAATTTAGTTCAGATGAGACCATTGCAGTGCATGGGTGGCTAGTTGTTCAAAATCTTACTGTAGATCCTCCTCCCCATTTTGTCACTTTTTTCAGGGTACTTCAAGAGAAACGTCACACCTTATTTCCTGGGTTATAACATACTTAAAGACGAGGCCCAAAATATGTCACCTACATTTCCTCCACCAGGGCCTGCCTAAAACAAGGCAGATAGGGCCTTTCTGCCAGGCCACACATAGTTCACAGCCCTCCAGTACTCCATTTTGTTGCACACTTGCATGTAAAGTGTGTCAAAGGCAAGGTGCACCCAATGCACACACTCACCATACTCCTGGTCAGAAACGCTTCTCTGGCTGGGGACACATCTTGTGTTGAGCCCGACGTCTTGCACATGGTTCCAGGTCAGGCTCTCACTCCCCCATCCCTTCACCATCCCATAGCTCGACCAGGTGTGCAATCAGTTGGGTTCACCAAGATTTCTCTTTTCACGTGTGTACCATTTGGGCAATTGGTTATTTGTGATGTGATCTCTCTTACTAAAAGAAACCTTTGGACGGAAGTGTTGATCCATGGTGTGCTGGCGAATATGTTCACTTGCTTGATGTTTCCAGGACCCAACTGGTAATCGCTACAGCACCCACCATTTTCAGAGCCATACTTTCCGGGAACATGTGAAATGGGAATATTGACAAGAAACCATCCACCAGGGAAGGCATACAGGCAGCCTGAACTTTAGTTTGTGCAGGTACACTGGTGCAGAGCAGCATGCGGCGCGGGCTTTACCTGCCTGCCAGTGCTGGCTGGTGGCCTTTTTTGTTTGGGGGGCGGCAAACAGCCACCATCCCGGTTGGTCAGCCAGGGAAGGCATGCGACGGCAACCCCCCCCCCGAGGACAGTCGGGACATCAAAGCCCCGTACTTACCCCATCTAGGAAGCTGGCGGGTGGACGGGCAGCGTGTCCGGCAGCTTTCTTCCTCCTCCTGTGGTGTGGATCACGGCGGCATCCTCCCTCCTCCTAGGCATCCAATAGGGTCGCCTGACCTTTCAGCTGATCTGGAAATGGGTATCAGACCCGTGCTTCCTGATTGGCGGAGAGGCGATTCAGTGTTAGAAAGGCGAATATTCATTCCAAGCGTAATGCTCTGTGACACGAGTCCACCCTATGGCTCTAATCAGGTGCTTCAAAAAAACACCCCCACCGCTATAATTCATGCGCCTGAATTCCTTGCTCCTGAAAGGGGCCAGGCGGATGAATAGGGGGTGGCTGCAGTGGATGTGGATAGATTCATGCTATGCATGAATCTATCTATTAATCATATAGGGGGGGGGGTGTGGCATGGATGAAGGGGGCGGCGCCCTTTCACCCTTCATGGACGGGCCACCCCTGCTGCCTGCGCCCGAAAATGGAGAAAAGTCCCTGATGTTAACCTGATGGGGCCCAGGAAATTACTATATACCTTGGTAATCAAGTGGGTGCAGGTTAATAAAGTTATACATTTGTTTTTAGCTAGAAATTAACTACAAAGCTGCTCAGCCTGTTAAGCTGATTGACCCCGGGCCCGGTACAACAGGGCTGGTTGTACTGCATTATCACAGCCCTGGCTGTGACTTTGCACGCTCTATGTGGATGTGCACTCTATGTGTGCTGTCTGTTCTGTTTGTGTGCTTTGAGCGTGTGTGCTGTGTATGTACTTTGTATATTATCTGACCGTGCATTGTCCCTATGTGTGTAAAATTGTATACATGAACTTCCAGTTGTTCACAGAAAATAGGAAGTGATGTCCTTAAAATTAGACTAGGGATAGCAAACGTATCTTTAAGAAGAAAAGCAGAGATGGAGATTGAGCATACCAAATGAGGGTGTAAACCTGAATGTGTGTGAGAATTTACCAGTACTGCTGTATGGTAAAAGGAAGTCTATTTTCTTTATATGTGTCGTTTATAGGGAATCTATTCCCTCTAGGGGCAGACTGACTTACCAGGACTTGGCAGTGGCAGTTGAGGCTAGAAAATGGTGTAGGCCACAGTAGGAAGGAGGATGCCTATGTTTGAGCACCTTTTAAGTTTAACTTGGAGCTGAAAGGGAGAATTTATCTAGAGTTGTCAGCACCTGTTATGCACCACGCCCCCCCCCCCCCTAAAAAAAAAGGACAAAACCAAAAAAGAAAACAGGTCTACTGAGCCGAAACCAATGTACCCATCAATATAGTTTGCAACAGGAAGGTACGTGTGTATGGGGTAGGGAGGGAGAACCTATTTGATCACACATGAATGCACAGCATTACATAAGTATGTGTATTTTTCCCAGAGAAAACATTAAAAAAAGTTATTTGAAAATGTTCCAAAATCGCCATCAAGGAATATTTTACTATTTTTTTTTGTGTATTTTCCAATCAAACTATTGCCTTATTAAAAACTAATTGCAATAAAATTAAAGGTTCCACTAACGCATGCCTACAATTAAAAAGAGCTAAACATCAAGGCCTATAATTTTATATGTACTCCCACTCTGTTCTCTTTATTTGTATCTGCCCCATACTGTATTTACTTGTATGAACTTTTCTCTAGTATTAAATTGCCAAAAAGTAAGGCAGCTGGCAGGCTGCCATTTTGTACAGAGATGTGTGTAAGCCTTTTATAATCCTTATTCGGTGCGAGTATGAAAACTTCCTAATGGATGTATACTTCTCAGCAGAGCCAGTATCCAGAATTTATTATGTAGGATGTTAAGGACTTTGCATAAAGGGGCATTCTTTCTAAACCGATTAAATAACTTTTCAAGTATTTCTTTAGAATATAATTACACACTTTCCACTTATTTAGAAAAGGCTGTTTGGCGATTGATTGCTCTCTGATTGTTTACTTCCATCGGGAGATCTTAACAGTTAGCTAATAGAACTGCATAGATATTTATTGTTGAACTCCTCCTAGCAAGCAGTCCACCTCACTGCTGCTGATTTCAGATTTCAAACAGCTCTTAACATATCTTATACAGTATAGAAAAGCAAACTGTAAATCACCATACAATACCCCTTACTACATAAATGAAAGAAGATTCACTTTTTTGTGGACAGTAACTTCAGGATCCATGTATAAAAAATTCACTGTACAAGTGTCAAAGCATTTGCACAGCCATTGCAAATAAATGTGTCTAATATGTTTATTTCATATGGTTGTCAGCTCCATCTAGTAGTCATGATGCAGTAGTATCCTGATTGAGGTATTTCAGAAACATACTGCATTATGGCAACTAGATGAAGCTGATGCTCATCGGAAATAAACATATTACCATATGTTTAGAACCATAACATACAAGGCCATTCACAACATCACCCCCATCTACATCACCAACCTCATATGCAGATATCGCCCAAATCGCCCCCTCCGCTCCTCCCAGGACCTCCTGCTCTCTAGCTCCCTTGTTACCTCCTCCCATGCTCACCTTCAGGACTTCTCCAGAGCCTCTCCCATTCTTTGGAATTCCCTGCCCCAGTATGTCCGATCAGCCTGTCCACCTTTAGGAGATCCCTGAAAACTCATTTATTCAGGGAAGCCTATCCCACACCCACATAACTGTCCCTGAGCCACCCCCATCAATCATTCTTTGCAGCTATTACCTTTTGTACCAACACCCCCTCCCTTTAGAATGTAAGCTCTACGAGCAGGGCCCTCCTGCACCATTTGTATTGAACTGTACTGTAATTGTGTTGTCCCCCTTATACATTGTAAAGCGCTGCGTAAACTGTTGGCGCTATATTAATCTCGTATAATAATGATAATAATATTACACATTACAGAGTATTATTTGTGACTGCTATCCAAATGCTGTGACATTTAAACATTTTTTTATATATAGATTCCTTAAAGATAGTATCTTAGATGCCTGGTGACAGGAGGTGGTCTCAAGGCTTTAAATGTCTTCATGTGGTCCCAAAAAGTCTACTGGAATCCACCAGGTGTCTGTCATAGCCTCCCTCCATCAGGGAAACTCTCTGGCCTCTGTAGACACCAAGGACATGTACTATTTTCCTGTGGATCCCCAACATTTTCAAAATTTTCAAGTCCCAGCCATTTAGCCTCTCTTCCGGACCACCTGTGATCACCAAGATTTAAGCCTCCGTGCTTGTTTTGTTTTGTTCCCAGGGCATCTCCATTTTGGGATATTTGGATGACCTCATTTTGAGGGAGAAGTTGGTACACATTTTGACCAACAATGATGTAGGCATTCCAACCCTAAAACGTTTTGTTTAGACCTGGGCCTTATCTTAGACACAGGTCAAGCACAAGTTTTTCTTCACCAAGAAAAACTTCAAACACTTTGCTCCCAGACTTGGACTGTTCTGTTCAAGAGTTGACTCACTCTTCACTTTTGCATGAGAGACATGAGACTGATATTAGTCTTCTTCTTGGCGGTCCAGTTTGCCCATTTACACTCTAGACACCTGGAAAAACTGGATCACATTTTCGTTTCCAAAGCAAAGCATATAGGCCTGCGCACAGGCTGTGCGAGATGTGTCTGGGCACCCCCCAATTACCCCTCATCATGACCCCACTCATGATCCAGGACAGCAAAGGAATTGGATGTGGGCAGAAGATGGGGTGATCAGTGCAGCGGAGGCCCCTACGTTTTCTGAATGAATACAGTGATTGATCAGTACCGATCACTCATTGTGCTCATTTATCTGTGTTTACCATGCTTCCGTTTGTGAATGAACAGTGTCTTCTGTTCATTCTCTCATTCACTGTCCAGTGCTGATGAATTTATATTCAAAAGTGAGACATCAGGGGGCTGTTTAGACCGTTGATATTTCATCAAAGACCCCCCCCCCCCCTCCCCCCCATCAGCATTGTAAAGAATAAATAAGTAAATCAAAAATAATTTAAAAATTAAATTTATTTTTACAAAAACTGAAGAAAATAATGTAAAAAGCAAGGGCTTATTCACATGGGTTCTCAAGCCTATACAGTGTGAACAAGCAGCTTGTTTTTTTGCGATTAGAGCCACTGGTTACTCTATGAGGGCACACCAGCTGTATGAACACAGCCGCAGGTCCTTATTTGACAGGTGTGCAAGGTGTGAGTAAGGTGCTCATAATGCACACTGTCTGCATTTGGGGCCATACACCTGCATCCACATGCATGCAAATTAAGACCTGCTGTGTTTGCACAGCTGCTGCATCCCCATCCCCATAGCCTAACATAGACTGCCTGCACACAGCTCCAACTACATGAAAAAACACTGATTCACAGTGTACAGGCCACAGCACTCATGTTAATTGACCCCAAAGGCGGCGGCCTCATTCACACACAGAGCTTTATTTATTACCAGTTTTAACTTTTAGATTTAGCGGGAATTTTGTGTGTGTAAAAAACAGATGATAGCAAGTAGGGCAAGTGCAACATTGAAGAGAAGTGCAGAGATGTAGCTGGAGCATACTCACTAAGAGTGAACCTGAAGGTTTACAAGACATGTCAGTGCTGCTGAAGAGTTAAAGAAAGTACTTTACTCTCTTTATTTTATACAAGAGTAAAATGTACTCATCAGTACTAAATGAAATATAATTGGTGCACTAGTTTTCTGATAAGTGTCATGTTTTGTACAACAAACTTCATGCCTACCTATATGTGTTCCACCAGGGACCAATAGCCACTAAGTGTTAGCACATTTATAGTGACACTTCGTTTTAATGAAACATCCATGGTCTATTATACCCCTGATTATTATATTATACCCCTGTCTCCCCTCCACTCCTTTGACGCTAATGGAGCACAAACTGTACTCCATTATCTTATTCCCCAGCCACAACAGCTGGGAAAAATGACAGCTGAAACCGGAAGTGACATAATACTTATTAGCTATAGGCGGACGATTCTTTCTAGCTAGGGGAGATCAGTGCATGGACACTTCTGTTGACATCCACCATGCAGGTCATGGACCCACAAGTGGGATAGTGGACCCTGGGATACATGGCAGTAGGAACACATGGGGTAGAGTGCCTGTTCCTGGAGTCCATGGAAGTGATCCTGTACATCTATCTGAAAGCTGCTGAGGGCCATGTATGGTGGCAGTGAAATGGTTAAAGCCCAAATCCAGTCTTGACATCCACCTCCCCCATTTTCCATCCACTTCTCTCAAAGTCAGACCTGCATCAAAAACGAAAATCAACACCTTTTTCGAGCAATTGTGGGTCCTTTCTAAAGACATTACAAGTCTTCTTCAAGAGTGGATCTAACCTAAAATACATAGTGCAGCATTCTTCTGTTAATCCATAACAGGAGGCAGAGCCCTGGTGCCTTGGACTCACAGAAAGTGGGTTGAATCATGCTTAATGCGATTGAGCTCAGAAAAGGAACCATGCCACATAACTGGATATGTGGGTCTGCACAGATCAGAGAAGATATCTTGACACCCGAGATGTCTTTTTATTTTAGAGAACTGCTGGAGGGTCCACCCTATATTTTTCATCCAAAGTAGAATTGGGCTTTAAACCACAGTCTTTTCAATCAATCCCCACATAAAATCATATAAAACAAACATGTCATAGATATTCTATAGGGATACAAGTGCGGGAATACATCCCTGGATAGAGCAAGGATACCTGTTAATAGGCAAAATGTACACAAGATACCATATTTTTCACTCCATAAGACGCACTTTACCATAAGACGCACCGAGGTTTTAGAGGAAGAAAACAAGAAAAAAAAATATTCTGACCCAAATGGTGTACTAAAATATTTTCCAGTGCCCATGAAACGCAGTTCATTTCAATAAACTCAGACTGACCATTGCCATAAATGCAGACTGACCATTGCCATAAACGCAGCCTAACCATTGCCAATAATGCAGGGTAACCATTGCCAATAATACGGAAAAACCATTGCCAATATTGCAGAGTAACCATTGCCACAAACACAGCCTTATCTGATGTTATCGCCTGACAGAAGACAGAGCAGCCCGAGCGGCCGAATGCTCTGTTTTCTGTCTCAGGAGCAGTGTCAGGCCCAGCCGAGAGAACGCCCAGAGCCCACGGGGGGGGGGGGGGTTTGGATGTCTGTCCCCTGCCCTCCTGCCTCACTTCTGGTGGTGGCGACGGGGGAAGGCGCTGGTGGCCAGGGCCGTCTTTAACGCAGGGCAAATAGGGCATCTGCCCAGGGCCCATTCTTTGTTATAGGGCCCCAAACGCTGATAAGTCAAGTGGATTTGTTTTCTCCTCCTTTCTATCCAGCTCGGCATGGGTTAAGTCATGTCCCACAGTATCTCTTCTACTGGCCCCTCCCCCTTAGCTCAGTCTGAGTCTCTTCCCTATCGTGCTGCATTCTGACCCTTCCATCCCTCCTCTGCGGGCGGCTGCAGGGTGACATCGCTCTGTACAGTGAGTATGCTGTCTCCTGTCCTCCCCCTCCCATCACCTTTGATAACTTCTCAGGGAGTCTCAGCTGCTGTAAAACATCTTGGGGGGGGGCAGGGCTGCTGGGTCTTGTAGTGCAGGGCCATGATTGACAGCTGTGGGCTCAACAATAAACCCCCTCCCTGCTTCTTCACCCTCAAAAATAACCCCCCCCCTGCTTCTCCACCCTCAGTAATAACCCCCCTTCCCGCTTCTCCATCAACAATAACCCCCTCCCCGCTTCTCCACCCTCAACAAAAACCCCCCTCCCCGCTTCTCCCATTTAATGATGGCTTTAAGATATGCCGAAACGTCGAAGGTTACACCGCATCATTGCGTCTCTTCCGCCCATGTGAAACTACCCAGGAATCGAGCAGAACGCCGCAAACGGCGGCTTTCCTTATCAGGGCTGATTACCCCTAACAATCACCTGCTACACACGCCGGGTGATAGGAACTTTTAAATGTGAGTGGAACTATTTTAATCTGTGTATTCAATAAACCTGGTTTTACGACATTGCGCAATGAAGGTTTTCCTTTGTTATTTCCATCTATACTTATGAGGTGCACTCTTGCAAGAGACGTCATTTCAACAGGCTCCCTAGGGGTATCCCCACATGCCTAAAAGACCATACTAGCGATAGTTTGTCAACATCCAGGGTGAGTGTACATCTATGTGGGGCATCCAGTCTGAACACCATTGCACAGGAGATGTCAATTTAAGCACAAGCACTTTATTTCATCACCTAATGGGACTTTACTAACCCTTTGTGTGTTCTGCAATTTTTTTGTGTTTTTTTTTTTGCGTGTTCTGCATGTTTTACATGAATTTGATCACCCCTAAGCTCAGCAAACTGTTTTTACATCCCTGCTTCTCCACCCTCAACAATTACCACCCTCCCTGCTTCTCCACCCTCAATAATAACCCCCCTCTCTGCTTCTCCACCCTCAAAAATAACCCCCCTCCCCGCTTCTCCGCCCTTAACAATAACCCCCTCCCTGCCTCTCCGCCCTCAATAATAACCCCCCTCCCCGCTTCTCCACCCTCAACTATAACACCCCTCCCTGCTTCTCCACCCTCAACAATAACACCCCTCTCCGCTTCTCCACCCTCAACAATAACCCCTCTCCCTGCTTCTCCACCCTCAACAATAACCCACCTCTCCGCTTCTCCACCCTCAAAAATAACCCACCTCCCCGCTTCTCCACCCTCAACAATAACCCCCCCTGCCTCTCCGCCCTCAATAATAACCCCCCTCCCCGCTTCTCCACCCTCAACTATAACACCCCTCCCTGCTTCTCCACCCTCAACAATAACCCCCCTCCCTGCTTCTCCCCCCTCAACAATAACTCCTCTCTCCGCTTCTGCACCCTCAACAATAACCCGCCTCTCCGCTTCTCCACCCTCAATAATACCCCCCCTCCCCGCTTCTCCACCCTTAATAATACCCCCCCTGCTTCTCCACCCTCAAAAATAACCCCCCTCCCTGCTTCTCCACCCTCAACAATAACCCCTTCCCTGCCTCTCCGCCCTCAACAATAAGCCCCCTCCCCGCTTCTCTACCCTCAACAATAACACCCCTCCCTGCTTCTCCACCCTCAACAATAACCCCCCTGTCCGCTTCTCCACCCTCAACAATAACCCCCCTCCCCGCTTCTCCACCCTCAACAATAACCCCTCTTCCTGCTTCTCCACCCTCAACAATAACCCACCCCCGCCTCTCCACCCTCAGCTATAACCCCCCTATAAACGCCCTCTCCACCTCTCCACCCTCAACAATAACCCTCCTTTCTGCAGAAACAACAGCACGCTGATGGTTAGTGAGTGGCAATGCAGTATGGAGGTGGGGCTGTGTAATGATGGGGGAATTATGGGGGATGTATCCTGTGTAGTAATGGGGGTAGTAGGAGGGATGGGGCCTGTGTAGTGATGGGCCTGGTATGGGGGAGGGGGTCCTGCGAAATGATGTGGGTGGTCCTGTAATTATGGGGGTAGTATAGGGAACGGGGGTCCTATGTAGTGATTTGGGTAGTATGGGGGAGGGAGTTGCATGGGGGGCCCCCAAGAAAATGTTTGCCCAGGGTCCAATCAATATTAAAAATGGCCCTGCTGGTGGCGACGGGGGGCGGTGCCTGTCATATATTCACCCCATAAGACACAGAGACATTTTCCTCCATATTTCTGGGGGAAAAAAGTGTGTCTTATGGTGTGGAAAATACGGGTAAACAGTTACAAAGGTGATTGCGATATACACATTTATTCTTGAAACCGTTCATAGGTTGAATTGTTCAGTCTACATTAAAATAGTTGAAATATGTTTACCATAATTATAGTTCCATAAACACGTATAGACTTTTATTCCACAATTACATTTCACATAGAGCAGCAAGGAGGTCATTTCTGCTTGTAAATGTTTACACTTTAACTTCTAAGAATAATTATCAAATGTTTAACACCAGCTACTTTCTGAAAACAAATGTATTAATGCTACAATGGAGATCACCTTAAACTTTGAACCATAAGATTAGAAAATAACATTTAAATATGTTGGAAATGGATGAATAAACTTAAAGTATAACTAAAGTCTAAACAAGTCCCAAATCAGCTACTATATGATGCATAATTCTCATAAAGCAAACAAAAAAACTCTGTTTACTTCCCAGACTGAGCTAAGTCCTCCTTTATTTGTGTCTCACTCACTCCCCATCCCAGACACTGCAGCTCACAGTGGGAGGATTTCAGTAACAGAGGCTATTCTCAATCTAAAAAGCAGGCTTTGGAGAGTACATGAATTGCCAACACCTATAGCAAGGGCATTATTTAACTTTGGCCAAAGCTGCATAGTTTGTTCTTTTCTACAGGCTCCCCTTACCTGCATAGACAGTTTTTTGGTAAAGGTGAACTAACCCTTTAACAAAGGCTGCAGTGTTGAAGTGGAGGGAAGACAAGGGACACGAGCCACTTGGGAGATGAGTATAATGGTTTTCTAGTGCAGGACACCTTCCTATGGGACTTTTTTTTTACCCTGGCAGAGTCACTTTAACCAGTTGCCGCTATAGCCAAAAGATGGCTACAGCGCGGTCATCCAGTTCTGGGAGGGCATCTATCTCTATCTATCTCCCAGAGCCCCGCCACATCTACACTAATAATCAGGGAGCTGATCATTAGATCCCTAATGACCAGTGCAGCCCTATTAGTGCCAATCGATGTCCATCGGTGCCCATCAGTGACCTTCAGTGCCGCCTCATCAGTGCAGCCTCATTTGTGCCCACCAAATAAAGCTCTATCTGTGTGAAAAAAAATGATAACAATTTCATATGGGGACAGTGTTGCATGATCACACATTTGTCATTCAAATTATGACAGCACTGAAAGCTGAAAGTTGACCTGGGCAGGATGGGAGTAAAAGTGCCCAGTAGGCAAATGGTTAAAGCTGAACCCCAGACCAACCCAATTAGTGCAAATCCATATTCAATACATTCATATTCAATACATCATTAAATGCAAGCAGTTTAGGTCCCTGAATTTGCTTTGTTATCAGCCTCTTGATGTCTACTGTAAACCAGAGCTCAGACTGAGAGAAGAAGCCAATCAGGTGTGCAAAGAGCTTGCTGGTAGGAGGAGAGAGCAGAGTGACAGGGAGATGAACTAATCATTCTCTTGCTTCTCTTTTTACTGTCATGTCAGAGGCCAGGGGAAGGGACAAGACCTGAAACTGTTAGTGAATTCAATAATATATGATTTTTATTATTTTTTTTAATGCAAGCAGTGTAAGTACGTGTAGTTGGTTTGTTATCAACCTCTTGCATTCTGCTGTACAGCAGATCTCAGACTAATAAAGGGGGGGGGCAGCTCAAGGAGCATGCATATTTAGTGAACTGCAATATTATAAAGAAAATGAACCTTCTAAGGGCTCTTTCTCACGGGGCGGATCAGTGATGATCCGCCCCGTGAACACCCGCTTGCTCAGCGGGGATCGCTACGCCGATCCCCGCTGAGCAGGAAGATGACAGGTCCATCGCTGCACACTGTGCAGCTACGGACCTGTCAGAGCGCCCCTCTCCCCTATGGGGGGATAGGATGATGACGGACCGTAGTATCTGTCGTCACCCGATCCGATCCGAAAACGGATGGAAAAGTAGGTTTTTCCTCCGTTACACTTTTCGGATCGGAGTGGGGTCGGATGTCAGCGGACATGTCACCGCTGACATCCGACGCTCCATAGGGATGAATGTATGTCCGTTTTTCATCCGAGAACGGAAGGATGAAAAACGGACATACGGATCCCTCGTGTGAAAGAGGCCTTAATCTTAAAAAAATAAAAAAACATGTGTTAAACAAAAAACACTCTCAATAATCCTCTTCAAAAGATGGTTATCCAAATCCCACGTGCACAAATCCACATCCGTGATTGGAAAACTTTCACCAATTCGTGAAACACCACCACCTTCAAAAATGGACACTCACCAGAAGCAAGGTAAAAAGACGCCTTTGGTTTATGTTGGGTTAGCAAGAAAATAGAGAGAAGTTGGGACTTTGAGTGAGGCAGAGACCTGGTGGGTTCTCATGCCTCCATCCCTGTCAGTATGAAAAAGGAGGAAAGGTGAGACTTTAAATGAGGCGCGCAGTCAATAGTGGGGGGTCAAGAAACTGTATATTTAATATATAACATGATAAAAGATTTCATACAAATTGGTACATGAGTCACAGTAATTCATCTATAGTACATACATCTATATTACATTGGTATTACACATTGCATATACAGAGGCTCTACGTGTTTCGTGGAGTATTTTTAACCACTCTTCAGGAGCAACAATGTGTGTATCTGAAATGAAGCATAATAAGTTTCAAGGTCAAATGCTTTTGAAGGGAAATAGAAACATATAACTTGGGGATAAGCCCTGGTTATAAAGGTACTCACAGCTACCTTGCAGTGAAAGTGCAACAATGAGAGCTGGAGGCTCCCCAAAGGGGGCATCTTTTCCGGGAGCTGTGGCGGCATCCGGCGCACGCAAGACCCCCACATGACAACACCGGGGACGGACAGAACTCCAAAGGGTGGTGGTCCCAAGGAATGGTTGTGTATGTGAGTGAAGACGTCTCGATTTGATGCGGGTTGGGGCCTGAAGACGCATGATTGAATGCAAAACGCATACAGGCTTCTGGGTATTGCCAACGTCACTTCTGAAGACGCATGATTGGATGCAAAATGCGTAGAGGCTTCTGGGTAACGCTGACATTGCTTTCTGCCCCAACCCGCACCAAATCGAGGCTTGGATCGTACAACCGATCCCGGGAGATGGAGCGGTGTTTGCTAGCCCTAAGAGCATTGCTGGAAACACTTAGTGCCGGTCTATAGGCACCACATTTGTGAGTGAAAATTCCCTACACTTATTTTAATGATTGAATAAATTATAATATGTTGCGCAATGATGGCTGTTTGCTTTTTCTGAGATCCTGAGATTAATGTGGAGATGCAAGGAGATACTGGCATTCAATTGCGAAATCTTCAGGCATGCTTACTTGAGTGGAGTGATTAACTCAACATAAACCAAAGGCGTCTTTTTACCTTGTTTCTGGTGAGTGTCCATTTTTGAAGGTGGTGGTGTTTCACAAATTGGTGAAAGTTTTCCAATCACGGATGTGGATTTGTGCACGTGGAATTTGGATAACCATCTTTTGAAGAGGATTATTGGGACTGTTTTTTGTTTTACACTTGATTTTATATTTTTTTCTTGATTAAGAAAGAAAAATTAAGGAAAAAAGAAAAAATTATAAAAGAAAAATTAATTTTCTTTATAATATTGCAGTTCACTAAATATGCACTTTATTTGAATTCATGATGATGAATCACTGATAAAGATTGTTTTTGATATGTGGTAAGATAAATATACTATTTAGGTTTAGCACAGTTAAGGAGCATGCTGATAGGAGTGAAAGAGCAGAGACATTAGTCAACCAGTCTGCTGCTTCTCCAGTTACAGGCTAGAGTAGGGACAAGACCTGAAAGTGTTATGTCGTGTACACACGGGAGGACTTTTCAGCATCAAAGGTCCGACGGTCTTTCCGACGGACTTTCAACTGAGTTACGATGGACTTTCGAACAACCAGACTTGCCCACACACGAACGGACTAAAATCCGTTCAAAAGTCCGTTGGTTTGAACGTGATGACGTACGAAGGGACTAGAATGAGGAAATTCATAGCCAGTAGCCAATAGCTGCCCTAGTGTCCTTTATTGTCTGTCGGACTAGCATACAGACGAACTGATTTTTTGACCGGACTCGAGTCCGTCGGAAAGATTTGCAACATGTTCCAAATCTAAAGTGCGTCTGATTTTCGACAGAAAAAGTCCGCTGAAGGTCCGATGAAGCCCACACGCGGTCGGATTGTCCGACAGATTCGTTCCGTCGGACCAGTCTGGTCGAAAAGTCCGCCCGTGTGTACGCGGCTTTAGTGAACTGCAGTAGAGAGAAAAGAAAAATGATTTTATTTGTTGCCTGCATTTACTCTTGAAGTTTGATGCAATGTATCTTTAGGTTATTATGAGATGGATTTGACATCCTTTACATCAGGCAACATGATCCAATCCAGAACACTAGATTCTATTAGACAGTCTTCCTTTTAATCTTGAACATATATTTTAATGATCAGTATTGAGGAATGTTATTTTATTTAGTAAGGCTGAGCTAACCAAGTGTGAAACATAAAGAATCAGAACAACAAGCACTGCATTATACATTAGGATACAATTTGAAGAAAAACCAACACACAGTTCCACTAATAAGAAATTGCTGGTGATAAACAATTCCATCAATCGTAGTGTATGCCGCATGTCTCCTTAGTAAACCAGTAATTAAAACCAACTAAAAATATCATGCATGAGCAGTGTCATTTTCTGTATCAATTCCTTCGAAGACAAGACATAAAACCCATCAGTCAAACAGTTGGAAGCTGAAGTCATTATCCATCACATTAAGATCATTATGAAGAAATGAATATTGATGAGCATACAGTGTGGAAAAAGGGCATCCAAACATTTCAAGAATTTCACATAAATGTTAGGTAGAAGATCACTGTAAAACACAATGACATTTACGCAAATTGTGTTCACATTTGACCAGAGTTGTTAATTACATGACCATCTAGACTGCTTAATCATTATTTTAAAAAATGTCAGTTCCATTTGCCAAACAGTAAATATTTTTGAAGAATCTATAGCCTTTTAAAAAATACTGTATAACTATATACTGTGTGTATATATATATACTGTATGTACAGTAAATTTATGTACAGTATACACATTGTAACTGTACTGTGCCTTGCCACAATAGGAAAAGGTGTATACATCACACGGGGTTCTCACTGATGCAGGTTGAGGGGCTCCAAAATTTCTATTGAGAATACTGAATTTGCTGTTTTCTCTGGGATTGGTAACTTCCAAATTGGGTTCTGGAGTTCAGAGGCCTTGATGATTCTTGGGAGGGATGAAGCCTCTAACCCTGTGTGTCCACATCTTAACCACTTCAGCCCCGGAAGATTTGACTGATGAATGACCGGGCCATTTTTTGTGATTCGGCACAGTGTCACTTTAACTGACAATTGCGCGGTGGTGCGAAGCTGCACCCAAACAAAAATGATGTCCTTTTTTCCCCACAAATAGAGCTTTCTTTTGGTGGTATTTGATCGCCTCTGCGGTTTTTATTTTTTGCGCTACAAACAAAAAAAGAGCAACAATTTTGAAAAAAATACACAATATTTTGTACTTTTTCCTATAATAAATACCCCCATTATTTAAAATAAAAGAGATTCTATTCTACATAGTTTTGGTAAAAAAAAAATCGCAATGAGCGTATATTGGTTCATTTGCGCAAAAGTTATAGCGTCTACAAAATAGGGGATAGATTTATAGCATTTTTATTATTATTATTTTTTTTTTACTAGTAATGGCGGAGATCTGCGATTTTTATCATGACTGCGACATTATGGCGGACACATCGGACACTTTTGACACTATTTTGGGACCATTGTCATTTATACAGCGATCAGGGCTATAAAAATGCACTGATTACTGTGTAACTGACACGGGCAGGGAAGGGGTTAAACACTAGGGGGTGATCAAGGGATTAAGTGTGTCCTAGGGAGTGATTCTAACTGTAGAGGGGATGGACTCAATACAACATGACAGAGATCACTGCTCCCAATGACAGGGGGCAGTAGATCTCTGTTATGTTGCTAGGCAGAACAGGGAAATGCCTTGTTTACATAGGCATCTCCCCGTTCTGCGGCTCCGTGACATGATTGCGGGACACCGACAGACATTGAGTCCACGGGACCCGCGGTCATGGAGTACGCGGCGGGCATGCGCCCTCGGTGCTGTGTCTTAAAGGGGACGTACAGGTACGCCCATTTGCGCAGTGTGCCATTGTGCCGACGTACATCGTTGTGCGCTGGTCGGCAAGCGGTTAATGTGCAGTGGGACAGCAACTAGCATTAAACCTGAGCAGGACCCCAAACATCACAGCTATCGCTATAGTAGCACCGTCTACTACAGTAATTTCAAGCTTCCTTGGCAGCTCATCCGTGTTCAGGTTTATTAAATGAGGGGAAGCTGTGTTGACTTCCATCATCCTATGCAAATATATATATATATATATATATATATATATATATATATATATATATATATATTATTTTACTTATACAATTTTCCTTGTCAAAGTGAATTCTAAATATGTTTCACCTCATTTGCTAAACTAAATAAAAATTCACATTGCAAAGTGTATATGCTCCACTTCTTTAGTAAATCAACCTCAACAGCTCTGCTAATGCCAAGGACTGAGCACATGAAGCTTCCTTTTGCTGTACTAGGAAAAGGAAGCTCAGTTGTAATAGCTAGTGACATCACTGTGACTCTACGTCCTGTATCACGCCCCTTGGTATTGCAAGTTAGTAGTTTTGCTGCATGTGGGATGTTTGTCATGCTGTAGTTTGACTGCCAATAATGTTACAGTGAAATGCACCTACCTGGAAGAATTCAGGCAGTGCAAATATTTAAACTGACCCAGTTGAACAGTCTAGGTCTTGGGTTCCCCCAGAGGTTTTTAGAGGTTCCATGTGTAGCGCTGACCCACAAAAAGACTGCTCATGGATTGTCCCAGGTTCTTTTCCCAGATTAGTGCAATAGTAACCAGGCACACAGCAACAGTCATTCTTCTGGCTCAGTAAACAGTCTAGGGGTTACCTTTTTAAAATGTACTGCTGATTAACTTGGATAGAGCATAGGGAACTGTGGGATATTCCATGAATGTTGAGCAATGAATTGAGGACATGCTCTTGTTCCACTCTTACTGTGCAGCCGTGGGCAGCAGAGAGATGACATCATCTCTCACTGCCCGCCCTATCTCTGGTGACCCTAGTGTAAGGAGCAGCTCCCTGGGGACTCTAAGGTAAGGATACCCTGATGTAAGTGAGCGAGGCTCTCTGGGGACCCTGATGTAAGGGGGAGGCACTCTGGGGACACTGATGTAAGTGGGGGAGGCTCTCTAGGGACCTTGATGTACAGGGGGGCTCTCTGGGGACCCTGATGTAAGGAGGCTCTCTGCGGACCCTGAAGTAAGGAAGGGGCTCTCTGGGGACCCTGATATAAGTGGGGGGCTCTATGAGGACTCTGATGCAAGGGGGGGCTCTTTGGGGTCTCTGATGTAAGGGGGAGGCTCTCTGGGGACCCTGATGTAAAGAATGGGCTCTCTGGGGACCCTGATCCAAGGGTGGGCTCTCTGGGGACTCTAAAGGTAAGGAGGGGCTCTCTGGGGACCCTGATGTAAATGGAGGAGGCTCTCTGGGGACCCTGATGCAAGGGGGAGGCTCACTGGAGACTCTAATGTAAGGTGGGGGCTCTCTGGGGACCCTGATGTAAGAGGGAGGCTCTCTGGGGACCCTGATGTAAGGGGAGGCTCTCTGGGGACCCTGATGTAAGGGGGGCTCTCTGGGGACCCTGATGTAAGGGGGGGCTCTCTGGGGACCCTGATGTAGGGGGGGCTCTCTGGGGACCCTGATGTAAAGAATGGGCTCTCTGGGGACCCTGATCCAAGGGTGGGCTCTCTGGGGACTCTAAAGGTAAGGAGGGGCTCTCTGGGGACCTTGATGTAAATGGAGGAGGCTCTCTGGGGACCCTGATGCAAGGGGGAGGCTCACTGGAGACTCTGATGTAAAGTGGGGGCTCTCTGGGGACCCTGGTGTGAGAGGGAGGCTCTCTGGGGACCCTGATGTAAGGGTAGGCTCTCTGGGGACCCTGATGTAAGGGGGGCTCTCTGGGGACCCTGATGTAAGGGGGAGGCTCTCTGGGGACCCTGATGTAGGGGGGGCTCTCTGGGGACCCTGATGTAAAGAATGGGCTCTCTGGGGACCCTGATCCAAGGGTGGGCTCTCTGGGGACTCTAAAGGTAAGGAGGGGCTCTCTGGGGACCCTGATGTAAATGGAGGAGGCTCTCTGGGGACCCTGATGCAAGGGGGAGGCTCACTGGAGACTCTGATGTAAGGTGGGGGCTCTCTGGGGACCCTGATGTAGGGGGGAGGCTCTCTGGGGACCCTGATGTAAGGGGAGGCTCTCTGGGGACCCTGATGTAATGATAACATATTAACATATATAATATAATAATAATAATATATCTATGGATATATATATGGATATATATATATATATATATATATATATATATATATATATATTCACACACGTATATTGTATTATATATACATGTGTATGCCCACCCAAGCGTATGACTTTGTTTACTTCGCTGCTATGGGCTCTAGCCCCAGATCTTTTGTACATCTAGCAGCGCCCCTGGTCTTTTTTATTAAAAGAAAAAGAAAATTAATGATACAACAACCTAGTGACACCTGCTGTTTATGTTCTACTTGGGAGAATAATTGCTTTTCTTTGTGACAAATTGCTACTTGCCTCCAGTATGTATTGAATGCATTTACACAGCACTTAATGACGTGTTGTGTTCCCAGACTCAGAACATGCTAGTTCTTTACTTTTATACACCTCGACTAATGTTTATGACATATTATACAATTAGTTCTTTCTTGTTTGGCTATGACAGGTCATTGACATACTTCACCTCTACTTATTAATAATTTGAAAATGCATTGTGGACCTATTATAACATAAAATATATTGTAGCAGTTGGAATTACAGTATTGTTAAAGTGTTCTGTATTTATGTGCTGGAGTAAATTACAAGGTTAGAATAAATAATAGTGTGCGTTACTGTAGGTTGGTTTTATTAGCTGCTGAATAGAAGAAATAAAATGAAATTTTAAATGTGGGAGCAGAAGGTCCTACCATGCAAACTTTATCCCAGACAACCATTGTATGTAAAATAAGGAATGCAAAATGCCAAAAGTAAGGTCAGTCACTGTAGATGTCATTATCAAGCCAAGAAATATTTTAACACAATTTTCATCAAGTTTTAAATGGGGAACTGGCAGCCTGTTATTTACTCAGTGCCAGTACTGAGCTATCCTGGAGACATCACAGAGACAGTGGGGGTTATTTACGAAAGGCAAATCCACTTTGCACTACAATTACACTGAAAGTGCACTTGGAAGTGCAGTCGCTGTAAATCTGAGGGGTAGGTCTGAAATAAGGGGAAGCTCTGCTGATTTTATCATCCAATCATGTGCAAGCTAAAATGCTGTTTTCTATTTTCCTTGCATGTCCCCCTCGGATCTACAGCGACTGCACTTGAAAATGAACTTGCAGTGCACTTGTAGTGCAAAGTGGATTTGCCTTTAGTAAATAACCCTCAGTGTACTGCTGACCTGAAGGGCTTGGTACCTTATGATCTCTGTGAATGGTCACCAGAATGATCAAATGCTATTGTTAACACAATTGATCCCTTCCCTCCTCTTACAACAGAGAAAGGAGAGCGATCATAGAAAATTTTGAATGGGAAATTAATTAATGAATAGATCGACTTATTGGTTGAACTAGATGGACTTGTGACTTTTCTCATCTTAATTATGTAACTATGGGGGTTATTTACGAAAGGCAAATCCACTTGAAAGTGCAGATGCTCTAAATCTAAGGGGTAGATCTGAAATGAGTGAAAGCTCTGCTGATTTTATCATCCAATCATGTGCAAGTGAAAATGCTGTTTTTTATTTTCCTTGCATGTCCCCCTCGGATCTACAGCGACTTTACTTCCAAGTGCACTTTCACTGCACTTTCGAGTGCACGTGCAATGCAAAGTGGATTTTCCTTTAGTAAATAACCCCCTATGCAGGAGTCTTAATGCTAATGCTCCTCTTATTATTACACCTTGTATGAGGGTGGTAATTAGAGCATGGACCCAGGTCAATTCCAGACCAGCCAGTGCCCCCAGATGTAGGTCCCCTTATATCCCTTTTTGGTTAAATCCTATTCTTTATGTTTTTTTTTTTATATCAGACCCTTTTCTTTGGGCATTGAAGGGTGTTAGATACCTCAATCACATTTGTAAAAATGGCTCTCTAAAGTCTTTTGACAAATTAAAGCAAAAATGTAGTCATCTTAACTCCTATTTTTACAGATTCCTGCAGCTCCGCTATGTGTACCAATCTCAATTTGGGGTTGCTAAGGGCATCACATCATAATGACTTAAATATTCAAATATTACAAAGTACATTGTTTTATAGCACCTCCCTCAGTTACCAATGGGTACAACAATTCACGAAATTAACAATTATACAATCATATAGTAGAAGTAAGCTTCCAATATTTGCCTGGGGTGTCAACAACGTGGGTTAAGTGCCTCAACATGTTTTGCGGAAAGCCTCACTTCTTCAGGAGAGTAGGGGATTGCTAGTAAAAACTGACCATCTGGAGGTCCACAAACCCGGTGGAAGAATGCAGCAGACAAACCATACAGAATCTCCCTCTTGGCCAGGTATGGACAGTGGCGTTGCTAGGCCCGAGTCTCTCGGAGATGGCCGCGGCCATGGCCTCTCTGCAGCTGGGCCATGAGTGTGTCAGGCAGCACCGGAGAGCAGGCAGGCAGCACGACAGAGCAGTGAGAAAACATCATCTTTCAAGGCCCACCCTGCATCCCCACTGTTCCGCTCTCACAGTGCAGTCGCGGGAAGCAGAGAGATGACATCATCTCTCACTGCCTGCCCTCTCTCCGGTGACCCTGATGCAAGGGGGGCTCTATGGGGACCCTGATGTAAGTGGGGGAGGCTCTCTGGGGACCCTGATGTAAGTGGGGGAGGCTCTCTGGGGACCCTAATGTAAGGAAGGAGCTTTCTGGGGACCCTGATGCATACAGATAGATAAATAGATAGATAGATAGATAGATAGATAGATAGATAGATAGATAGATAGATAGATAGATAGATAGATAGATAGATAGATAGATAGATAGATAGAGAGAGATATATAAATATACATACATACACAGTGCCTTGCAAAAGTATTCACCCCCCTTGGCTTTTTACCTATTTTGTTACATTACAGCGTTTAGTTCAATGTTTTTTTTTAATCTGAATTATATGTGATGGATCAGAACACAATAGTCTAAGTTGGTGAAGTAAAATTAGAAAAATATATACATAAAACTATTTTTCAGAAATAAAACACTGATAATTGGCATGTGCGTATGTATTCACCCACTTTGTTATGTAGAGCACTACCCCCGTAGCAGCTGCTGGGTAGTTCATTCTTTTCTGTAGTGTGTTCCTGTTACCCCCTTTCCCCTCATAGATTGACACAGCAGACAGTCCATGATGTTTAAATATTTAACTTTATTCTTTTACGGCACTCATTGTGGTACTGCATTACAGAGTCACTCTGAATAACTCTTGCAGATTTGGCAATAAGTGAAGCAAATTCTGTAAGCCAATAGTCCAGAACATGTAGAGCCACTGTTAATAACTTTTAACTTGCACTGGGTTTCAATTGTGTTATGCAGCTTTCCTTCCTCATGTTTGTTACTATTTCCTGACCGCACAACACTTCCAAGTTATGCCCAAAGAACTATACTCTGAATAAAGTTCTTTGGGTTGACTGATTGGATTCCTCCAGGTTGTTAATACATTAAGGCCCAACTCCCTCCTGTATTGACCCATACATCAATGCTCTTTGCGAGGTATTGATTCTTTAAGGCCAAGCTCTGTACCTTCTCCTCCAAGACCTGCACTTTAACACCTTTAAAGTCTCTTGGGGAACTTCCGGTTCCGGCGCCACATGAGGAGGAGGTGAGCAGCTTCAGCTCCCGCACAGCTCCTCACTAAACCGGCATTTAATTCAGCCACAGCTCCGGGGGGGAACCCCTACTGCCTCTGCTCTATCCCAGGCAGACATGGATCGCTTCATGGAGCGGTCATATGCTAGGGCGCTGTCATCGCCCCCCTCCACAGCTCCGCCGGCGGGAGATATAGCGGCCGACACAGCCAAGATGGCAGCCGCTCCAGACACAGCAGAGAGGCCTCAGCTGCAGCCACAACCTCCCCCTGCCCCTGCTATGGCAGAGATGGACCCCACATCCCCTGCCAACATTGCCCAGGCTGTAGTGCAACTTCTGGGACCATCCCTAACAGCCACTGTGGACGCAGCGGTGCACAGAGGGCTGGAGCAGCTGCACATAGAGCTCCAGGCACAGGCCCAACGCATCACACAGGTAGAGGAGAGAATATCCATATTTGAAGATGACTGCACAGCCTCATCTGCAGCACTTGCACACATCAATGCCTCGCACAGAGACATATGGGACAAGCTGGACGACTTAGAAAATCGCTCAAGAAGGAACAACTTGCGCATAATTGGCTTGCCAGAGTCGATCCCGGCCTCCCACCTTACAAATATATGTGCAAAAACCATCCCAGAGCAACTTGGCCTCCGCATACCCTGCACTGTTGAACGGGCGCATCGTATGGGTCAACACTCTGACACGCGCGCTAAACCTCGGCATGTGATAGTGAAATATTTGAACTATGCTGACAAAAACGCCATAATGCAAAAATTTCGTCGCACGCGCTCACTGGTGGTGGATGGCACGAAACTGCTGCTCTTTGCGGAGTATTCCATAGAGGTAATGAAACAACGCAAGGCATTCTCCTCGGTATGCTCCACTCTGCACCACAATCAAATCCGATTCTCCCTAGCTTATCCAGCTGTCCTCCGCGTCCAAACGCCTGAAGGGGAGCAACTCACCTTTAATACACCTGAAGAGGCGGAAACCTACCTAGCCAATAGAAGCTCCGAAATGGAACACAGCGCCGCTGCAGAGGGCTCAACATCGTCATCTTCACAGCACGCGTATGGACCCCCTAAGCACCCCTGAAGTCCGACCAAACCTCCATACAAACACAGTCGTTTCACCAACCAGGAAGATCGCTCTGGGAATCGTTGAAGGACTCCACATCACCACCCTTCTCACCTTGCCATCTACTAACGGGTAGTATCAACCCATTTTATATGTTTTTCTTTTCTTAATTTTTATCCTTAAGACAAAGGTACTTTTGAAGCCTCTAGAAACTGCCGTACATGCTCTCTATGGAGCACTACCCTTACCAGCCTGTTGCTAAAAGTTATGCATTTACAGTTATATGGTCATGCAACTCGATAACAGAGGTGGCCTCCCACCACCTGGGGGACCCTCCTTTTCAGGGACACCTGCAATGTTTTTGTTTTTTGTATTCTCTATCTTTTGGTTTGTTTAGCTTAATCTATAGAGAGGGGCCTTCCCCTGTGTTTAGCCTACCTCGCCATTTGTTAGTTTAAACCTGCACTGCTTCCTCAGGGGATCCCCCCAGAGTACCCTCCCTTCCTATCCTGTACCCACTCCCCCCCCTTATCCTCCTTTCCTTTCCCCTACCTTCCCTATCCTCACCCCTCGTTGCTAACACCCTGCCCCTAAGTGAGGAGCTGGCAGTTAATGGGAGCTATGCTAGATAGGTGAGACCTCATGTGGAAAAAAGAGAAGTCCACATGGCACGTTCTATTTTTCCTTACCTGATACTCTGCCTTATTAATGTTTATAACTTACTGCTGCTTAGATAAGTTTAAGTTCATGTTTGCCAACCTAGTTCATATGTCTTCAGGGGTTCTGCGGCGCTTTGGTGGCTCCCAAAAGGTAGATAGCACATCTACAAAGGGGTTCTTTTACAAACCCCTAAACCAAACCACTTTTAACTACCAATCATGTCACAGTCTACAGATGGGAGTCACCTAAAGTTTGTCTCGTGGAATGTTAAGGGGCTGCGCTCCCCAAACAAACGCATGTCCATCCTCAGACACCTGCGGCGTCTCCGGACTGATGTGGCTCTACTCCAGGAGACACATCTGGCTGCAGACGACCTGCAACGTCTTCGTAGAATGTGGGTGGGCTCTGTTTATGGTTCACTGGCAGTAGGCCGTAAAGCGGGTGTCGCTATCCTTCTGCACAAGAATCTACAGCACACTGTTAGGGACGTCAAGGTTGACTCGGAAGGAAGGAAAATGACTCTACATCTGACTATAGACGATAAACCTATAGCACTTACTAACATCTATGCTCCTAACTCTCCTGACACTTCCTTCTTTCAAGATTTAGTGAAATGGGTGCTAACTACCCCAGAGACGTTACACCTAATGGGTGGGGATTTTAATTCAGTCATGTCCTCCCTAGCTGATCGCACAGGCTCCCCTACACATAGAACACATACTCGTACCCCCCCATCATCTGCATCTACCCTTCTGTCACAATCCGTTGCCTCCATGCAATTTGTGGATGTTTGGCGCTTGATGCACCCGACGGATCGGGAATACACTTTTTTTTCGCCCCCGCACAATACGCTCTCACGAATAGACTATTTTTTTGCCTCCCCGGCTTTAAGCTCCGTAATAAATGCACCAGACATACAAGACGCAGTGATTTCAGACCACAGCCCAATTGTGGTTCACCTAACCCAAACGGCTCGTTCATCTCTCTCCCCTACTTGGCGCTTCCCCTCCTATCTAGTTGACAATGAGGACTTCCAACATACACTATACTGCGCCTGGGAGGAATACATCTCCACTAATGGAGCTCACATTACAGACCCTAACCTCTTCTGGGAAGCAGGCAAGGCCTTCTTACGGGGTAAAATAATTTCATACACAGCCCAGTTCAAAAAAAGAGCCAAGCAACAATATAGTCAGTCAAGCGAAGCCTTACGCTTGGCACATGAACAGCTCACATTAAACCGCACCATAGAGAACATACAAAAATGGAGACAGGCTAAAAGCACCTTTGACCTCTGGGCAGAACAACATGAAGCGGCCAAAACGTCATACTCTCAGCTACATTTCCATAGATTTGGCAACAAGGCTGGCAGGCTCCTGGCCAAGATGTGCTCAGGACCTAGACGTCCTACACGTATCTTTGCTCTTAGAGCCACGACAGGCTCTCTGGTCACCTCCCCAGCTGAGATTAGCAACCTACTTGTGGAATACTACACTAATCTATACAAAGCTGACCCGACTGACTTACCTACTACTGACTCTCTGCTTGACAAAATACGTCTAACCAAACTCCACCACACACAATTGGAGACAATTAATGCCCCCATTACTGTTGAGGATATCCGATATACGATCAAAGGCATGGCCTCGGCCAAAGGACCCGACGGATACACCGCCGAATTTTATAAAATGACCAGGGAATTTATTCCAGATACCTTAAAACATGTATACGCAGCCATGTGGGACGGAGGGCCCTATCTTCCTACGGGAACACAGGCCCACATCAAACTAATCTCTAAGAAAGGGAAGGATCCCCTATTACCGGGATCATACCGACCGATATCGTTAATTAATGTCGATGTCAAAATCCTATCCAAAATAATTGCGTCACGTCTAGCTCCCCTACTGCCATCTTTATTACACCCAGCCCAATCTGGCTTTGTTTCGGGGAGATCAGCTACCCTAAACATTCGCAAAGTATTAATGGCTCTGGAATATGCTAAAACCCACCCTAACCAAGACATTGCCATCATGTCCTTAGACGCGGAAAAAGCCTTTGACAACATCAGCTTCTCCTGGCTCTTTAGGGTGATGACACAATTTGGATTCTCAGGCCAGATTATGCGATTCCTTCTACAAATGTACGCATCCCCTACCGCACGTCTTGTTACCCCTGATTTTATTTCAGACACGATTCCATTAACAAAAGGAACGAGACAGGGCTGCCCCCTATCTCCACTCCTGTTCAATCTAGCAATCGAACCCCTGTCCAGAATGTTAAATTCAGTTGATAGAATCAGTGGCATCACTCTAAATAACCACACTCTCCGTTCGGCACTATTTGCAGATGACATACTATTGTTCTCCACCGACCCTATAGCAGACTTTGACAGACTCAAACAACTTTTCACAGATTTCCGACTTTGCTCGGGATTCAGAATTAATTTCGACAAGAGTGAGATCCTACCATTGCACCCCCATCTTTTCAGTAAATGGAAACACCTATCCCCCCTGGCCATAGCCAACCAACATATTACATACTTGGGTATTAAAATAGGACGTGAACCATCCTCTCTGTACTCATTGAATTACCCCCCTTTGATAACCAAAATTGTAAAGGAGTTGGAGGCTTGGGGGACCCTACCTCTCTCGCTCTTTGGGAGATGCCACCTTTTCAAAATGGTATCTTTTGCACGCTTGCTTTACCCAATGCAGACCATACCTCTTCTAATTAAACATTCAGATATCCAAAAACTCCAGAGGGCCCTAACTGCCTTCCTATGGTCTCGCAAGAAACCTCGCATAGCGCTGCAGAAACTATGTCTCCCGAAGGGCGAGGGCGGGGCGGGACTGCCCAACATGCGCTTCTACAACCTGGCATGTTTAATTAGACAGGGCCTAGACTGGTTAACTGGAGGTTCTAAATATTCTAACTTATCCTTAGAAGAGGCTATGGTGCACCCATATGACCTTTCGGCCATCCTCCATTCCAATCCCAATGCATTACCCCCCCACCTCAAAACAAGTGTACTTATTAAGGATACGGTCATTGCTTGGAGAGAAGTAAGAAAGCTGCTTAAACTGCCATCCAGCATCTCCAAGTACCTCAAAATACAAGGCAACCCTATGTTTCTTCCATCTATCATCCACAAAGCTTTTGGCCAATGGAAACTTAAAGGCCTCACTGATGTCTCGTCTTTCTACCTCAACAAGCCTGGCAAATTCAAACCCTTTCAAACCCTGATGCGGGAGTACTCCCTACCACCAACTCATGTTTTTTTCCATCACCAACTCATCAACTAGCTCAAATCATGTTCTGGTCCCAATACCAATCCACTTGAAACATCCTGCATTGATACTCTCCTCAAAAGCAATAATTACTCCATCTCCAATATTTACTCCTGTCTCATACAACATCAAACACGGAAATATGCTCTCAAACCCTTTCAAAAGTGGTCACACATATTAGAAGACGAGTCTCTGCCAGAAAAAATCCTTGAGGGATACAAAACTGTCCGCAATCTTACCGCTTCCGAAACTTGGAGGGAAACGCAATTCAAGATCATACAAAGGGCTTATTTTCCATTTCGCTTCAACAAGGCGGACCCCACCCAAGCGCAATGTTCCTGGTGTAACCTACCTCGCCCCACCTTGCTACATAGGCTCTGGGACTGTACCAAGATTGATGCTTATTGGGCTAAGGTGATCACTTACATCAACGAGGTCCACAAAATTCAGTGTACTAAGGACCGCCTATTATGCCTGTTTAGCATACCCCCTTCACCCTCATCGCCAACTAGGGTCTCACAAAATATTCCACATTGGGCTCACCTGTGTCTTCTAGTGGCTCGCAGGACTATTATGTCTCACTGGATATTAGCGACTCCACCTACCCTAACAGTGTTTAAAAAGGCCTTGGCCTCACTTTTCCATCTAGAGAGATTGGACACCATCACCCTTAATTTCCGATCGACTTCCCGTTTTTTTAAAAGATGGAGAAAATACATCGAAGCTACATTCGCTCCACAGGCACTAATGGATATAATGCACCCATTCCGCTACACGAAATGGTACTTGACAAAAGATCTCACCAACTCTCTTGGCCGACTTAAAATACCCCCCACCCCGGATTCCTTCACTTTTAACCCACCGTAGGATATCCACAAATCCATTTTGCTCCTTAACATCCACCCTTCCACATTTATTACTCTATATTTATTAGTATAGTGAGATCAATCAGGATATTTATTATACCCTGACCAATATATACCATGCTCAGCCAGGTATGTACGGACGCTGCCTCCACTCCTGAAGATATCTAGATGTTAAGATTTCATATGTTGAAAAAAGTTACGCTCAATAATGTTGATAAGATGGCAAACACGAACTTCCCTGACCTCCCCTCCCCCTACCCTCCCCCTCATTTTTCTTTTTTTTTTTTTTTCTCTGTTTTCTTTTTCTTTTTTTGTTCTAACTGATATGAGAAGTCTTTATCTTAACTACTATGAGAAGTCATTGTTCTTTACAGATTGTAATTATTAATGCTCTGTAACCTTTGATACACTCAGTTTTATACTATTGTATGCTATAAAACCCAATAAATATTTTTCAAAAAAAAAAGTCTCTTAGAAGCACTGTTTCCCTGGGTTTACAATCACGTGTACTCCTGAGCAATCGTCCATGCTTGCCACAGAAGGTCCTCTCCCAGTCCTTGTTTCTGTCAGTAGTAGCAACTTCCTCCTGACGTTTCCTCCATTTCTCCTCTCCACATGGCACGTTCCCCTCCCCAGAGGGGAGAGCACCCGAGCTGCACCAGCCCCTACATGTTGTCCTCTCCTCAGTTCCCAGACTCCCCTGGAAGCATGTGACCTTCTCTTTTATAGTAGTCCCACCTCTGCCCAAGCAAAACAATGATTGGTTCAGAGGGGTCTCCAAAAGACTACCTGCCACTCTCTTCCTTTGATCCTCCCACTTTCCAGAACATTTTATAGAAAGTGATGGAAATCTTGCAGGCAGAGTGTAGGTGGCCACATTTTCCTCTACTCTAACCTCCCAACCACATTAACCCACCAGCTTACACCAACAGGGTAAAACACTGGCAATTTACCTAACATTAATCCTACCTGCCTATTTTAGCATACACCTAAGTAGGTGGGCGTTACAGTTATGAAGCTCTTAAAAAGCTCTGGTGCAACCAATTACCTTCAGAAGTCACATAATTAGTGAAATGATGTCCACCTGTGTGCAATCTAAGTGTCACACGATCTTTCATTACATTTACACACCTTTTTGAAAGGCCCCAGAGGCTGCAACACCTAAGCAAGAGGCACCACTAACCAAACACTGCCATGAAGACCAAGGAACTCTCCAAACAAGTAAGGGACAATGTTGTTGAGAAGTACAAATCAGGGTTAGGTTATAAAAAAATATCCAAATCTTTGATGATCCTTAGGAGCACCGACAAATCTATCATAACCAAATGGAAAGAACATGGCACAACAGCAAACCTGCCAAGAGATGGCTGCACACCAAAACTCACGGATCGGGCAAGGAGGGCATTAATTAGAGAGGCAGCACAGAGACCTAAGGTAACCCTGGAGGAGCTGCAGAGTTCCACAGCAAAGACTGGAGTATCTGTACATAGGACGACAATAAGCTGTACGCTCCATAGAGTTGGGCTTTATGGCAGAGTGGCCAGAAGAAAGCCATTACTTTCAGCAAAAAACAAAATGGCATGTTTTGAGTTTGCAAAAAGGCATGTGGGAGACTCCCAAAATGTATGGAGGAAGGTGCTCTGGTCTGATGAGACTAAAATTGAACTTTTTGGCCATCAAAGAAAACGCTATGTCTGGCGCAAACCCAACACATCACATCACTCAAAGAACACCATCCCCACAGTGAAACATGGTGGTGGAAGCATCATGCTGTGGGAATGTTTTTCAGCAGTCGGGACTGGGAAACTGGTCAGAGTTGAGGGAAAGATGGATGGTGCTAAATACAGGGATATATTCTTGAGCAAAACCTGTACCACTCTGTGTGTGATTTGAGGCTAGGACGGAGGTTCATCTTCCAGCAGGACAATGACCCCAAACACACTGCTAAAGCAGCACTTGAGTGGTTTAAGGGGAAACATGTAAATGTGTTGGAATGGCCTAGTCAAAGCCCAGACCTCAATCCAATAGAAAATCTGTGGTCAGACTTAAAGATTGCTGTTCACAAGTGCAAACCACCCAACTTGTAGGAGCTGGAGCAGTTTTGCAAGGAGGAATGGGCACAAATCCTAGTGGAAAGATGCGGCAAGCTCATAGATACTTATCGAAAGCGACTTGGAGCTGTGATAGCCGCAAAAGGTGGCTCTACAAAGTATTGACTTTATGGGGTGTGAATAGTTCTGCACATTGACTTTTTCTGTTATTTTGTCCTATTTGTTGCTTGCTTCACAATAAAAAAAAAAAATCTTCAAAGTTGTGGGCATGTTCTGTAAATTAAATGATGCAAATCCTCAAACAATCCATGTTAATTCCGGGTTGTGGAGGCAACAAAACACGAAAAATGCCAAGGGGTGGTGAATACTTTTGCAAGGCACTGTATTGTAAGTTGAGTGAGGAGACGGCAAGTCTACCCTGAAAGGTCATATTTCTGAGTCACCAAGTCTGGGTAAATGATTAGATAATTAGCTCATGTTAATTATGTTTCTGGTTACAGGTGTATTGTTAGAGTAAAATGAGCAGGAGGGGGGAACCTCCTCTTCAACTTTATCTAATGCCGCGTACACACGAGCGGACTTTACGGCAGACTTTGCTCGGCGGAGTTTACGCCGAACTTTGTTGGCTCCTTGCGCCGGACTTAAAAAGGGACGGACTTGGACACACACGATCACTGCAAAAGTCCGCTGGTTTTGAACGCGGTGACGTACAGCACGTACGACGGGACTATAAAAAGGAAGTTCGAGCCCCACTACGGCACCCTTTGGGCTCCTTCTGCTAATCTCGTGTTTATCTCGTGTTAGTAGAAGTTTGGTTAGAGACGATTCGCGCTTTTCACACTTCAGCTTATTTCGATCGTTTTCTGCGGTTCAGTTTGTGCTTGTGAGGTTTGTATCTGCTTTTCAGTGCGTGTTGGTCAGTTCGTAACCTGCCTAGCAGGCCGTTCTGGTCCGCTCGTTCCTGATTTTCAGGTCGTTCTTCATAGGCCTTGCTGTTCTTCAGTGCGTTTGTTATAAGTTTGTTTGTTTTACCAGCCAACCGTTTTGAAGCCATGTCGCGTGGACGTACTTGTTCTCGAGTTCGTGCTGCGTGGGGACTTGGTGTTGGGGTTAATACTTTGACCCGAGTCCAGTCCATGAACAGGGCGAGGAGGAGTTCATGGATGAAGAATTGGTTGTGCCAGTGTGACCAATTCTCGCATATGCTTTTGCTCCGTGAGCTTCATGAGGATTTCAGGAATTATCTCCGGATGACGGACCCCGTTTTTGAGCGCCTGCTGGCTATGCTGACCCCCTATATCAGCAGGCAGGATACCTGCATGAGGCAAGTCATCAGTGCGGAGCAGAGGCTAGTTGCCACTTTATGTTACTTGGCGACTTGGAGAAGTCTTCAGGACTTGAAGTTCTCGACAGACATCTCCCCCCAGGCTCTGGGGATAATAATCCCAGAGACTTGTTCTGCCATCATTCAGGTCCTGCAGAAGGACTATATGAAGGTAAGTTTTATCCTTTAACATTACATGATATGTATTAAATGTTTGCTAATGTCCCCTTTATCTTCATGCATGGCTGTTTTTTGACATTAATCATTTATTGCCCTACATGCATATTTACCTTCAATAACCTCCCCACCATGCAATCCTGGGTCCATTTATATCTCTAGCCTATAGTCCCTTGAACAATGTATATTGTCAGCTCCATTGTACTGTTTGACCCTCCCCTACCCCCTCAAATGTTTGAAACTGTCAGGTGTGTTTATTAACCTAATTAGTACCCCTCCCCCACCCCCTCAAATGTTTGAAACTGTCAGGTGTGTTTATTAACCTAATTAGTACCCCTCCCCCACCCCCTCAAATGTTTGAAACTGTCACGTGTGTTTATTAACCTAATTAGTACCCCTCCCCACCCCCTCAAATGTTTGAAACTGTCAGGTGTGTTTATTAACCTAATTAGTACCCCTCCCCCACCCCCTCAAATGTTTTAAACTGTCAGGTGTGTTTATTAACCTAATTAGTACCTCTCCCCCCACATTCAAATTGATCAATGGGCCATCAGAGGGGGTGATTAATCTTATAAGTGGGCCTTATGTTTTTTATAATTTAAATTACAAACACACATATTAATCATTTAAAAAAAGGGGAAAAGTTTTGGGACTTTAAATGAGGCTAGCACCAAAGGGATGCTCGCCTCCATCCCGGTCATTGGTTATAAAAAAAAATGGAGAAGAAGTGGGACTTTAAATGAAGCACACAGCAGCACAACGCAGGTCAAGTGACCAAAATTCATTTATTTGGTATAATCCATGGTGTATAAAAACATTTTGGGCATCCAACCTCTAAAATGCTGTGGGCATCAAGCCTCTATATAATAAACCATGGATTGATTATACATAAGATACACATAAGTTGCACAATAAGTCATGATCCATTGCCACACAGAGAGCAGAGATAACAATCAACATACATGTGTACAATTATTACTGTGATTAGACCCACAGAGAGCCATGAAAATTAGGACAAATGATGCAGATAATAAAAGGATTTAATGCCATGACAGATACTTATGGAGGTAAATGGAATAATTGAAATCTTGGTATTCCATGATGTGTGAAGATTGGTAGTAATCAAAGCTCTACGCGTTTCGCGGTATAGCAACCGCTCATCAGGAGCATACGTCATGGAATGATTCTAAAAAAATGTATATTTATAAAAAAAAAAAAAAAAAAATTTTTCAGTAAATAAACAGAAAATGAAAAAAGGTTTTATATACAAATATTTTACTTGTATAAAATGAGTTAAAGGTTGTGCGTCAAAACTCACGTCTGCATCAGCGATCCAGTAAAACAGTATCCAGAATCGCAGAGAGCTGCAATGCAAAGCTGCCCGACGCCAGGGCGGCTTTATTTTTTTTATAACCAATGACCGGGATGGAGGCGAGCATCCCTTTGGTGCTAGCCTCATTTAAAGTCCCAAAACTTTTCCCCTTTTTTTAAATACATAACCCGGGATGGAAGCACACACCAACAGTCACACAATTATTTTCATATCTATGTAGGCCATTGGTATCAGTGGTCCCACAATCAACCTCTCCTACTGATGTATTGGTTGTGTGTCCTGCTGGGTCTGCGTCTGCGATCCCTGGACGGCGTTTTTGATATCGCTGATCTGTCTGCATTTGCTCGCCTCCGTTGGCTGCGGTGTTTCATGTGGGTCTCTTACCCCTCCCCCTGCCCATGGTTGTCAGGGAGGGGGCGGATGCATGGTCCTTCCCTCTCTGCATCACGTTACATCCGCCGGTCACAGGGCGTCCTTGTGCGCTATGTTTCCGGCCGTGTGTCGCTGTTCGGTGGACAATCTGGGAGATGGACTGGCGCTAATCGCCCGACGGCTGAGCCGCCCAGGTGAAAGTGCTCCACTCCCAGGTGTTGTCTGCTGACTTGATGTGGGGGGTTGGGCCATGATGGAACACCTATATAGGCATCTCCAAGGCTGGCCTTCACACACTGCACTTTCCTTCCTGTTTATTATCACACTCACATGCATGGAGTTGTCCACTCTGTGCACACCAGGTATTATTCCTTTCTTTTTTTACTAATTTTCCTTTGTATTTTTGCTTTATCTCCACCCCTTCCTATCCCACTCTCTCTCTCCCTATTTAAACCTTTGTCCTCACATCACTCCTTTTTATTTGTTTCACTTTCACACACCCACACACATCACTATGATTTGTTTCATATAGGTTTTCCACACAGAGGTCCGCATCCTACACTCATTGCACCTACCAGCAATGTTTTTGCCTATGGCTGTTGTTCTCATTCCCGCAGACCACCCTGGCGTCGGGCGGCTTTGCATTGCAGCTCTCTGCGATTCTGGATACTGTTTCACTGGATCGCTGATGCAGACGTGAGTTTTGACGCACAACCTTTAACTCATTTTATACAAGTAAAATATTTGTATATAAAACCTTTTTTCATTTCCTGTTTATTTACTGAAAACAATTTTTTTTTTTTTTTTTATAAATATACATTTTTTTAGAATCATTCCATGACGTATGCTCCTGATGAGCGGTTGCTATACCGCGAAACGCGTAGAGCTTTGATTATTACCAATCTTCACACATCATGGAATACCAAGATTTCAATGATTCCATTTACCTCCATAAGTATCTGTCATGGCATTAAGTCCTTTTATTATCTGCATCATTTGTCCTAATTTTCATGGCTCTCTGTCCGTCTAATCACAGTAATAATTGTACACATGTATGTTGATTGTTATCTCTGCTCTCTGTGTGACAATGGATCATGACTTATTGTGCAACTTATGTGTATCTTATGTATAATCAACCCATGGTTTATTATATAGAGGCTTGATGCCCACAGCATTTTAGAGGTTGGATGCCCAAAATGTTTTTTATACACCATGGATTATACCAAATAAATGAATTTTGGTCACTTGACCTGCATTGTGCTGCTGTGTGCTTCATTTAAAGTCCCACTTCTTCTCCATTTTTTTTTATAACATATTAATAAAGTTTGACTGCTGTTGTTCACTAATGTTTTTGTGTAATCTGATATCCAAGTTATGTTTAAAAGTACTTATCTTAATTTTTTAATTTTTTTCACTCCACAGTTTCCTTCCAGTACACAGGAATGGCAGACTGTGGCCTCCCAGTTCGCTGACCGTTGCCAACTGTGTCGGGGCGATTGACGGGAAGCATGTCCACCTTGTTTAAAATCTTAAAATTCACAACAGTGTTTTGAAAAGCATACAAAAAAATAAAAGAACTTACAAAGTTCAACATTTTAAGAACGGTGCTGGTGATGTCACCCTTGTAAATCGTTAATTTTTAAGATGCTCAAAATTGAACATTACAAAAGGGTCAAGTCAACATGTGCTATCTCCCATCATGGGTGAGCAATGTACGTGTTTTGTGTGTGCAATCGCTTTGTTCCTCTCACCACTAAATAATTTTGAGGATGAAGGGGTTGCAAACACAAAACAAGTACATTGATATCCCATGATGGAAGATAGCACATGATGACACACCGTGTGCATCATAAAAAAAAAATTTTAACGAAAAAACTTAAAAAAAATATTTCAAGAAGAAACAAACTTGACAAGGAAATGAAGAACATGATTGATGTTTTTAGGCAAAACATTATTATATTCTGCCCAAAACATCAATCATGTTCTTCATTTCCTGTTGCATGGAGTCCAGGCGAAGTTGCATGCTGTGAATTTGGTCACACATTTGATCAATTTGGCCATTCCACAGCATTATCTGGCCAATCAGTCTTTGGGCACTGTCTGTGCTGAATGGCTCTGCCGCTTGGCCTTCCACAACCAGAAGCTCACCTAAAATGTGTGAAAAAAAAGGGTTAAAATATGCACGCCTAAATACATTACCTTACGCTGGGGTGTCAGTCACTCACTTGGTGGGGTTGAAAGCTCGCATACTTCCTCCACCTCTTCTTCCTCCAGCTTGTTGGGTGGGCGTGGTCTTGGGCTTGGGCTATCTTCAGCCTCAGGCTGGTGACTTGGGGGGGTCCTGGGATCCTTGGACTGTTGTCTGAGTCTTTTCTCCCCTATGATAGTTCAACAAAAGGTATGGTTAAAACACAGTGATATTTTATATTTTTAAAAATAATCTGAAACTTTGGTTATGAATTGTGGACAATTGCCTTTTTTTGTCCTCAAAAATTTAGAAGACAGGATGAACATTACCTATGAACAACAATTATAAACAATACACATTTTCATGCAAGTTTCACAGATGCAGACACCTCAATGATCTCCTATGTGTATTACCCCTCAAAAATTTCTTTATGGTCACATAGTGCTCGTGAGTCCAGATGTGGAACCAGCTACTGTGTCCTGTCCTTACATTACACTGAATCATCAACAAATTTTTGGAATACGAAAAATTGTCAAGACCTAAATGTATATGTCCAACCCTGTACCATCGTATTTGGCGAAAAAAACCCTTCATTTTCTTTAGTATCATATGTGTTTTACAAAGAACGGTCTTTACGAACGATTCTGTATAAACGAAAAAAATATGGATCAGCATGCAAGTTAAGTATCTCAATAGGAAAACACAACAAGTACTTACTTTTTTTAAGCAGCTTCTTTATTCGCCAATATTGTTCTGGCTCCCGACTTTTGATGTCAGACCACCGCTTCCTCAATTGTTCTTTCGAACATTTAGTGCCAAATTTAGCTTCTAGAGCGGTGACAACTGAGGACATTATTTTGTCTTTCCACATATTCGGTCCTTTTTTCCCATCGTAGTCCTCCCTTCTCAATATGGACACCATCTCCACCATCTCTTCAGAAGCCATGTTGGTGGCCTTATATCTCCTCTGGAATGTGGATGGTTGTGGCTTCGGGCTTTCCTCCGCGCTACTTCCACTGATTCTCTCTGCCATCTTTCTCTATCTACTCCCACTGCGCAACAAAGAGTGAAGGGGCGGGGACAAATCGTACTAAAGAGCGTCAGGGGCGGGAGACGCAGGCGGAGCATGACACATACACAGTGTATATAAAGCTATTACGACGGCCTACGTATGTCCGTGCGGAAGTAGCGAGTGTCAGAAACTAAGGTAAGATTAAACGTGGGTGTGTGTGTGTGTATATGTGTCCCCTAGATTCTTCACAAAATAATCCTGGGAGTTCTGACTGACATTACAGTTTTGATCTTGTGTCTTGTCTTTCAGCAACAATTAATCCCTTTAAAGAGGCTGATTTTTTGTCGAGATTTATCGATTTATATCAGGAAAACAAAAACCTGTGGGAGGTCAAACACCCACCATATTTCAATCGAGCTGTAAGGAAGACAACACTGGGCACACTTTTAGAATTTGTGAAGACTCGAGTCCCCCAGGTAGACCTCAAGTTTGTGGACAAGAAAATTGGTATCTTGCGAAACATGTATAAGCGGGAACACAATAAAATCCAGGAGTCGCTCAGATCCGGAGCAGCAGCCGACCAAGTTTATGTACCCAAGTTGTGGTACTACCACAAAATGCGATTCCTGGATGACCAAACAGAAGCCAGGCATTCACTTTCGACCCTACCCTCCAGCCTTCCCCCCACCCTTCCCTCCAGCCTTCCCCCCACTCTTCCCTCCAGCCTTCCATCCACCTCCACCCCAGGAAGAACTGGGCCTTTTCAGCCTTGATGAAGTGGATGCGCCCAGCTTCAGCCAGGTATCCTTTTTTGGGGAATTTGTGATTGTGTAAATGTTATTAATGATGTTAACGTGTCAAATTTGTAAGTGCTTCATAAAAAATGACTTCATCACAAATATTAATATGTAGACATATAACTAGACAGTAGTGGCCAAAAATATACTTCTGCATAGGTGTGCGCAGCCTCTTGCATTAGGGTGTGCACCCCAAAGCTCAAATACATATGCATGTGTATATGTACTGATGGTGTCAGTAGGGCAGTGGACAGTGTCATTATTTTTATTTTATTTTTAAATAAATTATTGTATTTTGTAACAATTTTTTGGTGGATGAAATATCAGTGGTCTAAACAGGGGGGAATATGCACCACACAAAGCGAGTAGGGTGTGCCCAGGCACACCTGGCACACTCTGTGCGCACGCCTATGTACTTCAGATATTGTTGATCAGCTGGAATAATGGTGGTGTCAAATAGCTAGCCTTTAATATTTGTAGAGAATTATATTTGCAAGTCATGAGCTGAAAATTGTGTGTGATTGCGTAACCCAAAATTACAACTATGTCCCTTTTTTTGACACAGGATGACCTCAGCCAGGAGGAGGCCTTGACCAGTGGGAGAGAGGAGGAGGCCTTGCCCAGTGGGAGAGAGGAGGAGGCTGTGGTTGGGCCCAGTAGAAGCCACATGGAGTGTCAGGTGCCTCCCCTCCGCATTCTCACCAAAAGGCCCAGAAGAATGACCCAAACTGAGGAGGAATCCCTAGCCCTCATTCGTGAAGCCAGCCAAATCCTCAGCACACCACCCAATGCAGAGGAGGCGTATGGGACATATATGGCCACCAGATTGCTGGAATTGGAAAAGGGGCAACGCCTCCTCTGTGAGGGTTTAATTTTTCAGGCTTATCAGAAGGGCTTGAGAGGGGAGCTTACTGCTACAACCTATCTAGCAGATGAAGCCACTCCTCCTCCTCCTTCTCCTCCTCCTGCCCCAAGTACACCACCAGAAGCCCAGCCTCCGAGGAAGGCTTCAGCAAAGAGTGGAGGGAAGGCTGCAGAGAAGCGTGCAGGGAAGGCTCCACGGAAGCCTCGAAAGTGATTGCCTGGTTCCCCTGGTCTGACTGTGCTCCCTGTGCTCCCTAGTCACAAGATACCAATTTTCTTGTCCTAAAACTTGATGTGTGTCCTGGGGGATGAAAGGCTTCACAGATTCTAAAAGTGTCTCCAGTGTTGCCTTCCTAATTTTTGGTTAACCCAAATAAATGGATTTTTTAGTTACCTTACATTATTGACTATGTGTTTTGAGTACAAAACGACATTTTGTTTGGGAGTAGGCAGGTACAGGTCAAAAAGACTATGGGGTTGATTTAATAAAAGTAAATAGACTGTGCACTTTGCAGAGGGCAGTTGCCCTCTGCAAGTGCAATTCCTCCAGAGCTTAGGAAATGAGGTAAGGCTTGACTTTGCAAAGAGTACCCAATCCTGTGAAAGGAAAATTCAAAAATCAGCATTTTGGCTTGCACATGATTGGATGATGGAAGTCAGCAGAGCTTCTGCTCATTTACTAAGCTCTGGAGCAACTGCTCTTGCAGAGGGCAACTGCACTTTGCAAAGTGCACAGTCTTTTTACCTTTAGTAAATCAACCCCTATGTGTGTTTTTTCCAAAAGGCAAAATCATTTCTAAAATCAAGTGCAAAGTACTAATGAAAAGTGCACTTTAGAAATTGCACTGCAAGTGCACTTGTTGGAAGTGCAGTCGCTGAAAATCTGAGGGGAAGAGCTGAAATGAGGGGAAGCTCTGCTGATTTTATCATACAATCATGTGCAAGAAAAAGGTTTTTTTTTTTGGGGTTCCTTGCATGTGCCCCTCGGATCCACAGCGAAGGCACTTCAAAGTGCTCTTTCTGTGCAATTCCAAGTAGAATTTGCACTTGTAGTGAAAAATGAATTTGCCTTTGGAAAATAAACCCCCCTATGTCTAATTAACAAGGGACACCAACCTCATTAAGGTTCATTAAAACAACACAAAATATTAAGGTTATTGTGGTGACTTGAAACTACAAAAAAAAAAAAAAAATGTTGGTATAATTTAGCACACATTGTAAAATAGATAGTGTTTAAATCTAAAAAAAAAAAAAAAAAAAAGAGTCCAAAATCTAATTTAATACTTTATTTATGGAGATCTGGCTTTGAAAAAATATCATATTAGTCATGGCATGAGAATAAATCATGAAGAAAGTACTTTGTGAGAACTCTGTGTGAATAAAAAGCAACCAAACAACTTCATTCCTCTCGCAATATAAAGAAAAAAACCCCCGCTGTATTAAAAGATCACAGAAGAGGAATGTGCTAACTTCAATACGAAGGCTAGTTTTACCAGACCGAGCGCTTCCGTCTTGTAATTGCTTCAGAGCATGCGTCAGTTTAAGTTCGTCGGACTAGCACACAGACAACCGGTTTGTCCGCTAGAAAGAAGAGTCCGTCGGATAGATTTAAAACATGTTTCAAATCTAAGTCCGTCCAACTTTTGAGCGAACAAAGTCCGCTGGAGCCCACACATGATTTAATGTTTCCGATGAAATCCAGTACGCCGGACCAAGTCTGCCGTAAAGTCCGCTCGTGTGTACGCGGCATAAGACTGTGTTCTTGTTCTAATAAACAGTCCATGTTCAGCAACCAAACGAGTATTGTCTTGTTTTGTTGGTTGTTAGCAACGGTTGGAATATCTGATATCTATATTCAGACTGAGAGGAAGCGGTATATGACAAAAACATTCAAGCGGAGTGTGGGAAGTTTAGTCCCAAACAGTAATTGTTTCATTAAAGGAGCTGTAAACCCTCAAGGTTTTTCACCTTAATGCATTTGAGGGGCAGAGCCGAGTCCTGTTGTCTGTGTCAATGGACGCAGCAGCAGGATTCGAAAGTGCGCTCGCACCTACCCGCGGTCGACCGGTAAATCGCGATCAACAGATTGCCGACCCCCATACTATAGGCTCAAAATATCACTAATATAAAATACAGTATATACTACATCCCCTTCAAACAATATCTTCACTATACTTGCTCATTAAAAAAAATTCTGACCTGCTTCATGGTATAATAGTACTTTCTATTGCAGCACACCATTTTTCAAAATATCATGTCTTTCTGCTGCATATTAAAAAGAACATCTTCTATAAATTAAAAAATAATTTATCCTAAAAATACATCTGCTAAATATACATAAAGCACTACTAAGTTGACATCTTATTTCTGGAACACTTGACAATTTAAAAAAGACAACGTGCCTTTGACATCTTAAGATTTCTCTTTAGCAACAGTATGACATGAGTAATCATTTGTGGAAACTATCTGTTTTTTTTTTTATTTTTTTTTTTAGAATAGCACAAATTGTACTTTTGAACTATTATTAAAGGAAACCTTAGAGAAATCTGTAAGCTGCCATTGATGGTCTGCTTTTAAAAATGATACGGTAGCACTTTTTTACCCATGGTAATCATTACTCGTGGCTATTAGACAGCAAAACAGGCAGGGGCGACACCAGGAAAATGCGTGGGTATGCTATAGCACCCCCAAAAATATCGCTAGCACCCCCATGTCACCACCATCTCACAGATTCTTTTTTCTTTTCTTTTTCTCACAGATTCATTCATTCTTTTTTTCTGGCCACCTCTGTAGCACCACCACCTACCTGCTGCTGTCGGCTCCACTACTTGATTACTAGGACTGACCGGAGTCCTAGAAACCAATTACGTGCCTGCTCCACCCCAAGCATTCAGAGCAAACCTGCTGCTGGTGCTCACCTCCCAGATTTCATCTGTAGCTATGGGCTGCACTGAGGGTGGACTCTGATGAAAGAGGGTAATGGAAATCTGGGGACCCTGATGTAATGTGGGCTTTGGGGACCCTGAGGTAAGGGGAGGACTCTAAGTGCCTTGATGTTGATGTGCCCTAATGCCCTTGTATCAATGTAGATAAGTCCAATTAGACTAATTTCTGCTCTGCAGTGCCGCATTTCTTGCTCCCACACCCAGGGGCGTTGATAGGTCTATAAAAATCTGGAGCTAGAGCCCATAAAGCGAAGTAAAGAAAGTCATACATGCCCACAACTTTGAAGATTTTTTTTTTTTTCTTGTGAAGCAAACAACAAATAGAACAAAACAGAAAAAGTCAATGTGTATAACTATTCACCCCCTAAAGTCAATACTTTGTAGAGCCACCTTTATCCAAAGCTACCACCACTTATCCAAAGCTCCAAGTCGCTTTGGACAAGTCTCTATGAGCTTACCACATCTTACCACTGGGATTTTTGCCCATTCCTCCTTGCAAAACTGCTTCAGCTCCTTCAAGTTGAATGGTTTGCACTTGTGAACAGCAATCTTTAAGTCTGACCACACATTTTCTATTGGATTGAGGTCTGGGCTTTGACTAGGCCATTCCAACACATTTACATGTTTCCCCTTAAACCACTCAAGTGTTGCTTTAGCAGTGTGTTTGGGGTCATTGTCCTGCTAGAAGGTGAACCTCTGTCCTAGCCTCAAATCACACACAGAGTGGTACAGGTTTTGCTCAAGAATATCCCTGTATTTAGCACCATTCATCTTTCCCTCAACTCTGACCAGTTTCCCAGTCCCGACTGCTGAAAAACATCCCCACGGCATGATGCTGCCACCACCATGTTTCACTGTGGAGATGGTGTCCTTTGAGTGATGTGATGTGTTGGGTTTGCACCAGGCATAGCGTTTTCTTTGATGGCCAAAAAGTTCAATTTTAGTCCCATCAGACCAGAGCACCTTCCTCCATACATTTTGGGAGTCTCCCACATGCCTTTCCGCAAACTCAAAACGTGCCATTTTGTTTTTTGCTGAAAGTAATGGCTTTCTTCTGGCCACTCTGCCATAAAGTCCAACTCTATGGAGCATACGGGTTATTGTCGTCCCATGTACAGATACTCCAGTCTCTGCTGTGGAACTCTGCAGCCCCTCCAAGGTTACCTTTGGTCTCTGTGCTGCCTCTCTGATTAATGCCTTTCCTTGCCCGGTCCGTGAGTTTTGGTGTGCGGCCATCTCTTGGCAGGTTTGCTGTTGTGCCATGTTCTTTCCATTTGGTTATGATAGATTTGATGGTGCTCCTAGGGATCATCAAAGATTTGGATATTTCTTCATACCTAACCCTGACTTGTTCTTCTCAACAACATTGTCCCTTACTTGTTTGGAGAGTTCCTTGGTCTTCATGGCAGTGTTTGGTTAGTGGTGCCTCTTGCTTAGGTGTTGCAGCCTCTAGGGCCTTTCAAAAAGGTGTGTATATGTAATGACAGATCATGTGACTCTTAGATTGCACACAGGTGGACATTATTTCACTAATTATGTGACTTCTGAAGGTAATTGGTTGCACCAGAGCTTTTTAAGAGCTTCATAACAAAGGGGGTGAATACATACCCACATGCCAATTTTCAGCTTTTTATTTCTGAAAAATATATATATATATATATATATATATATATATTTCGTATTTTACTTCACCATCTTAGACTTTTGTGTTCTGATCCATCACATATAATTCAGATTAAAAAAACATTGAACTAAAGGCTGTAATGTAACAAAATAGGTAAAAAGCCAAGGGGGGTCAATACTTTTGCAAGGCATTGTAAGTATAACACACCCCCCAATAGTTTGCTAGGAGACAAAGGTGTGTTAATGAGCACATTAAACTATTGGGTGTAAGACCCGGGCTTTCCAGATCTCATTAATCAGCATTCTTTTCACATACATCTGTCCACTGAGTCCCAAGCTGGCAGAGACCATCATGGACCCATTAATAATGTCCTTTTGCATTACATAACAGAATATCTTCCTAGATGCTTGTAGCTCCCTCAAATGCCATTGCCCATAGTTGGTAGGCAAGAGGCTAGCATTCAGTCCCCTCCAAAAGCCTCTGTCCCGGTTGAGTCTGTCACATTTCTCCCCCATCAAAAGTCGATTAACAAGGTCCCAGACCTCCACCTGGTCTGGACATGCGTTAGTCGGGCAGAGTGAACTCACGTAGTCTGTCTGCATGATCTCCATTCTTGGATGCAAGGAGTGATTCCTACTGTATCAAAGTGTATTGTATTTGTACTGTCTACCCTCAAGTTGTAAAGCGCTACGTAAACTGTTGGCGCTATATAAATCCTGTATAATAATAATAATAATAATAGTTGACCTCATTAGGTGTGGGGCAGAAGTCATTGACTCTCTGTCCATCTGCCAGCACTTCAGCTGGGTGGTTTTTAACATTCCGGGACTCAGTCTGCTGCTGGGCAGAGGGGCCAATTGCCCCAGCTTCCTGAAGCTGTAGAGACACTGTAGGTGCTAGGCAGAGGCCAGTGGCGCTCTGCCCTGTTGCCAGCACTTATGCTGGGGACTCCACATCATCCGCTTCGGCTAACCGTTGGGGCAGGAAGCTGGATTCCTCCACTCCCAAACTGTGTAGCTGCCAATGGGGAGGTGACAGCTCACATCAAGCCACAAAAATGTTCAGAAACCCGGCCCCTTTGACAAGTGCCAACATTTCCTAAATGACTAGTTTAGCCTTGACATTGGTAATCTTTATGGTTTCAGGAATTTGAGCACACAACCACCTCTGGATCTACAAACCTCACCAGTGTGAAGCGTGAACGTCATCAAGGAACCAAAATTGAAAAAATCGTGGAGACACTTTAAATTTTTTTTACTGGTTGTGCACAATCTTTAATACCCATCGTTTGATGGTATAGGACACAATTTTTTTAGTGTCATATTTTGTCTTTGTATTTTCATGTGCATGCTGTATCCTTTACATCAGTGGTCTGGTCTCCAAACTGAGGCCTGGGGGCCAGAAGCGGCCTTTTGCTTGCCTTGGGGCACTATTCCATCTGTTGACACCAACAATGGGGTATAATCCTGTCTCTGACATCAACAATGGGACACAGTTCCTTCTATTGACACCAACAATGGGCCACTATTCCTCTTTTTCCACTTTTTCTCCAAGTGACACCAACAATGGAGTACCATTCCTTCAACTGACATCAACAATGATGCACTAGTCCTCCCATTGACACCAAAGATAGAGCATTGTTTACTTCCACTGAATGCCAGGACATTTTCTACTCCCACTGGCCCTAGTCCGACCCCTCTAAAGGACAGTAAACTGTCCCTCTGATTAGAAAGTTTGAAAACCCCTGCTTTACATCTATCTGACTGATATGGTATCATGATGCGTGTATGTTTTTTTGACTGTGCTGGCTCTCATGTTCCTGGATTGCAGTTGTTTTGGAGTGGCAACATGGTTAAAATGATACATTAGAGAGCTTTCCTATGGAGATCTGGTGGGTGGATATTAATGGGTATTTGATTTAACATGGTATTTTATGTATTTTTTTATACAATAAATGTTTGTAAAATAAGGACATGACTGTAGTTTTAACCACTGCCTGACCGCCTGCCGTACATATACTGCTGCAAGGCGGCTCTATTACACAAAATCACGTACCCATTGGGGGAGCGATTGAGCAATGATTGACCACAGGGGGAGCCAATCAGTGGGCCCGGTGGACGCGATGTCCACCGACCACCCACGATCGCTCCCTGCAGAAACAGAACGGTGGTCTGGTGATGTAAACAAGCAGACCGCCGTACTGTCAGGCATGGACACTCTGATCTAGTGTTCCTGCTAATCAGGAACACGAATCAGAGTGTGCATGCAGTGAGCCCATCCCCCCACACAGTTAGAAACACACTGAGGGAACACAGTTAACACTTTGATTGCCCCTGATGTTAACCCCTTCCCTGCCAGTGTCATTTATTCTGTCAATGCATAGTTTTAGCACTGATCACTGTAATAATGTTCCCAAAAAAGTGTCAGCTAGGTGTCTGATCTTTCTGCCGCAATGTCGCAGTCCTTCTAAAAATCGCTGGTCACCACCATTACAAGTAAAAAAATAAAAATGTCATAAATATATCCCCTATTTTGTAGCCGCTATAACTTTTGCGAAAACCAATCAATATACTGTTATTGGGATTTTTTTACCAAAAATATGTAGCAGAATATATATTGACCTAAATTGAGGAAGAAATTCGATTTTTAAATTTTTTTTTATTGGATATGTTTTATAGCAGAAAGTAAAAAAAAAAATTTCAAAATTGTCGGTCTTTTTTTGTTTATAGCGCAAAAAATAAAAACTGCAGAGCTAATCAAATACCACCAAAAGAAAGCTCTATTTGTAGGAAAAAAAAAAAGGCATCGATTTTATTTGGATAGAGTGTTGCATGACTGCGCAATTGTCAGTTAAAGCGACGCAGTGCCGTATCGCAAAAAATGGCCTGGTCATTAAGGGGTAAAACTTTCCGGGGCTGAAGTGGTTAATTTATCAATTTTTGTTGTTTGACATGTTTGGATACATTATTATAGAAAAATATTCATTGCAGTCATTTTTTGCAATTTGAGTTTTAAATGTAGTACAGTGACTGCGAGAGCTTACTTCACCCAGCATTATGTTTCTCCCACAGGAAGAACATGCAGAAAAAGTTGCATTTTTTTTTTTTACTAATGCTGGCCATTCACTATACAAACAATTGTTCAAACTCGTTTTTAAATAACGTTTTTTGTGATCCTCTATTTGTACTAATGTTAAAACAATTAACAAAACGTAAACATTAATAAAAATCACTGTTTTAACGAGAAAGGTGAGGGCTATGGAGAGAAGTGTCGACTCCAAAGAGAAACATCATTTTTCCCCTGTACAAATCATAGTCAGTCAGCTAGCATTTTTAGAAGCAGCTCAGAAATGGCAGCCTATATACTTCTCCCATGTTACTTTAAGACAGTTACTGGGGATTTTTGTTCTTCGCAGAGTTCTACTTTGATTACAAATAAAACTTTTCAAGATATAAAATGTCCTCTCTTCTTCTGCCTGCAAATGGAGAACAGCAGATAGTAGTAAAGAAACATCATAGGGTAGCTTTTAAAGATTCAACCTTTTCCTATTAAACAGTTCCTCTTGGGTGTTGTTTTCCACCGATGTTTATTACCCATACAAGAATCATCAAATTTTTTGGATAATTTTTAAAATGCCATGAAGAAGATCTGGAAAATGACCTTTGATGGCTGTCACTGGCTTATGAAAAGAGCAACTCTAAATATGTCAGATTAAAATATAGTCCAGTGTGTAATGACATTAATGCTTCTTATCAAATGCAAAACAGGTATTACACAAAATTCTATTTTATGACTTTATGGTCAGCTTTACAAAATAATAAAGCAAGGGAACTGGATTTTTTTTTGCATTCTGTTTTGGGATCATCACTGAAAATTGTGTGTATATTTTAAGTGGTAGAACTGTTTGGGGTAACTACTGGGTTTTAATAATGTTGCACGCAGTGCCCCCCAGCTATGTATGACAAAAGCATTACGTGCAATTTGTGCCCTGCAAAAAAAAAAAAAATAATAATTAACTTCATGGCTAAAGATTTGTAGACACCTGAAACAACTGTGTACTGTCCGTGATACTTTATTTTTTATTTTTTTATTTATACTAACATCCAAATTTTTAGAACAGGCTTACTGAGTGTACCCCCTAAGTAGTACTATAATACAAAGTTATTGGGATAAGAATTTTGGGGAACTGGAGATGAACTGGAGATGAACTGGACAGGTGCAGGGCAACCAAACTGATAAGAGGAATGGAGTAGCTCAGCTACGAGGAAAGATTAGAAGAACTGAATTTAATCTCTCTTAAAACAGGGAGATTAAGGTGGGATATGATCATTATAAATAAACACATAAGTGGTCCATATAATGAACTTGATGTAGAGTTATTTACTTTCAGGTCATTACAGAGCACAAGGGGCACTCTTTACATCTGGAGAAAATTAAATTTAACCTTCACGTACAGAAAGGCTTCTTCATAGTAAGAGCTGTGAAAATGTGGAATAGACTCCCTCAAGAACTTGTTCTAGCCAGCTCAATAGTTTGTTTTAAATAAAAGAGCTAGGTGCATCCCTAAATACATAAAATGTAATCGGATATTAACGATTTTCACCCCCTTCCTGCCCAGGCCAATTTTCAGCGTTCATCGCTGTCACACTTTAAATGATAATTGCGCAGTCAACACTATACCTATATGACATTTTTATAATTTTTTTTTCACACAGATAGAGTTTTCTTTTGATAATATTTAATCACCTTTGTTTTGTTTTGTTTTTTTTTTTTTAATTTGATAAATAAACCAAAAAACATGTGGAAACAAAAAACATGTTTTTCTTCCTCTTATAAAATTCTGGAAATAAATAATATTACATACATACATACATACATTACAATTATACATTTCTTTTGTGAGAATAACCCACATCAGCATATATTATTTAGTCTTTAGGAAAGTTATAGAGTCCAAAAACTATGGTATATATATATATATATATGTAGCGGTACCCTCGTAAGGGCTGCTAATAGACTCTATACCCCACTGGTGGCCCCAGCCTCCATCACCTCTGACACCCTGGGTTTAGTCATCTTACCAACTGTATCAATAATAAGAGACTCACACAATATCAGTGAAACAGTTCAAATGGTTTACTGGATTAATGAGAACACAGAAAAATGTGAAACACACACTGCAAATGGTAAAAGGTATTTTTATCTGGACACTATAACTCTATTTATGAAAGGCAAACTTAGTGGTTTGAACCCTTCAGTGGCTAATAAAACATAAAGTACACAGTATGATTCAAATACAATTAGACCTTACCCAAATCACAGAAATCTTTGTGAACAGGTCAGCAGAAGGGGGGGCAAACTGGCACGTTATTTCCTATGTCAGACACACTCCCTTCTGTTTCCTCAACCCACAGGCCATTAACAGTTTTAAACCTGACAAACAATATGCAAACTCTTGTGTTAGAGTTGGCTGGCTCCTTTAAATAAAGTTCCAGAGAAATAAGAACAGACCCTCTGTGCTAAACAACTTTAGTCACTTGAGCAGATGAAGAGAGGGTAGAAAAGGGTTAAAGTGTTATTCCTTGAAATCCAGAAGTCTTCAGCTAACTTTGTAATGATGCAATCAAAGGGATCCTTGGCAATAGGCTATAACAGATTTAGTGGATCTGAAGTGTATCCTTATTATACTTTAAACTCTTCCTGTATGATTTTAACTGTGTGGTATCTGGTTAGATTTAGTAGCAAAGATGTGAACAGGCATGGATGTCTGCAGTGTCCTAAAGAATATATGAACTAGCTTCCAGTGGCACCAAAAGTACCAGTAAACTGGGCTGAGCAAATAGATGTCTGTATGCAGTGTTCTTAATAATCTAATTGGGCTATGCCTGCTCAACACCCTGGATAAAGAAGCTGCTGGAGCAATGCAGGCAATAGATGAGACTTTTTCAGGAACTCCCACTGGATCCTGGCTCTGGGAAATGGCATCTGGCGTTCACCACACCACGCTACGGCCTACCTGGATCTGAAGTGCAGGCATCGCTGGATAAACTGGAACAGCCTCCGGTCTGCTGGAGAAGAGAAACTATACTGTCCGCAGAGGTCCCTCTGGGTACAGCTGAACGGTTCCCCACTGTGTAGGCCACAAGTCAGCAGCAGTTCACAATGACACAGAGCTCCCTACTGGCAGATTCACAGCGGTGTTCCAAGAGAGTGATGCAGGCCGCTCCAGCCTGTTTCATATCCTTTCCTAGCAGTCTGTCCTTCTATCTCCAGCAATCTGGATGTTGTAGTTCAAGCCAGTCCCACTGGAATGGAAACTTCAGCGTTCTGAACTACACATCCCACGATGCTTTCCTTGAGTTTTGTCACAAGAAAAAGGAAATGACGCAGAGTCCAGCCAACACAAGAGGAAGCCAACCCCACATTAATAATACTCCTCAAATGTCTCTGAATTGCAGGTATAATAGCCAGCTCCTGGCTACATATATTTGAAAATTGATAATTCTAAGATTGGGTGGTTGCCTGAAAGCCAGCATTGGGTTTATTGAAATGTTTCTTTCAGAGTTTCATCCTTTGTTATCTTTCTTATTCTTTCTACTGCTGGATTGTATATGTTTATTTGTTTTTTTCTCTTTGAATTGTAGAAGGTTTTCTCTTTGGATTTTCAAGGCTGTGTTTATGCTTGTATTGATGGGTTTGTTGTTGTAACCTTTCTTATGGAAGGATTCCGCTAGCATTCTAAAATGTTTGAAAACAGCAAATCTATACTCTTGTGCTGTCTGTATAATATTGTAAAGATGGCCACAATGAGCTGCCTGCAATCACTTGTGTTTCCACATACAAAGATGTAAATTGAATATAAATAAGTGCTGTGCTGCTCTCAATATTATACAAAAACTACAGTACTGTTCAAAAGGTTTTGGAAGGTGAAGAAATGGTGTAAAGTATGAATGCTTAAAAAATGTATATATTTAAGTTTTTCATATTTATCAATTTACAAAATTGAGCAAACAGAAGAAAAATATGTCAGCAGGTGCACTAAATTGATGAGTCAAAATGAAAATTGAGAAAAAAGTTTAAATATTGGCTGTAGCAGAAGGCAGTTTATTAGCTGAAGGGCATGGATAGCGGTACAATAATGAGTGCAGGCAACAGTTAGGCCCGGTTCACACTAATGCGACAATCGCTCTGACTTTGGAGCACTTGTTGCATCAGAAGTCGGATTCCAGTCGGACAGCATTCTGTGCAATGGAACCATTCTAATCTGTGCAACTTGAGGCGCTCCAACTTAAAAAAATGTTCCTGCACTACATTTGATCTGACTTTGGTATGACTTTTATTGACTTCTGTTATAGAAGTCGCATGCAAGTCGTGCCAAAGTTGCATGGAAGTCACAGGCTGTGTGAACCCATGCTTAAGCATGGAGGAGGTTCCTTTGAAGTTTGGGGCTGCATTTCTGCAAATGGAGTTGGAGATTTCGTCAGGATCAATGGTGTCCTCAATCCTGAGAAGTATAGGCAGATATTTATCCATCATGCCATACCATCAGGGAGGTGTGTGATTGGCCCCAAATTTATTCTGCAGCAGGGCAATGACCCCAAACATACAGCCAATGTCACTGAGAACTATCTTTAGTGTAAAGAAGAGCAATGAGTCCTGGAAGTGATGTTTTAGAACCCACATAGCCCTTATCTCAGCATTGAATCTGCCTGGGATTACATGAAGAGACTTGAGGGATTTGAGGCAGCCTACATCCACAGAAGATCTGTGGTTACTGTAGTTTCCAAGATGTTTGGAACAACCTACCTGCCGAGTTTCTTCAAAACTGTGTGCAAGTCTACCTAGACAAATTAGAGCTGTTTTGAAGGCAAAGGGTGGTCACACCAAATGTTGATTTGATCTGGATTTCTCTTCTGCTCATTTACTTTTCATTTTGTTAATTGATACACATAATCTATTAATACTTCTATTTTTGAAAGCATTCTTCATTTACAGCATTTTTTCACATCTCCCTACAACGTTTGCACAATTCTGTACAACCAAATAAGATTAAGCGATCACCATTTATGTACAAATAAATACATAAAATGACTTCAAAACTGCATTGTCTATTTGAGTACTATACATATAGTAATATACATACAAACATAATTCTTGAAATCAGTGATTATAAGACTGTGTAACAGTCTCCATTATAATACCCCCGTGCTATAAAATTCTTCATTGCTGTACCTCAATCGAAAAACGCTCACGTTCAACCTCAATGTGCTTCTCACCTTCCACATATGACCCATATACAAAATAACACATTGTTCCCGCCTTGGGGTTACTATCCTACAGTTCCTTGTGTTCTCCACCTCAAACTGCAAATCCACACATGTTCCACCTCAATAAATCTTAGTCTCTTACCTTCAAGATAAGATTCATGAGGGATATAGGTCCAAATGCGCTTTGCCCTCTCAAAGGTTGGCACACACCATGTTTTCTTTTTCACTTCACTAATCCTTGTAGAGGTGCCTTAGTATAAATCACTTTAAGGGGGAGGGAAACTTCTTCCTTTGCCGATAGTGATGTGCTCTAGAGAAGTAACTGTTCCCAATGTGCAGTTTTTTATAGCAAATAAATTTATTAAAGAGAATGCACTTACATATATTTCAGAGAGATATGCATGTTACATGCATTCACTAGTATTACAGGGTCCTATTGGTGCTCCTAGATGCAATGTCACCCGGCTCCACCCTGTGCGAATCATCACAAACTTGACATTTAGAATCAAAACTTTCTTACACAGACCAGACTTCCCTCTCCACTCTGCTGCAACTTCCAGCCACCTGCATAGGGCCACCTGGTCCTATGTATTTGTAGCGCTGGTAGATTTTGAATCTACTGCTGATAGGTAAATTTAGTGGGTTATCTGTTCATACATAATCAGATTTGCCTCTGTTCCAGCTCGGCTGAGTTGCATGTAATTTCACACTGTGCCTGTGGGTTTCGTTGTTACTATGGGCCAGTGATGGAAAGGCAACACGTTAAAGTGTATAAGTGCTCCTCTGTCCCGGAGATAACTCAGTGGAGGTGGTCCTCCGAGTTGCATTCTGGGAGAGGGTATTTATGGGACAGACGCCATGTTTCAGGGTTTTTTTTTCCGTCCACCTGCTGGCCCTCCTGGCCGACAGGTATGCGCTAAGAGTACTACCTCGTGGTTCTCCGATCGGGAGGCCCACGGCGTTGCGGCGTGTGGGTGGGCCCAGAGGCTTGTCTGGGGCCTACCACAGCGGCAGAGGGATGGTCCTGGGCTGTCTATCCTGTGTGAAGAAGCTGGACAACTGAGAAGATCCCAGGGGAGGACCCATCACGGAAGGATCATGCAGAGTGCTGGTCTGGGGAGGGGCCTGGTGACTCAGTTGGAGGACGTATCCTAAAGTAATCCTACCGCATAGCACTGCCGGGTTGACTTAAAGGTCCTGGTGCTTTGTTCATTGTTCATCGTGAACCAATACATCCTGTGGCAGAGGATCGTACCGGTTTTGTTTCAATCAAGTCTGTGGCAGAGACTTTTGTTCGTGCTACGTACTGGCTGCTAGGTTAGTGAGAGAAACCTATCCAGGCGGGCAAAGATTCAACTCTACAAAGAGAGTATATTCAGCTACAAGTTTTCAATCCTTAATGCTACACAAAGAACATTAAGAAAAGGTATTTGAGCTTCCCTGAAACTTTCCTTCTACCTCTTTCCTGCTACTTCCTTCAATTTACATTTATTAAAGCATTGGAAAAAGATACTCAAATGTCCGGTGCCTACTGAGTATATGGTAAACTCAACGGGACCCTAGACCTGGTTCCGGTGAAATAGAAGTAAAGAAGGTGACGGTATCAGCTCGCTTAAACCAGCAGCTCCACCGTGAGTTATTGCTACATATTTATTAGCACATAAATGGTGATCTGATTAATCTTATTTGGTTATAGTTTTTTATACAATATGAAGAGCAGCGTGACTCTTATGCTGCGTACACACAAGCGGGAATTTCCGTCGGAAAAATCTTGGATGGTTTTTCCGACGGAATTCCACTCAAGCTTGGCTTGCATACACACAGTCACACGAAAGTTCGCTGAACTTTCGACAGTCAAGTTCACAACGACGTACAACACTACAACGAGCCAAGAAAATGAAGTTCAATGCTTCCGAGCATCCGTCAAATTGTTTCCGAGCATGCGTAGGAATTTTGTGCGTCGGAATTGCTACAGATGATCGGAATTTCCGATCGGAACTTTTTTCATAACCAAAAATTGAGAACATGCTTTCAATGTTTTGCTGGCTGGAATTCCGTCAGCAAAAGTCCGATGGAGCATACACACGGTTGCATTTTCTGACCAAAAGCTCTCATCGGTCTTTTGCTGGCCGAATTTCCGATCATGTGTACGGGGCATTAGTTATTTTCTGTTGTTGTTGTTTTTTTCTGTCTTCTGAATCAGTGCAAATGCAGTGGTTCCTGTTGGCCTGGCTGTGCATGTGGCGTGATGGAACTGAAAGCTGGAACTGTGGAGATAGTTGGTCAGTAGGTTTTCTGTATATTGAAGTGTGCAGTTTGTTCTCCTTGATGGATACTGTGGTGTGTAGGAAGGTAAGATACCGTTTGAATTTTTTAGTTAGTTTGATTGATGGTTAAAAAAATTTGAGGAATTCTTTTATTTTTTGTGTTTCTTCAACTTTTATGAAAATATCATTATCAGTCTATACTGTATATGGATTTTTCTGTATGCTGTTAAAGAATTTCTCATCCAGGTCAGCCATAAATAAGTTAGCATATTGGGGAGCCATTTTACTTCCCATAGCAGTATCCATACACCAAAGACAAATGTCTTTATTGAAAGTGAAATAGCTGTGTGCCAGAGTTCAAAGAACTGTGTAAAATCCAGTTTTTGTGATTTGGTTAGGGTGAAAAAGGGGAGACATGCAGCAATCCCATCTTTTGAGGGACGTTGCTGTTAAGAAATTCTACATCCATAGTGATTGAAAGTGTATTAGGTATTAATTGCTGTTATGTGTGGAGCTTGTTTAGGGAATCTATTGTATCTTGCATGAAACTGGCAGTATTTATGACTAATTGTTTTAACACATTTATTACAAGATCTGATGTGTGTTCAGTAAGTGTATTCATATCTGTTGTGATGGGTCTGTCTGGATTTCCTGGCATGTGGTTCTTAGGCAGTAACTTTCTGGATTATATAGAATTGCGCTGCTAAGGGCTAAATGCAGGTGGGTTGGCAGTGTTTTTATTGAGACATTTTAACTATTGAGTAAAATCCTGGGTAAGATCATAATCCATTTTTTTATAATAAGTAGCACTTGCCAACTACCTCTTGCCCTTTTGTAGGTGTAGCACCCTGATCCTAAACAGGGCTGCTCGTAAATTTAGTTTGCTAGGTGGTAACTAGCCTGGCTAATTGTTAGGGTGATCCACTGACTTTTGCCCTAAAGTTAAATTTGGTGCACCTCTTTCTTTTGTCACTAGGTGGCATTGCCACCTGTGGCATTAGAATGACAAGGGCATTGTGAATTCAGGTTAGGAGTGGACAGGTTGTCCCAGCCAATTGGTAGAAGTCTTTGGCTCTATAGACTGCTGCATTTATTGAGGAGGAGTCAAGTGATCAGTGTTCTGTGTATTGCTCCCAGTTGCTAGGCCAGAAGCCTGGGGCCTATCTGGGAGCACCTAGCTGCTAGGCTGTCTGAGGCCTATCCAGGACTGTGATAAGCAGCGCAAGGTTGGGGCTTCAGGTCAGGAGCCTAACCAGGTTGCAGAGGTTCAGCCAGATGGGGAACAGAATGGTGCCAGAGGTGAAGGAGAAGCGGTTGCCATAAGGGGCAACCACTCCTGTTACCAAAAACAAATGAGGATCAAGGTCAGAGGTAAAGGGGAAGCAGTTGCCACCAAGAGACAACCACTCCTGTTATCAGAGGCCAGTGCATGAAGTCTGAAGAAGTACCAGAGCAGCCTTTTTCACTAGTCGGGGACAATGAAGAAGTGGGAAAGCTTCAGCAGAGTCAAGTCAGGTTCCCAGCGGGTAGCGTGGGTAAAGCTTGAGAAGTAAACAGCGGGTTAACTGTGGAATAGGCCAGGGGATCCAGTGGCGGCTTGGATCTTGGAAGTCTAATGAGAGACTGGGAGTTCAGTGTGAAGATCTACAGTGGGATACTGTGAGATGTGAGAGAAGATCTACAATGGAATACTGTGAGTTACATGTGCAAATCTATATTGACTGTTGAAAGTTCAGTTGCTATAGGAGACAGTAGTTCTACAAAATTCAGTGCGCTGCATTCAGCTTAAAGGCAAACTACCTGTATAGCAGCCTACTTATTACTATTTTTGGTCTGCGGAGTCCGCCAATTGCTATTGCATTTGCCTAAGGGTATCCTGGCCCTAAACCCTCTCTCACCCAGTTCTTGTTAAGAGACAATAAAATCTCTTTTGCTGCATTCAAAAAGTGACTGGCGCCCATGTTTCTAAGTTGCATTATACCCACCATGCCTATTAACCTTCACCACGAGGAGGAATGTCAGCTGCTCCCGACTCTGGAGGTCACTTTCAGTCTCTTGGAGAGCGGGGGTACTACTACATATGTATTTCTTTGTATCTATCAAAACAAGTGCACAGCCTTTATTTGCTGATTTATTGTTGATGGCCTGATTGTTGTGCAACACCCTAAAAGCTTGTTCTGTAAGTTTGGACATTAGTGAAAAAAAAAGGATCATGGACAGTACTCATTTGTTTTTATTGAAATTTCACAAATGCCCTGAACACTCGATCGGAAATTCCGCCAGCAAAAGTCCAATGTGAGCTGTTGGTCGGAAATTCCCACCGTGTGTATGCTCCATCGGACTTTTGCTGACGGAATTTCCGCCAGCAAAAGATTGAGAGCAGGTTCTCTATTTTTCCGACGGGAAAAAGCTCCTATCGGAAATTTTGATCGTCTGTAGCAATTCCGACGTGCAAAATTCCTACTCATGCTCGGAAACAATTCATTGTATGCTCTGAAGCATTGAACTTCATTTTCTCGGCTCATCGTAGTGTTGTACGTCACTGCGTTCTTGACGGTCGAAAGTTCAGAGAACTTTTGTGTGACCATGTGTATGCAAGGCAAGCTTGAGCGGAATTCCGTCGGAAAAACCATCCAAGGTTTTTCTGACGGAAATTCTGATCGTGTGTACAGGGCATAATACAGCTACAGTTATCTCAAGCATGATGGAAGACACCTGACCATCACATCTATACGAGCTTGTAGAACATCCCATTTCAAAACCATGAGCACTGATATGGAGTTGCCAACTCTCTTTGCAGTTATAACTACTCCCACTCTTCAGGGAAGGCTTTCCACCAGATGTTTTTCGAGTGTGTCAGTGGGAATTTGTACCTATTTAGCTAGACGCAGAGGCACAAAAATCCATTGATATGAATGTGTTCCATAGGAACCCATGTTAAAAAAAAATGTCCTGTAATTCTGTAAAAAGCATGAAAAAACACATTGGTGTGAATGGAGCCTTAATGCTATTCCATTGAATAGCATTACAATGTGACAGATCTTCCTGCAAGTGATTTTTGAGGTACTGATGTTGGATGGGAAGACCTGCCTTGCAATTGGCAGTCCAATTCTTTCTATGTTATTCAATAGGGTTAAGGTCAAGGCTTTGTGTAGGCCCTTTGAGTTCCTCCATGCCAAACTGGTCAAACCTTACAATAATTTAATAAAATGAAAAAGAAGCTTGGGGTATTTATATAGTAATGAGGAGAATAGTTACTTTCAGCCCGTGTGAATCATTTAGAGCTTCTTTACTCCATAGTACAGGCTGAAAAAATGTGTTAAAACCTATGCTGTGCTTGTTGAGGGGAATTTCCATTAATTAAAGTGGATCTAAACCCAAAAACAAAAATGTAATATATTGCATGTTACTAGTCTTCAGATGTGGCAGCTGCTTTAGTTCCCTTGGTTGCACTTCTGGTTTGGACTACTTCTGGTTTGGACTTTCCTTATCTCTGTTACATAGAAGAGGTGTGTTTTTGTTGTTTACCGAAGATGGCTGTGAAAGCTGATAAAATTTGAGACTTTAGTTCAGTGCATATATTTCTAGCACGAGCAGCAGATATTTTTCTTTACTAGTTTTTAGTCTGAAAAAAAAATACAATAATGCAGTCACCACATCTAAATTATATTTTTATTCTTGGGTTTAGATATATGTATATAAGTTTTACCTCAATGCATATATGTATCTAAAGTACAAAAAAATGCACCTGAAATGCAGAACACTACAAAGCACAGATGTGAATGCTCTGTGAGTTGTATTGCCAGAAATAGCAGTTGTGTCATTTTTTGCCTATAAGTGTCTTGAAGGGCCATTCAAATTGATAGGCTGCCTTAATGCAATGCATGTCAACACACAAATTGTATGTTATGATGTACTGTGAATGAGTCAGATTCCAATTTGCTAAACTCATTTCATAGCTGAATGAAGTGAGGGTAGTGTATAACTTCCCAAAACTCTTTGTTGCCATTTTGTGACAGATCTTCCTGCAAGTGATTGTAAAGGCTCACAATTTTTTTTTATAACAAACAAGTCTCACATACCTGCACTGTGCAATGGTTTACACAGACCAGTATCAATCATCTTCTTATTGGGTCCCCCGCCGGTGTTTATGGCACCTCCCCCCTACCCTGTGCCCCTATAGCCAGTGCTCACTCCCAAGCCGGCTCTGTGGGTCCAATGGACCCTGCTGCTGTCTCTGAGCCAATAAGGAGGGACAGAGCCTTTTCTCCTGTGCACAGCACTGGATCGAGATTGGGCTCAGCTAAGTATAAGCTGGGTCTAAGGGTGGGAGGGCTGGGGGTTCTACGTGCAGAAAGTTTTTTTACCTTAACGTATAGAATGAATTAAGATGAAAAAAAATCTTCAGCCCTTACAACCACTTTAAGGCTAGGTTCACATCTATGGATGTGCGGTTGAGACGTTTTTGCGACTCGTTCTGCGTTTTTTTATACGTTATTTATCTGTTTTTTTTAATGTGTTTTTTGGGAAGTGTTGATGTTATTAGGAGGAGGTGTCTATTTTACCATGATTTTGCAGTGATTTGGGTTTCACGTTTTTTTTTTGTTTTTTTGTTTTTGTTTTTTTGGACAAATTTGTTTTTGGGCAGATAAAAAAATGCAAAATGCAAATTGCAGCAAAATTGCAGGAAAAATTCAGTAAAAACGCACTACCTGCTTTTCTGCAGCTTCTCTATTGAACAAAAACTCAAAAAAAAAAAAAATGTTTTGTGTTTAAAAAAAGTTCCTTACCCTTTCCAAAAACGCAGAGGCACAAAAATGCATTGGTGTGAATGTGTTCCATAGGAACCCATGTTAAAAAAAAATGTCCTGCAATTCTGTAAAGAGCATGAAAAAACGCATTGGTGTGAATGGAGCCTTAATGCTATTCCGTTGTAGTCTAGGGAGCCAAAAGCATGCCATGTTGCATGCAAAAAAAGTCCCTACGCCCCAACAAATAACTTATTGCAGGAAACTCCATAGATGTGAACAGGACCCAGAGGAAAAAGGGTTAAATGGATCGTAGTACGTTTCTGTTCATCTGCAAGCATACTAAAAACTGCTAAGATGTGAATCTCGCCAAAGAAAGACAGATTCTTTTAAGTTATGATTGATCATTACTCAAAAATAATACGGACTTACATTATTTAATTGACAGACATACAAATCTCCCATAGCCATCAAGATCAAGGCTGCACAGAACCGTAATGAACCATTGTAGGCTTAATTCTTTATAAAATGTCATAACAATAATTGGATGTAAATGTCACAAAGTAATAACATTATACAGTTATCAATGTCATTAAAATATGCAATGCTTTGCAGATTCTAAAAGTATATGATCTTTAAAAGTGTTAAAAATGGCAACATATAAGCTTAACATTTAACATAATAGCATACAATACATTTTCTGTAAGAATTAAAGAAAAAAAACACTAATGTTATAGAAATTCAAGCACATTGTGAATTGAAGGTCAGTGAGGTTTTCCAGCAGCAAATTTAATAAGAGAATTCAGAGGCAGACTTGTCTTCAGAATCTCTGAGTGTTAAACCAACAAGTCTGATCTTAACTTCTAGCACAATAAAAATGACAGCCCAAGCCCCACCCCAAATATTACCATATTTTTAAGTAATTGTCACCTTTCTGTAGCAGGTGATACCACGCTGTTGGCTGGCTGGTTGTATATTGAGACTGTGGGGTTAATTTACTAAAACGTGGTGCAGCTGTGCATGGTAGCCAATCACCTTCTAACTTGTTCAATTAACCACTTGTGCACTGCCCACCATAGATATACTGCGGCAGGGAGGTCGCTCTGTGCCAGATCACGTACCTAGTACATTATCTGATACTTCCGGGTCTGGGGTGCATGCACGCCCTCACCGGCCCGCTCCTGCTGTGGTCACACACAGCGGGAGCCCAGCAGCAGTTACTGTGGGATCGATTTTCACCGGCACCCGCCGATTGTTCAGTACACAGGCAGAACAGCATTCTGCCTATGTAAACAAGGCAGATCATCGTTCTGTCAGTAGGGAAGACATTCATCCTGTATTCCTGCAAAGCAGGGACATGGATATATGCCTTTCCTTAGTAAAAGCACCTCCCCCACAGTACACAAGCACTGGCTAGGAACACATTTAACTTTTTGATTGCCCCTGATGTCAACCCCTTCCCAGCCAGTGTCATTAGTACAGTGACAGTGCATATATTTTTAGCAATGATCACTGTATTAGTGTCACTGGTCCCCAAAAAGTGTCAAAAGTGTCAGTTTCCGATTTGCCACAATATCGCAGTCTCTCTATAAGTTGCTGATCACTGCCATTGCTAGTATTCATTTTTTTTTTTAAAGTATAATTAAAAAAAAAAATATTCAATAGTTCGTAGACGTTTGCACAAACCAATCAATATATGAATGAATGAATGAATGAATGATTTATAAAGCGCTGCAAATGCGAACTGAATCGCCTCAAGGCGCTGGATGCATTCTCTGATGTCAGCTTCTCAGAAAAGGATGGTCTTTAGTTTTTTTCTGAAGGCCTGGTGGTTTTCTTACATGCGGATGTTGGTAGGAAGAGCGTTCCATAGTCGAGGTCCTTGAACTGTGAATCTTCGTTCTCCCTTTGCTTTGTAGCGGTATTTGGGAATGGTAAGGAGGTTTTGGTTAGCTGATCGAAGACTGCGATTCGGTGTGTAGTGTTTTATTTTCTCGCGGAGATATGGTGGGGCGTTTCCTTGTACGCATTTGTGGGTGAGGCAGAGGGTCTTAAATGTGATCCGTCTCTTCACAGTTAGCCAGTGTAGGCTCTTTAGGGAGGGGGAGATGGATTCCCAGGGTTTTTTTCCTGTTAACAGTCTTGCCGCCGTGTTTTGGATGAGTTGTAAGCGCGCAAGCTGATATTGGGGTAGTCCTACGTAGAGCGAATTTGCGTAGTCGAGTCGGGAATTGATGATTGTTCCCACAACTGCCGCTTTGTCCTCTTCTGGGATGAAGGGGATGAGTCTACGTAGTTGGCGGAGGAGATGGTGGGATCCGCTCACCACTGATCCTATTTGTGCATCCATTGTCATTCCTGAGTAAAAAATGACTCCGAGACTCTTGGCTTTGGTGCTTGGGGAGATGGTCTGTCCAAGGATGGTGGGAGGTGTCCATGTAGTCTTTATTTTGGAATTTTTGTTAGCTTGTAGGAGAAGAAGTTCTGTTTTTGATCCGTTGAGTTTGAGGGAGCTAGTGGTCATCCAGTCGTCTATTAAGGAGAGGCATTTCTGTAATTGCTGATGAAGGTCTTTTTGTCCGTTGATACGAAGGTAGAGTTGGGTGTCGTCAGCGTATGAATGGAAACAAAGATCGGTTTTCCTGATGATATTGAGAAGTGGGCGGATGTATATGTTGAATAGTACTGGTGACAAGGGTGATCCTTGAATGACTCCGCAGGAGACTGCCCGGGTTTCCGAGGTGAATGTACCTAGTTTCACTGTCTGGGAGCGATTCTCTAGGAAGGATGTAAACCATTTTAGAGCAGAACCTGTAGCTCCTGCTACTTCAGCGAGGCGGACGAGTAAAGTATTGTGGTTCACTGTGTCGAATGCTGCGCTGAGGTCTAACAGTACCAGGAGACTCTGTTCTCCGTCGTCTGCTGCTTCAAGGGCATCATCCCATATTTTGAGAAGTGCTGTTTCTGTGCCATGGCCTGGGCGGAAGCCTGATTGCAGAGGGTCCAGGAGTTGGTGTGTGTCCAGGTGGCGTTGTAGCTGTTATACTACCGCTTTCTCCATAATCTTGGAGATGGCGTTGAGGCTAGTTATTGGTCTGCGGCAGTTAGGGTCCTTAGGGTCGAGGTTGGCTTTCTTTAGCAGAGGTTTGACGATGCCTTGCTTGAGGGAGGTTGGCACAGTCCCTTCTTTGAATTATTGATTTATGAGCTGTGTTAGGATAGGGGCCAAGATGTCGGAATATTCTTTAAGCAGTTTAGTGGGGATGATGTCGTTCGGTGATGTGCTGTCTCGGAGGCTTCTGATGATGTTTTTGGTTGTGTCTATGGTGATTGGGGACAAAATGAAATTCGGTGGTTGAGTGATGTTTGTGTCGATATCCTCTTTTTGCTTTGGTTCAGTTAGGGTGATCGTTGTTTTCTGATGGATTGATTTCCGAATGTTGTCGATTTTGTCGATGAAGAAATCTGATAACTCATTGCAGAATTCTTGAGTATCGTTTCCTGGGGGCTCTAAGCAGGTCGGGTTCATAGACTGAGCCACTATTTTGAACAGTTCCCGTGGACGGTTTAAGGCAGATGAGATGGTGTCTGAGAAATGTTCTTTTTTGGCTTTGAAGATTGCCTTGTGGTATTTCCCCATGAGTGCTTTGTAGTTAGCATGGTTTTCCTTGGTAGGATTTCTTCTCCATGCTCTTTCAGCTCTTCTACGTTCTTGCTTGAGTAGGGTGAGAGTACCATTGAACCAGCTTGAGTTTTTTTTGCGGATGAGTGTTCTACGTTTTGGCGCCACGAAGTCTGCTGTTTGTAGTAATACATTGTTTAGGGAGTTGAGCATTTGTTTTGTTGAGAGGTTTGAGTTTAGCAAAAGAATTTTGCTCGATAATGTAGTTTTGAAGAGATCAGAGTGAAGATTCTTCTGAGATCTATTCCAGTGTGTTGCTGTTACATATTTCTGTTTTTGGAGGATGGTGTTAGTGGTGATTTTAAATTTGATAGCATGGTGGTCCGTCCATGGTAGTGGAGTGTTGTCAAATACGTTGATGTCCATATTCTGTTTGAAGATGAGATCTAGGGTGTGTCCTGAACCATGCGTGGGAGAGTTTATCAGTTGTTGAAGGCCAAGTTCTTCCATTTCGTTGACGCAGGCGGTTGCGGTGGGGTCTTGGGCAGAGTTTGCCCACAGGTTAAAATCCCCAAGTACCAGCAGGTTTTTGGTTTTCAAGGTGTGCATCGAGAAGAATTCAGTGAGCGGCATGAGGAGATTGGTCTTTGGTCCTGGTGGTCTGTAGCATAGTAGTATGTGAACGGTGTCTTGAGGTGTTGTTCGGAGGTGCAGTGAGAGTGTTTCCATGAAAGTCACTGAGTTCTGTACGTTTGGTTTGGTGAACCCAAGATGAGATTTGAAGATCACTGCTAGGCCTCCTCCTTTTTTTCCGATTCTGTGCTCGGTTAGGATACTGTAGTTCTCGGGCACCAGTTCAGTTAGGATGGTGTTGCAGTCAGGTGTTAGCCAGCTTTCTGTAATGAAGAGGCAATCTAAGTTGTTTTCGATGACGAAATCGTGGATTTCCAGTCTGTGCTTGACTGCAGATCTGGTGTTGATCAGGGCGCATGCTAGTTGTTGCGGTTGGATCGGTGTCTCCTTGCATTTCCTGGTTGATTGTGGGTTGGTTCTTAGTAATTGTTCTTTTTTTAGTCTTTTTTGAGTGGCGATCGGTAAAGTTGCGGCGGTGTTTCTTAGCCTGTGGATGGTGTCTGCTGTGTATTTAAAGTTGCACATGATGAGGAGGATGGTGTTGCTAGTAGGAAAGGTGTTCTGATGGTGGTACTGATGTGGTGATAATCCACTTGCGGGGAGATGGAGGGGACTGATGGCTACCTGCTGCTTCTGGAGTGGTGTGGCGATGGGCTGGTGTGGGTGCGGAGGTACTTGAGGAGGTACGGCTGCCTACCCCCTTGTCGTTGATCCAGAGGAAGGCGAAAAACCCCTAGCTGCGAGGGCCAATAATGCAGCAGAGGAAAAAATTCCTTCCCGACCCCCCGAGGGGCGATCGGACTGGCCCCTGGATCAACTGATGCAGTACCCCTGGTGGCTTACCTGTAGGATGGTCCGGCAGACAACGGGGGGGTGGGATCAGACACTACTTACTGGTAGGTGTTGCAGTGGCTGCATCTAGGATGATTGAGTTGGAGTAAAAAAAGGGAGGGGGATGAGTGGCTGGCTGCAGGAAACTAAGCCGCAGCCGTGGTCTGTCCCACGGAATCTAGCAGCTAGCCTATGGTGATTAGACTGCGGCTGCGGTGGTGACCCAGGGGGGGGTGCCAGAAGGAGGGATCAGGGATGATGGGTCCAACCGGGGGGGGTACCCTGCTGGGGGCTGGTGGCCTCAGATGTTTCACCGGGGGTCTTTAGTTGCTGCACTGACGGCCTGGGTGTGCCAATATGGCCGCCGCTTAGGCCTGAGCTGCGGCTGGGCGGCGATGGGTGTACCAAGATGGCCACCGGCCAGGCCCGAGCCGCGGACTTTCCTGCGGTGGTCCCGGCCGTCCAGCGGAGGTGTGCGGGATAATCCGGTGGTGAGGTAAGCAAGGAGGTGGGGGAGCGCCCGCCGGGCGGGCAGACCGGTTGATGAAGGGGGCAGTGAATTGCTGCCTGTTAGCAGCCGAGCTAGGCCGGAGCCGCGGAGTATCCTGTGCGGCCGGCCGGCTGGCTGAGGGCGGCGTCAGGGAGGGAGGAGCGGGAGGGGGGTCCGATGGTAGTGCGAGGGGGGGTTAAGCCGGACCACGGAGCTGCCTGGCGGCCGGCCGGTTAGCTGGACGGGGCGGGGGACCGAATGGAGGACCGACAAGAGCGGGGAGGGGGGGTCCCGGATGCAGCTACAAGGGGAGCCGCTCGGACCCGCACCCGCAAAGAGCCCCGAGCGGCCGGCCTGCTGCTATGTGGCGTGGGGATGAGAAGGTGACAGATGGAGAGGAGGGGAGCAGGTGAGCTACCGCAGGGGGGGTCGGGATGAGTCAGGACCCAAGGATGGGAGGCCGAGTGGCCGGGCTGCTTACGAGCCGCTGCAGCAGGCTACAGCAGAGGTCTGCTCTCTACAGTGTCAGCACTCAGCGGAAGGGAGTTTAACAAGACACGTGGCCACTCATTAAAATTAGAAGAAAAGAGGTTTGGTTATATATATATGGTTATTTGGATTTTTTAAATTGAAAATATGTAACAGAATACATATTGGCTTAAATTGATGAAGAAATTAGATTTTTTTACATTTTTTTATTGGATGTGTTATTACTGTTTTTTTTTCATAATTGTCACGCTTTTTTTTGGTTAAAACGCCAAAAATAAAAAAGAGGTGATCAAATACTACCAAAAGAAAGCTCTATTTGTAGGAAAAAAAAGACATATATTTTATTTGAGTACAGCATCGCACGACCGCGCAATTGTCCGCTAAAGTAACTCAGTACTGCATCACAAAAATTGGCCTGGTCATAAAGGGGAGTAAACCTTCCAGAGGGCAAGTGGTTATGGTTTGACAAAAAAGCTGGAAATTGATTGGTTTCTGTGCAGAGCTGCACCAGATTTTGCACTCTCCAGTTTTAGTAAATCAGCCCCTGTGCGTATTGACTTGTTTGTATTTTAGACTGATGGATAGTTAAATTTCTTACTGAGCAGCAAAAAGTGATTGTTAAGGTTTGTGAAGAAAAAGGGTGTTTACCACGACACATAAAGGTCATGAGTCAAAGAGCTGTGCCACTAATTTTTATATTATTAAACATTTAAAAATTAAAAGGTCAGCTAATTAAATTGGGGCTTCCTCCCTCTTTGATAATTGCTGCATAAAAGTAGTAGAAAATGTACCTGTAGGGAAATATGTTACTTTGTAGACTTACCTCACCCCTGTCTACTTGTCTACTGTCCATGGAGCCTAGGCAAAAACAACGTCATGCTCTTTCCGGCAAGATCCTAAGAAAGATGAAGATCCCAAATCTCGCAAAAAGACACTCGTCCGTTGGCCTTCAAGATTTTGAGTACTCATCATCCCCCCGGGATTAAATTGAAAATAGTAAAGATGTGATGCTAAAACCAAATTAGAAAATTCAGATAACAGGATAAAGTTTAGTTGCCTGTGCCAGGACAGACACTGCACATATCTTCCAACACCATGAAAATAGAAGTAGAAGTCCGGCAGCTCGGTACAACTTGAAGTAAAATCTGTAAAGGTTTTATTAACCAACAAAACACAAGGAGAATCCATTACACAGCAAGGTTGACATGTTTCAGTCCTACTCTGGGCCTTAGTCATACAACTAAGGCCCAGAGTAGGACTGAAATGTGTCATCCTTGCTGTGAAATGGATTCTCCTTGTGTCTTGTTGGATCATTAATAAAGTCTTTACGGATTTTACTTCAAGTTGTACTGAGTTTCCAGACTTGTACTTTTACTCTCATTTCCCAGGGATTTTGCCAGAAAAATAGTGATATTATACTCTAGAATGTGGAAGACATTATGTACAGTAGGTAAGTAGGGGAGTGTTGAAGTCCCTTAGCAATGGACTTGGATTTTACTGCAAGGACCACTTTAAGGTAAAGACCAACTCGACTCCACTTTCCCAGCGGATGACACTCCCCTATAGATTGCTGGAGCACAGGGGAGAAGACACTGTGGGGACTGGTCTAACAGTGTGGAGGAGCGGGTAAGTAGATCTTCTTTTCTGTCTCCTTAGATGTGTATAAGCAAATAACCCTTGCAGCATGGGTGCAGACCCACTGCACTGGATAATTTTTATGTTTTCCCGGAATTGGGCTTTAAAAACTGAACTCCAGAGAAACAGCAAACACAGCTGAAATACAAAAAATACAAAAATTGGAGTTTTTTTACCGACCAAAGGAAGCATGTTCATTGTTACTATCGAAAAAAACACACTCCAAATTAGCCTTTCTCAATTTTTTTTTATCACAGAGGAACCCTTGAAATGTTTTTGTTTCCTAAAGGAACCCCTGCACTCCTACTGGAAAAATACACCTTCGATTGGTGGTCGGGGGAAGAATGCCACCTTTACAGACATCTAAAAGAATTATTAGTGTCATGCTCCTCCAAGTGGCATTGGCCCTGTAACTATGCAGACACCATTGAATAAGAGGTCAATCAGCCACAGTTCGAGGAACCCCTAGCATCTGTAACTCTGGAGGACCCCTAGTTTGAGAATGGCTGTTCTAGATCTGTTCACGGGCAACATGTATTTTAAAGTGATGTGTCCAGTATAAATACAATATAACCAGTACTATTTTATACGGACATGCTGGAATAACTTGTTTCAAGCATGCTTATTGTACATCTGTTTGGAAGGAGACATATAGAGAGCCTTGTGCATGAGCCTTTTAAATTTTATTGCTACACCACAATTGTGTATTTCTGGTCACATCACTAAACTATACTCTGATATTCATTACATCACTTATGCTGAAGTTGCAGCAGGTGGATTTTTTTTTAACATGTGCTTTATTACATAGAAGTATTGTGAATATTTCCCTTTGGACATGATACATACTTCTTAATTACAATGTGCTTAGAGTCTCCACTGACTTAATTATTTCATCTGTGAATGACAAGGGATTATTGTGACAGAATTCATTGATCAAAAGATATCATCTAGCAACTCCCAGGCTGCAAGGTCTGCCTTCCCTTTTAATATTGATGCTGTGGTTTGGATTACTTTACCATACAGGAAACCAAGCTCTAATATCTGTGCAATTTCTGTTTAATTGGACTGTGAGCTTTAATGGGGGTTATATTTTAGTACGAAGATCCGCAGAACGTACAAGTAATCACACTGCTTTGATTTTCTAATAGCTATCTGGATTTATAAGCCATGTGGTTTTTATGTGGACACCTCTCCCTTGCACTTCATGTTGAAGAAATTTGTTGTGTAGTAAGATTATAAAGGGGCTTATTTGCATGTGTCTTATACACAAGTGAGCATTTATATTTATGTATAAGCAGGACAAACTCAGATCTATCTCTTTTATGCATGTGTTGCACCCTCCTAATTAGTGCAGGCTGTTATGAAAATTAACTATAGCTCCTCTGTAATCAGTGGAGAAGGGGTTGAAAATTTTGCCCTGCTCAGTGTCTCACAGGCTACTCCCTCCTAGAGGATTCTATTTAGAGTGTGAGAGGCAGTCTGAATATTTATAGTGGTCCGACCAATCCCTGGGGAGGTGTGCCCAATAGGTGGTGGGAGTGCTCATAAATAGTCCTAAGGCAGGGGTGAGGAGTTCCTGGGTGCTGCTGGAGAAGACCCCTGGGGCAGGATTGCTGGAGGTGCCATTCAGAAGATACCAAGTGTGCAGCTGCAGTTTAAGCTGGGGGTCCTGTTTGCTAAGCCTGGTTCCAGATTTGGTTTGGGTCTGGAGAAGCTCACTGGAGAGTACCAAGAGGTATTTGGGGGAAAAAGTGCTCAGCTGTCCTGTGGTAGTGTGGATCTGTGTCTCCCTTGCTGAAGAGTTCCCGGAGATATCGGAAAGGGGACAAATGATGGTGTTGGGTCCTAGTGACTATGTATAGCTCTTAGTTTCTGGAAAGAAGACATAGTCACCTGTTAGCAGCAGACAGTCCTTGGGACTTTTTGTGCAGCTTAGAGAGAAAAGAGTCCTCAAAGACCTTAATTCTTCAATTTGGGGTATCCCATGCTCTCTTCACCCAATCCAAGTTAAATCTTCCAATAAAACATCAAAAGACACCCCTAGACTGTTGTAGTGTGCTTGGCTGTGTTTACAGTAATCCGAGGGAAAAAGTATCAGTGTCACCGGCAGCTCCCATGTTTTGAAATTTTCAGTATATATTTTTATATACTGTATATGCATATGGTAAGAAATGTGTTGGATTCATTTGGAATGGATGCTATTAAATGGCAAACAGCTACAACTACTTCCAATGAAACCTGAGAAAAACAAACACAACTTCAGTGTTAATTTTTACATCAAATTTCGATTTAGTTTTAGTCATAGTAGCAGTGGCGGAGATGATCGCTTCCGCTCCCTTCACTGCATGGATGCCGAGTGAGGGAAAGATGGCCTCCGCTCGGCTCCATAGTATTGAAAGGCGGAAGCAACGTCAAACGTCACTTCCGCCCAATGCTCTTAAAGGGGAATTTTTTTATTTTTATTTTTTTAAATGACATTTCATTTATTTATATTTTAATGCATTTTAGTGTAATTATGAGATCTGAGGTTTTTTTGACCTCAGATCTCACATTTAAAGATGTCCTGTCATGCTTTTTTTCTATTACAAGGGATGTTTACATAATAGGAATGAAAGTGACTCATTTTTTTTTTAAAGGACAGTGTAAAAAAATAAAATGTAAGGTAAAATAAATAAGAAAAAATAAATAGGTTTTTAAAGCGCCCCATCCCGCCAAGCTCACGCGCAGAAGCGAACGCATACGTAAGTCGCACCCGCATATGAAAACGGTGTTCAAACCACACATGTGAGGTATCACTGCAATTGTTAGAGTGAGAGAAATAATTCTAGCACTAGATCTCCTCTGTAAGTCAAAACTGGTAACCTGTGGAAATCTTTAAATGTCGCCAATGGAGATTTTTAAGTGCCAAAGTTTGTCACCATTCCACGAGCGGGCGCAAATTTGAAGTGTGACATGTTGGGTATCAATTTACTCGGCGTAACATTGTCTTTCACAATATAGAAAAAAATTGGGCTAAGTTTACTGTTATATTATTTTTTAACTCAAAAAGTGAATTTTTTCCCAAAAAATTGCGCTCGTAAGACCGCTGTGCAAATACGGTGTGACATAAAATATTGCAATGACCGCCATTTTATTTTCTAGGGTGTGGGAAAAAAAATATATAATGTTTGGGGGTTATAATTAATTTTCTAGTAAAAAAAAAATAATTTTAACTTGTAAACAACAAATCTCAAAACGAGGCTCGGGGCTAAAGTGGTTAAAATATGAAAAAACAAAAAAACTGTAAACTCTATTGGCTGTAATGCCATTGCACATGATAACTGAATATATTACCAACATTAAATTTTAAGAAAAGAAAATTCAAAAAGCCTTTTTCCTAATTTTTTTCTTTTGCAGCTTAGTAGATGCCCCCTATTTATTCTTATGTGGTCGTGCAGTGTTCATTTTGACGTCAAATTTCTATTTACTTTTAGTCATAGTCTTTTGACTAAAATGCCATTTTAGTTTTAGCCGTATTTTAATCTTTTGACTAAAATACCATTTTAGTTTTTTAGTAATCTGAATTTTTTTAGTTTTAGTCATATTTTATTAGGCTAAAATAGTGTTAATTTAATAGTTGAAAATATTTTTGGCAACAAAATTAACACCGCAGTCCGTCGCGCGTGTGCATTGGCGCATTTAGGAATCTGCTGTCGCCCGTAAGCGCACGCATGCACACGTGTGCGCACCGGGCATATTTCAATAGTTCTCTTACTTTGCCCCCCCTTGTGGGCAGCCCTTCAGGGATCTGTTTTCTGGGTGACATTGTAAAAAAGCTTGCACCATTCTTGAAGCATGCACATCTGAAGCTGGTTCCCAAGAATTTTCTTCTGGGCCATACCCTTCCATTTCTTATAAGGAACTGTGTTTGGCCATTCCTAATTCTACAGATCAACATGGCTTCTACTTTGAATTCCTCATTACCTTCATTAAGTAGCGGAGGAGGAATCTCTAAAACCCGGTCTGGAAAGGGATTCGGCACTGTTGGCTTCAACAAAGAAACATGAAATACAGTGAATTTTCAGGTTCTTGGGTAACACCAATTTAAATTCTACTTCATTAATCTTCCTTTTGACTAGAAAAGGGCCCCAAAATTTTGGGCCAAGTTTCCTTGAGGGACAGCTTAGTTTCAAGTTTGCTGTGGAAAGCCAGACCTTGTCTCCTGGTTCCAGATTCACGTTGCCTCTTTTCTTTGTGTCAAAAAACTTTTTATTGTTTGCCTGGGTCTTAGCAGATTGTATCCTGTAATAATTGGTTATTGGTATTGAGAAAGTTTAATCTGTCTTGTACAGCAGGTACAGAAGATTCAACGGATAACTCAGGCAAGAAAGAAGGGTGATACCCATAATTAGCGAAAAAGGGCAATTGTTTGGTTGCTGAATGGATAGAATTGTTATATGAAAACTCTGCAAGTGGAAGGAGTGATAGCCAATCATCCTGTGGAAAGGAAGAAAAGCACCGTAAATACTGCTCAAGGGTTTGGTTTGTCCTTTCTGTCTGTCCATTCGTTTGTGGGTGATATGCTGTGGAGAGACAAAGCTCAATGTTCAGTATCTCACTTAAAGCCCTCCAAAAGCTAGAGGTGAATTGCACCCCTCGGTTGGAGACAATGCTGTCAAGGATACCATGTAATTTTACAATCTCCTTGATGAAAGCTGAGGCAGTCTCATAGCAGAGGCAGGAGTTCCTTCTAAAGATACAAAATGAGCCATCTTGGTCAGGCAATCAACCAGGACAAAAATGGTAGTGAAGTCTTCAGATGGGGGGAGTTCTACGATGAAATCCATGGAGATCATACTCCATGGTTTCTCAGGTACAGGGAGAGGCTCTAGTAGTCCCCAAGTTCTGGCTCTGTCAGACTTATTTTGAAGGCATGTAACACAAGATTTTACATATTTATTGCAGTCCTGCATCAAATCTGGCCACCAGAAGGAACGGGAGGTCAAATCGGCAGTCTTGTGAATTCCAAAGTGACCCGCTAGGGTGTGATCATGACATTGACTCAGAATGGCAACTCTGAATTGTTAAGGGATAAAGATTTGCTCTTTATGAAAGTAAAGGCCATTCCTTAGCTGAAGAACCAAGTCTTGAGAAGGTGGTTGGTTTACCACCTCTGCCCTTATTTGCGACATCAGATCTGCTTGAAGAAGTAAAAAATTCTTGGCCGGTAAAATAGTGTCAGGTTCTAAGGATATTACAGGGTCATCAGTGGCGGTGCGTCCTTAAGGATGCACGGGCGCCGCCCCCCCCTCCAGCCACCCCCTCTATCACCAATAGAAAGATTCATGCATTGCATGAATCTATCCATGGCCGCCGCTGTCACCCCCCATTCAGGCGCCAGTCCCTTTTTGGGCACCAGGCGCCTGAATTACAGTGGCAGGGGTGTTTTTGAAGCACCTGATTGGAGTCATAGGCAATAATAGGCATCAAAAATGTAAACGGCAAGCGCCAAGCTTGGCGCTCGCAGTTCACCTAGCTGTGTTAGAAAAGCGAATGAATATTCGCTTTCCTAACACTGAACTGCCTCTCCACCAAACAGATGCGCGGGTCTGTTACCGGTCACCTGATTGGCTGAAATGACAGGTGCCCAATCATAGGAGAGGACATGAGAAGGGAATGAGAGAAGAAGACATAGAGGACATCGCTCGCTGCCCGCCTCCGTCACCCGCTGCCCCACCGAGACAGGGTAAGTGCCGGGCAGATGGTGGGCGGGGGGGCACAGTAGCAACATTTGATGGGCACAGTGGGAGCATTTATTGGCACAGTGGGAGAATTTGATGGGGCACAGTGGGAGCATTTGATGGGGCACAGTGGGAGCATTTGATGGGGTACAGTGGGAGCATTTGATGGGGCATAGTGGGAGCGTTTTATGGGGTACAGTGGGAGCGTTTGATGGCACAATGGCAGCGTTTGATGGGCACAGTGGCTGAGTTTGATGGGCACAGTGGCTGAGTTTGATGGGCACAGTGGCTGAGTTTGATGGCACAGTGGCTGCATTTGATGGTACAGTGGATGTGTTTGATGGTACAGTGGCTGCGTTTGATGGGCACAGTGAGGCTGCAATTGATGGTTTTTTTTTTAGAATTTTTCAGTTTGTTTGGGCCCACCCAAAAATTTTGAGCACCAGCCTCCACTGAGGCTCATTGAACATGCGGGACAGTGCATCTGGTTTACTGTTCTTTGAGCCAGAGGGATAGGTGATATGGAACATAAAAATGAGGGAAAAAAACAGTGCCCACCTTGCTTGCCTGCTGAGGCCTTAGTCGTCTAGCAGTCCTCAAATACTCTAGATTCTTGTGGTCAGTGAAGATGAGGAACGGGTGAGAAGATCCCTTCAGGAGGTAACATCATTCCTCAAGCGCAGCCTTGATGTTCAACAGCTTTTGTTCCCCAACATCATAGTTCCTCTCGGAAGGATTCGGTTTCTTGGAGAAAAAGGCCACAGGGTGAAGTAATGATTTGGGACCTTGGTGTTGTGACAATATAGCTCCTGCTGCACTTTCAGAGGCATCTATCTCCAATACATAGGTCAAGGATGGATCAGGATGCTTTAAGATGAGAGCTGAGGTGAATAAGGCTTTTAACTGTTCAAAAGCTATTTGGGCTTCTGGGGTCCATCGGAAGGGCACATGCTGTTTCGTTAACTGGGAGTAATGATTCCGGGAAAAGTTCTGGGTACATTTTATATAAAAATTAGCAAACCCCACAAACCTCTGAACAGCTTTTCTGTCTGTAGGGGCAGGACATTCCAGGATGACTGTGACTTTCTGTGGGTCCATAGAAATACCATCGGCAGAGATGACAAGTCCCAGAAAATGTATGGTTTGTCTTTCAAAATTACAATTTTCAGCACCTTCTTTACATGAGTTTGATGTAATTCTATGGATTCAGAGAATATGAGGGTGTCATCTAAATAAACAATGATAAATAAGTCAAGATAGTCCCGAAAAATATCATTCACCAGGTGCTGGAATGTGGCTGGAGAATTGCAGAGTCCGAATGGCATGACCAGATACTTGAAATGGCCAAAGCGTGTCCGGAAGGCCATCTTCCACTCGTTTCCCTCCCTGATTCTGACTAGATTATATGCACCTCTTAAGTCTAATTTGGAAAATACTCGTGCCCCCTGTAGTCGCTGAAAAAGTTCAGGAATCAGCGGAGGGGAGTACCGATTTTTGGACAGTGACCTTATTAAGGTAACTCCACACAAGGCCTCAAGGAATGGTCTTTTTTATCAACGAAGAAAATACCGGCACCTGCTGGTGAAGTGGTAGGCCAGATGAACAGTTCTTCTAGGCTTTCGTTGATAGATATATATATATACGCAGGGCTTCCAGTTCAGGCTCAGAGAGGGGGTAAATTCGACCAAACGGGATCTCGGCCCCTGGTAAAAGTTTAATGGGACAATCATAAGTCCTATGGGGAGCAAGAGTATCTGCCCCCTTCTTGTTAAACACGTCCAAGTATTTATGATAGGCAGCAGGAATCAACTTTAAAGTTTTATGGTCAAGATGGATACTCAGGAGAGGAGCGGTGTTAACAGTCTTTTCCATAAAACAGTGCATCTGGCAGTAGTTGGATGAAAAAGAACCTTGAAAGTGCCTTCAACCACGGTATGCCAAGGATAACAGGGAACATGGTAGAAATTATGACATCCAAACGGAGGAGTTCCTGGTGACCTGAAGAAGTCTGGCAGAAAATAGGTGCAGTCTGTTGCGTAACCGGGCCTGATTTAACGCTGGAGCCGTCAGACAGGTGGACATGAAATCCTTGCCTTTTGGCAAACACAGGGAGCTGATGTTGAGTGACAAATGCAGAGTCTACAAAACAGCTACAGGCCCCAGAGTCTATGATTGCAGGTACTGAAACAGTCTTTTTGGAAAACTGTAGCATAATAGAAAAGGAGACATGTGACTGATCTTTCCCATGGAGATGCATCATATGAGACTGACAGGAAAAAGATCTGCAGAATTTTGCCAAACAAGTCTGTATAAAGTGGCCAGCCTCCCCACAATAGAGACACTCAGTGGGGGAAAGAGGTGGTCTTTGAAAACTCTTATGGGGTGCCATAAGCAGGAAAGTCAGTTCTTGAAGCCACAGAGAGGGTTACTTTAAACTTTTCAGATTGTCTCTCCTGTAATTGTCGATCTGTCTGCATGGTTAAGCTGATCAGATCTACCAGGGATGCAGGTACTCCCACTCTGGCAAGTTACTCTTTTAAGGTGTCAGAAAGTCCTAGATGAAACTTGTAACGAAGTGCAGAGTTATTCCATTGAGTGTCTGCCCTCTAAACATGAAGGTCAGTTTCATAGTCCTCAACAGGCCTTGGGCCTTACTGCAATTTGCCAAGCATGGATTCAGCAGTCTGATGGTAGAAGGGATCAGCGTATAGCTTGGGACATGGCTGGGAAGAATGAATCAGAAGCTGCCAGAACAGGGTCATGTTGTTCCCGAAGGTGATGAGCCCTAGAAAGTGGTTTGTTCAATAACAGCGTAATAATAAACCCCACCTTGATGTCCTCTGATGCAAAGGTTCGGGGTAACAGGGAAAAATATAGTTCACAGGAATTCTGGAAGATAGGGAATTTTTTACGATCTCCGGGAAAATCGTTCGGGGATAGGCACCCTGGGTTCCGGAGGGAGAACAGCCTCACGGAACAGGCCAGACTCAGTTTGAGCAGAAGAATCTATGACTGTGGGAGGAGCATGGGCAGATGCGACATCCATCTTGTCGCTCTTCCATGGGACTAAGGTTTGTAATGGAAATTTGTAAGTTCTGTATATAATTGTATTGTATTTTGTATGTATTGCACACTGCCCTCACTGTGCACACAGCACTAATAATGTTTTCAGTACATGTTTACATTCTTTTGAGTCCTGATTAGAATTAGCCTGCCTATGTAACGCCCCTTGTTACCATAAACGTACAATTGTAATATTAATGTGATACCTACGTAATCATGTGCATAAAAACCTTCAATTGCGTCATAATAAAGCAGAACAGTAATTTGGAAAGATGCTGAGCGTATCTTTTGTGTCTGTTCCCTACTGCAGTAGTTATTATTAATTTGGAACCACTAATCAATATGAGGATAGGAGTTGCCTATCATCAATTTAACCGAGTCAGCATGGCGAGCTTTGCCTTAGGAGGGGATTGCAGGTGACCCTGAGTATCCGAAACGAGGAGCTTGAGACGATCCGGGAATTTCTGATAATCAGCCGGCTGAGGTAAGCCTTTTGCTTACATTTGAGTTATCAGACTTCCTTGATCGGTAAGGCATTTTCGGGAAAAAGGGTACCTATTTTACTCCCCTTAATCGAACTGTATTGATTGGTGGTTATATGTTATGTTGTCCCTGTCTATTGTCCATCGGAGTGTTATAGATAAGAAAGGGAAGAATAGTGCTGTTCACAGGTATATGTAGTACATCTGCTAGATAAAGTAGTTTAGAGGCAAGAGGGTATAGGCACAAGTAGAGAAGAGAGAAGACTGGCCAGTCATTATAGGCATTGAATTAAGTAAGGGAATGAAGGGTAAGAGACCCTCAAAAATGCCCAGCGCAAGAGGAGCGCTATATATGAACCAAAGGTGCGGTTCCGCCTATATTGAGCCCCTAGATTAATGGTTAGAGTGGACATGGATCCACAATGGGTAACTGGGTTACCAAGGTCCACAGGGACTAAGAATCATGCAGAGTAAACAGCTAGAGAAACAGCTATCTATGTGAGCAGGATGGATCAAGGGTGACATTAACACTAGACAGAAAGGGACATTTTCATGTTAAGTTGTGGGATGAATTTGCGGTCAGGCACTACAACTAGTAAAAGTCAGAAACAGAGAAATGAGAGGTAAAACAGAATACTTTATATGTTGTCCGAGAGGGAAGATGGGATGAGCACTCTGGCTGCCCATCTGATCATAGAAGTTAGATATAAAAGATATCTGAACAAAATAAGGAATGCAGAATTTATGCAGGGAAATATTAATGAGAGTTAAAAGAAAGTGAGAGAATGATATGCATGTGTTGTGCACAAATGGGAAAAATGTAAGCGATTTTAGAGAGATATTGGTGTATGTGTGTGCGAATGCTGGGACCTTTAGTTCTATTGCTTGTGTGTGTCATGTACGCAGATGTGACCCCCTCCTTTGTGCTCTTCTGAAAGAATGTCCCTGAGAGGTCAGTGATAAGCTGGAAGGACACCATGCCAATTCCAGTTTTTTAGACAAAACATTTATAACAAAATGTGCCGGGTTAACGAATCTAATGGTAAACAATGTGATCACAATTATTTTGAATCTGTTTTCCAGGCATGGTAAAATGAAGGTTACATTTAACCGTTTATTACACAAATTGAATATCCTTTGATAGTGGATTTAAAAAGGGAAATTAAGTAATAATGAATATTCATTTCTAATATGAGTTTAACAATTTTATTAATAATATAGATATATTGAAACTGGTTTAGACAACCTTTGGTTGGAAATGAAATCCAGGTTATTGGGGAAATTTGTAATGAATGAGATTAGTTTAGATTAAGATAACAATTTTGTAATTTTACATTTATACAATAAGCCCTTAAAGAGAGAAAAAAAAAGATTAAGATGAGGTTGTTAATTTGAATAAAGCTGCCATAATATTTAACAAAGCCAAGATGGATGGAATACATAAGAAATTCTTCTACAAAAATGAAATTTTAAGGTTTTTGATAATAACTTGATGTGCGGTCCATGATGTGAGAGTAATAATAAATAAAATTTAAATATAACAGACCCATCACATCAAGTCCACACACCCTGTTAGGATAGATGCCACCTGCAGCCAGTTGTTTTATAGTTTTTGATGCTTTCTGGTCCACCATACAGATTGTTGATCATTTTGTTTTTATTTAGTTTTATTTTTGAAATCCAAAGCAGAATGTGTGGATTGTGAAATGATGTGCCCCTTTTCCTTGTAAGTACAGTGGTATAAGCAGAAGAATAGTTTGGATTTATGGGCATCTCTGCATGACCGCAGGGTGTTATCATTTGTTATAATATTGCCAGGAAAAAGTTGTCTTTTGAAACATGAAACTGGAGTTCTTACACAAACAGCATGATAGAAAACAAGCCATTGTAATATATTTATGCAAGCTGGACCCAGTAATGAAGGGTTCATCCCAATATATGAGAGCTGTAGCTTTTATGCAAAGGTGCTATTAGACAAAGTTAGATATTGTTTTGGTCAAACATTTAATTTTTAATGGTCCGACATTCTGCGCAGCAAATATACAGATAACTAAATGTTTGTCTAATGAAAGGTTTAAAATATGAGTTTGTTTATGTACAAATCTAACAATGAAAAATGCGTACATTTGAATCCAGCCACCTTATTGCCTCTATTGGAGGAGGCTGGAGACAAAGGAAGACACGTGTGTTAAATTGATGTGGGAATCAGCTGCTGTGAGCCCAGTGCGGGACACACTCCCTGAAGACCCAGATATTACATTTTTTGTAGATTTGAGTATGCAGTTTATCACCCAGAAGGATACTCTGTATTCAAAGTCATTGGATCCTTTTTCCCCAGCTCAAGAAGCAGAGCTCCATGTTTTAGCAAAGCCTGTGAGCTACAAAAAGAGTGTATATTTATATAGATAGTCGAGATATCGAGAGCTTTTGGTTCCATTTGAAGGGCCAGAAGTTTGTTTTTACTTCAGCAGATAAACCAACCAAGCATGCCAAGTTAATTTGATCGGCTGTTTTCAGCCTTCCAGGTTCTTGCTGAGGTAGCCATATTAACTTTCACACATGGAAGCAGACCAGGTGACTAAGGATGCTGCATTTACAGCCCCGGACACTTGATGGGTCTGTGCAACTCACAGATTCCACCCTAGTTCTGGCCCAGTATAGCTGGGATTAATAATTCAACTTTAACGACCCCAGAACGAGAAGAACAAGTGGTCCACAGGGGGCAACTTCTTATGAAACAGGACTTTGGAAAAGGTGATCATTTATGTCTGCCAGCCACTCTTTTCCCTCCAGCTTGACACATGGACCGTGTCATCAGTCACAAGAAGTTATGGCTGCCTTAGTAAATGAGCGTGGGATAGAGCCAGGGATCAAAACAGTTGTTTTTATAACATACCACTTCTTGTTTTACCTGTTACCAAAGGTGTTACCAAAAGCTGAACATCCCTTCCAGAGATTACAAAAAAGATATATCCAGATGCTCAAGTTAGGATCTTACGAGTATGCATTTTGTCTGTATGGACATGTTTTTTGGATGTCCAGTGGCAAATGCTACTGCAAAGGCCACAGTAAAAAGTGTTATCAGAAGTAGTTTGTAAGTACAGAGTGCAGAAAGTACAGAGAGTAACAGAGGAAATCATTTTTTATAGGAGAGTCCTTACTAGAAGTTTTGAGGTTTTATTTTTACACCCCTTACTGTCTACAATGTAGCGGACAAATTCTAGTAAGAAACTAGAAAACTTTTGCCTGAATGTTTTCTTATATTTTATCAAGCCCCTAAGGGGGATGTTGGACTCTCTACCTATGGGATTTGGTTTGGGAGTGTGTTACTCACTTGCTTATATTTTGTCTCAGCAGCTGAAGTCCTCCATTCGGATCTCACAGAGAATGTTGCTGATCTTTTAAGGTTTTTTACAAACTCATTTACGTGTTTTCTCCCCAATTCCAGATCCTAAAAGTTTGGAAGGATCTAAAACTAAAGCCAGGTGACTTGTGGATTGTTAAGAGACATTTATATATAAGGAAAAGTTTGGAGACTCAATACAGCATCTATTTCATGTACAGTTTTTGCAAAACGTGAAGAAAAAGTGACCTGGATCCACACCAGACGCTGCAAAAATGACTAAATTAAAGAAATCTCTGTGTTTGATTTGTTTCCCTCTTGTGATCACAGTCTAGGGTACTTTTTGATTCAATTACTTTAATTGTAAGGGATATATATATATATATTTGAAAAGTAGTTCAGCCATGTTGAAGTCATATTTGTCTTTTGTATGTCTTCCATTTTATGTAGAATTGTCTGTGTTTACATATGCTGATAAGTCAGCATGCCCACAATTCTGCTAGAAGGCCATTCTGGCCACAGGAGTGTACAGCCAGTACTCTGTAAATATGTCTTATCAATCATTTGTTTTTCACAATGAAAAGTCATTTGGTAATGAAAAAGTTGCTCAGCTATTATTTTCTCCACAATGGAGTTTTTTTGCCTCTTTGGCCAGGACTACCTCCACCTAAGCGTGTGGAGGTTCCAGGTTAAAGGTGATAGCAGGTATGGTTAGTGATCAAAATATTGATCAAAAGAGGGGAGACTGTAATGGAAATTTGTAAGTTCTGTATATAATTGTATTGTATTTTGTATGTATTGCACACTATCCTCACTGTGCACACAGCACTAATAATGTTTTCAGTACATGTTTACATTCTTTTGAGTCCTGATTAGAATTAGCCTGCCTATGTAACGCCCCTTGTTACCATAAACGTACAATTGTAATATTAATGTGATACCTACGTAATCATGTGCATAAAAACCTTCAATTGCATCATAATAAAGCAGAACAGTAATTTGGAAAGATGCTGAGCGTATCTTTTGTGTCTGTTCCCTACTGCAGTAGTTATTATTAATTTGGAACCACTAATCAATATGAGGATAGGAGTTGCCTATCATCAATTTAACCGAGTCAGGTTCTTCTGTAAACTCTGCACAATATATGATAGCGCAGTTATTGATCTACAAATGTCCTCTAATGGAGAGACCTCCCCTTCAGACTCCATCCGTGGCTGACTGGTACTGTCACCTACCTGGTAGGAGTCTGATATTACGAGGTTGGCCTCTCTTGATCTCCAACACAAGCCCCACTGAAAGTGGAACAGATGGTGGCTAGGGTCAGGAGGAACACGAAAGCCTGTAAGTGTTGCTTGCAGAGTGGGCAGCTGGAGGTGTAGGCTTGGTAGTTCAGACTGAACATCAGGTAAGGAACTGGAATGATGCTTGATAGATCAGCCGATGTTAAAGGGGAACTCCAACCAGCCTGCAGGTTCAGGATACATGGCATGCTGGAACTTCCTGTAGCCTGGGGACAGAAGTATACTGGACCCAGTGGAGCTGGGATGACGGACAGCCAGAACAGGAGACAGCGTTGAGCCAAGCAGGGAACAGGAACATTGTCTTGTTGAGTACCTGTGTATTGTCTTGTTGAGTACCTGTGTATTGTCTTGTTGAGTATTAGTGTCAGGAAGCTAGTTGTTAGGTAATTTAAACAGGGTATAATCCCCAATCCTCAATAAATTTAATAGGTACGATGCCCGGCGGGTGTGGAGAGGGGACTCGTTGTACATCTTGCGGCATATATGCATTCCTTGATCATCCGATCGAGGGTGTATACTGCTGTGCAAAATGTAAGCACATTGTTTCCCTGGAAGCCCAGGTTCTGAATCTGGGGAAGCAACTGTCAACAGTGAGAGGTCCCTCTATACTGAAGGAGAGCCAGGAACGTACACAGCAGGTGCCGGCAGGGGCCAGCACAGACGCGTGTGGAGACAAAGAAGTGCAGGCACTAGGAAAGAGTAGATTGGTGACAGTCAGGAAGGGTAGAGGGGGAAGTGCCAAGAAGGCTGATCCAGGGCTGGAGCATCCCAATAAGTATGCTCCATTGAGTGACATTGGTGAAACCAGTCAGGGACCAGCACTGCTGGAGCTGAGGGACTCCCCTACAGTAGCTGCTGGGGGAAGAACTCCTCCAGTGAGAGTGGGGGGGGGAAGCGAAGGGAAAGGAAAGACAGATTCTGGTGGTAGGGGACTCAAATCTTTGAAGGACAGAGAGGCCAATCTGTAACAAAGACCTGAAGCGCCAAACAGTATGTTGTCTACCGGGGCGCTCGGGTTCGGCACATCACGGATCTGGTGGACAGATTACTGGGAGAGGCTGGGGAAGACCCAGTTGTCATGGTACAATAATACTGGGAGTATGTTATAGGCCCCCTAAACTGAGGGAGAAAGGGGAGACAGATCTCCTATCACAATTTGGATTAGCAGCAAGGATGGGAAGTGTTATCATAATGGGGGATTTTAATTATCCAGACATAGACTGGGCGGAGGGAACCACGCAATCATCTAAGGCTCGCCAGTTCCTAAATGTTTTGGCGGGACAATTTTATGAGTCAGATGGTAGATGCACCAACTAGAAATAAAGCGTTACTGGATCTACTGATTACCAACAATACAGACCTGATCACGTTGTGGAAATACGGGGCAATTTAGATAAGAGCGATCACAGGTAATTGGCTTGAGTATAAATCACACAAATAGGAAACATAAGGGGAATACAAAGATACTGAATTTCTAAAGAGCCAACTTCCCTAAACTACAAACCTTGCTAGAAGGCATAAATTTGGATATAATCTTAGGAACAAAGAACACAGAGGAGAGATGGATTTGCTTTAAGAGCATATTAAATAAGTGCATTAGCCAATGCATTCCATCGGGTAATACATTTAAAAGAGCGAACAAAAGTCCTGAATTGCTTAACTCCAATGTAAAAATGCATATAAAAGCAAAGGAGAAGGCCTTCAAAAAATACAAGGTTGAGGGATCATCATCAGCATTCAGACTTTATAAAAAATGCAACAAGAAATGTAAGGGTGCAATAAGGACGGCTAAGATAGAACATGAAAGACACATAGCGGAGGAGAGCAAAAAAAATCCCAAGAAATTCTTTAAGTATGTAAACAGGAAAAAAGGGAAGACAGACCATATTGACCCCATAAAGAGTGAGGAAGGACATCTGGTTACAAAGGATGGGGAGATGGCGAAGGTATTGAATTTATTCTTAACTGCAGTGTTTATCCTCATGACACATAACAGGAAGCACCTCCATGGTTAACAGAAGACAGAATTAAAATTAGACTTGGGAAACTTAACATTAATAAATCACTGTGACCAGTTGGCTTGCACCCGAGGGTACTTAGGGAACTCAGTCAAGTAATTGCCAGACCATTGTTCCTAATTTTTACTGACAGTCTACTGACTGGAATGGTACCAGTTGATTGGAGAAAAGCCAATGTAGCACCAATATTTAAAAAGGGCCCAAAATACATCCCTGGGAATTACAGACCAGTTAGCCTAACATCAATAGTATGTAAACTCTTGGAGGGGATGATAAGGTACTATATACAAGAATTTAGTAATGTGAACGGTATCATTAGCAGTAATCTGCATGGATTCATGAAGAATCGATCTTGCCAAACCAATCTATTACCTTCTATAAGGAGGTGAGTTGCCATCTAGATAATGGAAGGCCCGTAGACGTGGTGTATATGGATTTTGCAAAAGCATTTGACATAGTTCCCCATAAACGTTTACTGTACAAAATAAGGTCCGTTGGTATGGATCATAGGGTGAGTACATGGATTGAAAACTGGCTACAAGGGCGAGTTCAGAGGGTGGTGATAAATGGGGAGTACTCGGAATAGTCAGAGATGGGTAGTGGGGTCCACCAGTGTTCTTTGCTGGGACCAATCCTGTTTCATTTGTTCATAAATGACCTAGAGGATGGGGTAAACAGTTCAATCTCTGTATTTGCGGACGATACTAAGCTAAGCAGGGCAATAACTTCTCAGCAGGATGTGGAAACCTTGCAAAAAGATCTGAACAAATTAATGGGGTGGGCAACTACATGGCAATTGAGGTTAATGTAGAAAAATGTAAAATCATGCATCTGGGTGGCAAAAATATCAATGCAATCTATACACTGGGGGGAGAACCTCTGGGGAAATCTAGGATGGAAAAGGACCTGGGGGTCCTAGTAGATGATAGGCTCAGCAATGGCATGCAATGCCAAGCTACTGCTAACAAAGCAAACAGAATATTGGCATGCATTAATGCACTAAAAAGGGGATTAATTCCAGAGATAAAACGATAATTCTATCGCTCTACAAGACTCTGGTCTGGCCACACCTAGAGTATGCTGTCCAGTTCTGGGCACCAGTCCTCAGGAAGGATGTACTGGAAATGGAGCGAGTACAAAGAAGGGCAACAAAGCTAATAAAGGGTCTGGAGGATATTAGTTATGAGGAAAGGTTGCGAGCACTGAACTTATTCTCTCTGGAGAAGAGACACTTGAGAGGGGATATGATTTCAATATACAAATACCATACTGGTGACCCCACAATAGGGATAAAACTTTCGCAGAAGGGAGTTTACCAAGACTTGTGGCCACTCATTTAAATTAGAAGAAAAGATGTTTAACCTTAAAATACGTGGAGGGTTCTTTACTGTAAGAGCGGCAAGGATGTGGAATTCCCTTCCACAAGCAGCGGGGGGGGCATCGATAGTTTCAAGAAACTATTAGATAAGCACCTGAACGGCCGCAACATACAGGGATATACAATGTAATACTGACATATAATCACACACATAGGTTGGACTTGATGGACTAGTGTCTTTTTTCAACCTCACCTACTATGTAACTATGTAACAAGGATAGCCGGGTTTAGAGGAAGGCGGGCGGCAAGGTACCAAGGCATCAAGCAGAAGCAAGGTCAAATAGGAAGCTGGGATCAAGAACCAGTAATCAGGAATGTAACAGAGTCCAAAAGCAGGGTCAAGGAAAGCCAAGATCAGTAACAGGTATCAAGCAGGGTATAAGCAGGATTCAGGGTACCAGGACATAGCTGAAGATGAGTCAGCATTGATTAGGAGGGCACCCTTTAAATAGGCCGTCTGGCACCAATTGGGACTAGGGATGCACTCCCACACGTGCATGCAGTCCGTCATGCACGCGCAGTCAGTCATACACATGCATGCGCATTGGTCCATTTAGGAATCTGCTGTCACCCGTCAGCACGCAAATGCACACATGTGCATGCCAGGCGTATTCCAAATAATTCTCTTACACCAAGACTCTCTCAGAAAGCAAAGATGTCACAAAGTCTACTTTGCTTCTATCTGTGGGAAACGCCATGGGCAGCATCTCAAAATATATCCCAACCTGGTTGAGAAACCCTCTGCATTTAACTGGATCACCCCCAAATCGCTGAGGAAGTGGGGCGGAACCAGACATACCTCTTATAGAGGTACTATTCGAGGCGGGTGCCTGCAATACAGGTTAAACCGGCCACAGTGGGAGAATCCAGGTTAGCAGTGTGGATCAGGAGCGTCTGTAACGCTATGGCAAACATGCAGTGATCCTGCTCAACCAATCTGGAAAAAATATTACCAGCAAGTGAATTGCCTGCATCTTCTGAATTCATGGCCTTCACCTACTGTCAGGAACAATGAATCAGACTGAGAAAGAAGTGCAGTAAAAATCACACTTTAATAAAACGGTAAAAATGGTACAAACAGAGCAAACGTATTCAAAACATAGCCAGGGTTCAGTAACCAGAACAGATAATCAGAACAAGCCAGTAAAACAGGAGTCCAGAGATCAGTGTAGTTAGAGGCAGCAAACATAAATCAGGAACCAGAAGGGAAGTCAGCCAAGCAAAAGTCTTTAACAGGAAAACACAGCAGAGAGTATATGGATATGTTGACCAAGGCAAAGGCACAGAAGATCTGATCCAAGCATCTTAAATAGCCAGCAGACTGATTGATGAGCAGGATATGATCATCAGGTGAGTCACTGTGGAATGATGAGTCTTGGCAATTAACCGACAGCTAAGCAGCCTGAGCTCTGAGAAGAAAGGGCTAAGCCAAGCCCTGACAAGGATGAAGTACATTTAAACATTGATGACAAAAGATGAAGGAAAAATTTCATACAAACATATGACAATATTCCTGATTGTAAGATTCCAAGAAGGCCCGGCGTGTTTCGACCTTTGAAAGTATCAATAGGCATCTAATGACATTACTGACCACAAGGCGAGAACACGACATGACAGGCAACCTCTAGTCTACCAAAAAGCCATAGAATCAAAACCCACCATATAAGATCTGAAACAACATGAACAAAGAAGCTAGATACCAATTGAGGCTAAAAGGAACAATGAATAATAGTTTAGCCTACAAAGCCTCAAAGGTTCAGTTTACAAGCATACAATACTAGCATTGAAACCAAAGAAAACGCAATGCCTATTGATACTTTCAAAGGTATTGACACTTTGTTCCATTTGTTTATTATTTTTTATACATTTGTGAACACTTCTATGATTGTTATACCGTTTTTAATATTTGCCACCCAGTCCATCTTTTTTCCCAGGAAGCTTTACACTGAGGGTAAGCAACCTGTAGATCGCAATCTACCAGTAGATAGCAGACAGGTGACTGGTAGATCATGGTCTGGGCTTGCTGACCTGCCATTCCAGAGCATCAAACAAAGTGGAATGAAGAGGGACTATTTGTTAAGTTTGAGCTGTAGTAGGGAGCAAGAGCTGCATAAGCCGATTCCGCCTCTGTAGTGCTGGCACCTGTCCCATGTGGAATGGCCCCATTTACTTGAATGGGTCACGATTGGCAAGCAATAGCATGCACCAAAAGCAACAGAGAGCTTAACTCTTGCTGCAGTATGTGTACACCTTTGGCTTCTGCCTCAGCAGCTAAAGGAGGTAGGGATTGGGGCGGTAAAACCACAACTCAACCACAGGGTTTTACAAGTAGATGAGCCCTAAGAGTGCTGCTGTCAAATGCAAATAAAGGCTCATTCGCAAGTGCACCATGCACTGCTGCGCCTCTAAAAAGTGATGAGTGTGTTTGACAGGTGGTGAGGAGGAGATATGTTGCCTCCTCACCACTTGATTTAAACCCATGATTGCCGTGCACTGTGACATGGTAGTAAGGCATTTGCAGGATTAAAACTGGTGTGAGGAGGAGACACTGTGCCCTGTAATCTTTGACTTTTCCCATGTTGTTCAGGTAGATCTCCACCACTTTAAGGTTGCCTGCCCCTGCTTTAGACCATCAGACTGGCCGTTATCCCTTGTGCTTGGGACACACCCACTGGGCATTGAGGAAGAAACCAAAACCTCCCTGTCAGTTGTACATCATAAGCTATGTAAATGCATTGTGTCATGATCTTTACTATATGGGTAATGGGAGATTGTTTATGGCATGTTTATATCTTTTTGTCTGTTTATATGCATACTTATGCATATGAACAGAGGAATATTGTCATATGTTGTATGACATTTTTCTTTCATTTTTTGTTAACAATGTTTACATTTACTTCCCCCTACAATGGTGTTACAGGGGTCATTTTAACATTTAATATTTTTATAATAAAATACTTGTCTTTTTTGCTATAGAACCTGTTACATTTTTCTTGGTATCACAAAGCCCTGGTTTTCTTTATTCCCCGTTTCCCTTGTGGATTTTGTTTTGTACAAATTTTGGGGCTGATACCTACCATTGGTGTGTCTTAGCTACATCAGGGATAAGTATATATACAGTGTTCCTACACTCTTCCCCAACTCTCACACCTTCCTATTGGACCTGTAACCTCCCTGGCAGTATGATTATGTCAGATTTTTGAATCTCAAAGTGGTACATTGTTTGGATAGAAATTTTATAATATAGGCCTGTAATTCTTAGGAATAACTCACTTAAATCTGTCCAAACAAGAGTTTAGTAAACATCCCGGATATGATAAAGTTTGAAACATGAAATCATGAATTATAATATAATAAATAACTATAAATAATTATAAAAAATAATAATAATAATAAAATTAATTTCCCCACAAATCACTATCGCTCAATTCTGTAAGTGTTTTAATTTACTATTGCTGTTTTCTAGCTGGTCTGAAACCACTTTTGATGTAAAGGGACACTTTGTGGATGCCATAGACATTCCCAAGTTTCCAGGCAGAAAGAACAGTATACATAATATAAAAGTACAGGCAGGGCACTGGACAAAGCACTAGGGACAAAAGGGAGGTGAAATGAATTGATACAGTAATGTAATCTTGCAGATTACAGTGTACTGTATGTGTTATGTTTTTTGTACTTTTTGAATTTGCTGTGGGCTCCGTCCCCATGCGTTGCGACGCTCGCAGGGAACGGAGCCCGGAACACAGAGCATCGGGTGGAGGATCTGGCGGAGGACACAGCGGGGGGACATCGCAGGATCCTGGGGACAAGGTATGTTACCTGTACCAGGATTCTGCAATACAATCCCGAGTGTGTCTCGGGGTTACCGCTAATGGTAATGAAAATTAACTCCGAGCCACACTTTGGATTACCGGCAAGGTGGTTAATATGATGGACTGATTCACTTGCTAGCAAAAAGATTTTGGAGGTGGAGGGGGTGAGTTGAAGATTGACTTACACAGGAAAAAAATTGAGATTTACATTAACTGGCTCAATCATTTATTAAGCCTTAAGCAAGTATTTATTATGTAAAAACACAGGGGTTGATTAACTAAAAGCAAAAGGGCTGTTTGCTTTACAAAGGAATTTGCTCCAGAGTTTAGTGAATGAGGTATAGCTTTGCTGATTTTCAACATCCAATCATGTGCAAGAAAAAATATTGCTATTTAATCTTCTTGCAAGTGATAGGTTATGCTTTTCAAAGTGAAATTTCCTTGCAAAGTATGCAGCCGATTTGCCTTTAGTAAGTCAACCTCAAAGGTTCCATGTTCCAAATAGGCAGCCTCAAATAACTCCCCTTGGTAGGGACATCTTCACTGCAGAGTCATCAGTAATGTACCAAATCAATCATGAAGTGCTAAACAATTTTCACAAGGCTGTCTCTATTCTAGACTCAGTAGACAATTGTATTAGAGGCTGTGCATGCTAATATATCATTCTACACAGACTGCAAACAATGGGAACTTTACTAGCGTGAAGAAAATATTTTATAGAATTACTGATATATGTTTTCCAGCTAAGATGACATGGAAAGTCATAACCAGCCTGCTAATATTCATAATTAGGACATTTCTAAGCCCCAATCATTTCACTCCTTGATCAAATCTGCCCAATGACTGAAACATTTTGGTGAAGTTGTACCTATTTTTAGGACAATCCTACCAAAATCAGAACAGGTGGGTGGTATGCAGAAAGTACCTGCTGATAGATCACTATAATCAGAAGAAAACATGTTATCATTGATTACAGCTTCCATGCAGCTGTACCACCCATTGAAAGTGGTTATAAAACCTAAATATTACTTACCTTAATGCATTCCTTGTATTAAGGTAAAAAAATATTTTGACATCAGTATCCCCCCTCACAACCCCCCCCCCTCCCTTTTTACTTATCAGAGCCCTAATTTGATCTAACGCTTAGTCCATTTGCTACTCTTCTGTCCCCTCACTTCCAAGTCCTACTGGCTTTGCTGAGGCAGTGGGAGCCATTGGGGGTGGTACTGAGTCCTGTTGTCTGTGTCTATAGATGCAGACAGCGTGGCTCAGGAGAGAGCCCACATGAGTGCCCCATAGAATGCCCCAGCTTTCCATGCGGCATTTGGCAGAGAAGAGGAGCCAGGAGTGCCGGCAGTAGAAACAAAAAGGAAATAAAATAGGACTTTGTATGAGGTGTGTGCAGCAACAGAAATGCAGTCAATATAAAAGTACAATGTTTATTGCTAAATAATGATTACATATCATATTAGAAAAATCCATTCATAATTGTGTCTATAATGACAACATGGCTTTGCAACATACAACAAACATTGTATGTAAAATACTGGCAACAACAATAAATGATACATTGTATAAGAAATATATGACCACTGCATCAAGATAATACACTGCAGGGTAAATAGGGTAAATAGGTAAACAGGCATCCTAGATGACACGGACCACCTCAGAAACAAAATAAAGATAAAACCTGTATATATGAAACTGGTTAAACCATCCAATCAAGATGAGATGCATTGAAGAAGCCCTACTCATTTGATTGATTTAATTCACTCTTCAGGGGCAAGTGCATTAAATATCTGTGAAAAAAAAAAGAATATATAAAAATATATAAAACATTTTTTATATTTGCATTTGTGTCCAGCATGACTGTGCCCTAGAGCAAGGTCCTCAAAGACATGCTTTGATGAACTTGAGTGGCCTGCACAGAGCCCTATTCACAACCCTAATGAACACGTTTGGGATGAATTAGAACACCAATCACAGGTCAGGTCTTCTCTAGTATCAGTACCTCACAAATGTTCTTTTGGCTAAATAGGCAAACATTTTCAGAATGGGATGTCCAACAGGCTCACATAGATGTGATAGTCAAGTGATCAAATACCCTTCAGTATATAGTGTACATCTCATTTCCCCAATTTGGGATATTACGATCAAGAAATAAGGAATAAGTAAAGTTCCCTTGAAGCTGTCCAGCGTATAATGACTCAAAGGTTAGGTAGAGGTAAGAATGGGTTACAGTGAAGGCAGAAAATTGGTATTCTGCTTTTAAAGGCATACTCCAGTTTTAACACTTTGGAACCGATACATAAATAGACAGATATAATACATAAACACACACACAGTATAAACACTCACAAATGCTATATGTAGACAGTTTTACCTGCCAAACTATTTTTAAAGCTATTCAAATAATGATGATAATGATGTATGTTTTTAAAACTGGAGCTGTACAGAAGTAGAGAAGGGAAGAGTCACTTCTTTGCCTCATTTATGAGTATTTATAGTGGTTCTAGAGTCTAATTGTATTTTACGTTAATGCATTCCCTGCATTAAGATAAAAAAAAAAATCCCACTACTTGTTGTGCCCCCCTTCCTAAACACTTACCTGACTCCCCTACTAATCCAGTGCTGTGCCTTCTGCAGCACAGCTGTGTCATAGGCTCCTGCTGCTGTCAGTCAAATCCTGTTGGAGGGAGTGGGGGGCATGGAAGAGAGTTTGTAAATCGGGGGCGGTGTGTCTATTAAGGGTGCACAGGCGCCTCCCCCTCTGTCCAGCCACCCCCTCTATGTATTATAGATAGACTCATGCATTGCATGAATCTATCCATGGCTGCGCTGCCACCCCCTATTGTGCTCACAGTTCACCCAGGTGTATTAGAACAGCGAATAACACTGAACTGCCTCTCCGCCAATCAGGAAGTGGGGGTGTGTTACCCGTCACCTGATTGGCTGAAACGACAGGCGCTTTGATTGGACACCTATCAGGAGGAGGGGAGGAGACTCATGAAGGATACAGCTCGTTTGGACACAGTGGCTGCATTTGATGGGCACAGTGGCTTCAATTGATGGGCACAGTGGCTGTGTTTGATGGCACAGTGGCTGCGTTTGATGGGCACAGTGGTTGCAATTGATGGGAACAGTGGCTGCATTTGATGAGCACAGTGGCTGCATTTGATTGGCACAGTGGCTGCGTTTGATGGGCACAGTGACTGCAATTGATGAGCACAGTGATTGTGTTTGATGGGCACAGAGGCTGCAATTTATGGGCACAGTGGCTGCAATTGATGGCACAGTGGCTGCAATTGATGGGCACAGTGACAGCATTTTATGGGCACAATGGCTGCATTTGATGGGCACAGTGGCTGCAATTGATGAGCACAGTTACTGCGTTTGATGGGCACAGAGGCTGCAATTTATGGGCACAGTGACTGCGATTGATGGGCACAGTGGCTGCAATTGATGGGCACAGTGGCTGCGTTTAATGGCACAGTGGCTGCGTTTGATGGGCACAGTGGCTGCGTTTGATGGGCACAGTGGCTGCAATTGATGGGCACAGTGGCTGCATTGGATGAGCACAGTGGCTGCATTTGATGGGCACAGTGGCTGCATTTGATGGGCACAGTGGCTGCAATTTTTGGACACAGTGGCTGCATTTGATGGGCACAGTGGCTGCAATTGATGGGCACAGTGGCTGTGTTTGATGGCACAGTGGCTGCGTTTGATGGGCACAGTGGCTGCATTTGATGGGCACAGTGACTGCAATTGATGGGCACAGTGGCTGCGTTTGATGGCACAGTGGCTGTGTTTGATGGGCACAGTGGCTACAATTGATGGGCACAGTGGCTGCATTTGATGGGCACAGTGACTGCAATTGATGGGCACAGTGGCTACATTTGATTGGCACAGTGGCTGTGTTTGATGGGCACAGTGGCTGCGTTTGATGGCACAGTGGCTGCGTTTGATGGGCAAAGTGGCTGCAATTGATGGATACAATGGCTACATTTGATGAGCACAGTGGCTGCATTTGATGGGCACAGTGGCTGCATTTGATGGGCACAGTGGCTGCGTTTGATGGGCACAGTGGCTGCATTTGATGGGCACAGTGGCTGCAATTGATCGGCACAGTGGCTGCATTTGATGGCATAGTGGCTGCATTCGATGGGGCACAGTGTGTGCATTTGATGGCACAGTTACTGCAATTGATGGGCACAGTAGCTGCAATAGATGGGCACAGCGAGGCTGCAATTGATGTTTTTTTCTTAGAATTGTTCAGTTTGCACCCCTCCAAATATTTTCATCACCAGCCGCCACTGGTCTAAACCACATGACCACATAGGTGCCCTCATGACACACACAGCTTGCTGAGGGGGCATCTGTAGGAAGGAGAAGTGTAGAGCACTGACAAAGAGAAGGTAAGCCACACAGAGCAGGTAAGTATAATCTCTTTATTATTTATCAACAAAAGCCAGCATTTAAAAGAGAAGTGTAGTATTTTTTTTTTTCAAGAATCATACTTACCTTGGTGGATGCAGCATCAGTCCAATGCTGCATCTGTCCCCCACGAAGTCTAATGCCCTGTACACACGATCGGACATTCCGCCAAAAAAACTGTGGGTTTTTTTCTAACAGCTGTTGGCTCAAACTTGTCTTGCATACACACGGTCAGACAAATGTTGGAAATTCCAATCGGCAAGAATGCGCTGACGTACAACATGTACGACAGCACTATAAAAAGGAAGTTCAATCGCCAGTGTGCCACCCTTTGGGCTCCTTTTGCTAATCTCGTGTTAGTAGAAGTTTGGTGAGAGACGATTCACGCTTTTCAGCCTCGTGCTTTTCAGTTCGTATCTGTTTTACAGTGCGTTCTTGTCTGCTCGTTTCTGATTTTCAGATCATTCTTCTCAGGTTCTTTCTGATTTTCAGTGCGTTCTGTTAGTTCGTCCTGACCAGCCGACCGTTTTTTAGCCATGTTGCGGGTACATACTCGTCGTAGAGTTCGTGCTGTGCAGGGGCTTGGTGTTGGAGTTCTTTCTTTGACCCAAGTCCAGTCCACGAACAGGGCAAGGAGGAGTTCATGGACAAAGAATTGGCTGCTCTAGCGTGACCAATTCTCTCACATGCCTTTGCTGTGTGAGATCCAGGAGAATAATCCTGATGGTGTCCGGAATTGTCTCTGGATGATGGACCCCGTTTTTCACCGTCTGTTGGCTTTTCTGTCCCCCTATATTACCAAGCAGGACACCTGCATGCGGCAAGCCATCACTCCTAAGCAGAGGCCCGTCGCCACCTTGCGGTACTTGGCGACAGGGAGAAGTCTGCAGGACATCAAGTTCTCAACTGCCATCTCCCCCCAGGCTCTGGAAATCATTATTGCAGAAACCTGTTCTGCCCTCATACAGGTCCTGCAGAAGGACTATATTAAGGTAGGTTTTCTCCTTTAACATCACATTCTATGTATTTATTGTTTGCTAATGTATTTATTTCATCATTCCCTAATTACCATGAATGTAATATGCTGTGAATGTCCTCTTTGTCCTCATGCATGCTGGAAGCTTTTAAAGTTCCTTTTTTGTCCATAATGCATATTTGCCTTCACTAACCTCCCCAGCATGCTATCCTGGGCCCATATACACCTAGCCTAGTCACTTAACAATGTATTTTGTCAGCTTCATTGTAGTGCTTACCCTAAACACCCCCTAAAATGTGTACAAATGTTATTTTTTGTCCTTAAATTCAGGCATAGTGCAAGAGGCTTTTTTTTTGGGGGGGAGCCAAAACTCATTTGAAACCCTCCCTCCCACCAACTGCTAAGTCAACCAATACCAATCCTCTATCTGCTAACTTTCCAAACCCATACACACTATACCTACCTCTTTTGTGGTCAGATTTATGGATGAATTCACCAAAGCATGTAGTGCAAGGGCCTGCCTGAATACTTTCAAATGTTACTGTTTAAAGATTTGTTCTCCTATTATCTTGATAGGTAATTGCAGAATGTAAAAATGTGCTTCAATTTGTACAGTGTGTATTCCTATTTTTGGATTATGACACTTCTTACCTGTCCAGTGGGCTGCCAAAAGTGTAATAAGGAGGGGCTGGCCAAAGTAATCCACATTATTTATGCATTCAGCTCTCAATGAAGTGGAGACGGTTACCTGTCCAAAACACCCCCCCCTAACATTTTTACAATGGGCAATCAGAGGGGGTAAGGAATCTTATATTTTTGTCTTTAAATACTCATTTCAATAAATGTTATACTTATGTTGGCCAAGAATGTTTGTGTCTAATCTGCTTGCAATGTTATGTGCAAAAGTACTCATTTTTTTTCTTTTTCTTTTTTCTTGTTTGACTCCACAGTTTCCTTCAAACCCACAGGAATGGCAGACTGTGGCCTCCCAGTTTGCTCAGCAGTGGGAATTCCCTAACTGCGGAGGGGCAATCGATGGGAAGCACGTCCACATCGTCCCACCCCCCAACTCGGGGTCATACTATTATAATTATAAGGGGTTTAATAGTATTGTGCTGTTGGCGGTGTTGTCAGTGACATACGAGTTATTGTATGTGGACGTGGGGAAGAATGGCCAGATGTCAGATGGTGGAGTCATCGCTCAGACGGAGTTCTACAGACAGCTCCAGAATGGCAGCTTGGGCTTTCCACCTGCGGAAGACAATGTGGCTGGTCTTCCTTTTGCAATCATATGTCTTTGTTAAATCAGAAATTAATGATTAATAATAGCATCTAGTTAACATAATTACATTTTTGACAAGAAATATGATGGACAGTGCTATACCTGGCTCAAGCTGAGCTCCTCCACATCTTCCTGGGTGGAAGGCCCAGGTTGTACGTCTGAAGCCTCAACTTAGGTGGAAGGAAGAGTGGAAGGAAGAGTGGAAAGAAGTGTTGATAGTGATGGCCTGTGCTCACTCTGGTCTGACAAAAAAAACGCAGTCTGTCATAGTACCAGAGCCCGGGGACATAAATGTCATCTGCTGCTGCTCCTGATCTCATGGAATCCTGGACCTTTCTGCGCTCCCTATTATATGTGCTCCTCAGGCCACCAATTTTGCACTTCAAATAGGTGATGTCTGCCGGGGGAATCACCGGCTTCACCAATTCCAAAAGTTGATCCAGCGCTGCCTTCCTCTTTATTTTGTTATTATAAAATGGGTGTTTCACTTGCCACAGACAGGGCAGCTCTCTACATGTATCAATAAAGTTGGGGAGGAAGTCATGGTCATTAAATGTATCCATTTTCTCTGCAAGACAAACCCTAGTGTCAGACTTGTTAGGAAATGTAGATTGTCTAGGGGTATTTTTAGATCCTCGATAACTCTGTATAAGGTGTACCTTGCAATCCCCACAGGCCTGTGAGATTAGCCCATTGAGACAATGATAAAAAACAATGACAATAGTCTCTCCAAGCAAATCTAAAAAGTTTATTCTGTCTCAATGAATATAAAAGGGGTTTTCAGAAAGCACAGCCCCCTGAACATTATTCAATATTATCCAATCAGATACAAAGACATTTTATGACGAAAGCGAAACTCAACGAAAATATTCATTAAAACGTAATTTGTGAGAAATCACGTGCTTTACAAGAAATGTGAAGTAACTTATGAGAAACGAATCTAGAAGGAAAGATAACAAAAACAATGAACAGCACTTGCATCTGTCTGTAAAACTGAGTACAGGATAAAACACAAAATGGAAACTGAATATTGTAAAATGGATGTGGTTAAGCTAAATATGCCTTCAATCCCCTTTTAGATCATATAAGATGATCTCTATATTCTATCCAGTGTTTTAGTACTTCTTTGGGATTGTGGCATAGATTGCCTGATGTTTCTTCATGTATGTCATGTAGGATAGAACCTTATCATCAGGAGATTGAATGCGTGCAATTATGCAGGTACAACACTTAAAACAGAGGTAAAGAATCAGAGCAAGGATAAATATCATAACAATTTCAAGGACAATGTGTTTTAACCATGAAAATACACTTCCAAACCCAAATCCTGCATTGTCAAATGGACTCCATGTTTTAGCAATGTCCCTAGCTTCCTGCTGGAGCTGGCTTACTTCTGTTCGGTGTTGTGCAATAATATCATAGTAGTCAGGCACCTTGGCACTTGTGTTAGAGATCCAAGTACAGCATTTGTAGTCCTCAGTCATTTCACATAAATCTCTGAGAGCTGCACTCATGCTTTCTATAGCTAACTCATGTAGTTCTAGCTGTTTTCTAATTGCTCTAGTTTCTATGTTTAACATAGCAATGTCGTCTGAATTCCTCTCCATTATCTCATCCAATATACTTGAATAATTGTTCAACCTTTTCATCATGTCTATACCCCATCCTGTCCAAGAAGGAAACCATGCCCAGGCCATATCTTGTTTATAGAACAATTCCCTTTTGTCACAGTATTTGAGGGGGTATCTGGGGTGTATACTGGCCTCTAGGGGATGTCCCCTTTTATCATCCCCTACCACTCCCATGACAGGTACCAAGGATGCAAGATAACACCATCCCTTAACATGGAGGGGAACCCAGGGATAACACACTTTCCCACAACATACATAGATACTTTGTCCCAGTGCAAGAGGTCTCTTAGCGACAATCTCGTGAGTGTACTTGTCCTATGTTGCGATTATAAATTGGTGGAATATATCACGTACGTTATCAGAGAGGGAGGAAAAGTTATGCAAAGTACGGTTTAGCTTTGGGTCAGATACTTGAAACAGTGAGCAGGCATCCTTGGATCTGCCCCTGCATTCTCACATGGAGATGTTAAATATTGACACAATATAAAATAACGATATGGTTGCGCTACTGAAAAAAAGAGAGAGAGGGTGTATAGCAGCCAGCATCAACAAAGTAGTGACAATGTGAACAGTGAAAAGAAAAAACAATGCAGCGCTATACATAAAAATCAACACAAATGTGACTATCAGCTGTGCAGCATGATAGTAATTAACTAAATATAAAAAATGCAGGAAGCCAAATACAATATTGTATTATTATAGTGAGTCCATGATCATATTAACGACCAATAACGTGAACATTATGGTCATATAAATGTTCAACAAAGGTGAGCACTATAAATGTAAGATGAGTGAGAGGTATCTCAAGGGTGCTACGTGGTTTCACAGAGGTGGTGTTCCAATACTCAGTATCCACAGCAAGGAATGAATGGAGCAAATACGCTTACCGGAACAGGTGGACACGTTTGCCGTACGGCTAGGTGTCATACAGGCTTAATTGATGCCCCAGTAGAAGGACCTCTAGTCCGAAACATGTCGGGTTGCGATTGATTTTTTGTTCCTGGTACCACGCTACTTTTTATTGTGATCTTTTATCTTGGCTGCTGTTATCTGGATTTTTACCCTATTTGGTTTAAAATAAACCTGCTTCTTTGGATTTAAGCACTATGTGGAGCCTTTTTTTCCTTTTCCATGTCCCCATGATGGCTTTGTGAAAGGTGCATTCCTCCTATATACACCTGTCGGAGAAGTGCGTACAACCAGACCTGGAACATCTGATGTCTTTAGGTCGTTTACCATTGCTACAAAGGAACCAGTGGAACCTGCCGTATATGCCTCCACAACAAACATCTATTTGGATCGATCGATCCTTAAGCCTGTATGACACCTAGCCGTACGGCAAACGTGTCCACCTGTTCCGGTAAGCGTATTTGCTCCATTCATTCTTTGCTGTGGATACTGAGTATTGGAACACCACCTCTGTGAAACCACATAGCACCCTTGAGATACCTCTCACTCATCTTACATTTATACTGCTTACCTTTGTTGAACATTTATATGACCATAATGTTCACGTTATTGGTCGTTAATATGATCACGGACTCACTATAATAATACAATATTGTATTTGGCTTCCTGCATTTTTTATATTTAGTTAATTACTATCATGCTGCACAGCTGATAGTCACATTTGTGATGTTAAATATTGACCTGCTACAAATGGAGGGGTTAGTCTGTGTCTCATTCCCTAAATTAAAACACCAATCAGGGGAATGACTTTTACCTGCTATTGGAAAGGTAACAGTGTTATTTATGTACAGAGTGGATATGTTAGTTAAGAAGACAGGAGGAGTCTCATTGAGGAAGGAGGAAATATTTAAAGGTACAGCCAAAAGGGGAATTCGGGCGGTGCTAGGATGTAATTTGTTACATATCCAACATTCTTCATACCCTGATTTTTGAGCATAAGCATACTTAAATTTTAGCAAAAGCATCTTATCAGTAAAACTAACTCCAATCTCTCTCTTTGCTCTAGCTTGTGCCACTGTAATGTTCTCTTGTGTGTGTGTGTTCCCACAGATACTTTTAATTACACCCACATCTTCAGGGTGGTAGATACAGTTAGTGATGATCCAGATGGGCAGGAACACTATCAGAGAGATCAGGATCAGGAGGCAAAATGCCTTGCCAGAAGTCTGTGGTGAAATAAGCGTGGTCATCTTCTCTGGCCGGACCTGCTTTCCTAGGAACTCCTCCTTCGTCTGCTTGGACTTCTGCTTGAGGGCCTCCTTTATCCAAGGTCTCCTTCCTGCTCCTGGGGCTTTGGGCAACCTTTTTTACTCAGCTGGCATGGATCCAGGACTGGCAGTTTTCCGCTAGGATGGCTGTTCCAGTCACTGCAACCACTGTGGTAGGAGGTCCAAAGGGATTATCTTGCTTCTTATTTCTGTTTAGCTGTTGGACCACCACGGTGTCTCCCACCTTGAAGGGGTGAGTAGCTTCCTGTGAAGAAAAAGGAGAGGTGCGAGCAACATTTCTTTCGACTGTATCCAATGTTTCAACCAGTTTTCTTACATATTCTTTCTGTATTAAGTCTAAATCTCCTTTTTCTATCATTAAAGGTGCTCTGGCCCATGGGGTGGGGAAAGGTCTACCCATCAAAACTTCAAAAGGTGAATACCCTGTTGTTTTGGAAGGGGTCATTCTTATTTCTGCCAGGACTGCTGGGAGGACCTTTTTTCCAGTTGGCAAAGGTTTCTCCTGTGGCCTTTCTTATCTTGTCTTTTATTGTTCTGTTCATTCTTTCTACTATCCCTGAGCTTTGAGGGTAGTAGGGAGTGTGAAACTTCCATTCTATCTTGAGAGTTTTTACCAAGTCCTGGCAGACCCTGGCCATGAAAGCTGGACCATTGTCTGAGTTTATTTGAAGTGGGCATCCCCCATTGAGGAATGATTTCCTGAGTGAGGATCTTCACTACTGTTTGTGCATCTTCTTTTGTGGTCACGAAAAGTTCGACCCATCTTGAGAACATGTCCACAATTACCAAAAGATATTCCTGTCTTTTGCCTAGTTTGGGCGTGTGTGAAGTCAAACTGCAAGTGTGTAAAAGGAGTTGTTGGATATATCAGGTGTTCATATTTGGCCTTGTGTGTGATGTTTGGATTGTTCCTGATACATGTAATGCATCTTGATACATAATCCTTTACCAGCAAGATGCATTCTGTGATATTAAAATCTCTACTCAGAAGATCAGCCGTGACCTGTATACCTGCGTGACCTATTCCATGGTACTGTGAGATGAAGAGTGATGCACTTGCAGCTGGTATACATGGTTTCCCTTCTTTGCAGAGAAGTCCAGTTTTTGGATCTTTCTGCACACCCTTTTTATCCCAGTCCCTTAATTCATAATTTGATGCATAATCCTGGAGATCTGCGAGTGACTGTTCAAATGGGGATAGGTCAGGTATCAGCATAGCCATTTGGATGTCTGCTGTCTGTGAGATAGCAGCTTGTTTAGCAGCAAGGTCAGCCAGAACATTTCCCCTGGCTATCTCTGTCTGTTGGCCTGTATGTGCTTTGCAATGTACTGTAGCCAGTGTTTTAGGTAGCTGGATAGCTTTTAGCAGTGACATTACCAAAGAAGAATGTGATATGTTCTTTCCATCTGCTGCCATGAAGCCACGCCTACTCCATATTACACCAAAGTCATGTACCACGCCGTACCCATACTTCGAGTCAGTGTAAATGTTACATCCTGACCTTCAAAGAGCTGACATGCTCTAGTGAGTACAATTAATTCAGCAGCCTGTGCTGATTGATATGGGATAGGCTTGGGCTCAAGTATAACATCTGGAAGCTGCACAACTGCATACCCTGCATGTGTGATCATTTGGCCTAAAGCAAGAACCATCTACAAAAACATTCTGTGTATCTGGTTGTGCTGTGGAAGATAAATCAGACCTGGGTGATGTGTCTTGGTGAATGAGGTTTATGCAGTCATGTTGTGGCACAACCTCATCCTGTTCTCCTTTTAATCCTAAAAGGGCGTTTAAAATTGGTGCTAGGCCTGCAGTGGGAGAAGCATATTTGATGTGCAATTTTGGATTGGACAGAAAAATCACCTCATATCCGCTCAACCTCTGAACAGACGTGTTGTGTATGTACATTTTTCTACAGGATTGACACATGGGTGGTGTGAAGTGTGGTGTCCTGTCCCAGAGCAAAAGAAGTGGCCATCTCAACCACCATTGCATAGGACGCTAGAGCTCTGAGACACACGGGCATGCCTTGAACCTGCACCGGGACCATCTTTGAGAAAAAAGCTACAGGGCGCAGCCTCCCACCATGTTCCTGAGCCAGTACTCCCGCAATGGTTCTGCAATTTTCCCTGGCAAACAAGTGAAACATCTTTGCCATATTCAGGGAGGCCAAGGCTCAGGCTGGTAACCATTGCACATTTCAGCATGGCAAAAGCATTTAACATTTCATCAGACCATTTTACAGTATCAGACATTTCAGAGAGGGTTGCTTGTCTCAATATATTGTCATAGAAAGAACAGTCAGGTATCCATTGGCGGCAGTAACCAATCATTCCAAGAAAGGTAAGCATGTCCTTCTTGGTAAGTGGGCAGGGCAGACCCACAAGAGTGGCAGCTCTTTTGTGACTGGCTTTCCTAACTCCCAGAGACAGCACAAACCTTAGGTACTCAACCTCCTGTTTATGCCATTGTAACTTTTTCTTAGACACTTTGTGACCACATACATGTAACCATTTCAATAAAGATAGGCTATCAGCTCGGCAGTCCTCCTCTGAAGAACTACAAATCAAAAGATCATCAACATACTGCAACAGTACAGAACCATGAGGGGCAGTCCAAGGCCCGAGGGTGGCTTGGAGTACTATAGAATAGACCACAGGTGAGTCTATGTAACCCTGTGGCATTCTACACCAGGTAAACTGGCGTTTTTAAAGCAAAATGCAAAGATTGGCTCCTCATCCACAGGGACGCTAAAAACCGCATTTAATAAATCAATCACTGAAAAATACTCTGTATCGGATGGTATGGCGGTAAGTATTGATGGCACATCAGGCACTATTGGAGCAATTGGTACCACTAGGCTATTGATGGCCCTTAGGTCTTGTACGAACCTATAGTCACCATTTGCCTTCTTTACCAGGTTAATGGGAGTATTGTAGGGCGAGACAATTTCCCTTAAGATTCCTTTCTTTAAGAAATCCTCAACTATTGGCTGTAAGCCATCCTCCTTTACTTTTGATATGGGGTATTGTCTGTGATATACAAGCTGGGCCCCTGGTTTTAAAGTGGCTTTGTAAGGTATACAAGCGATAAATCCCACATCCAGTGAATTTTCTGCCCAAACTGCCTGCTATATTCCTCCTTCAATCACACGGACATGTCAAGGACATGGATGGAAAAAGGGTGAGGATGTTTATCCTATCAGATTCTACATATAAACCTCCTTGCTTTGTGACTTTCATTGTAATTCCCAGTTTTCCTAGTAAATCTCTTCCCAAGAGATTCACCGGACAGCCAGGTATTATTCGGAAACAGTGTTGAATCACTGATCCCATTCCAGTCGGGTCAATGATTGTAAGGGGTGGTGTTTTAAAAGTTTTGGTCAGTACCACTTTATTCCCATTGAAGGCTCAGCATTTGTGACCTCTCCTCTATAAAAATCCTTGCTAATTGTACTACACGTAGCTCCAGTGTCTAGTACATATGTGGTTAATTTTGCATTCACATACAGTGAAATGATTGGCTGCTCTTGATAAGAGTGAGAGATAAGGGGAAATGCTGGGATACCACCTTCAGGGCAGCTTCATTGTTGTTGTTGATGTTGTTGCCAGGTCATGGGAAACTTTGCATTCAGTTGCTGTGAATTCTGCTGTTGTTGTGTACCGGAATTTTGTGGGGCTGCATGCGAGGCAGGGGGTCCTGTGTTAGTCAGTTCCTGTTCATAGTAAGGACACTGTATCTTCCAGTGTCCTGGGTCTCCACAATTGAAACACCCTCTTTGTCTCTGTGTGTAACTCCCTCTTTGTCCTTGCCCCCTCCCTCTGTATCCCCCTCCTCTGTTCTGTCCTCTTTTTTTATTAAAGTTTCCCCTTTGATTTCCTGAGAAATCATTTTGATAAAGTGTCTGCACTGGTGTTTGTTTAGGAATGACAAAACATCCTGCAGCATCCTTCTCTTTCAACTTCTTGCAAAAATCAGTTACAGTGCTCGTAGCCCAATCTGATATTTGCTGTCTTACTGTAAGTGCATGTTTAGGGCCAAGCTGGCTGAGGTATGACTGTATTAAGAGACTGTGCATGTTATCCTGGACACTAAGTCCTGCCTCTTGTGTCCAAACTTCTATAAATCTTTTCCAGAATTCTAACACAGATTCTGCTGGCTTTTATTTGCAAGCTACGGCTGTGGGTAGGGATTTTTTTTTTTAGTGAACACTCTCTTCATTTCAGACTCTACCTCTGTCCACATATTGACCCGCCCATCTTTGGTATTTAATTTGTAGTCTGCGGCTTTTGTGGTGGGGGCCTCTACTGTGTTAATAGTGGGCACTTTTGTCCAATCCCAAGGGGAGGTGGTCCCTACCAAATTGTCCATAATGAGCCTTATATCTTCTTGTGTGTAATTTCTGTCAGTGCAAGCTTTCTTTAGATAGCTTATAGCACATGCAGATGATGTGGTGGCATTGGCACAGTGTTTGATAATGCGGTTAATGTCCTCAATGTCAATAGGCTTCATTATCAAAACATCACCCACAGTCATAAATGGGAACTGTTGGGCAACTAGTTGTATGTTTTGTTCTCCTTCAAACTTGTCTTTCCCTGTTTCCACTACCTCTTTTTGCTACGTGTCCTCAAGTGATGAGGTCTTTCATGCAGCTTTTGATCTGGTTGTTGGGGGACTTATTACAGCTACGGCTGAACCTGGAGGCTGTGTAGGATCATGTGGGTGCTCAGTACCTGAGGTGGAAGAGACATCCACTGCCTGCTAGGGAGCAGACGGCGGTGGTCTTTGGGCTACGGGGCTTGCTGTTGGGCTTGTTGTGCTTGGGGGGGTTGTTGTGAAACAGTAGGCAGTGCCAGAGCTACTGCTGCAACCTGTTGTTGGGTGGTGTTCTATTTACTTGTGGACCTGTCGCTGAAATTGCGGCAAAAAATTCCATTTCCTCTTTCAAGAACAAGGAATATATTTGTTTATATGGCCCCCTTGCGGCTGTGGAATGTAAGGGGGAGGAGGCAGGGCACCTGGCACAGGCATTGAGAAGGTTGATTTAACCCTTTTCTCACAAGAATGTAATCCTGGAGCTTCTTTGTCCCTTAAATTAGGTGTCCTCTTTTTCTGCTTTTTATCTGTCCTTTCATACTAGTGGGGAGCATAAGTTAACCAGTTCTCTCCTCCCTTTCTCATATATGTCCATATGTATGGAAACAGCTCTTTATCTCCAAGGCACAAACCCTTTATCATATCCATATGGAACGTATCGTTCTCTCCATTACGGGGGAACAGACTACTGCTACCCATAGCCTTCGTCCATCCTGCCAAGTTGTCCACCCAGGGTTTAATGTACACATAGTCAGTTCCACACACATGCGCTACATAACTTTTACAATTTTCTCCGACATCCAGTGGTGGCGGGACATTTTTCCATTAACCCTTCCTATTATAACACAGTGCATATTTATAGATACTAAGTCTTCCTGTTTTTTTTTTTTTTTTCTTGGCAAAATGCCAATAGGCACTCCTTATGTTTGCCAAGTCCCTATTACACCCCATGATCTCCCCAATCAGGATCTGTGCACTTTCCGAGGTGAAATGCCCTGGATCCACAACATCACGATCATCTAAAAAGATAGAAACAAAAAAACACCATGTATTATAAATATGCCGGCATCCATCTCTTACCTGAGCCTGTGGTTGCAGACACTCACCTGTTGTGACAATTTCCACCACGTCTTTCTCCTCCTGCTCTGCTTGGCTTGGGTGGATTTCCCCTTCTTCCAGAGGTGAGGGGTTTGTGGTCTCCTCGGATGAGGGGTGTCCTCCGAGTCTTTTATCCCCTATGTAAAAAAAAATAGGTATACTTAGCACACAGATATTTCATGGCAGAAATAGGAATATGAAACATTGCTTGGAAGTGGGGTACAATTGGCTATTTTGGCAGAGTTCCAAGATGTAGAATTTTTAGTGTCCTTTGTCAAGCTTCAATACTTTACCTGTTTTGTACAAGCTTCACAGATGGAGACACCCCTATAGTATACACTGGAGCACCTGTGTGGGACCCCCTAATAAAAAGGGTGTTCTTGTGTCCCACACTAGTGCTCCAGCGTCCAGATGTGTAAACAGCTGCTGAGTGTCCTCTCCTTACACAGAATCTAGTTTGCATTTCATTCTAGTTACAAACCCATCTACACAATCAAATTATTTGCAGACAAGTAGGCCATAAAAAATGTGGGCAAATGCATATGGCCAAAACAATGGTGTTTTCTAGGCCGAACGAACAATGTTTCATACGAACGAATAATGTGCCCATGAACATGAAAGTTGCCATTTTAAACTGGATAACAGTTAAGAAAAGCACATGGAGCAGCATGAACGTACTGAACATAAAGAATAGGAACACAGCACAACTATTTATTTTTTTGCAGCACTCTCTGCATCTTTCTGTACTGCTCGTGCTCTCTTAATTTGAGGTCCGACCACCGCTTCCTGAGCTGATCTTTCAATCGTCGTACCCCAAAATTCCGGTGCAGACTCTTGACCACTTTCGCCATGATCTTGGCATTTTTGACATTGGGGTTGAGGTAAGGTCCATACTTCCCATCATAGTAGGCCTTCTTCAGGATGTCGACCATCTCCAACATCTCCCCAAAGGACATATTTGAGGCCTTAAATCGTCTCCTTTTGGATCGGGACGTTTCTGCCTCTGGCCTTTCCGCCTCCTCGTTGGTGTAATTATCAGACACCTGCTCTGACTCCGCCATGTGCTCTTCCCCCACTGCGCCAAACGAGAAGGGGCGGGAATAGACTAGCAAGAACGTCAGGGGCGGGTGGAGTTTCACGCATGCACAGTGTCCATAAAGCGTAACACGCTTGCATAGTACGTACGATCTGTGAGCGGAGGAAGGAGTAACGGAAGCACCGATCGTGATTGCAAAGGTAAGATTTAACATTGGGCCTATACTGCTTCTAGATTGAGGCCTGTATTTGCACAAGTTTAGAAGACTTTAGGATGACATTAGGGTTTGTCTTGTGTTGTGTCTTGCAGTGAGAATGGATATCTTGAAAGATAAGGACTTTATGCCAATCTTCATTGATATGTTCAGGGAGCTGCCCTGTCTATGGCAGATAAACCACCCTGATTATAAGAACCAAAGAGGAAGGCAGCGCTGGATAATTTGTTGGAATTTGTGAAGACGGTGATCACCACGGCAGACATCACCTATTTAAAGATCCTAATTGGTGGCCTGAGGAGCACTTATCTAAGGGAGCACAAGAAGGTCCAGGATTCCCAGAGATCAGGAGCTGCAGATGACATTTATGTCCCCAGGCTGTGGTACTATGACAGGCTGCATTTTCTGGCAGGTCAGACTGAACCCAGGCCAGCACTCTCCACTCTTCCTTCCATGCTTCCTTCCCCCCAGCTGAGGCTTCTGATGCCCAACCTGGGCCTTCCAGGCAGCAACATGTGGAGGAGCCCAGCTTGAGCCAGGTATAACATTCTTCTAAATATTGCTGGTTTTCCAATCAATGATGTTAAATATATGTTAGTTAAGATTGCTAATTTATGATTGTGATTGATGAAGCAAAAACTAAAACCATGTCCCTTTTTCATACACAGGGAAGTCTCAGGCAGGAGGTGGCTAAGCAGGCTGCCCGATACCCAGGTCCCTCCCCTACACCTTCAAAGAAAAAGTGGCAGGAAGAGGAGTGATCTGGAGGAGGCTGCCATAGGCCTCTTTTGGAAGGCTACAGAGGCCCTGAGAACCCCCCACACTGTGGAGGAGGACTTTGGTGGCCTAACTGCCTGCAGAATGATGCAGATGGAGGAGGGCCAATGACTCCTGTGTGAGTTCTTAATTTTGGAAGCTCTCAATAAGGGGTAGAGGGGCCAAATAACATGTGCTACCCACATTTGTGACCTCACACATAGTCCTCCTCCTCCTCATCCAGGTCCTCCTCCTCCTCCTCCTCCTCCAGGTCCTACTCCTCCTCCTCCACCTCCAGGTCCTACTCATCCTCCTCCAGGTCCTACTCCTCCTCCTGCCACATCTCCAACACCAGAGCCACAGCCGGGAATGAAGCGTGGAAGGAAGACCAGAGAGTGATGGCCTGGGTTCAGTCTGGTCTGGCAAAAGATACAGCCTCTTGTAGTACCACAGCCTGGGGAAACAGATGTCATCTGCTGCTTTCAGGATCTCTTGGACTTGTGGACCAGACTGCACTCCCTTAGATATGGACTCCTCAGGCCACCAATTTTGCTGTAAAATAATTGATGTCTGCCCTGGGGGTCCAAGGCTTCGCCAATTTATGATGTTTCTCCAGTGTTGCCTCCCTTTTTGTTTGGTTCTGAGCCCTTAATAAAGGAATTTTTGGTTCAATTATACTAGCCTATGTGTGTTTTCCTTCAAAAAGGACAGTTTGTTTGTGAGGATTCAGGTACATTTCAAAAATATAATGTGAAATTAACAAGGGACACCAACACCAAGCAATCTCCTTGAGATGAAATAATACAAGATAATAATGGTGTTGTGGTAACTTGACACACAAAACACACCCAAAAATATTATGGAGTAAAACCAATTAAAAAAAAAAAAAAAAAACATCAGCCTTGAAAAAAATACAAAGCCAAAAAAAAAATTAAAAAAACAAATTTGGTCAGATGTGACAAATCAAAATATATTAATGAAAGAAGTTTGTGAGAAGTCTGTGTGAATATGAGCAGCAAAACTACTTCATTCTTCTTACATTATAAAGAAGTAGAGAGTGCGCTGTATTACAGTAAAGGGGTTGTAAAGGTAATTTTTTTTTTCTTTAAAAATAACAAACATGTTATACTTACCTTCACTGTGCAGCTCGTTCTGCACAGAGTGGCCCCGAACCTGCTTTTCTGGGGTCCCCCGGCGGCTGTCTCAGCTCCTCCCCGCAATAACGAACCACCTTAATGCGAGCTCCCTCGCATGGTGGTTCGTTATTGCGGGTGCGCTCCCGTGATACAGCCGGCGGCTGTAGCCGCTCGCTGTATCACTTGGCCCCGCCCCCCGGCGCGCCGCGTCATTGGATGTGATTGACAGCAGCCCGAGCCAATGGCTGCGCTGCTTTCAATCTATCCACTATAGCCAATCAGCGACCAGGCTGATCGGCTGAATGGAGGTCGGGAACGAGCAGGCGAGTTTTTGAGGTGTCAGGTAAGTAAAACGGGGGGGGCTGGGGGCGGCGGTATTATCAAAAGTTTTTTCACCTTAATGCATAGAATGCATTAAGGTGAAAAAATGTATACCTTTACAACCCCTTTAATCCATTTTTTACATTGCAGCGTGACGAAAGTGCTCTATCCATTCTGAACGCTAATTTTACCAGACCGAGCTGTTCTGTCTCGGAATTTCTTCTGAGCATGCGTGGCACCTTGTGCGTCGGAATTGGCCACACACTGTCGGAATTGACGCGATCGGATTTTGTTGTCAGAAAATTCTATAGCCTGCTCTCAAACTTTGTGTGTCGGATAATCCGATGGAAAATGTCCGATGGAGCCCACACACGGTCGGAATTTCCGACAACAAGCTCCGATCGCACATTTTCCGTCGGAAAATCTGACCGTGTGTACGGGGCATTATTCTATGGACTTCTTCTCAAAGTCCTTAAAACCTTCCCAGGTTTATCTCGCTATTAACTCAGAACAGCCTTATTACTGCTTCTCAGAGCAGTTAAACTTAACTAAGTCTAAAAAATTAATTACAGGTCCCTTTAAAGGAATTGATCCCTAAATAAATCACGGCAAGAGAAAAATAGATATAAATTTAGCTCATCGGACGTATTATGATCGATCGTGGAGACAAGCCCCCAACTGTTAGGAAATGTAGATTGTCTAGGGGTATTTTTAGACCCTCAATAACTCTGCATAAGGTGTACCTTGCAATCCCCACAGGCCTGTGAGATTAGCCCATTGAGACAATGATAAAAAACAATGACAATAGTTTCTCCGAGCAAATCTAAAAAGTTTGTTCTGTCTCAATGAATATAAAGGGGGCTTTCAGAAAGCACAGCCCCCTGAACATTATTCAGTATTATCCAATCAGATACAAAGACATTTTATGACGAAAACAAAACTCAACAAAAATATTCATTACAACATAATTTCTGAGAAATGACGTGCTTTACAAGAAATGTGAAGTAACTTATGAGAAATTAATCTAGAAGGAAAGATAAGAAAAACGATGAACAGTAGATGCAGCTGTCTATAAAATAGAGTACAGGATAAAACACAAAATGGAAACTGAATATTGTAAAATGGATGTGGTTAAGCTAAATATGCCATCAAGGCTAAATTCTCCTAATCTTGTCCCAATATAGGCCTCAATCTATAAGCAGCATAGGCCACTAACCACTGATGCCCCAAGTTAAAATGGTACCTTCGTTTGCACGATCTGCGCTTACGCTACTCCGTCCTCCGCTCACAGATCATACATACGGCGCACGCGTATTACGCTTTATCTACACTGCACATGCGTGAAACTCCGCCCCTGACCTTCTTTCTAGTATATTTCCCGCCCCTTCTCTTTCGGCGAAGTGAGAGAGCACATGGCGGAGAGACAACAGGTACATGATATTATCAGCACCGAAGAGGATGAGGAAAGCCTGGAGCCACAAATGTCCCGATCCAGGAGGAGATTTAAGGCGTCAAATATGTCCTTTGTAGAGATGGTGGAGATGGTGGTCATCTTGAAGAGGGCCGACTATGATAGGAAATATGGACAACCCAAATGTGAGAAAGGCCAAGATCATGACTAAAGTTATCAGAAGTCTGCAGAAGAATTTTGGGGCACGACGATCCAAGGAGCAATTGAGGAAACACTGGTCAGACCTCAAATTGAGGGAGCAGGATCAGTACAGAAGGATCAAGAGAGTGATGCAAAAAAAGTAAGTATTTTGTTGTGTGTTCCAATTATTATTACTTGCAAACTTAATTCAGTGTAAGGAGAGGACACTCAACAGCTGTTTGCACATGAAAAACAATAGACAGTAGTAGCCAAAAATGTTCGGGACAAGCATGAAAAATGCTGGGTTCAGAATGATGGTCTTTTCTATTTGTTAACATTCAATTTGCCACAGTCATGAGCTCAAAATTGTGTGTGATTGATAACCAAAAAACTAAAACTATGTACCATTTTCATACACAGGAAAGTCTCAGCCAGGAGGAGGCCGTGGAAAGTGGCACCTAGAAGGTGGAGGAGGAAAGTGGCAGCCAGGAGGTGGCCAAGGGAAAGTGGCAGCCAGGAGGTGGCCGGCCCAGTAGCCTGACCGAATCGCAGGTTACTCCCCTCCGCCTTCCAACAAAACGGCCCAGGAAGGGGAGGAACGTGGAGGAGTCAGTGCTTGGTTTGATTCGGCAGGCTAATGCGGTCCTCACAAACACCCCTAATGTCCAGGAGGCCTTTGCATGTATGATGGCCAGTAAGATGCAGGAAATGAAGGTGGGCCAACGCCTCATCAGTGAGGAGCTCATATTTCAGGTCCTAAATAAGGGGGTGAGGGGCGAACTCACCAAGAAAAGTCACGTATGTGAGTTGGACCATACTCCTCCTCCACCTACTCCACCTCCTGCCACAACTCCAACACCACAGCCGCAGCCTGGAAGGAAGCATGCAAGGAAGTCTTGAGAGCGATGGCCTGGGTTCAGTCTGGTCTGGCAAAAGACGCAGGCTGTTGTATGACCACAGCCTCGGGACATATATGTCATCTGCTGCTGTTCCTGATCTCTAGGAGTCCTGGACCGTATTGTGCTCCCTATTAAATGGACTCCTCAGGCTACCAATTTTGCCTGTCAAATAATTGATGTCTGCCCTAGGGTACAAAGGCTTTGCTAATTTCATCAGTTTATCCAGCATTTCCTTCCTCTTTATTTTGTTATGACCCCTAATAAATTTCTAATTTTTTTTTTTTAAATCCTTGTCTTTGTGTTTTACTTCAAAAAGGACAGTTTGTTTGTGAGTAGGCAGGTACATTTCAAAAATACAATGTCAAATTAACAAGGAACACCAACACCAACCAACCTCTTAAAAATACAAGATAATAATGGTGTTGTGGTAACTTGACACAAAACGGCAAAAAATATTATGGAGATCACAAGAAAAAAAAATCAGGAGATCTTGATTAAAAAAAAAGTAGATCACTATAAAAAAAAAATTATAAACATTATTCTGGAGAGCTGGTGATAAAAAAAAATAAAGATTATTCAGGAGATCACAAGAAATAATAAAGAAATCAGTTTGTCAGAACTCTGTGTGACTATCAGCAACAAAACAACTTCATTATTCTAGCATTATAAAGAAGAAGAGAATGCGCTACACTGAAATATTTAAAAATTTGCAGCGTGACAAATCTGTTATCTCTATTACGAACGCTAGTTTTACCAGACCGAGTGCTTCCGTCTTGTACTTGATTCTGAGCATGCGTGGAATTTTGAGTGTTGGAATTTTGTATACACGCTCGGAATTTCCAACAACAAACTTTTTTGTCGGAAAATTTGAGAACCTACTTTCAAACAGTTGTTGTCGGAAAATCTGACAGCAAATGTCCAATGGAGCCTACACACGGTCGGAATTTCCGACAACACGCTCACATCGAACATTTCCCGTTGGAAATTCCGATCATTTGTACGCAGCATAAGACTGAAAACTGAGCGATCAAACACAGCTGGTCGCTCGGTCGGTTCTCTGTGCTCTGTTCGGTCTTTTTTTTCATTTATATAATAAAAAATGAAAAACCCAGTGGTGATGAAATACTACCAAAAGAAAGTTCTATTTGCATGAAAATAAATTATATAAATTGAATTTTAGTACAGTGTTGCATGACAGTGCAATTGCCATTTAAATTGGCACAGTGCTGAATAGCAGAAAATGGTCTGGTCGTGAAGGGAGTAAAACCTTCCAGTGGTCAAGTGGTTAAGGTAGAACTCACTGGGTTTCTTTGGGGGGTGGGGGGTGGTGGTTAGAAAGAATGGTGAGAGGGTCAGAGCCTTGGTCAGGTTTTTATTGCCATCTGTGTCCCCCTTTTTTGGTGACCATTGCTGCTAGAATTACAAACAAAAGAAAATCCCAAATTCTGACACCAGAACAGAAATCTTCAAATGGGTACAGTATTTCCTTTGATTTGGAGAGATTTCACCTCACTTACAGTTGCATCTATAAAACAGGGGGTGAAGGGAAATAACCCCAAAGCGACACAGGTGACAAACAATGAAAGTGGTCATCCGTTCCCTACTCTAAAATAAAATAAAATGTTTGAACTATAGATATTTGGATACAAAATAGAAAAGATTAAAGTTCCACCTTAAATTTTACCCAGTTCTCTATTCAGACCCAGGTAAGGAATATAAAGAAACAAAACATTCCCTCACACATTACATTCTGTGTGTGCATCTTATGAAATAATCATAACAATAAAAGTTAGGAATATGTTATTTTTGTTTTGTTGTAGTTAAATTATACGAAGCAGACACAATAAAAGTCGAACTTTTAAGGAATAAGAAGCACAATAAAAATCTAATATTCCACTCATATATTTTATGCAGTCGGGAAAATATATTGTTCTAGCGCGAGTCAGGGGAAAATACATTAAGTGCCAGATCTCTCACAAAACTAAAATATGATATGTCACCTGCAGATAAAATATGTATATGTTTTCCTCCAGTCTGTCTGAACTGAAATTCTATAATTTCCTCTAATCAAGTATATTTTATTTTTATTTCTTGGATTAACTGACCTGAAAGTTTCACTTTGATACAGATTAAGATATACATCAATAAAACTATTTTTGTGACACGTTCAAAAATTATTAAATATTTATACACCGTGCCACAAGGAAGATTATATAGATTTGTCACACTAGAAAGAGATGTGCACTGTACAGGGACAAAATTACAGTTTAATATGCAGGTAAAAGTCATAATAATAATTTAAGGATACATTTTAATCTAAGCAATCCTGATAATGCTCCAAAATTTATCTGCAATACTTCAGCTATAGAAACAGACAAAATGATCTCTGCTCCTCTACTTGTTACAAAATTTTTATTTAAAGTTAAACTCCAAGAAAACAGCTCAATACACAGTTTGAAGCTGTTTTACCTTCCAAATGATCTATATTCCTGTCCAGGCAGACTGCACAGCCAGGTCGGTGACTGGACTTTTCCCTGTTGCAATAAGCAATAAAACGATGTTATTTCTTACCCCTAGTCTTTGATTGGACAGTAAAAAAGCAGCAGCAGGCTGATAAGTGCATTACTTAGTTCTCCCCTTCTATCATCATGTTCCTAATCCTTATTAGTCTGATTTAATTAACTGATATCAAGTCAAACTCTTAAGACCTCTTAAGGGTCTGAAGACCCTTAAAGCGGAGTTACGGGCCCCCACGAGAACAATACTGTAGCTGCTGACTTTTAATAGTAGGACACTTACCTGTTCAGGGTTCCCGCGATGTCGGCACCCCAACCAATTTTTGTATCGGCTCTCGGGTGCTGCCACCGCCATTCGTAGTAAGGGAACCCGGCAGTGAAGCCTTTTGGCTTCACAGCTGGTTCCCCACTGTGCATGCGCGAAGCATGCTGCACTTTCTAACTGGCCCAGCGGTGGAGGAAGTAGGAGGTGGGCTGAACTTTCATGGGGCAGCATTGTGGCTCTGTCTCCCGAAAGTGGGGACAGGTACCTGTCAAAAACAGGTACTTGTTCCCCCCTCCCTGTTGTTATATGTTGGCTGATTTATGTAGGATATTATATTATTATATATGTGTGTATACATACACACACATATATATTTTATATATATATATATATTTCTTTTTTTTTTCTTTTTTTTTTTAATATATATGTGTGTATACATACACACACATACAGTACTATATTGACATATTGGCCAGACCAGAATTGGTCCAAGCCAACTAAATTTTTACATATCAAAAGGACAGCTGATGACCCTTTGCTATGTTACTCTTATGCAAGTCTACCTAGGTATGTAAGGAATGAACTGTTAATCCAATTGAACATTTCAAAGGGTACATTGTTTACATACTTAGGGATGATAAAGGGCCATAGAAGAAGTATTTTTTTATGGTAATTAGACTTGAGGGGGTATTCATGGAATTGGTGGCTTGTTTACCTTGTAAACACTAATGTGAGGCTATTGCCAGTAATTACAAGTAGAGTCTTTTCACCTTGATTAACAATAAGATCAAAAAGTAGCAGAACCCCCCCCCCAGTGTAAGACTAGTATTTCAGGGGGACGCTTCAAGCTGGCAGTCATTCATTCATTCTTTCTTTCTCCATCAAGAGATGAGGGCACGAGTCTAGATATAATCTAGGACAAATGGGACTCTGAAGGCTACTGTTGGTTGTCATATTTACTCTGTTGGATTTTGTCATCTCTTGCAAGTATTGTGTGAACTTTGGCATACTAGCACATTATGAAATACTTACCTTAGAACGAAGCCCTCCAGTGGCGCACTGTGACCGCTGTCAGGGCTTCCATTTTCCCCCGGGCTTCCTTCCCGATTTGCGGACTCCGGCTGTGTGAGTGGCCGGAGCAGCAATAACGTCACGATATGCACCAGTGCAGAGCGCATGCACCAGTGACATCACCGCCTGCATCCAGTGTGAATATTGCCTAAACAATGCGTGTTTAGGAGATGTTCATTTTACTTACAGTTAAGCCTTATTATAGGCTTACCTGTAAGTAAAAATCACAAAGTGGATTTTACTGCCACTTTAAGAACAGCTGGAATAGTACAAGCAGACTGGAAAGAAGCAAACATAGTACTAAAATTCAAAAAAGGGATAAGATACATTATATGCCTGGAAACTACACACTAATCAGCCTAACATCAATAGTATGTAAACTACTGGAAAGAATTATTAGGGATCATATGCAAGAATTTGTTTATGAAAGTAGAATCATTAATAGTAACCAACATGGATTTATGAAAGCCCATATTGCCAGACCAATCTTTTAACATTCTATAAGAAGGTAAGCTTGGATAGACTGTGGTCGTAGTGCATCTAGGTTTTGCTAAGGCATTTGATACAGTACCCCAAATGATTAATTTGCAATTTAGGATCTTTTGGCATTGATGATATTGTATGTACATGGATAGAAAACTGGTTACAAGCATGCATCCAGAGGGTGGTGATTAATGGAATATTTTCAAATGGTTTACAGTTCTGAGTAGAGTACCCAAGGGCTCTGTCCTGAGACTAATCCTGTTTAACTTGTTCATAAATGATGTAGAGGTTGGAATAATTTAATCTAAGTGTTTGCTGATGATACAACGTTAAGAAGGGCAAAAACCTCACAACAGGATATAGCAAATTTACATGAACACCTAGGTAAAAGAGACGGGTGGGCAGCTGAAGTTCAATGTAGGGAAATGTAAAGTAATGCATTTGGCAAGAACTAATGGGGGCATCGAGGATGTAAAAGATCTGGAGGTCTTAGTAGATCACAGATTCAGCAATAGCCTGTAAAGCCAAGCTGCAGCAAACTATTAGCATGCATTAAGAAGCCTATTTACTCAGAAGATAAAACTAAAATTCTACCACTTTGCAAAACTCTGGTTAGGCCACATCTTGTATAGGTGGTCCAGTTTGGTCACTAATCTTCAGGAAGGATGTTGTTAAACTAGAGCGCATCCAGGGAAAGCCAACAAATCTAGTAAGGGGGCTGGAGAACCTCAGTTGTGACTGAGGAACAACTACAAATAATAAACATATTCTCCCTGGAGAAGATACGCTTAAAGTGATTGTAAAGTCTCCTTTTTTTCTATTAAAAAAAACAAACATGTTATGCTTACCTGCTGTATGCAGTGGCTTTGCAATGGGCAGCCCCGAACCTCCTCTGCTCGGGTCCCTGGCTGGAGCTCCTGGCCCCTTCCCCCTGTTGAGTGACCCCACAGCAAGCAGCTTGCTATGGGGGCACCCAAGCCAAGCTGCAGCTCCGTGTATCCATTCAGACACGGAGCCGCAGTCCGTCCACCCCCTCTCTCCTGATTGGCTAACTGAGTTTGATTGACAGCAGCAGGAGCCAATGGCACTGCTGCTTTGTCTCAACCAATTAGGAGGGAGAACTGAGGCACTCGTGGACATCGCTGGATAGAGATGGGGTAAGTATTAGGGAGGCTGCTGCACAGCCTTTACAACCACTTTAAGAATGGATATGATTTCAAAGCTTTAAATGGTAACTGTATCATTGGGAGAAAACTTTTTAATCTTATGACTCTAATGCCCTGTACACACAATCGGACTTTCTGACAGAAAATGTACGATCAGAGCTTGTTGTTGGAAATTCCAACCGTGTGTAGGCTCCATTGGATTTTTCCATCGGAATTTCCGACACACAAAGTTTGAGAGCTGGATCGAAAATTTTTCGACAACAAAATCCGTTCGCGTAAATTCTGATCGTGTGTACACAATTCTGATGCACAAAGTTTCACACATGCTTGGAATCAAGCAGAAGAGCTGCACTGGCTATTGAACTTCATTTTTCTCGGCTCGTCGTACGTGTTGTAGGTCACCACGTTCTTGACGTTCGAAAACTCCGACAACTTTGTGCGACCGTGTGTATGCAAGACAAGTTTGAGCCAACATCCGTCGGAAAAAATCTGATGGATTTTGTTGTCGCAATGTCCAATCATGTGTACAGGGCAAAAAGAAGACAAGCAGCTGCACAATAAAGTTGGGCGAGAAGTGGTTCAATCCTAAACTGCATAAGGGGTTCTTTACTGTTAGAGAGTTTAAGATGTGGAACTTCATTCCACTGTTGGTTTTGTCAGATGGTAGTTTAGTTAAATTTGAAAAAACTTTTAGATGTGTTTGTTAGTGAATGCAATGTACAAGGATATGAAAAATGGTAGTGACATACACGCACACACACTCAAGTTGAACTGGATGGACAAGCGTCTTTATTCAACCTTACCACCTATGCAACTACCTAACTATATGTAAAACAGCACTGACTGCAAGTATACAAGCTGAACAGCAGTAAAACAGTAGTACAGAAACTAACACCCTCGCTTGGCACAATGGGCAATATATATATTACTACACAGATATATTTAGGGATGGATGGTTAAAATAAAAAGTCAAAAGAATAGACGGGTGAATGGCTGGACCAATGGACAGAAGGAAGATCAGATGGACAGAAAGACGGATGGATAGATGGGCTAATCATAGATAGATAGAATGATTTTTAGAATGATGGATAGAAAGACAGAAAAAAAAAATGGACAGATGGTCTTATCATAGATAGATACATAGATAGATGGAATGATTTATGGATGGATAGAAAAGCAGAAGAAGAAGTGGACAGATAGATGAATCAACCTTTCATAGATAGATTAGATAAGTAGATTTCACTCTGTAATGCCCCGTACACACTATCGGACTTTCCGACAACAAAACCGTGGATTTTTGTTCGAAGGATGTTGGCTCCAACTTGTCTTGCATACACACAGTCACACAAATGTTGGCCAACAATTATGAACGTAGTGACGTACAAGACGTACGTGATGTCTCCATTACGAATGCTAGTTTTACAAGATTGAGCGCTTCCGTCTCGTACTTGATTCCGAGCATGCGTGGACTTTTGTCCGACGGACTTGTGTACACGCGATCGGAAAGTCCGACAACAAGTATTTGTTGGCGGGAAATTTGAGAACCTGCTAGCCAACATTTGATGGCGGAAAGTCCGCCAACAAATGTTCGATGGAGCATAGACACGGTCGGACTTTCTGCCAACAAGCTCACATCCAACATTTGTTGTCAGAAAATCGGATCGTGTGTACGCGGCATAAGGGTTCAGCGTCAGCTCAGATGTGTGTGTGTGCATACTAAATTTTTAATACAAAACAGCCAACAATGTACTGTACATAGGTTTACAGTTATTTGATTTGCAGCAGTTGGTGTTATACTATATTATTTTCTCTTTGATGCGCCAAATAATAGCATTTATTATGAAGACAATTCTTTGACTTTGTTGATTTATATTTATTAGGGAGACTAAATTCCTGTCTGTGTTTTTTTGCATGTATTATAGAAAGTAAATCTCTGTCTGTGTTGTTTTACATTTATTACTGAGATGAAAGTTTCTGTGCACGTTGACTTGGGTAAAACAAATACTTAAAGTTTTGAAGTAAAAATTAGGACAAAAATAAGTACATTTTAAATTAAGCCGTTCCAGATTTCCAAATGAATGAAAACTTGGTCGATTTCCTGTCTGCTACACCTGAGACCCATCAAACAATGGAAAACAATTTGTTCAAAGCTGCAACTGTCATTCTCTATTACTGCCAATACCCATGAAGGGCCGATTCTTTTCCAGCCTCCTCTGCTGCAGAAAAACAAAGTTCCTATTTTATATGACAGTTGTGGACATTGGAATAATACACAATATAACCCAATCAATAGAGTGTAAAATATCTGAGCGTCAAAGACAGATGTTCAGAAATGATCAGGCTTCTACATGGAATTATGATTACGACATAGAGGGAGAGATTAAAAAAATCAGCTAGTTGGGGAAATATAATGAGATTAACTATTTCATGGCTGCCTGCGGTACGGTTGTGTCATAAAGAAACACTTGAGTCTCTGAACTTACAGATAAAACACGGACTATGCAGCATTTGGGGGGTAAAAATATGCATGCATCACACATACTAGGGGGAGTACAACTGGAGGAATCAATAGCGGAGAAGGATCTGGGTGTTCTGGTATATCATAAGCTTAATAACAATATGCAATGCCAAGCTGCTGTTTCCTAAGTGAGCAAAATCCTTTCTTGTATTAAAAGATGTATGGACTGCAGAGAGAGAGATATTATTTTACCCCTATACCAATCATTAGTAAGACCTCATCTGGAATACGCAGTTCGGTTTTGAATGTATACGTATGATCAACATATTATGCATGCATATTATGGCAGACCTACCTTTCAAAGTGCTCTACTCCAGTGATGCATTGGCAGGGCCGGCACTACCATTTGGTGAACTAGGCAGCTGCCTCAGGTGCAGCCGCGGCCCCTGGTGTTCCTACTCACCACTGGCTTCTGGGGGCAGGTAGGATGGTGGGTTTTGGGGAGTCTCCGGACGCTGCTGGTCTCCTCCCCTTCCTCCAACATCTAATTCTGGCTCCACTGAGAAGAGGAATCCCTGAACACAGAGGATGGTGGGAGATCTCTGGAGAGGGGGCGGAACACGGGGAGGTATCAAAAGAGGAGAGATGAATAAAGAGGCCAGACACCGATTATCTGTACTCTGCTATGTACATGCCCATCTCTCCTCCCCCCAGCACAGCTCTTCCCACCACTCTCCGCACAGCTCCTCCCATTCTCTCATACCATCCAGACTACAAACACCGATAATCATCACATCCTTCTACAGGTGGGACAAACTGGAAGGGGTGGGTTAGAACGTAAGAGGTGGGAGGTGTCGAGAGAGAGCTGGACTCAAAATCACATGACTAAAAATGTGGGAGGAGTGAAGGATCAGGGGGAAAAATTGGCTCTCCATTGTTGAAAAATTAGGTTTGTGTGAAGGCAGGAAAAGGGACAGAGAACCAACTGTTCAATCATAGACTTGGACCCCTCCCACTCTTCAACTAATCAAACTGTGCTAGGGGAGGAAAGATGGGCATGTACATAGCAGAGTGCAGATAATCGGTGTCTGGCCTCTTCATCTCTCCTCTTTGGATACCTTCCCCCCCTCTCGCCCCCTCCCCAGAGATCTCCCACCATCTGCTGTGTTCAGGGATTCCTCTTCTCAGTGGAGGCAGAATTAGATGTCGGAGGAAGGGGAGGAGACCAGCAGCGCCCCGGGGACTCCCCAACGCCTACCATCCTACTTGCCTCCAGAAGCCAGTGGAGAGTTGGAAAGTAAAAGGTGGGAGTGCTGAGCCCTAGGCAGCTGCCTAGTTCACCTAACAGTAGCGCCAGCCCTGCCAATGCATCACTGGAGTAGAGCACTTTGAAAGGTAAGTCTGCCATAATATGCATGCATAATATGCTGATCATACATATGCATTATAGACCCAGATCACTTTTAAAGAATAGCCCTGGACCTGTTAAACAACACAGAAACAAGCTTGTGGCTACCACTGCTGTCATAAGCTTGTTCTAACCTCTTCAAGCTCTGGGCGTACTAGACATGTCCAAAAAGAGGTAATAACAACACAGGATATAGAAGATGGATTGGGGGCAATCTGTTTATTGGAAGGCCATAGGAAACAGTTCTACAATAGTCAAGCTAAATACAAAGAAGCATACATTTTCTTGTGGAAAAATAAAGGTTGTAAAGTGTTCAATAAAGACATAGGAATATGTTGAGGGTCCCTGGCCAGCAGAAAATCGGAAAAAGTCTTACCAGCTATCAAATAATTCTAGCCAGCAAGTTGGTCTGGTGTGTTCCATTAATACACTCAAGTATTTTCTTGTTAAATGTTCATGTTTGACCAGAGGATGACTTTAATATTGAATATATATGTCTTTTCCTTGGATCTCTGCATTTGATTTTGAAATCTCTTAATATTGTGCATAACACAAGGGGTTTCATTTAAATACATCATTATAAAAATAAATGATAATATAATTGATTTTTGTCTTCCTTAGAAGCTAATATTGTGAACTCCATTAGTTCATACAATCCTGTTAACCTCAAAGAATCTTTTATGCGACAGTTACATGCTACATGACATTGCTGTTAAAAGAAAGTAACATAGCAGTCACTTGGTCACAGAATACATGTAAATAGAAGTTGAAAGAACAATTTCATGTTGACAGTCACTGGGGTAATTGCCATCATAAATATCATATTAATATAATTATATTCAGGGTCTCTATTCACTCACTCTGCATATTGACGTGAAATATGTAAATTCAGTTAACACTGCGTACGTAGGTCATAAAATATACAGTAGCTAAATCACTAATCATTTTTATGTGGGCTAGAGAAGATGTGATATTATCCATGAAGTATGAAAATGAATCTTTTTCCAATGTATCTATAGTATGTTTTCTGATTTGTTGGGTATACAAATAAGTATGATCAGTTTAAAGCTAAACTCCAGCAAATATAAAAGACACAAATTAATGCAGCTCTGTAATCAATATTACATAATAAAGTGTGTTTTTAAATGCAACCAGTTTGAGTACAGCGGAGCTCACACTAGGAAGAAGGAGAAGCAGCACAAGAAGCCAATCAGTTGTGCTGCAGTGCTCCTGCGCTGATAAGGAACACAGTGACAGGAGAGAAGAACCCAGGAAAGCTTCTGCTCTCATGTACATTGCTGGATCCAGATGAGGATCAGGTAAGTATACGGGGAGGGCATAGAATGCATTAAGGTAAAAAACCTTCAGCCTTTAGAACCACTTCAATACATTTTATGCATTAAGATAAAAAACTTACTGCCCCCCTCCCATACTTACGTGGGCCCGATCTCCATCCAGAGATGTGCATGAGAGCAGAGAGACCCTCTCTGCTTTCTCTATCCTCATTGACTCGGACCCACCCACACGAGGGTAAGTATGACCTGTTTGTTATTTTAAAGAAAAAAAAATACATTTAGAATCACATTTCTATGTATATCTTAATTGGTGTCTATTTTAATAAAGATAAGTACTAAACATGTGATGGTAAAGAATCCTGATTATCTTCCACTCTCAGTTTCATTATAGCACTATGAAATGTAATCTTTTTGCTAAAAGAAAACAATGCTGTTTGCATAAAAAAAATGAATAGTGGTTTTGTATATTTTTCTTTCTGCATTTATACATTTATAAAAAAGTCCTTTTCTTTAGCCATGTCAATATAAAATATAACATTTTTATATACAGCCCACAGGTGGAGCAGTTTTTTTAGGTTTTCTCTACTTTTTGCTGTTTAAAGAGCTCAATACCGCAAGCTAAAACACAATTTAGAAGGAACATGTGAACAGTCATTCTTCCTTCCCTTTCTTTCTCACCCCCTCTTTTGATCCATAGGGGGATTCAGACAGACACAGAACCAGATCAGATACAAGACACAGCTTCTGCTGGCGATGGTCCTCCTCAACACCAATCCAGTGGGCCTTCCTTGTCTAGCTTTGAGCAGGAAACGCCAGTGAGCGCTGTGCGGGACAGCTAGGAATGATTCCTCCCCAGCAGAGCAGCGATTGGTGGCACTAGAAGCAGGAGATATAAATATTCAGTCATAGGTCTGCGCAGCCTATTGTATTAGGGTGTGCATCCCAAAGCTCATACACATGCCTTTCTCTGCAGCCTCAGCTGCACTGGACAGTGAATGAATGGGAAGTGCTTTGTGCTGAGCAGCTTCCTGTTCATTCACATACTGAAGCTTAGCAGACACAGTTTACTATGCTTCAGTTATGAATGAACACAGTTAGTGTGTTCATTTAGAAATGGAGGGATAGAGGGGGCTAGTAAATGACATATTTACTAGCCCCTTCACCCATTCTCTATTCTGAACCCCCCCCCCCCACAGCAGCCAGGATGAGGAGAGGAGGGAATCCAGCATCACTGCTGGAGGAAAAGGTGCAACACGGGGGGAAGCCTGGGCAGTAGGGGATTCTGCACACCCGGCACACCCCCTGCATACGCCTATGTATTCAGTTATGTGTATTGGCCATTCGTTAATGGCACCCCAAAGCAGCTTCAAAACGCAAATGCACTGCAGTGCACATCAGCGCCTATTTTTCATGCTTTCATGTGTGTTGCAGCAAGGTACAACATGTGTCAATGCACAAAAATGTGTGCACCATAGTTCACTCTGTTGAGATGTGAATGGACCCATGTAATCTTTTTTTCAGTTAACAACTTCTTTTTTAATTTTAATTTGAAGTCAGAGTCACTTAAAGCTTATATGGAATTTTAGTTACTGAGTTTAGATCTGCTCGAGATTGATAACAATATAAATGTGACTATATGTGAATATAAATGTGACTACATTTATACATAGAAAACAATTAAAAATTAAAAGATACATAAAATACTACCTTCTGGTAAACTTTACATTTTATTCAAGATGTAGGAACTCACTGAAGATAGATGATTATTTCTCTTGTAAAGGTCAGCACAGAGGAAAAAGAAATATTCTTTTGAAATGATTTTCAACATAACATTTTGGAATGAAATTAGAAAACTGAACTTTTAATTGAAGTTGAACTTCAGTCAGGTTAAATAAATCTCAGTTTTCTTACATTATACTATATCCTTTATTTATTAAGCTGCAGCAAAACTTAAAATCAGTTATGCAAATCCCTTCACATTAGCTGAATACAGAGCTGAATAAGGGTTCATTCACACCAGATGCACTGGGGTTCGTTTGTAAATGCATTCCCAGCATATGGCAACTAAAAAGTAATGGTTCTCCATGAATGCACACAGTGCATTGCATTGCGTTTACCCAGCGCTGAAAAAAGTATGGTATGCACTTCTTTTTTCAGTGCAAACATGGTGCATTCAAATGCATGCAAGTGCACATAAATATGCATAAACGCAGAGCACTGCAAGGCAAGTCAAGACAAACAAGGTGAAAAAAAACAAACGCAACACATGTAAAACACATGCCAACACATGTAAAACACATGCCAACACATGTAAAACACATGCCAACACATTGCAACGCCTTACAGAAAACACAACACAGCACAACACGCATGCATTAACGCATGTCTTGTCATGTGAATGAGTCCTTAAAGTGCATTGTAGCTAGTGGCTATTATGTTATCCAGGGCTTCCAGAAGCAGAAAGAATTTTTGTGCTTGGAAATGTTAAATTTTTTACTGAGTGTTTCTTTAACCTTTCAAAGAGGGTGGGTTTTAACGCCCACATGCTGCATAAATATATATATATATATACAATACAGTGGGGACAGAAAGTATTCAGACCCCCATAACTTTTTCACTCTTTGTTATATTGCCGCCATTTGCTAAAATCATTTAAGTTCATTTTTTTTCCTCATTAATGTACACACAGCACCCCATATTGACAGAATAACACAGAATTGTTGACATTTTTGCAGATTTATTAAAAAAGAAAAACTGAAATATCACATGGTCCTAAGTATTCAGACCCTTTGCTCAGTATTTAGTAGAAGCACCCTTTTGATCTAATAAAGCCATGAGTCTTTTTGGGAAAGATGCAACAAGTTTTTCACTCCTGGATTTGGGGATCCTCTGCCATTCCACCTTGCAGATCCTCTCCAGTTCTGTCAGGTTGGATTGTAAACATTGGTGGACAGCCATTTTTAGGTCTCTCCAGAGATGCTCAATTGGGTTTAATTCAGGGCTCTGGCTGGGCCATTCTAGAACAGTCACAGAGTTGTTGTGAAGCCACACCTTCGTTATTTTAGCTGTGTGCTTAGGGTCATTGTCTTGTTGGAAGGTAAACCTTTGGCCCAGTCTGAGGTCCTGAGCACTCTGGAGAAGGTTTTCGTCCAGGATATCCCTGTACTTGGCTGCATTCATCTTTCCCTCAATTGCAACCAGTCATCCTGTCCCTGCAGCTGAAAAACACCCCCACAGCATTATGCTGCCACCACCATGCTTCACTGTTGGAACTGTATTGGACAGGTGATGAGCCGTGCCTGTTTTTTTCCACACATACCGCTTAGAATTAAGGCCAAAAAGTTCTATCTTGGTCTCATCAGACTAAAGAATCCTATTTCTCACCATCTTGTAGCCCTTCAGGTGTTTTTTAGCAAACTCCATGCGGGCTTTCATGTGTCTTGCACTGAGGAGAGGCTTCCGTTGGGCCACTCTGCCATAGAGCCCCGACTGGTGGAGGGCTGCAGTGATGGTTGACTTTCTACAACTTTCTCCCATCTCCTGACTGCATCTCTGGAGCTCAGCCACAGTGATCTTTGGGTTCTTCTTTACCTCTCTCACCAAGGCTCTTCTCCCCCGAAAGCTCAGTTTGGCCGGATAGCCAGCTCTAGGAAGGGTTCTGGTCGTCCCAAACGTCTTCCATTTAAGGATTATGGAGGCCACTGTGCTCTTAGAAACCTTAAGTGCAGCAGAAATTTTCTGTAACCTTAGCCAGATCTGTGCCTTGCCACAATTCTGTCTCTGAGCTCTTCAGGCAGTTCCTTTGACCTCATGATTCTCATTTGCTCTGACATGCACTGTGAGCTGTAAGGTCTTATATAGATAGGTGTGTGGCTTTCCTAATCAAGTCCAATCAGTATAATCAAACACAGCTGGACTCAAATTAAGGTGTAGAACCATCTCAAGGATGATCAGAAGAAATGGACAGCACCTGAGTTAAATAAATGAGTTAAATGTCACAGCAAAGGGTCTGAATACTTAGGACCATGTGATATTTCAGTTTTTCTTTTTTAATAAATCTGCAAAAATGTCAACAATTCTGTGTTTTTTTGTCAATATGGGGTGCTGTGTGTACATTCATGAGGAAAAAAATGAACTTAAATGATTTTAGCAAATGGTTGCAATATAAGAAAGAGTGAAAAATGTAAGGAGGTCTGAATACTTTCCATCCCCACTGTATATATATATATATATATATATATATATATATGTATATATATATATATATATATATATATATATATATATATATATCAATCAATGGGTGGCAAAGGTTTCTGTGCTTAACTCACTGCGCATTCCCAGCACAGAGACTGCGTTGTCAAAGGCAGCTCTTGGCCTGTACTAATAATTGTGAATCAGTAAGACTGGTTCCTGATCAATTGATTACTGTGACAGTCAATCACAATGGTCAGATGATTAGACAGACCTTCCCGCCCCTCCAGATGTAATAGCTCAGTTAAAGGGACACCGGGGTGGGCAGCAATGTGTTAAGCTGATGTAGCACCCTTCTAGTGTAGAGTAGACTGCTGGGTAAATTTAGTTAGCTCCGCTGTAATCAGAGGAGCAAGGGGTTGATTACTTAGGGCTGCTCAGGCTTCTGCTCTTTTGCTTCTCCTTGTCTTCTAAAGGATTCTAGAACCAATCCTTGGGGAGGTGTGCCCAGAAAGTGGTTAAAGAGCTCATAAATAGCTTGAGGCCTGAGCAGCAGCAGCAGAGTTCCTAGGTCCAGTCTGCTTGAGGAGACCTCTGTGCAGGGGCACTGCCTCTAAAGCAGATTTCTAGAAGAATCCCTTGAATAGACTGTAATTAAAGCGGAGGTCCGCCGAAAAAAAAATATTAAAAGCCAGCAGCTACAAATACCGCAGCTGCTGACTTTTAATATATGGACACTTACCTGTCCAGGAAGCCTGCAATGTCGGCAGCCGAAGCCGATCCGTCTGTCGGCTCTCGGCTGCTGCCGCCGCCATGCGGCTTCACTTCCTGGTTCCCTACTGCGCATGCTCGAGTCGCGCTGCATGTCCACTCTGGTCCCTGCTGTTTTCTGTGTCTCCCAGAATACAGCGGGGGAGGACAGTGTAGGCGTCAGAAGTGGCGTAGGTCACCGCAAGCGCCGCGGTGATCTATGCCAGATAGTGGGAGGAAATACCTGTATTAGACAGGTATCTGCTCCCTCCTCCCCCCTGAAAGGTGCCAAATGTGAAACCGGAGGGGGGGAGGAATCCAAAAAGTGGAAGTTCCATTTTTGGGTGGAACTCCACTTTAAGTTCCCTTCTTTTAAGTGACTCCTCATTGGTTCCATTTATCAGATCAAGGCTTGGTGTTTTTCTATTCAAGATATGATCATTTGGTTGCCCATAGATGAGATAAAAGGTGATGGCTCAGCGCGTCGCCCGTGCCCCAGGAAGACGTCAAGTATGACGAAACATGTAGGGTGCTGCTACGTGCTGACGTCATTACGCCCCACGTGACCCCGGATGTTCTTTTTTTAAGCTTGCCGACTGTTTGTATGTTGTATGCGGCTATGTCCACTCTTTTTTAGCAATAAAGGCTATCGATTTTTAAACTTTATTACACTATTGGAGTGTGTTTTGTCCCTTCACACTGATAACTTAGTGTCATAGTGCGCTCCACAGACCGGACTCTCCATTCCCAATCAGGACACTGCCGAGGATTTCCTGCTGCGTCTGGAGTGCTCCCAGAGGACGGAGGCCCGTTAGACCCCGCAGAGGGCTAAATCTGCTTGCGCATTAGACCTTGCTCTTTAGAGGGTCCACCAGTTCAGGTATGGGTCCCCACACACGGGGTGGGTTTTGGTCTTTTGATCCAAGGATCTCCCTCCCCCCTTCTGTCTCATCCTCTTTCTCTTCTTGGGTAAAGATTGAATGATTCTTAGACTTTTTCTACACTTTTGAATCACACTGCCGATTTTTGTTTCTGCCACGGACTCAATTATTATTTTTTATCACTGTTGATGAAGAGTTTTTCATATAGACTTTCATATACAGATTTTATTTATGTTTTTCTCACTTACAATTTGTTTTTTATTGCAATAGTGTACCTTTTGTGGTTTCTCATTTGTTACACAGGATCACTTATGTTATAAGCGCAACTTATTTGTATACACTTTTTTGCACTATAGAGATATTTGATAGTTTTGTTGCAGATATATATATATATATATACTTGAAACTCTAGCGCAGTATTACCCCATATATTTTTTCACCTTGGGGAGGTGTGCCCAGAAAGTGGTGAAAGAGCTCATAAATAGCCTGAGGCCTGAGCAGCAGCAGCAGAGTTCCTAGTCCTGCTTGAGGAGACCTCTGTGCAGGGGCACTGCCACTAAAGCAGATTTCTAGAAGAATCCATTTGGAACACACCGAGGTACTAACTAGGCCAGGGGTGTCAAACTCACTTCATCATGGGCCACATCAGCATTATGCTTGCCCCCAAAGGGCCGGTTCTATCTGTAAGACTATATAAATTTACCCAGGGCTCTTTTTCTCAAAGATGAGGTGCAGAGACTCTACAACCCCCCTCCTCCGCTGAACCGCATCAAACGGTGGGTGGGGCAAAATTGTATTAACAGTGGGAGGCTCTCAAAGGGACAATATAAACAGGAGTACGATATTTGCGGAGTTTAGGGATGTGCTTTGTACAGAGTGCAGTTATAGGGGTGCCCTGTGCACAGAGTGCAGAGTTCAGGGGTGCACTAAGGACAGAGATCAGGGGTGCGTTGTGTACAGAGTGCAGGGTTGAGGAGTGTGCTACATACAGAGTGTAGGGTTTAGGGGTGTGGTATGCAGGGCTCAGCTCTTTCAAAAGCTGTGCACATCTCACTTCCATCCCTCCTCAGCTCTGACCTTTGCACCACTCTCCCCTAGTCCCCACCTCTGCGTACATCACCTTTTGCAACAAGCCTCCTCTCTACCCCCCCAAAAGCTTCTTCTCCTCTCACCTACCTGGCCCGGCTCTAGTACCTTCCGACATTGTAGGCAGCTTTGTCTCTCTCTCTCATCTGTAGAGAGATAATTGGTTAGCATCTGTGCACCCAAGCACAGATGTGGATCACAGTGCAGCTTACCACATGATGCCCCATCTCACCCTGCACCTGCATCTACCTTGTTCCCACTGTGAGTGCAGGCAGGGTTCTGTGGGAGCCGCCGAGAGTAAAGCTGTTCTTGTAAACACAGAAGCCTTCTGTGTTTACAAGTGACAGTGGTGAGCAGAGCGTGGGGGGGAGGCAAGAACCTAAGGTGGCAGAACAGAGTTCTGCCATGCTCTGGCTAAAAAAAATCCCTGGGTGTGAGGGCCATATGAAATGGCCTGGAGGGCCAGATTCAGCCTGCGGCCTTGTGTTTGACACATGTGAACTAGGCTTACCTGGGGAGCCTATTCACAAGCTTGAGTCCAGGGATTAAGTTGGGTCTGGAGAAGCTCACTGGAGAGAGCCAGGAGGAAGTTGGTGGTAAAGAGTCCAGCTGTCCTTTGATGCTGTGAGTTTACATCTCCCTCACTAGGAGGAGCCTTGTGGAGGCTAACCGATAAACCTGTGGCTAAGTGAGTAAGCAACCCAATTGTTGAGAAGTTAGTGACTGTGTGTAGCTTTTAGACCCTGGAAGGAGTACTAGTCACCATCAGCATAGAGATCCTGTGGGGCTTTCATTTTTTGTACAGTGCAGCCAGAAAGTCAAGAAGTCCTCAAGGTATTCAGTTCTACAGTTTTCTGGGACATCCCATGCTCCCTCTCTCCATCCCAATTCATCGTTCTTAATAATACAAAACAAACGGAATCCCCCAGACTGTTCTGTGGAGCCAGTGGAAGAGTGCAGGAAATGCTGTGTATGATCTACGGGGGGAAATAGGACTAAGACTCTTTGGAGGGTGCACTATACTGACTTGGCTTGTTCGTGTAATTAGTGGGATATATCTAATTTTTGGATTAATTAAGGAGCAAAAGATTAGAGAATCACTTTACGTAAAAGAACAAAAAAGAGCATTTGGATTTCCAGTACTGTACTTCATCAGTGACATTAGCCCAGTGCAGTCTTCACACCTTCCTATCTGACCACTTCCAGCCACCAGGATTGCTTGTGTGCCGCATGCACAAGAACACTCAGCTTGGTCAAGTATTCATTTTTATGCTATGGAGAGGTATAGGGGAAGTGTTCTAAGGCATATCTTGATGGCTTATCAGAGGGAAGACATAGCAACCATAACAAGTTTTCTAACCTGTCCAATTCTTATTGTTCAGAACTGTTGATCCATATTCGAGAGATCATTTCCTGATTCAGACTGGACTGTCATCTTATATCTATATCTGGATTCAGCTATAAAGACCCTTTGTCACTAGATGGAATGGGCAGAAATGCAGGTACCTAGAAGTGAACACACCTGCAGCAGTCTATCAAACCTTTTAGTCACAGTAGAATCTCAGGCGATTCTAACATGCAAAGCTTTGGCTTGTTCTGATAATACAAACGTTTGCCCACACCTTCCCACCTCCTATATTCTCCTTGGCCAGTAAGGATGTCATTGATCATACTGATACCCCTACAGGTACAGAAATTTGTAGGGAGTGGGCTTATCCACAAAAAAGTACTGAAACTTGTCCTGTCATTGGTAACTTACTTGAGTATGCGCCGATTCATGATTCAGTTGCTTAAATACTAAACCCGGGTGTGTGACTGATAAAAGCCCAAAATAAAAAAATATATAATAAGTGCAGCAAAGAAAAACCAATGCAGCAAGAGTAAAAGAAAAACAAACAAAACAATTATATGTTCTTGTCTTTGAGTTCCTATTTTACTTACATTGTTTCTTTGGTGTAATTTGATGTTATTTTAAAACTTTCTTGCACAATATTTCACATAGCTACTTGAATTTTTTAAAGAAAAAAATGCAGAAGTTTTTTTAATATAACAATAAAACACACTATAAATAAGAAAGAAAGCAAAAATAAGCATTTGTGTACTTTCTCTTTAACGCTTCCATTTTGCCATTTTGCAAAAAAAAAAAAAAAGCACAATGGAAAGGACATAGCTTTTTTTTTTTTTTTAAATTGGAGTTTTTTCTTTTTTCCTTGTTTCTTTTTTTTTTTTCAGTGATCGTGATCATGTATACGGCTCCTGAAAAATCTACAAATAAAAATGTTTTAATTTATTATTGCTGCTGGGATGTAAATCATAAAACTTGACAACCCTCCCAAAAAATAGTTTTTACTTTTCATGGTGACTGTTCCATGAACTCTAAAAGCTGTTCTAATTTATGCATAGCCATTTCACTAACTTTTGGCAAGATGACAAATTCAGTCACACAAATTACTGCAAATGTGCGTTCTAGTTATACCTCGCAAAACTATATATAACTTTCACTTTCATGCAGCTGTGCGCTACGTTCACTTCTTCCTCTTCCAAGATAAAATTCAATGTATTTAATGCTTAGAACCATGAGATACAAAAGTTATCCATCCGTGGCAACATTATTGGAATTGTTGTATTACAAATGGGGCATGAAATGGACATTATGCTTTATTATAACCAAAATACTCATGAAATACAAGCACTAATAGCAAAACATGTATTTTGTTCAATGACTGATTTCCTTGTCCTATTAAAATATCATATGGAGCTTTTTTTTTTTTAATAAAAAGTATAAACAAGATGTGATGGCTTTGGCTTTTAGCGAAATGCCTGAAAAGTATTGTGAATTGTAGCATACTTTCCAAAAATCTTAGAAAAAAGGGACATTTACAGGAAACTAATAGTCTCCCTAGAAAATGCTACATTCATGGACATGGGTTAACAGCTGCTCAATTTGATAAACAGTTCCTTTTATTTTTGCATTTTATTTTTGCTTGCAGTGGATATTTGAAGTAGAACTAACCTCTTATAAATAGAATATTTGATTTTGTAGAGTACAATATGTAATGCATGATAACATTTAAAAAAAATCCCCTTACTTTATGTTGTCTATCACTGCACTGTGCATATCCCGTAGATCTTTTGTATAAACTTCATGTGGACAGGTGTGCCTCCAGCTCCTGTCTACAGTTTTACTGCTAGGGTAGAACATGCCCTTTCATTTGGAAAAAACAGCAGCTTGAAAAATTCTAAATGTGTCCAATGTTAAAAGAGCACTCTATTTTTGCCTTTTTCTATAAATAACAGATAACAACAAAATACACCTACACTTTTGTTTTTCAAAAAAAACCTTTAAAAGTTAATATTTTGTAATATTTCTTTTTTATTGTACTTGGTTTTATCACACTGTGTGTAACCATAATCAATAATCATGATCATCAATGCCTTGATGAAAAAAGTAAAAATAAACACCCCAACAACTGGAACTTATTAAACAAATTGTCCTTTTTTTGTGTTTTTGTGTTTTTTTTTGTTTTGTTTTTTGCATGTTTTAAATGTATTTTCTTTGTTATTTGAAGTTGTGCAAACAATAGGAAGAATCAGTTAGCATCTTGCACATCTTGCACTTTTAACACTTTGTGAATATTTGTTAAAGCTGCAGATAGAAATAAAAGGCACACATTTATACACCTCTGTTTTTTTTTTTTTTTTGTTTGCTTTTTTAATGCAATAAGTATAAATACAGAAATTTTTGGCCGCGGCTCACAGCAGGGGGCCCGCTGTATTTCTGTTCACTGATACAAGTGTGAATCAGGTCCGAATTTTTGCCTGAATTCGCACATTAATCTGAACCAAAGACGCACAGGACCCTTTTTTTTTTTTTTTTTTCCAATAGTTTTTATTGAATTTTTAAAGAGAAGGGTACAAACAGATACAAATGTGATACAATCTGTGCAGTACATCTTTTGTGAAAAGATCACATACAGTATACCATGCTAACTAAAGTAATATAAATTTGAACTATGGAGGTAACAACTATACTTATCTTACAGTTGAAGCACTGCCACCTATCCCGGGCACCCCATCTGGGAACAAACTGTGTCCAGGTAAAAGTGGAAGTACAGTCAACTACGATCAGTGTCGCAGTGATACTTTAAATACTATCCTTCAATAATACACTGCATACGTACATGTTATGACTGTATACCATTGTCCAACAAAGAAGATATCTCTGTACATATATCAATTATACCGAATGTTAATATGGTACTGATTTCTCAGTTTAGATGAAATATAGTATTTCAATAGTCTGGGACATGCAGTACTTATCGGTTTTGCTTATGTTACAAATTAAATTTCAAAATGTATTATTTCCATTTAAATTACCTTAACTATGGTGAATTAAACATATCACCACTTACCAATATTAGAGAGAGAACAAGAAAAAGGAATAAAAAAAAAGAAAAAAGCAAAGAAAAAAGGGGAGGGGGGAGGGGAATAGATAGAGGGGGAGATGGAGATAAGGAAAAGGAAGGGAAAGGTACATACAGGTAATGGTTTGGACCTCACCCGGTCCGCAGGAAACAGAATGATGTTTATTTTTGGTACAAGGAATTCCACATTTCCCAATTGGAGAGGTATTTTGCTCCGTATCCATCTCTGTAAGCTAGGATTTTTTCATAAACGGATATTGTGTTAATTTTTGTAATGATTTCTCTGATGGAGGGGATTTCATCTGATCTCCATTTACACACCAATAAGGACCTGGCGGCAAAAAGTATGTGCATCGCTATGGATCTCACTGATAATGGGTATTCTGACATGTTAATGCTTAGAATGGCCTTTTCGGGAGTTGGGATAGTAATTACTCCTGTTGTTTTCGCTATTAATTTAAAGGTTTCTGACCAGAAGCTGCGAATATGTTTACAGGACCATAGCATATGGGTCAATGTTCCAACCTGGTCGCAGCCCCTCCAACATAAGTTAGTGTTTTCTCTAGAAAATGTAGCCATCATATATGGTGTATAATGCCATCTAGCTATTAGTTTCGCCGCCAGCTCCTCATAGTTAGAACATCTTGAAAATCTATGGTTACATTTGAATGCGGATAACCATTGATTATCTGTGAAAGTCTGATCTAAATCTTTTTCCCATTTTCTCAGGGGTACAAGTTTAGTAAATGATCTTTTAGTATTGATCAGTGTATACATCAAGGAAATGCCCTTTGTTTTAGTGTCGGAGGAGTTCAAGTACCTCCACACCAGAGTTGGTACGGAGGAACTCGAAACCCCCCATTTGTTGTACCATGAATCTATCTGTAGGTAAGTTAGAAATTCTGAAGAAGGTATATGAAGCTTGTGTTGAATTTCCTTGAACGGTAGAAGTTTCTCATTCTGTATAATATCCTTCAAAAGTACAGTTTGGTTGCTTAGCCATTGATCTAGGGATATGTTTGGGATCAGCCATTTCAGGGTTTCTAGAGGAAAGGGTATGTCTGTGAAAGCCGTTTGTGGGTTGAATGTCTTTTTTAGGTGGGACCATGCTTGAATTGTAGCTTGTATGGTAGGATGATCCTTTTTAAGTGTGATTTGCTGTATATTGTGAGCAAGAATTAATGACTGTAGGGATCTAGGATACAACCACGACTGCTCTAGATGGGACCAGTGTTTAATGTCTTCGTTGGCGAACCATTGTTTCAGTTGGTCTAAGATTGTTGCTGTATAGTAATCTTTTAAGTTCGGCACCCCTAAACCACCTATTTGTTTATGGTTTTCTTGCATTTGTAGTGAGAACCTAGCTCTTTTGCCTGCCCATATAAACTTTAACATTTGGTTCTGCATGGCTTTGAGGAAGGTGTTTGGGATTGGTATTGGGAGAGTTCTGAATATGTATATTAGTTTTGGGAGTAGTAGCATCTTGTATACTGCTAGGCGACCATTCCAAGATAGGTAGAATTTTTGGAGTCTTAATATTTCTTCTTGAAATGCTTTAACCAAAGGTTGGTAATTGAGTTGGAAAAGTTTCGAGGAGGGAGATGTTAGCTGTATGCCTAGGTAGGTGATCGACTCTGAAGCCCAGGGATAGGGGAAGTCTTTTTGCATATTTAATTTAGTTTTATTATCTATCGCTATTCCTAAAATGTTAGATTTGGATGCGTTCACTTTGTAGTAGGCTACTTTACTAAATTCCTGTAGTGTCTCATGTGCTGCTTTTAATGAGTTGTATGGGTCAGATAAAGTCAAAATGACGTCGTCTGCAAAAAGTGAGATTTTATGTTCACGGTCTGAAGAAAGGATTCCCTGGATTGCTATATTATTCCTGATTTTTTCTGCAAGTGGTTCCATAATTAATGCGAAAATTAATGGTGACAGGGGGCATCCCTGCCTTGTTCCATTTGTTATTTGGAAGTTTTTAGAAAACATTCCTTCAGAAAAAACATAGGCGGATGGGGAGGAATACAGTGCCAAGATTGCTTGTTGTATGGGGCCTATTAATCCAAATTTTTCCAACACTTTAATTAAATATCCCCAATGAACCCTATCGAAGGCCTTCTCCGCATCCAAAGTCAGGAGCAGAGAAGGCCTTCGGGATTCCTCTGTTGCATAAATTATATTTAGCATCCTTCTGGTTGCGTCTGTAGTTTGCCTACCTGAAACGAAGCCCACCTGGTCCTGGTTAATGAGAGCTGGTAGTAGTGTGGACAATCTATTGGCTAAGATTTTGGCATACAATTTAACGTCTACGTTCAGTAAAGAGATGGGCCTAAAGTTTTGTGGTGCTGAGTGGTCTTTGCCTGGTTTTGGCAGAGTTATTATAGTCGCTGTTAACATTTCTTTTGGAAATGAGGCTTTGGACATTGCGGCATCAAAGACCTGCTTTAGGTACGGGGATAATTCAGTTATGAATAGCTGGAAATATTCAGAAGAATATCCATCAGGACCGGGAGATTTGTTGTGGGGCATATTTCTAATTGTTTTTTCGATTTCTTGGATTGTAAATGGTAGATTTAGTTTGGCAAGCTCTGATTGCGGAACCTTCGGAAGATTAACAGCCTCCAGGAATTCCGCAATCGTGTTTTCTGTTGGTTGTGGTGTGTTGGGGTCATCTTTAAGGTTGTATAGAGCTTCATAGTAGTCGCTAAAAGCGTCCGCTATGTCTTTGGGGTTAGATACTGTTATTTTGGAATTAGGGTTTACAATGTGTGGGATTCTTTTTTTTATCGTTTTCTCTTTCACCTGGTTCGCCAGCATTCTACCCGCCTTGTTGTTACAATGGTAGTTGTTTGCTTTTAAGATGCGAAGGCGGCTATCCTGCTGGGACACCAGAAGAGATCTCAATTCTTGTCTAGCATCGAATAGTAGAGTTCTCGTTTTTTGGGTGGAGTTTTGTTTGTTGGACATTTCCAAGGTTTTGATTTTTTCCAGCAGGTCGTTGAGCCTCTCCGTCCTCTGCCTTTTTGCCCTGGCACTTAATTGTATTAGGAGACCCCTCATAACCACTTTGTGAGTATTCCACAGCGTGAAAGGGTCGGACACCGAGGGAGCATTGATCTCGAAAAATTCGGTCAAAGATTTTCTGATTAATTTGAGATTTTTAGGTTGAGAGATTGTTAGTATATCATTCCTCCATCTGTTTGCTGCAGTCTCGGCGTCTTTCCCCCCCACGCTGATCGATATGGGAGCGTGATCAGACCATGATATAATACCAATGTCTGATCTGACAATCTTTTGCAACAAAAATTTGTCTACTAAAAATATATCTATTCTTGAATAAGTACAGTGGACATTGGAAAAGAAAGTAAAGTCCCTCTCTGATGAGTGTTGACACCTCCATACATCAAAGAGGCTTGAGGTGTTGATAAATCTTGACAGCGTTGTCCTTCTTTGTTTTAGATGTTTAGGGTTGGTGCAGTCCATATGCATGTCTGGGATCGCGTTGAAATCACCGCATAAGATAATATGTCCCTGTTTTAGTGCTTCTACCTTTTTCCATATTTTGTTTAGAAATCTGAGTTGGTTGTTGTTTGGCAAGTACATGTTGACCAAGGTATATTTAATTGCATAGATCTCACACACTAGTATGATGTACCTGCCAGAAATATCCAGGTGAGTTGAGATTTCTGAAAATGGGATAGAGTCTCTGATAGCTATTGCAACTCCACCTTTTTTTTTCGGGCCGTTTGCTGTATATAGGGTAGGAAATTTTCGATTATTAAAGACTGGGGGATTAACTGCTGAAAAGTGAGTCTCTTGGAAACACATGATGTCGCTTTTCAGTCTGGATGCTTCCTTCCAGGCCATTTGGCGTTTGTAAGGGCTGTTCAGACCTTTAACATTTAGTGAGGATATTTTAAAAGACATGTTTGTAGTTGTTCTAGACATACCTTTGCTCGTTGAGGATGGGTGATATGAACTGACCGCCTGATGGAGTTGGCTTGCAATGTGCTGTAGATTACTGGTCGAAAGTTCTCCAAAGGTTGAAGGCAATGGGTAAGTATTTTCGTATTTCTGTTCCTGCAGACAAGGAGAGAGGTAGGGAGGAGAAAGGGGAAAAAGGGTAACAACAATAAGTCGTAAAAACTGACGATCCTGTTTGGGATCTGTGCGGATACAATTCCGCTATAACTCGGGGGGTAAAGCAAGAAGTTAGCTAAGTGGCATTCTCCTGGGCTGGACGGGTTTTCTGTTATTTTTCAACTGAATAAGTCAGCCTGTTTCTGCATCTGAGCTGGCTCTAGTGGATGAAAGAGAGTGTGATTCCTCCTGGTCGTTGTTATCTGGCTCGAAAAGTCTCCAATCCCTCAGGAGACGGATTCCTTCTTTGATATTTGTTATGATATGTGATTTGCCTTCTTTCGTGATCAAAAGCTTAGCCGGATATAGCCATCTGTACTGGATGTGGTGGTTATTCAGCGGTTTTGTTATGGTTGCTAGTTGTCTGCGTTGTTGCATGGTAAAGGCTGACAAGTCAGCAAAGAAAGATAGACTTTGTAGCTCTTGAGGAAGGTTGTCCCGTCTTCTCACTTTCATCATGAATAAATCTTTGATGTGAAAGAAGTGGATGCGGACTATTGTGTCTCTGGGGAGGTGCTCTTGTATGTTTCTGGGCTTTGGAAGGCAATGGATTCGATCTATGATTAGATCTTCCAGGGGTGTTTCCGGAAGTGTAATTTTCATAAGGTTGGTAAAATATTCCTTTAAGTCTGGGGGTTTGACCGATTCAGGGATCCCCCTTATTTTGACATTATTACGTCTTGATCTGTCCTCTAAGTCGGCCATTTTTGTTTTGATAGCTGTGATTTCCTCATCCCTGTTGTTATGAGCGTCTACCATGTCGTTAAATGTGGACGCAAATTCTCCCATCTTAGATTCTATATGGGACAACCTTGAGTCTATCGCTGCCACCTCTGATTTGAATTTTTGTGTTATTGCCAGCATGTCAGCATGTAGGGTTGAGCGCAGGGATACTAACATATCCTTGAGTGTGGTATCGAGTACCGGCTGGTTTTGTGTGGGGAAGTCTATGATGGATTCCTGTAGTTCTCTGGTATCCTCCAAAGAGGAATCAATACCACTGAATTCAGCTAATTCTGCACTTGGCGAGGACATTTTCAGCTTGCTTTTAGCAGGGCTGGATGAAGCAGATGGAGGAGGTGGGTACTGACCTTGTCCCTGCTGTCTCTTGCCATGTGAGTGTCCAGAGTCGGATCTTTCGTTCCCTCCGTGCTGTGTAGTGAAGCCGCGCGGCTCTCCTGTACTTCTGCCGGTGCCATCTTGGACTGTGAGATGGCGCGGCTGTATTAGAAAGTCCGTCATTTTTCTTGGTTTTGTGGTCTCTTTACGCTTACGGGAAGGCATTCGGGAGTTGTCCACTGTCTGTCCGGTGTGTGGATCCGTGAAACGAGGCTCTGTTTCGTTGTTATCACCCGTGTAGGCCCTGGACGCTGCGGAGCTCTGTTAGTGTGCGACCATCTTCTCTGCCGGCTAGCCACGCCCCCGCACAGGACCCTTTTTAAATGCGGACCGCGATCGCCCCAGAGCTGTGTGAATTGGCTCCATTGAGAGCCAGTCACACTCTCTTGTCATGCAAATTGGATGTGGGGAAACCTGCATCTAATTTGCATATGTATGCATTAAGATAAAAAACCTTCTGACTTTACAACTCTTTTAAAGCGGCTTGTCACTGCCTCTGAGCACTACAAACCAAAAACATTATTTAATTAATTTTTAATATTCAAAGCTCCCCCATCCATTCATGTCTCCATGCTTCATTTTGTTGAGAAATCACTTTGAAAAACACCCCCTAGCATTTCTGGCATCTTGAATAAGGGTAAATGATTCATGTAGCATTTACTTCCTGGAATCCATCTGCCCTTAGCTCAGGCATGCACGCAGGAGGGTGTGCTTAGTTGAGAAAACCCCTCTTTCCCTCCTGAAGGCTCCTGGGATGTATGACACCATTTGCCTAGGCAAGAAACCAGGAAGTAACTGAAGAAATGTTAAAAAAAAAGTTTAAAACAAGTAAATATGATATACTTTCCTATCTATTCACTAATGCTAGCAGTATGTGGATTAAAAATAATTAATGTTGGCATTCCTCGGTTTGCGCTGACAGGGAGAGCCGATCGGCAGCTCTCCCTGTCAGAGGGGGGATCTGTGCTGATAATCAGCACATTGATTATCAGCACAGCCCCATCAGATTTGCTACCACAGCTGCCAGTCAGTGCTCATAAGCTGCCAGTCAGTGCCCCATAAAAAAAGATGACAGTGCCCAGATCAGTGCCAATCAGTGCCCATATCAGTGCCAATTAGTGCGCACCACAGTGTCAGTCAGTGCTCATCACAGTGCCAATCAGTGCCCAGCAGTAAAACCTGTCAGTACCTCATCAGTACCTCATCAGTACCTCATCATCAGTGCTGCCCATCGGTGCCACCTGTCAGTGCCAATCAGTACCGCCTATCAGTGCCAATCAGTGCTGCCTGTCAGTGCCCATCACAGCCGCCAGGCAGTGCCCATCACAGTCACCTCTCAGTGCCCACCAGTGCCACCTATCAGTGCCCATCAGTGCTGCATATCTGTGCCGCCTATTGGTGCCCATCAGTGCTGCATATCAGTGTCCATTAATTCTACATATCAGTGCAACCTTATCAATGCCAACCCATCAGTGCCACCTCATCAATGCCCGTCAGTGAAGGCAAAAACAAAATTTTATAACCTAAACGAAGAAAACTTTTTTTTCAAAATGTTGGTCTTTTTTAGTTTGTTTAGCAAAAAATAAAAACCGCAGAGGTCATCAAACACCACCAAAAGAAAGCTCTATTTGTGGGAACAAAATGATAAAAATGTTGTTTGGGCAGAGTGTAGCATGACCGCGCAATTGTCATTCAAAGTGCGCCAGCACTGAAAGCTGAAAATTGTCCTGAGTGGGAAGGGGCAAAAGTGCCCGGTATTGGAGTGGTTAAAGGAGAATTTTTTTTATTGTATTTTAGTGTAAATATGCGATCTGAGGTATTTTTGTCCCCAGATCTCATATTTAAGAGGACCTGTCATGCTTTTTTTCTATTACAGGGGATGTTTACATTCCTTGTAATAGGAATAAAAAAATACCCATTTTTTTTTTAAAAGGACAGTGTCAAAAAAAAATAAAATAAGTAAAAATATAAAAAAAAAAAAAAATGTAAAGCGCCCCGTCCCGACGAACTCATGCGCAGAAGCGAACACACACGCGAGGTATTGCCGTGATCCTTAGAGCAAGAGCAATAATTCTAGCCTTAGACCTCCTCTGTAACTCAAAACTGGTTAGCTGTAGAAATTTTTAAACGTCGCCTATGGAGATTTTTAAGGGTAAACGTTTGTCACCATTCCACGAGCGGGCGTAATTTTGAAGCATGTTGTGTATCAATTTACTCGGCATAACATTATCTTTCACAATATAAAAAAAATGGGCTAACTTTACTGTTGTCCTATTTTTTAATTAAAAAAGTATATTTTTTCCCCCAAAAAAATTGCGTTTGAAAGACCGCTGCGCAAATACCGTGTGACATAAAATATTACAACGGCCACCATTTTATTCTCCAGAGTCTTTGCTAAATATATATATATATCTATATATATAGATATATATATAGATATATCTATATATATCTATATATATAGATATATCTATATATATATCTATATATATAGATATATATATATATTAATATATATAAAATGTTTGGGGGTTCTAAGTAATTTTCTAACAAAAAATACTGATTTTAACTTGTAAACAAGTGTCAAAAATGGGCTTGGTCCTCAAGTGGTTAAAAGAATAGGGGACAAATAAAAGACGTTCATTATCAGGGTTTACTTATATTTTATTACTTTGACGTAAACGCTTGTTTGGCCTGCCTTATGGTAAATACAGTCTTGCTACTGGCCCAGAAAATCTTTATTTTTCAAAAAAAAGTGTATTTTTTCCCCAAAAAAGTGCGCTTGTAAGACCACTGCGCAAAATACGGTGTGACAGAAAGTATTGCAACGACCGCCATTTTATTCTCTAGGGTGTTAGAAAATATATATATATAATGTTTGGGGGTTCTAAGTAATTTTCTAGCAAAAAAAAAAAAAAGATTTTAACTTGTAAACCAAAAAAAAAAAAGATTTTAACTTGTAAACGCTGAGTCTGAAAAATAGGCCCAGTCCTTAAGTGGATAATCTTCATTTTGTATCATTATAGTAGCGTATTCACTACTCCATGTGCAGCAGTCCATGCAAACCAGCTGAGCACGAACACCCCTCTTCTCTTCCTGAGATTTTTGTTAGGGTTAGGCATAATGAACATTTGTAGATGCTCCCTATAACCTAATAAATCTTCACTTTTTGAGCTCAGGTGCACATTAATGCACTTATTCCACTAAATCTAGATGGCAGGTATTCTTTAAAATCATTTGACTTCTATATAAAACCAAATGCAGGAATAATGGTTTATTATCTATGTGATGTCAAGCATGGCACTTCATCTTTGCCATTTTTTTTCCTATCTGCTATCAGAAAATATGAACTTTGTGTTGAAGGCAGCTGAAGCTGTTCCGCTACTATAAATTATTTTAAAGCTATCATGATGTACATTCCACCAGTCTTGAATCACTGTGAGAATTCTCCGGAGATCAGAAACACATTCCCTACTGTTAGTCTATAAATAAAATAAGAACAGCTGACATTTGCGGTAAATGTTCTAAATATACACCCTCCATACATATCCTCCACATACAGGCCGTCAATCACACTCTAATAAAACAGAAGCTTCTGTTACTTGAGGTCAACTAATTAATATTGAAGGAACTCATTATATACAGTGCTTTGGTAAGTAAAGGCTTATCTATCATATAAGCAATATCTATTTATATAATAAACAAAAAAAAAATTCATTATACGGTTTTATTTGTTTTAGCCGTATATCATTTTGCTGGTCTGCTGGAAAATATAGAAGAATAATAACATCACAGAGCTCAAATGAAAACTCCAGAGATAACAAAAGGCACCAATAAGCTTACATAATTGGGTTGATTTACTAAAGGAATAAAAGGCTGTTTCATTTTCAAAGGGAATAATAGGAAATATGGTGAACCTTTAATCACTGGGAATACCCAATCATGTAAGACTGAATATTTTTCTAGCACATGACTGGTCAATTTAAGTGAATATGGTTTCTTTATTTATTATGCTTTGCTAACTTTCTGTTTGCAAAGTGAACTTTTTTTTTTTTTTTTTTTAATCCAAAAGAGTTTTTCTTAGTATTAAAATGGGCATGAAGTAACATCTTCACCCCCTCCCTTTAGAATGTAAGCTCCACAAGCAGGGCCCTCCTGTACCTTTTGTATTGAACTGTATTGTAATTGTGTTGTCCCCCCCCCCCCCCACATTGTAAAGTGCTGTGTAAACTATTGGCGCTATATAAATCGTATATAATAATAATAATCTTCAATGCTGACAACAACATGCACCTATGTTGTACAGTATGTATTCACATAAAGGAATAGATAAGACAAGGTCTCTGCAATATTACATACACAGATGGGATGTGTTACATAGACGATTGGTAAATTAATCAAATGGCTGAAGACAAATGAAATGAGAAACTAATCACAGAGTGCTCACAGGAGTAGATGCGAAACAATATAGCAAAGCCCATATAATTAGAGTATAATCAGTTGAGAAATCATGAAAATATAAACCCAAAGTTTCATGTGCTCTCTTATCGGAACAAAACTATATTGTCAAAAGTATTGGGACACCTGCCTTTACACACGCAAAGGGGCTTATTTATTAAAGGCAAATCCACTGTGCACTACAAGTGCCCTGCAAGGGCACTTGGAAGTGCAGTCGCTGTCAATCTGAGGGGGACATGCAAGGAAAATAAAAAACAGCATTTTTGCTTGTACATGATTAGATGATAAAATCAGCAGAGCTTCCCCTCATTTCAGATCTTCCCCTCAGATCTACAGCGACTGCACTTCCAAGTGTACTTCCAAGTGCACTAGCAGTGCACTTGTAGTGCAAAGTGGATTTGCCTTTAGCAAATCAACCCCAGTCTTAGTCCATAGGGTTCAATATTGAGTTGTCCCACCCTTTGCAGCTATAACAGCTTCAACTCTTCTGGAAAGGCTGTCCACAAGGTTTAGGAGTGTCTATGGGAATGTTTGAACATTCTTCCACAAGCTCATTTGTGAGTAGGGATGAGCCGAACACCCCCCGGTTCGGTTCGCACCAGAACCCGCGAACGGACCGAAAGTTCGCACGAACGTTAGAACCCCATTGACGTCTATGGGACTCGAACGTTCGAAATCAAAAGTGCTCATTTTAAAGGCTAATTTGCATGGTATTGTCCTAAAAAGGGTTTGGGGACCCGGGTCCTACCCCAGGGGACATGTATCAATGCAAAAAAAACTTTTAAAAACGGCCGTTTTTTCGGGAGCAGTGATTTTAATGATGCTTAAAGTAAAAAAAAAAAAGTGAAATATTCCTTTAAATATCGTACCTGGGGGGTGTCTATAGTATGCCTGTAAAGTGACGCGTGTTTCCCATGTTTAGAACAGTCCCTGCACCAAATGTCATTTTTAAAGGAAAAAATCTCATTTAAAACTGCTTGCGGGTTTAATGTCATGTCGGGTCATGGCAATATGGATGAAAATCAGTGAGACAAACGGCATGGGTACCCCCCAGTCCATTACCAGTCCCTTTGGGTCTTGTATGGATATTAAGGGGAACCCCGCACCCAAATTAAAATAAGGAAAGGTGTGGGGCCACCAGGCCCTATATACTCTGAACAGCAGTATACAGGCGGTGCAAACAAGACAGGGACTGTAGGTTTGTTGTTAAGTAGAATCTGTTTGTAATTTTGAACATTTTTAACGTGTTTAGCTCCAGCCAAAAAATCTTTTCTAAGCTTTTTGGAAAACATAGGGAAGGGTTATCACCCCTGTGACATTTGTTTTGCTGTCTTTCCTCCTCTTCAGAAGATTTCACCTCACTTTTTTGTCCCAATGAAAAATGTTTTTTGAAAATTTGGGTTTTTTTGTGGAACAAGGATTGGAAAGCATCAGTGGAAAGGAGAACTTGTTTTCCCATATTAACTCTTACAGGAGAGAATTTCCCTTCCTAGGGGTAGATTTCATCTCACTTCCTGTTGTCTCCTTCCGTTTGCAAGTAGGAGTCGTTTGTAAGTTAGATGTTTGAAAGTAGGGTCCTGCCCTATATACTCAGCAGAAATTTGGGCCTTAGGTGTTGCTGTGGCCACAACACTGTAAGCCCTCACAGGGCCCTGCTGTGAAATATTAGATCAAGAATTGTAATTACATGCCCCTGTTGAACAGGAGCTGAAAAATTAGGCCTTAGGCACTGGTGCTGGTGCCACAACACTGCAACCCCTCACAGACACTCTAGTTGGAACGCAGGAACGAGCCCTGCTGCAAATTATTGCTTCAAAAATTGTAATTACACGCCCCTGTTAGACAGGGGCAGAAAAATTGGGCCTTAGGCACTGGTGCTGGTGCCACAACACTGCAACCCCTCACAGACACTCTAGTTGGAACGCAGGAACGAGCCCTGCTGCAAATTATTGCTTCAAAAATTGTAATTACACGCCCCTGTTAGACAGGGGCAGAAAAATTGGGCCTTAGGCACTGGTGCTGGTGCCACAACACTGCAACCCCTCACAGACACTCTAGTTGGAACGCAGGAACGAGCCCTGCTGCAAAGTATTGCATCAAAAATTGTAATTACACGCCCCTGTTAGACAGGGGCAGAAAAATTGGGCCTTAGGCACTGGTGCTGGTGCCACAACACTGCAACAAGCTATCAGCGTGATGATTGAGGAGGAAGAGGATAATTACTCAGGGATAGTCACTCAGCATCAGCATAGGCAGTCTTTGAAGGGATCTGAGATTTCAAAAAAAATTATTCGGTTACATCAGCATCAGGTGCTTGGTAGCTGGTGGTGATCCAAGACTCATTCATTTTTATGAAGGTCAGCCGATCGACCGAGTCGGTGGACAGACGCACCCTGTGATCGGTTACCACGCCTCCAGCAGCACTGAATGTGCGTTCCGAAAGAACGCTGGATGCAGGACAGGCCAGTAGCTCAATTGCATACTGTGCAAGCTCTGGCCAGTGATCCATCCTCAAGACCCAGTAACCCAGAGGATTTTCGGTGGGAAAGGTGTCCAAGTCTGATCTTGCCCCTAGGTATTCCTGCACCATGTAAAACAGACGCTGGCGATGGTTGCTGGAACCGATCATACCTTGGGGCTGCGGACCAAAAAATTGTCTGAACGCATCGGTCAGACGGCCACCTTCTCCACCGCTCCTTCTTTGACTGACCGAAGCCTCAGCAACACGTTGTCCAGAAACAGGAGTTTGTAACCTCCCAGTCTCTGGGAACGCGTTGCACAGACCTTTCTGCAAGGCCTCCCGAAGATGTTTCATCCTCTGCTCCCTCTGCGATGGCAAGATAAGGTCCGCAACCTTACCCTTGTAACGTGGATCAAGGAGGGTTGCCAGCCAGTATTGGTCCTTCTCCTTGATACCACGAATACGAGGATCCTTACGCAGGCTTTGCAGGATCAGGGAGGCCATGCAGCGTAGGTTTGCTGAGGCATTCGGTCCGGAGTCCTCTGGGTCACTAAGAACGACATGGTCCGCAGCCACCTCCTCCCAGCCACGTACAAGTCCATGTGTTTCTTGGGACTGATCCCTTAAAGACTGCTGCTGATGCTGAGTGCCAGGCTCCACCTCCATACTGACACAATCTTCCTCCTCCTCCTCTTCCTCCTCGTCCTCTTCCTGTGTGATCGGCGGGCACGCAGGAACACTGTCTGGATAAAGGGGGCCTTGAGAGCTAAGGAAGTCCTCCTCTTCCTGCCTCTGTTCTGCCTCAAGTGCCCTGTCCATTATTCCACGCAGCGTGTGCTCCAACAGGTGGACAAGGGGGACAGTGTCACTGATGCATGCACTGTCACTGCTCACCATCCTCGTGGCCTCCTCGAATGGTGACAGGACAGTGCATGCATCCCTGATCATGGCCCACTGGCGTGGGGAAAAAAAACCAAGCTCCCCTGACCCTGTCCTGGTGCCATAGTCGCCCAGGTACTCATTTATGGCCCTCTGCTGCGTGTGCAGCCGCTGCAGCATGGCCAACGTTGAGTTCCACCTGGTGGGCATGTCACAGATTAGGCGGTTCTTGGGCAGGTTAAACTCCTTTTGGAGGTCCGTCAGCCGAGCACTGGCATTATATGACCGGCGGAAATGCACACAGACTTTCCTGGCCTGCCTCAGGACATCCTGTAAGCCCGGGTACCTGCCCAAGAACCGCTGCACCACCAAGTTAAGGACGTGAGCCAAACAGGGCACATGGGTCATTTGTCCCTGTCGGAGGGCAGAGAGGAGGTTGGTGCCATTGTCGCAAACCACCATTCCTGCCTTAAGTTGGCGTGGCGTCAACCACCTCTGAACCTGCCCCTGCAGAGCTGACAGAACCTCTGCCCCAGTGTGGCTCCTGTCCCCCAAGCACACCAGCTCAAGCACCGCATGGCATCTTTTGGCCTGCGTACTTGCGTAGCCCCTTGAACGCCTATGGAGCACCGCTGGTTCCGAGGAAGAGGCCATGGAGGAAGAAGAAGAGGAGGGGGTGGAGGAGAGAGGTGTGTCACAATCAGCATTTTGGAGGCGTGGTGGCGGAACAACCTCCAACACTACTGCACCTTGTCCTGCATCCTTCCCAGCTGCCAGCAGAGTCACCCAATGCGCCGTGAAACTTAGGTAACGTCCCTGTCCATGCCTGCTGGACCATGAGTCAGCGGTAATATGCACCTTACCGCTGACCGCCCTGTCCAGCGAGGCATGGACATTGCCTTCCACATGCCGGTAGAGAGCCGGAATCGCCTTCCGTGAGAAAAAGTGGCGTTTGGGTACCTGCCACTGAGGAACCGCACATTCCACAAACTCACGGAAGGGGGCAGAGTCTACCAACTGAAAAGGCAGCAGTTGAAGTGCTAGCAATTTTGCCAAGCTAGCATTCAACCGCTGGGCATGTGGATGGCTGGGAGCAAACTTCTTTCGGCGGTGCAGCAGCTGGGGCAGGGAAATTTGCCTGGTACAATCTGACGTCGGTGTACCAAAAGCAGATTGCCCACAAGTACTTGGCTGTGACACACCTAATTCTACACCTTCATTCCTCTCACTGCAGGTCTCAGAGAGGACTGAAGGTCTAGTGGGGTTGGAAATCTCAGCTGATGAGGAGCAAGGAGAGATCCTCTTTGTTCTTTGGTGTGGGTCTTTTAGATACGCTTGCCAACGAACTGCATGGCAGGTCAACATATGTCTGGTCAAGCATGTGGTACCCAAGCGGGAGATATTTTGGCCACGCGAGATACGCTTGAGACATATGTTGCAAATAGCAGCGGTGCGATCTGATGCACTCGTCTCAAAAAAGGCCCACACCAAAGAACTTTTTGAATAACGCGCAGAGACTGCAGCGCCCTGCACATGTGGAGCTTTGGGGTGTGATGCAGTCAATGTGCTGCCCTTAGGCTGGCCCCTGGAGGGCATCCTGCCTCGTTGGTGATGTGCTGCCGCCTCCTCCTCCTCCTCCTCCTCCTCCTCCTCCTCCTCCTCCTCCTCCTCCTCTCTCCTATCAGGCACCCACGTTGAGTCAGTGACCTCATCATCCCCTCCCTCCTCATCACTGGAGCAAACCTGGCAGTATGCTGCAGCAGGGGGAGCATGACTGCCAGATTGCTGTCCTTCTTGGGCACCCCCTCTGTCCGCGCTCATGTTACTGCCTTCATCGAGCTCAGTATCGTCATCAGAGCCTTCCAAACGCTGGGCATCCTCCTGGAGCATGTACCCAACACTGTGGTCAAACAGTTCGAGGGAATCCTCATGAGGACATGGTGGAGCTAGGGAAGGAGTCACTGATGACATTGAGCTGAGGGAAGAGGCCGCTGCTTTGCCAGACAAAGCACCCTGGGCATGGGTGAGAGAGGATGAGGAGGATGAGGACGGCTTGGTCATCCACTCGACCAAGTCTTCCGCATGTTGCGGCTCAACATGGCCAGCTGCCGAAAAAAAGGCCAAGCGTGTCCCATGGCCACGTGCTGATGAGGATGCACCGTCTCCACGACCAGCACTAGACACAGAGCCTGCTTGCCCTCTCTTATTGGCTTGTGACTGTCTGCCTCTCCTTCTTGGCCTTCCAGACATACTAATGGCCTGTAGCTGCACTAAGCTGGGATAGAACACCTGTAATTTTCTTCAAGTAGCTTTATATACTGTAACCAGACAAGCCTGCCTGTCAGTAGGAAGATAAGAGGAACGGATCTAGCTGAACACTGTGAGCAGGACGCACTGTACTAAATGTAAATAGTCTAGCTGCCTGACCGTGGTACTAATAGGATCAAATAGAACACCTGTAATTTTCTTCAGGTAGCTTTATATACTGTAACCAGACAAGCCTGCCTGTCATTAGGAAGATAACAGGAACGGATCTAGCTGTACACTGTGAGCAGGACGCACTGTACTAAATGTAAATAGTCTAGCTGCCTGACCGTGGTACTAATAGGATCAAATAGAACACCTGTAATTTTCTTCAGGTAGCTTTATATACTGTAACCAGACAAGCCTGCCTGTCAGTAGGAAGATAACAGGAACGGATCTAGCTGTACACTGTGAGCAGGACGCACTGTACTAAATGTAAATAGTCTAGCTGCCTGACCGTGGTACTAATAGGATCAAATAGAACACCTGTAATTTTCTTCAGGTAGCTTTATATACTGTAACCAGACAAGCCTGCCTGTCAGTAGGAAGATAACAGGAACGGATCTAGCTGTACACTGTGAGCAGGACGCACTGTACTAAATGTAAATAGTCTAGCTGCCTGACCGTGGTACTAATAGGATCAAATAGAACACCTGTAATTTTCTTCAGGTAGCTTTATATACTGTAACCAGACAAGCCTGCCTGTCAGTAGGAAGATAACAGGAACGGATCTAGCTGAACACTGTGAGCAGGACGCACTGTACTAAATGTAAATAGTCTAGCTGCCTGACCGTGGTACTAATAGGATCAAATAGAACACCTGTAATTTTCTTCAGGTAGCTTTATATACTGTAACCAGACAAGCCTGCCGGTCAGTAGGAATTTAACAGGAACGGATCTAGCTGAACACTGTGAGCAGGACGCACTGCATTAAATGTAAATAGTCTAGATAGAAGATAACAGGAACAGATCTAGCTAAACTGAATACAGTGTATATATATATATGCAACACCTGGGATGCATATATATACACAATACACTGTAAGTGCAGCTAACTGACTGACTGTTCTGCCTAATCTATCTAACTCAAATCAAATGACACTGTCTCTCTCTCTCTCTATCTCTCAGCACACCGGAACACACACTACACAGGGCCGCCGTGCAGGCGGCCTTATATAGTGTGGGGTGTGTACTAAATCCCCTGAGCCATAATTGGCCAAAGCCACCCTGGCTTTGGCCAATTACAGCTCTCTCTACTGACAGCGCTGTGATTGGCCAAGCATGCGGGTCATAGTGCATGCTTGGCCAATCATCAGCCAGCAATGCACTGCGATGCCGCAGTGAATTATGGGCCGTGACGCGCCACACGAATTTAGCGCGAACGGCCCATAACGTTCGCAATTCGGCGAACGATCGAACAGCCGATGTTCGAGTCGAACATGGGTTCGACTCGAACACGAAGCTCATCCCTATTTGTGAGGTCAGGCACTGATGTTGATGAGAAGGCCTGGCTTGCAGTCTGCTCTTGAATTCATCCCAAAGGTGTTCTATCAGGTTGAGGTCAGAACTCTGTGCAGTCCAGTCAAGTTCCTCCACCCCAAACTCGCTCATCCATGTCTATATGAACCTTGCTTTGTGTACTGGTGCATAGTCACGTTAGGACAGGAAGGGGCCATCCCCAAACTGTTCCCAGAAAGTTGGGAGCATGAAATTGTCTAAAATGTCTTAGTATGCTGACGCCTTAAGAGTTACCTTCACTAGAACTAAGGAGCCCAGCCCAACCCCTGAAAAACAACCCCACACCATAATCCCCCCTCCACCAAATGATTTGGACCAGTGCACAAAGCAAGGTCCATAAAGACATGGATGAGCAAGTTTGGGGCGGAGGAACTTGAGGGGCCTGCACAGAGTCCTGACCTCAACCCAATACCACGGCAGGTGTTTTAAAAAAAAGAGTACAGTAAAGTTAGGCTAATTTTTATTTATATTGTGAAAGATAATGTTATGCCGAGTAAATTGATAACCAACATGTCACGCTTCAAAATTGCGCCCGCTCGTGGAATGGCGACAGACTTTTACCCTTAATCTCCCCCAGCACTGCCACTCATCCCACCCCCCACCAAGGATTAAGAGAAGAAATGAAAAAAGAGAATACGTGGAAGGGAGAGGAAAAGAGGGGGAGGAACAAAGAAAAAGGGAGAGAAAGAAAAAGGCTGGGTTCACACCTAAGATGGATCCGTTGCACAGCAGGAGTCTGGTTCGTTCTGGTTCACTGTTTCAGGTCCGACTTCAGCCCGAAATTTGGGCTGAATTCGGACCTGAAACGGACCAAAAAAGGCACACATTTTTCCTGCAAAACGCACGGGACCTGCTACGGCGATATGTGAACCGGCTCCATAGAGAGCCAGTCACATTCTCCTGCTATGCAAATTGGATGTGGGGAAACCCGCATCGCCTCAGAGAAAAAACTAGAAAGACGGCTAGAGAGGTATGGGGAAAAAAAACAAGAAATTAGGATAGAGAGGGATAAACGGGAAAGAAAAGAGAACAAAGAGAAAGAGTGGTACATCCTAAAATGTACCATGAAGGGGTTTTAATACTGTACGAGTGGAAGGGACTCAGGGAGCGCTAAATGTGCGTGGGTTAGGGGCGCAATTTACTTGTCTTGTCTTGGGTGCTGACAACCATCGCTATGAAAATAATTTTACTGTTAGCAGTCCCCACAACTTGGGATATTTTATCAAGGCATCATGGCACTAGGAAGGTTGAGAACCACTGAGCTAGGAGCTGATGTGGGGTACACAGGACATACCAAAACACACACACACAAAAAAAAAAAAAAAAACAATAAAGGAAACTGCTGTGGTAGCACAACGATTTCCTTCCTGCTACCCTATAATCACCATATTTTTCAAAAATTAATCAAGGGCTCAATAATACATAGAAGTGGAAGGAGTGGTGCAATAGTTTTCCTAATGCATGCTAAAAGCAACATGATACCCTGTAAGTTCTTATAATTTAACCCCTTGCCGCCGAGCGTATGCAGATATGCAGCCTCGGCTTTCGGGGCAGCTGTGGGCATCATCCCAGTACCATTTTTTAGAGCCGGCGATCAGTTGTTATACCAGAGGAGCGGGAGGGGACATGCCCCTCCGGCCGGCTTCCACCGCTCTTACCGGGCTTCCCGACCCACCGGGAGTCCCGATCATTGATCCGCCTCTTCCGACGGCTAGAGAGAGACTGGCAGAAGCTAGAAATGGCTTTGTTCCAGTCTTCTCTCTGTAAACACGGAAGTGACGTCACAATGTCACTTCCTGTTTACTCAGCTGCCAATGGCGCCGGTTTTAAAAAAAATATACAGTATTTAGAATCGCAGAAAGCGGTGATCTGAATACTTTGAAGTGCAAAGGAGGGATTAGAGGTCTTTTAGACCCCCGATCCCTCCATAAAGAGTACCTATCACCACCTATTTCTGTCACAAGGGATGTTTACATTCCTTGTGACAGCAACAAAAGTGATCAAAATTAAAAAAAATAAATAAATAAATAATGTAAAAAAATCAAAATAATTGAAATTTAAAAAAAAAAAAATTAAAGCACCCCAGTCCCCGCGAGCTCGCGCAGCAAAAAAAAATGCATTCAGAAGTCATGCCCGCATATGTAAACAGTGTTAAAATCACACATGTGAGGTATCGCCGCGATCATCAGAGTGAGAGCAATAATTCTAGCACTAGACCTTCTCTGTAATGCCGGGTACACACGAGCGAACTTTACGGCAGACTTTGTCCTGCGGACTTTTCTGCGAACTTTACGACGGACTTTCCGAATGAACGGACTTGCCTACACACGATCAACCAAAGTCCAACGGATTCGTACGTGATGACGTACGACCGGATTAAAACAAGGAAGTTCATAGCCAGTAGCCAATAGCTGCCCTAGCGTCGGTTTTTGTCCGTCGGACTAGCATACAGACGAGCGGACTTTTTGACCGGACTCGAGTCCGTCGAAAAGATTTGAAACATGTTTAATTTCTAGGTCCGTCGAACTTCTGGGGAAAAAAAGTCTGCTGGAGCCCACACACGATTGAATTGTCTGACGAAGTATGCCGTAAAGTCCAGTCGTGTGTACGCGGCATAACTCTAACCTGGTAACCGTTATTTTTTTTTTAAATGTTGCCTATGGAGATTTTTAGGTACCGTAGTTTGTCGCCATTCCACGAGTGTGCGCAATTTTAAAGTGTGACATATTTGGTATCTATTTACTCGGCGTAACATCATCTTTCACATTATATAAAAAAATTGGGCTAACTTTACTGTTTTGTTTTTTAAAAATTCATGAAAAAAACCCCACAAATACCGTGTGACATAAAATATTGCAACAATCACCATTTTATTCTCTAGATTCTCTGCTAAAAAAATATACATAATGTTTGGGGGTTCTAAGTAATTTTCTAGCAAAAAATACAGATTTTAACTTGTAAACACCAAATGTCAGAAATAGGCTTAGTCATGAAAGGGATAATCGATGAACTCTCTCAGTATGTCATACTGCTATCCTGTGCACACCAGTGTCCCCACAGAACTAACCAGACCTCATACTGTAACATATCAGATGATATACTGCACATTAAGATAAAAAGCTCCTAGGGGACCAACATTTTTTATGGTGGAGCATTTTTCAGAGAGCGGTTGACAGGTGACTCAGGAACGATCTACTACCACCAGGGCAGTTGAGGCGCTGCCCCGTTTGCAAATACTGGCACCCTCTGGTCTGCTTGTAGTTTCCACTCACTTGAATGAGTCGTGTTTGGTGGCGATACTGCTCACCGAACGTGACATGGGGTTTCATTTTTGTTGCAAAGCACCATGGCCATGGCATGTGCGCAACCCCATCTGGTGGATATTGTAGCTTAAGTGGGCAGATGCTAAAAACCGTGGCTTAGCAGCTTACTTTTACTACCCCCCAGCCACAAGTGTGAATGAGGCCTGACATACACAATCTGAACCTTACACATTACCATACACACGGCACTGGAAATTACACATACAAACATACACACTACCATAAACAATTTGCAGATTACACACAATATACACCATACAGCATTACATATATAAACATAAACAAAGACATGCCTGCACTGAGCATACACAAGTCAACCTCCACTGTAGACCCAGTATACTTTAAGATGATGCAGTGAAGTTCTCTTTCTCCTGGAGCTTCTAGCCCCTATTTCCTGCACATAAAAAGGTAGATGGAGCCTGGTGCTGCTGCTGGTCCTGTTTTTCTCATCTAACTAAAGCTTCTTCATCTGTGAGAGCTGCCGATGATGCATCTCTTCAATTATAGGGAAGATGGGCAGGTGAAGGCAATTCCTGGGGGCCCTAGGAATGTGGGGGCCTGAGGCAATTGCCCACCCCAAATGTTGTCCCTATCAATTTTATTTGACATTCTCAGGCAGATACACAATATCTCCTTCCCGCTGACCGTACGCACATATGCGGCCTTGGCTTTAAGGGGTTATAGCAGGATGATGCCTGCAGCTGCAGGCATCATCCCGGTACCGTTTTTTATAGCGGGCACCATTTAAAAAGAAAATTACAGTATTCAGGATCACGGTTTTTGGCAATCTGAATACTTTAAAGTGCAAAGGAGGGATTGGGGGTCTTTTAGCCCCCCAATCCCTCCATAAAGAGTACCTATCACAAGGGATGTTTACATCATCTAGATGGACTAGCTTCCTGCCTACATTGCTGCATGCGTCCTTGCTTCATTGTACCATCGCTGGATAGCGTTGTGTATTTTTTATATATATTTTTAAATAAATCGTTTTATACTACACTATGGGAGCCCCTTGTTTTTTTTTCTGTGAGGACTGTGCCGCTTGCTGCGGTGAAGGAATCTGAGGGACCCTGATTCGGAATACGCTTTGGAGGTCTATGGAATAAAGGAACGGGCTGACAAGTTGACTGAGGTGCAGAGGACCAACACGGCTATCTAAGGGGGAGATCTATGTATAGCTGCCCACTCTATGCTTACTACCCCTGCAGGGGTAACTACTTTCTGTGTGGGAGCACCAAGTCACCATACCTGCCGTGCACAGAAGTCACTGGAATTTTTGTTTGGAATCTGAGACCACGTTTTGTTTGATCACTTTTTATTTTTTTATATATATTTTTTCATTCATGGCAAACATTTTTTCACAATAAGTTCACATTTTCTGTCCAGGGACCTGGACCATATTATTGAACACTTACCTACTAATTAATTACCGTGGACTTTATATGTATGGTCGCCCACCGCGATCACCTCCTCGCTCGCGATATTGATTTAGGAGCAACATAAGCGATCTTAATTAATTATCACTATCTGTGTATACATATAATATTTATTTATTTACGGATTTATTTTTATCACTCAATTTGGAAGAGTATTTAGCGCACTATCTCACTTTACATCATTTGAATTTCTTGGAGTGGTATCAGAACACTTAGGCAGAGGTGCAGCTTTATACATACTTTTGTAATTTAATAATTTAAGGGAGAAGTGCAATAATTAACACACATTATCTAATTTATATTTTATCACTTGTATAAAGGACTATCACGGCACTTAGAATAAGATTTTATTAGAATTTTATATGGTCACATCACTACACATCTTTTTATATGTTTGTAATACCATAACACTAAACACGACATCACGACATTCCATTAGCGTGTCAGTTTATTATAAATTTTAATACATTATTTATTTTTGTCGCCATTGTAGTTTGTCTCCATTCCATGAGTGTGCGCAATTTCAAGGCATGACATGTTAGGTATCCATTTACTCAGCATAACATCATCTTTTATATTATACACAAAAATTGGGCTAACTTTACTGTTTAGTTTTTTTATAATTCATGAAATTGTCTTTTTTTCCCCAAAGAAATTGCGTTAGAAAGACCTCTGCGCAAATACATTGTGACATAAAATATTGCAACGATCGCCATTTTATTCTCTATATTCTCTGCTAAAAAAATATATACAATGTTTGGGGGTTCTAAGTAATTTTCTTGCAAAAAATATGAATTTTAACTTGTAAGCAACAAATGTCAGAAATATGCTTAGGCATGAATCCGATATAATATACAAAGTTGATATTTTTCTATCCTTTATTAACCTTCCTCTTATTTAAATCAGGCAATGAATATTTTAAATTGAGGTTGAATTATTTTGTGATTCTGCATTGTACGAGTATGTATTTTAAGTTCTCTTACTTTCCTATTGATGTTTCACATGGTTTTTAATTTTTCATGATTTTTTTTTTTTTATAGTGTCTATTCATCAGAGTAAATAATTGCACTTCTTCCTGTGAAATTGATGAGTATCATTCGAATTTCATCTGCTGGAGTGTCGATACATAATGGAGCCTCATACTCCCCCATGCATATAAATATTTCAGAAATGTGTTATGCAACTGATATTTTACCATTTTGAGTATCTGTCACACTCGGTATTACATTTTCATAGCTAACAGTATTGAGATGACATACAATCTCCCTGATTAACTGTCGGCTTCCTGTTTAGAATTATCACTAAGCATAAAAAAAAAAAAAAATCTTGCAAATATAATGTTGGCCAATTAAAAAGTATTCTGTGCCATGCCGGTTTCCTGCTGGAGCTACCTTATGTCCCAGGTGTTTCCTATTATGGAACCCTTTTTTCCTCACTGTCTCCTTTTTTTCCACCCACACCCCAGTTTTGATTAGAATCACATTAAAATCTTCCATCTTCACCACTTTTGGATAGACAAAGGTGTTCTCACACCAAGCATGGTCAAGCAGAACCATACTGGAGTACGATTGACACCCCTCTCCACTCTCCTACTGGTCAGCGTTCACACTGTGCTTCAAAGGAAGCATTCCCGAGCATGCTTAGGCCTCATGCACACGAGACGCTGTTAAACTTGCGTTCAGAAGCAGTTGGACACTTTTTTCAAATGCCCCTGAACCCATTCAATGTTATCCTATGTGTCCATGTACACAGTCTCGTTTTTGGCGTTTTTAGGCAGTTGCGTTTAACCTCGTTTTTCCAGAAGCAAAAAAAGGGTTTAGACGCAAAAGTTTACCACGTTTTAGATGCCAAACGCGGCTAAACGCGGCTAAACGCGGCTAAACGCGGTACCGCGTTTAGCTGTGTTTGCGTTTATAAGTGTTTTTTACAACCTGATTTTTGGGCCCCATATCTCGGGGCCACTTGGTGCTAGAAACACCAATTTGGTGTGCTAACACAGTTGGACTAACACTATAACATATCCAAACACGGGGTTCCTAGCACCAAGTGACCCCAAGATACGGGGTCCCAAAGTTGGGTTGCAAAATGTCATTTTCTGCTCTGCAGACACTTCTAGACGCAAACGCAGTAAAACGTGGCTAAACGCAGCTAAACACAGCATGCAAACATGACAAAATGGGCGTTACTAAATGCCGGTTTCAGCTTTTAAAAACATGTGTTCAGCAGAGTTTGCACCGGCGTCTCGTGTGCATGAGGCCTTACATTATCACCTCTGGCAATCAGGCCTTCGTGATTTCTGCATCTGTGCTCCAAACTCACACTGAAGTTAACCATGTTGATCTCCAAGTGATCCTTTCCTCAGACCAACTCATACAAGTGGTCCCAAGCCTGGGCATGATTTGGAGTGCTCACACTAAACAAATAAACCAGGCTAAGGCCTCATGTACACTGCTGCTGGTAAACAGATGTTTAGGAGCAGTTAGGCATTTTTTCAACTGCTCCTGAGCTCTATGATATGTTATCAGTACATGTACATAGGTTCATTTATAGTCGTTTCTAGGCAGTTGCGTTTAGAGGCTTTTTTTGGAACCTAAAAAAATGCATTCAGAAACTGTGTTTAGAGGCATTTAAAACGGCAAATGTGGCTACCCGTGTTTAGGCGCGTTTTCGTCTAGTAGCGTTGAGTAGAATTATAGGTGTCTGATAATGCTGAGTCATATATATATATGTATATAGAGACTGTCGCTTTAAGAATTTATATTATACTTGATTTTTCTTTCCTTCTTAGATGGCTTGTTTCAATTCCTTGGAAAACGAAACTACAGGATATGTGATGGCACAAGTTGCTGATAAGAACCAGAAAGCTGCTAAAAAAACGTCCTTATCAAAACGAGTCTGAACCGACCAAATATTGCTAAATTGTCTTTTTTTGAGAGTCACATGATGTATACACCCATTTAACTGTACCCTTGCTACTAAGAAGATATGAATGCTGATTGGACTAAACTATACGATCACACCTATAACACGCCTAGTGCTTATGCATATTCATAAAGTATATATTGTTAAACTTGATGTTTTTAAGTCAGAAACACTTCCTTCTACATTCGGCCTGGTAGTGCTGAATATTTGTGTGTGTTGTGTCAGTCCACTGCAGTGTCTATAATAATAAAAAGCACCTACTTATCTTATCCTAAGATCTGGACACACTATCTCATCATCTGTCTTGTTTGGAGACCCCTAAATCAGATTTAACAGCGTTTTTAAAGGGAAACATTTTATTTATTAATAGGGATAGAAGGATTTCGCGCATAAAATCTATCATATAAATAAATAAAATTCACATCTAATACTATTGATATGTGGGTGTGCAAGATAGCAAATCTTAAATAAAGTGCATCAATACAGTACCCGTGCTGCAAATTCATATATCACAATAAATAATCCCATTAAAAAAACAAAAAAACAAATCAAACACGTGTGCAAAAATACAAAACATGTGCAGTAAAGGTGCAAAACTGCAAACAACGTGGTATGGGATACTTCCAATAAATGGATATATCAGAAAAAAAGTTCATAAAAATGATCATAAAGAGTTCATGAGTGATGGTGTTCATAGAAAAAATAGGTATAGATGATAATAATAATGATAATCTTCATAAAACGACTGGCGGCTCAACCAGGCTCTCTAAACTCTCACCTCAGGGATGGAAATAACAGGCATCAGTGTATATCTTTCTCTGTTGTGATAACAGCAACGTTCCCCTCTGCTTACTGTCGGGCACCTCAGGGATGGAAACAACTGGCAACAATGTATATCTTTCACTGTAGTAATACAGGCAGCGTTCCCCTCTGTTTAATGTCAGGCACCTATAAAAATAAACTGGGAATTTTTTCCACCTAGGCTGTGACAGCCCGGTGGGAGGAGGGGGAGGAGAGAGGAGGCCTCTGATGGTGTAGTATTTCGAATAATCAATTTATTGGGTATAAAAACAAGTGGTCTCTTGCATAAAAAAAGATAAAATTCACATGTAAAGGAAGGAGCGGCGTCCGAGGCGCCTCCTTACGTGACTTCCGGTATAGTCAACTCTCTGCCACGCCCTACGCGTTACGTCACCGCTCGTGACTTTTGAGCCTGGAAAATGCTAAAAACACATCAGCAAAGAGAGATGGGTGGATAGAGAGTTATATATATATATATATATATATATATAAAACTCTCTATCCACCCATCTCTCTTTGCTGGTGTGTTGGATAGATAGAGAGATGTATATATATATATGAGAGAGAGAGAGAGAGAGAAAAAAAAGGATTATAGAGAGAGAAGGAGAGAAATATACGGAGAAAGATGTAGGGAGAGAGATTGATAAATATAAACACATACCTGAGAGTCACCAACAGACGTTCCTCTGGTGGCACGCTTTTCCTCATGTTGGTGTCCATGCGAACTAGACAGGGTCTAAACTTTTCCAAGAGAACATTAAAGGTGGCAATTGACGTGTGTAAAATTAAAAAATTTCTCTGGGTAATTACGCAGCTGAACATACATATTAGAAAAGTATCCTGTGGACATGCGTTGAGCCATCAATGGATGTGTCCAGTAGCAATGAACTCTGGTCCTCTCACACAATTTTCTATGTCTTTGGAGCCTTTAGCAAAAGCAACATCAGGAGCAGTTCCTCACACATGCTCATCATGGGATCCATATTAACAAACCAACGAAAAAATAACAGCTAGCTACAAGAACACTGCTTTCTCAGCTGCTACTCACACTGTTCTCTCACAGAATGGCTGAAATAGTTAATAAATACTTGTTTTAAGTGCTTTCTAATCATTTGGGACGGTCTCCTGAGGTTATCTTCAGCAAACGCTCCTGAACGCAAACGCGGCTAAACGACGCTAAACGCGGCTTGTAAGCTCTGCTAAACACACATTTTTAAACGTGGATTACCAGTTATGATGTTCCAGCATTCAGGTGAGGTTAAGAAACGTCCCGAGTACGTGAAGCCTAAGGCCCCTTTCACACTGGGGCAGTTTGCAGGCGCTATTGCGCTAATAATAGCGCCTGCAAACCGACCCGAAACAGCCGCTGCTGTCTCTCCAGTGTGAAAGCCCCGAGGGCTTTCGCACTGGAGTGACACTGGAGCGGTGCGCTAGCAGGACGGGAAAAAAAAGTCCTGCTAGCAGCATCTTCGGATCGGTGAAGGAGCAGAGTATACACCGCTCCTTCACTGCTCCTGCCCATTGAAATCAATGGGACAGCGCGGCTACACCCCTGGCAAAGCGCCTCTGTGGAGGTTCCTTGCAGTGATTTTTAACCCTTTCTCGGCCACTAGCGAGGGTAAAACCACCCCGCTAGTGGCCGAATACCGACGGTAAAGCATCGCTAACAATAGCGGCACTTTACCGCCGACGCCACCCCGCCCCAGTGTGAAAGGGGCCGAAGGATTGAACTGTTTTCGGGCATGGGGAAAACACCTTGTGTATGTACACCCGTTCACTGGCCTGACACTAGGAGCTCCCCATAACCTTGCCCCCCCCCCCTTTTTACTGCTGGAGATTAAAACATATTAACATTTTTTTTTAATTAGTGTTTAGAGTGGGCAAAGGATTACAACATCTGTTGGGGTTTTACTGCTATCTAGGGCTTTGCTGCAAAGATTTACTCTCATTTTCTGTTCTGCTGACAACATTCTATCAAACAGGAAATGGGGAAAATTTTCTAACAGCTACTCAGACTACAAATCCTACAGATCCAAATAGGAGTGCTGATTGTCACTTTAAACAAGCTACTAGCAGGTTTTTAAAAAGCTTCAAGAAGTGCTGAAAACTGCTAGAAGCTTGCTTGTTTAAAGTGACAATCAGCACTCCTATTAGGATCTTTGTCCAACATTTTCAAACTGGAGCTAAACTGTACTTTAAAGGTATCAACAATGCTTCCTGAAAGCTCTGCAAATGCTTTGTCAAAGCTTGTTGTTCACACTGCTCTTATACACGCTAAAGCCCCATGTGAAACAGGCCTAAATGTGTTCCTATTTAACCCCTTATTAAAGCATGTGTAAACCCAACATTTTTTATTCCTAATATGTGCCTACTGTACCATGTACTGTTTTAAAAAAAGTATCCTGTTCTCTTTGTATTGCTTCCTTTATGCGAAAACCCTGGTGTTCCTGCCAATAACTCTGCTTTCCTAAAAAAAAAATATGACCGCACTAGAGAGCACAGCATGGTGAGTTCTTTGGCTGTGCTGGGAACTTGGCCCTCCTCCAATGATCAGACTTGTCCTGACTCTCCCCACACAGCCATTCACTGGGCAGAACAATATGCTGTTGTTTCTCCTCCCCCAGAACAGAGGTAATGTGAACACTTATAAAAAAGGGGAAAAAACATATTTATAATGTTTTTTATATACATACACACACGTTTTACCTTCTATTTCAATTTTAAACTGAATGGGTTCTTTTACAAGGTTAGGGTTTAAATATACTTTAACCCTTAGTTTACCATGATCATTCCTAATGAATTTCTTTTTCCCCTTTTCTGCTGTTATTTTCCTGCTTATTTTTTTTTTCAGACCATAACTATTTAAGTATTTAAAGTGATTCTAAAGGCTCAAGTTTTTTAACTTTCATGTATTCTATGCGTGAAGGTATAAAACTTTCTGTGTGCAGCAACCCCCCCCCCTCTGGGGACTTTCCCTCCTCATTGCCTGAGACAGCAGTGGGAGCCAATGGGAAGTCAATCACAGTCACTGAGCCAATGAGAAGAGACAAAGGGTGAGCCCAAACCACAGCTCTGTGTGTGAATGAACACACAGAGCAGAGTCTCCGAAGTGAGCCTGCTTGGGTGCCCCCACAGGAAGCTGTTTGCTCTGGGGGGCACTTGGCAGGAGGAGGGAGGGACAAGGAGCACCAGCAAGGGACCCAAGAAGAGGAGGATCAGGGCTGCTCTGTGCAAAACCACCTCACAGAGCAGGTAAGTATAACATGTTTGTTATATAAAAATAACTTGCCTTTAATATCACTTTTTTATTAAAAACCCTTTTTATTTCATATATGTAGATAACTTTGCAATGCTTTGTACCAAACTCAACATTTTAGTGTAATTTAAAAAGAACAAATTGTAAAATAAACTGTATACCTGCACTAAAACATTTTTTTTTAACTAACACTGCTCATATTAGAAAAAAAAACTGTGCTATTTTTTTTTTTAGGTTTGTCTATGAATTACATAAAACATAAAGTCATGGGGGCGTGGCTTGGCTGGATCCCGGAATGGCCGCTTGATCACAGAGCTCCTGCCACCCGAGGACCATAATTAGCTTTTACGGGAAACCATCGCCTCTATACAGGATGGGGAAGTCGAATAGGAGTGTCTCAGCCTCCCAGACACCGAAAGACCCGGTCACACAACTCAGCCGGAACATACCGGAGATATTCTGTACACTCCGGTCAGGAGACCACGAGGCCTCACAGACACCACAGGCCTCAGGCCCTACCTCCCCTAGTCACAGCTCAGACTACCAGCTTGAGGATGGAGACACCCGATCTCACCGCTTCAGCCCAGCAGTGAACCTATCGGACTTACAGAAGGTAGCTTCTGATATCACCTTAAAAGCGGCAATCTTAGACTTGAAAATGGACATTCAAGCAGTGGCGGCCCGCATGTCAGACGTGGAGCAAACTACGCAGCTCCATACAGCTGCTATCAGGCAAGTGCAACATACTTATGATGCCCAACTTTCCTATCTTTATGATCTACATCGTCAGGTCGAGGATCTTGATAATAGGGGCCGGAGACATAACGTTCGGGTGAGGGGGGTCCCCGAGGGCATGGAAGCAGGCTCATTACCCCAAGTTATTTGCGCCATCTTTAATGATCTCCTAGACCGACCACCAGACTCCCCAATCGAGATGGAGAGGTTACACAGGGCCCTCAGACCACCTCCCAGGGATAACGAACCCCCAAGAGACGTCATATGCTGTATAGTGAATTTTCCTCTCAAGGAAGAAATTTTAAGAAAAGCCAGAGAAAGAGGCCGTGTACAGCATAATGGGGTAGAAATTAAGCTTTTTCAAGACTTATCACCAACTACACTGCAGAACAGACGCGCTTTGCGCCCCCTGCTGGACCATCTCAGGGCGAGGAACATTCCATACCGCTGGAAATTTCCGTTCTGCTTGTCTACCACCACCAGAGGTCGCACAGCTCTCCTAAGATCTCCTGATGACTTACCTGCCTTCTGTGAACAACTCGATCTACCCATGACGGAGCTTCCGGAGTGGTGCTCATTTCACTTCCCATCTGAGCCATGGCGGCCGCTATCACACAATCCCTCACCAAAAGCGCAAAGACATCGCTCCAGACGCCGAAGATCAGGTCCTCCTTCACCCGGAGCCCATACCTCCCGCCGCGACATGGATCTCCAAGCTCTGGGTCAGCCGGTAACCCCTCGCAGGCCCCACCAGGATGCATGAAGAGTGTTCGCGCCCGGACTTCCTTCTCAACCTATAGGGGTTTGTTTTCCCATGACGTTTTTGTTCAGGGTCTTTGTTTTCTTTTCATGCCCATCTTGTTCGTTTGTTCCATTGGATTTCCCAAATACCCCGGATGCAGGACCTTTCCCCTAGATTGTTTGGAGTCACAGGAACCGCTTGATACACCTCTTCTACCACAGAACTTGCTCCAACAATCCCCATCACTTACCCCGCACTGAGAACATCAAGACCAATAGCTCCAGCAACATTCACGTCATGCTCTCCGGAAAGACGATCTCCTACACCTCGAGCAGATGATCGGAAGACGACGTACCACAATCGTAACTGGTCGTTGCCTCCCATTCCTGAGACCCCATTCGCCCCCCCCATTCTCCTCCCCCTTCTGCCCCCCCTTCCCCCCCTTCCCTTCCCCCCCCTTCTCCCCCCCTACCCTGGCCCTTCTCCCCCTTCCTGCCCTCCCTCCCCCTTTCTCCCCCCCTTTCTCCCCCCTTTTTTTTTTTTCTCCCCCCCTCCCTCCCCCTTTCCTCCCCCCCCTCTCTCTCCCTTTCCTCCCCCCCTCTCCCCCCCCCCTCCTTTTTTTTTTTTTTCTTCTTTTTTTTATTTTCTCCCCCTTCCCCTTTTCTCCCTCTCCCCCCTTCCCCCCCCTCCTTCCCCCCCTCTACCTCCCCCCCTCCTCCCCTTCTCTCTCATTTCCCCTCCCCTCTCATTCCCACCTTCCCTTCCCCCTCCTTCCCTTCTGTACTCAAGTTCCTTGCCCCTCCCCTCTCCCAATGGGTAGATGCCTTTAAGATATAATTATAATTGATATATGTGTTTTCTTTTTGTTCCCCCGAAGTCATCAAGGCTGCAAAGGATAGATCCCTATACCCCCATCCACATTCGTGGCGGCTCTTCCTGGGCAACTTACAGATACGAACACAGTGGCTCTGTCACCAGTAAGGTATATTTCCATGATCTACAATTATTGCCTCTTCTAAATTATCCCAGGGTTACCGGAGTGCATGCCTTGAGGGCTCCGGGCACTTTTTGACTTTTTGACTTTTTGTTTTAAGGGACCCCTCAGTCTGGCACCAGTTAAGTGCTATTAGAAGAGGGTCTCTGTGAAGGGGGTAGGGAGGGAGGATGACCATCACCAAAAACCCTTGTTGAACTTACTGATGTAGCTCCTGGTCTCATCACGCCATTTGGGCGTAAGACTCAGAACCTGCTTGCCCCTTTCAACGAGATCACCATACCAACATTTGTGGGAAACATATTTCCGAAGTTTGCAGTTACGAACCAGAATGTTTATACAAGTCGGTTTAGTACGGTTGCATGGGCGTTAAATTTTTGTTGTTTTCTTTATCTGGACCCCATTACTTATTACTTATTCAGTTTTTAGAATCTATACTGGTAATGTTTAATAGAATGTTAAGACAGCTAAAAATGAGGTGGACCTGATTTGTTTCCCCAAGATTTATGTACGCACCTTTCCCCACGAGACTTCTGCCTTCTCTGGGTCCTCTACAAGGCAAAGGTGTAGGAACCCAGTCACTCTCACCAACCCCCCGCAGCAGCTCTAGCATCTAGTCTGCTGACCGTCCAGCCTTCTTTTCTACAGGTGGATTGGTAATTCCATACCCACCTCTGGTATTCCCCCCACCACCCAGCACCTGCTCACTCCCTCTGATTCTTTCTCGTCTTCTCTTCTCTATCTCTTCTCTGGGGTCTCACCCCTACACTATACTCCCCCCCCCCCTCTGGTCACCCCCTTTTTTCTCCCCCCCCCTTTTTTTTTCTTTCTTTTTTCCCCCTCTCTCTTACTCCACCACCCCCCCCCTCCCTTGGTCTACCCGCCCCGGCGCAGTCAGATTCCTCTTTGGTAGGACAACCAATTTTTGTCTCCCTAAATCCATATATAAGCTAGCCTCCACAACTCTAAGCTGACAATGGCCTCCCCAGCGCCTCTAATGCTGAAATGTGTCTCTCTTAACGCAAAGGGTTTAAACGTTCCCGAAAAGCGTTCACAGGTTTTGTCCGCACTCACCAAGCAGAAAGCCCAATTTATCTTCATTCAGGAGACTCACTTCCGTTCTAACTCAATCCCAAAACTCTCTAACCACATTTACCAGACAGCCTTTCATTCCACAAACCCTTTAGCAAAGACCAAAGGTACATCCATTCTAGTTTCTAAGCATGCCCCCTTTAAACTTTGCGACTCCCTGGTAGATCCTGAGGGGAGATTTGTCTTCCTCAAAGGCTCTTATGCTTCTAGACCTATCACTCTAGCAAATATCTATGCCCCAAACGACCACCAAGTCTCATTCTTCAGGAGGATAAGTGATCTCTTACTCTCCTTCAAGGAGGGACTGTTACTGATGGGAGGAGACTTTAACGTGCCCCTTAACCCAGACCTTGACAGCTCTTCAGGCACCTCCACGATCTCATACCGGGCCCTTCGCCAGATCAAATTGCAACTCCAAAGTTTGGCGCTGCATGATACATGGCGCACGTTGTTCCCCTCTGTTAGGGACTACACCTTCTTCTCCATTCCCTTTCAAAAATACTCACGACTGGACTACTTTTTCCTCTCCCAATCTGACTTGACTTTCCTCTCACACGCCACAATTGACCCTATGTACCTATCTGACCACCATCCCATCTCGGTTTCCTTGACCTTCCCAGACTTGATCCCTAAAACTAAAGTCTGGAGACTGAACTCGTCCCTATTAAAGGATGAGGTGTTTTCCACGCAACTAGAATCCAGCATAAATATGTATTTCCGGGAAAATTCCACCCCGGATATATCTCCTATCACAGTCTGGGAAGCACACAAAAGTGTGATCAGAGGGGAACTAATGACCCAAGCTTCAAAAATAAAACGGATCCACCAGGGCACGGTAGACGACCTCATCTCGAACATCAAAAGACTAGAGGCCACGCACAAACACGCTCATTCCCAGCAGACACTCCAGGAGCTGATGCAATATCGCTCTAAGCTGTTGGAAGAATTGGGAAAACGAACTAGACGCCGCTATGTCTTGCATCAGAGAGTCTTCTATGAGCAAGGCAATAAATGTGGGAAATTATTGGCCCGAGCAGTCCGTGCCTCTAGACCATCCAACACAATACACCACATCCGGACCCAACAGGGCACCCTACTATCTAAAAACGAAGATATTGCTCATTCTTTTGAACAATATTACAAAAACCTCTATAACTTACAACCCCCCAATCAAAATCCAGATCAGGGAGACCTTAGGAAGGAGACTATCAAAAACTTCTTGGCCCAATATGGCCCTCAACCAATCTCACAATCTCAGGCAGCAGAATTAGAACAACCTTTTTCGGCAGAAGAACTACAAAACGTCCTAAAGCAGATGAAAACAGGCAAAAGCCCGGGCCCGGATGGCTTCACGCTGCAGTATTATAAATGTTTCTTTCAGACTCTAGCTCCAAAGATGTTAGCCACTTTCAATTCTCTGTCCAATGCCGATGGGTCGCCTGTTGGAGGCCCACATCACAGTCATCCCGAAAGAAGGCAAGGACTCCACACAAGTACAAAACTATAGGCCTATCTCTCTCCTTAACGTGGATATTAACATCTACGCAAAAATTCTAGCCAATAGAATGTTCCCCCTCCTACAGAATCTTATCTCTTTAGACCAGGTGGGCTTTGTCCCTGGTCGTGAGGCCAGGGACAACACCACCAGGGCATTAAACCTTCACCACTGGCTCACCACTACAGAGACACAGGGTTTCTTTTTATCACTAGACGCCGAGAAGGCGTTCGACAGAGTGGCCTGGGATTACATGCATGAGGTGCTCAGGAGGATTGGCCTTCACCCGCGCATGCTGGCACACATTTCGGCGCTGTACGCTTCTCCTAGCGCAGCAGTAAGAGTTAATGGCCACCTGTCGAACGCCTTCCCTATTAGAAACGGAACTCACCAGGGCTGCCCTCTTTCGCCCCTGATATTTATACTCTCATTGGAACCCCTCCTTAACAAATTAAGAGACAATCCCGATATTAAAGGAGTTAACATTCAAGGTAAAGAGTATAAAGTTTCTGCTTTTGCGGATGATATCTTACTCTCACTGACTGCCCCAACTACCTCCATACCCAATTTGCTTAAAGATATAGATCACTTTGGATCCTTGTCATATCTAAAGATTAATTATGCAAAATCACAAGCGCTGAACATTTCACTCACAACACGGGAGGTTGAACGTTGTCAGACATCCTTCCCTTTTCAATGGAACCAACGGGCTATACCCTATTTAGGTATCAATATAACTACCAGTCTAACGGACTTATATAGCGCCAACTTCAGCAAGGTCCTGAAAAAAGCACAACTTGACCTCAAGGAATGGGGAAAAATCAATGTCTCTTGGTTTGGCCGGGCGGCTCTCTTAAAAATGGTAACCTTGCCACGGTTCCTACACATTATCCAATGTCTTCCTATTAGCCCTCTGGCCTCTTTTTTCGCAGCATATAAGAGGATGTGCACAATGTTCCTTTGGAAGGGCTCACCGCCACGCATTAAGTATACCCGTCTCACACAGCTAAAACTCAGAGGTGGTATCGGGCTGCCAGATTTGCACAAATATTTTCTAGCAAGCCATCTCTCCCGTCTCGTAGATTGGAATATACACGAAGCAGGAAAGGTCTGGGTTACCTTAGAAAAATCATTTTCCCAATTCCCACTTGAATCCCTACCCTGGATCCTACCCAAACATTGGACACAGAACATAGTAGGGCACCCTCTCATCTCAGCCTCACTAGGGGCCTTTAAACGGTCAATTAAAATCTCGTCAATCTCCTCAATCCCGGGCCCATTAACTCCACTGAGAGGCAACCCTGATTTTTCACCCGGACTATCACCATCCTTTCTTAACCAAGCATGGCCACATGACAAAATACTAGCATATCAGTTTTATACAGATAAAAAGCCTAGATCTTATGAGAACCTAGTAGGCTTATCCCCACTACATTCCTTCCCTTTCTGGACATACCGACAAATTAGACACTTCCTCTCCACCCAGGGCACAACACAGACTTGGACAAGACCTCTAACCCCATTTGAGGACTTATGTACCCGAGCTCCTCCGCAGAGACATCTCATTTCCTACATATACAATGAGCTTATAGATGACGCTATCTGCCCCACTGACCCCGCACGCACGAAATGGGAAAAGGACTTACAGATGACCTTCACAGACGAGGATTGGACAGGTATCTACGAATACGCACATAAGGGCTCCCTTAATGTAGCCATTCAAGAGAATGGATATAAAATTTTAACACGCTGGTACAGGACCCCGACGTTACTACATAAATTCTCTCCGACAATCCCAGATACATGTTGGAGGTGTGGAAAGGCAAAAGGGACTATGTTACATGTATGGTGGGATTGTGATCTCATCCAACCATATTGGAAGAAGGTACACAAGCTTATTACACACATTACGACGTACTCCCTAACATTCTCCCCTGCTCAATACCTCCTACATCATACCCACTTAACTAAAAAGGAATACTACAGATCACTGGCAATGCACTTGGTGAATGCGGCTAGACTGTGCATCCCAACACATTGGAGATCCACATCCACCCCTTCGATTGGTGAGTGGTTTCGTAGGATCACAAAGATAGAGGAGATGGAGGAGCTGGTTCATATATCACAGGAGCGAATCCAAAAATTTACGACCACATGGGCCTGTTGGACGCACTTCAAACTGTCTCAGCGATATGGTGAATATAACCCCTGAGCCCTTTCAACTTTCCCCCTTGGGGGGTGGGGAGTGGAGGGCAGCTGCGCCGGGGCGGGATGGAGACAGGGGGGAAATGCCTGGTGTCCTTCCTCCCCCCCCTCATTTCTTTTCCTATCAAGTCACCAACCCCCCCATAGAGCTATAGAACTTATGGCTCTTATCTCCCCTACCTTATTATTGTAGGGATCAACCCCTGTGTAGCTTGATCCCCTTCCTTCCTCCCCCTCTCCCCTCGCGCCCCTTTCTTCCCTCTTCCCTCCCCATCTGCTCTTCTGTTACCTCTCTTTTCCCTTCCCTCTTTCCCTCCCCCCCCTTTCCTTTTCTTTTCTGTTATTTCTTCGCTCTCTCATAACCCTTACCCTTTGAATGGTGCTATAATATTCCCTCAGTACCTTCCCTGAAAGGGTTAATTTAGACAATCTATTAAATGTATGTTATACAATCCACTGCTTTGAATTCAATAATGGTTAAATCAATGTTAGCTATCTGTATTTCGGACCTATGAAACAATCTGTACCATGTAATATCCTGTTCACTGTCTATGCTCTCTGTTTTATACATTGGACAATAAAATATTATTATGGAAAAAAAAAAAAAACATAAAGTCATTTTCTGCAAGATAATATGCTGAAGAAAGACTAAAAGAAATATGTATCACTTGTTACCTTAAAGTGATACTAATTGACATTGTCCCTTCTATTTCTGTATATGGATGATGGTACTGTAATTATTTTATTTAAAAACAAATCTAAACAGTGGCGCCCCGTCCATATGGGATGCAGGGGCGTTGCCCCCCTAATCCATGCGCCCAGCCCCTAATCTACATGCAGGGTGTGGAATGCAAGGATTTTAATGTTTTTTTTTTTTCTTTTTTGGAAGCACATGATTACAGCCTGAGGCTCTAATTGGCTTCAAAAAAAGGTGGGCTTGGGGTGCAGAGCACTGAGCCCTGAGTCCACCCAGTTGTGTGACAATAGCGAATTAAAATTTGCTATTTTCTTCCTGTTTCTTCCTGATTTTCCTCCAGGCCAATCAGTAAACTGTTTTAAATGGTCATACCAATATATATATTCAAAATCAAATATTTTTTATTTTATGGAAATAACAAGGTGTGGGTGGATTTCTGACACTCGCAGGCTGTGTCACTTCCCTCCAGACTGTGTCTTAGAATAAGAGGGAGGCGATTCCTCCATTAGTCTACATGTGTGACTCTGTAGTCACATGGGCTCCTCAGATGTTATAGAGAGGAAATGCTCAGCATAGAAACTTACTCAAAAATGAGCATGTGCAGAGGTGCCACCACAGTTGTAAAATCCCTGAATTGGGTACATGAACAGAAGGGGGAGATAGAGAACAGCAGGATGTACCAGATTTTTGCAGAATACAGAAAACTAATCTCATAGTGACTATGAACAGGTGTTATACACCATTAATTGATAGTTTTTTTTATGATGTGGGTTTAGTGACATTTTAAGTAATGACAAAGTTATTTTTGGATAAACATGCTCATAGCAGCATAACGTAAAGATTGAGCTAGTCCATACACATATAGAGGTGTGATAGCTAAACTAATGATACACAAATATTGCAGATAATTACAAATAATACCACTTAAAAATAACCTTAGCAGTTACTATATTTATGAATATATGCAGAAATGTTATGGAATGTTTTTACTTGAATAGCCTTGAATTCTTTCAGCGCATACTAAATATTTCATATGAAAATCTTATTGTGCATATTGGAAAGCAATCCACAAGCACATTTTTATACGGAGTATGACACTTATGAGAATGTATAGAATGTAAATAAATGTTTAAACATTACAATAGTTCTGATGAAATTCTTCCAACCTGTCACCTCCTGCAAGAATTAATTGTAAGAACCAGATAGAAGCTGGTCCTTAGTGTGACATATGTTCACAGTTTAGTAAACGGAAAGTCAGAAAGCAATTTTCTAGACTTGGTGAAAATGTAATGAGCACCCATGTGTTACGATGAAGGTGTTTTTCTTAATTATCTATCACTTTTTACATTATTGTGCAGGTGAAAACATAAACCTGTGCTGAATGCTTTTTAAAGTTTGTGGCTTTCATAGAAATAATTGCTCAGAGAATAGTCTGCACAAAGGGCCCGTTTACATTTGCAGTTGGGAAGGTGGTAAAAACATATAGTTGAGAGGGTTTTATCTACACTCTAACCACTCTCATTGAGCTGCAAAGGAACAGAATGGGGGTGTTCACCATGCCATGGTAAGACTTTAAACCTCATCACCTTCGGTGGGTGGTACCGCCCACTGAATGTGACTCATTTAACGTATTCTGGGGGGAGGGGGTGTGGGCATTTAGGAGTTAAAACAGGCAGTGAGGAGGTGAGGTAACGCCTCCTCACCACCTGTCAAATGCCCTCGGAAAGTGATCACTGGGGGCTTAGGCTAGTGTAAACAGCCCTAGGGGTGAGTTGGCATGGGCCAGGATGCCTCCAAAGTCTGCGTGAGTTTGGGCTGAAGTAAACAATGGACTACCATTATTGTCACCACACTTGAGCTCCACTGAGATCTAAGACATCTGCTGTAGTGGCAGATGGGACTTGTTGTTTTTCCTTGTGAATGGATCTGTGAATGAATGACAAGGCTGTGCGGGTGGAGCCATGTACAGCTGTGCTAAATTCAAAGAAAAATAGAAGGTTGTAGGAAACTGCAATTTAGATAAATGGACATGGTTTGAGGATGGGGAGTTGGGCAAAGTGACATGTTCACTCTAAATATGGAAGCACCATTAAAAAACATAAGGTCACACAGATGACTCGAAAAGGTGAAATACATATATTGGAACTGTTTTAACTGCTAAAGATATTCGAATCCTTCGCAGCCAGCCTTTTAGGCATCCCTTGCTATTAACTTATGGGGGGTTGGCAACCTTGATTTAGGGGTATCTGTAGTGCACTTTCTCCATTCTGCTCCATAGTATACAATGTTAGGTAAGGTCTCTGCAGCACACACATGTCAAATGCTGTAATGTCTGTGGAGCCTTAAAATAGATGTAATCCCAATCAAAACCCAAACCTAACTAAAATATTCCTAAACATGTTAATGTAGATTGAAAATGGATTTTAGACGGTGTAATCTTTTAATATTGATAGTTTTCATTAAAATAATATTTGGTAATCCTGCCCTGAAGGTCTTTGTTCAGGTACTTACTGTAATGGCGTGATAACGCTTTGCCCTTGTCTACCAATTGCTTTTCAAGGTTCAGTGGTTAGACAAGTTCTGTCTTTGTCCCCGCTAGGAAGCCCATCCTGATCAGCGTGTAGCTGCTTCTGTAGTACATGCATGTAAACTGTCAGGACTTGAGCCTGAACCTGCGACTGTCTCTTCTTGCTGAGCTACCTGAGATGCTGGACAGCTTCCTGCCTAATGGCTTAGATGACCTTATCTTATGTCTTGTTTCTCTTGAACCTTGAACTTTTTTCTCCTCCCATGAACTTCCTATTTAGGTCATACCTCTGCACTTCCTGTTTATTGTGATTATTGTGCTCTCTCCAGCCAATATCTCGCTCTTCTCACTCCTGCTTCAATCTGTATCATTGCTACCACTCATTACTGACCTTTGGCTCATTCCTCGACTATGCTTTCCGTCTGATCCCCTCCAGCTACTACTCAGTACTGACCCTTGGCTTGTTTATCAACTATGCTTCTGCTTGTTCCTTATCTGCTCCATCCTTTACCTGCCTCCTGCTTGCTTTCTCCCTACTGGTGCAATCCTGAGGGCTGCGACCTGGCATTGGCACGCAGTTAAACCCATCTCCGCCATCAGGAGCTCTGGTGAAGATTGGCTGGTTCTTAGACCCCGTGCCTTGGATGAGCCTGTGTCATCTACTAGCTGATCCGTTTCTCTATTTATCCAGCTGACTGCTTGTGGATCTCTCAAATGCCACAGCCACTGGCCTCCGAGCCTGATTCTAGACCATGACATAGACACAAAGTGGTTGTAAATAGGCTAGAGATCAGATGGATAAAAAGAAGGATGAAAAACAGGTGAATTTAATTTTCTTTCTAAAATAAAGAAAAAAATAACAACAATTCAGCCAGCCAATTGTCATTTAGTTAGGTATATATATATATATATATATATATATATATATATATATATATATATATATATATATCTATATCTAGTTTAAATTTTGAACACCCACAGAATTCACTGCCATTTTAAGCTGTACTTTGTTTTAATATTGTGTTCCATTTTATCAGTGGTGGTGTCAGATGGAGATAACAGGAGTGACTGAATATTTTTTTCTCCCTAGCTTGGGTATCATTCATTTTGGTGCATGCCAGTGAAAGCACTGTTCCCATTACTATAGAGAAAAGAGAACAATACATAACCTGCAGACTTTTTAACAAACATCAAGAGAGCAATTACAGACACTTTCAGTGCTTATGAGTGCATAGTTGTCAACAATTTAAAACAATATATAGGAAATTATGCTGCCGAGCAAGTTTTTATAAACCATACTGTCGCAAAGGCCCACAGTTTATTATTATTATTATTATACAGAATTTATATAGCGCCAACAGTTTAGGCAGCAATTTACAATATAAAAGGGAGACAATACAGTTACAATACAATAAAATACAAGAGGATAAGGAGGGCCCTGCTCAGAAGAGCTTACAATCTAATAGGGTGGGGCAGATGGTACAAAAGGTTGTGACTGTGGGGAATGAGCTGATGGAAGTGGTACAAGATTAGTTGGAGGTGTGATAGGCTTCCCTAAAGAGATGATTTTTTAGGGACTGCCTGAAGGCAGCTAGAGTAGGAGATAGCCGGTCAGGTTGAGGTAGAGAGTTCCAGAGGATATGGGAGAGGCTCTGGAGAAATGCATGGGAGGAGGAGACAAGGGAGCTTGAGAGTAGGAGGTCTTGAGAAGAGTGTAGAGGATGGTTTGGGTGATATTTCGAGACAAGATTGGTGATGTAGCTTGGAGCAGAGTTGTGAATGGCTTTGTATGTTGTGGTTAGTATTTTGAATTTAATTCGCTGGGCAATCGGGAGCCAGTGTAGGGATTGGCGGAGAGGGGTGGTAGATACTGAACGGTTGATAAGGTGGATAAGTCTGGCAGCAGCATTCATTAAAGACTGAAGAGGAGACGAGAAGTGAGAAGAGAGTTGCAATAGTCAAGGCGAGAGATAACAAGGGAGTGAATGAGTAGCTTGGTGGTTTCATTTGTTAAAAAGGGGCGAATTTTAGAGATGTTACAGAGGTGAAGTCTACAAGCTTTCAACAGCAATTGCATTTGGGGCTGAAAGGACAGGTCAGAGTCTAGGATTACACCTAGTACTCTGGCATAAAGGGAGGGATTGATGCTGTTGAGGCGGTATCTAGTCACGTTTTTCTGCCTACGCCATCACTGGTGCGGCTGATTGTTGGAGCGAACGGGTGGAACGCACGCCTCCCACGGAGGTGGACGCGGAGGTGACTCCACACATCACTTTCTATGAGACACCAGCAGCCCCAGTGCCAGGATAGGCACTTTTAAATGTAAGAAGCCATTTGCCTACATCTTTTTATCTGATTTTATTTATTAAAAGGTTATTATGCTATGGATGTCGCTTACGCTCTCTATATTTCCTGCCTGTACCCAAGAGGAAGAAGGTTTCTGCCATCTCCATTCCCACCAACGTGAGCAGGCACAATCCTGCACAAGCGCTGTTTGACTATCTTTCCTAGGAAAGAAGTCAAATTGGTCTGGTAAGCAGATCATTTACCCATTCACCTTGGGTGTTGTTTTTTCCAAGTTTTGGTGAAGGACTATCTAGCCTTTGTTGGAAGATATCATCACAGTTGATTTATTACGTTTCGGTATAGGACTATTTAGCCTTTGTTGGAAGATATCATCACAACTGGAAGATTTGTGTGCTTTTCTGTGGATTTCTATGAACGTTTTTTTCATTGACTCACATGTTTTATTTTTCCACTATGGAGGGACTTTATTAATTTATTCTTCTGTCCAGGTGGACGATTTGTTATTATATTTTCATTTGTGATTTCATTTAAGATTTATTTTCACTGTTTTATTTTATCTTAGAATATTTCACTTTACTGTTCGTTTATGAATTACTAACCAGTCAATAATATCACTAACCACAGCGCCCCCTATATCCACTTTTTCAAATGTGAGAGGAGACTGAAGGAGTGAGGTGAGGAGCAGACAGATAGATTTGGGTGTCATCCAAGTATAGATGGTATTGGAAGCCATGGGCAGTTATCAAGTGACCAAGGGAGGGGGTGTAGATAGAGAAGAGAAGGGGTTCAAGAACAGAGCCTTGGGGAACCCCCACAGAAAGGGGCAATGGAGTAGAGGAGACAGAGTTGTAGTTAACACTGAAGGAGCGCTGTGATAGGTAGGATGAGAACCGGAATAGAGCAGAATCTTGGAGGCCAAGGGAACAGAGTTTATTGAGAAGGAGCGGGTGGTCTACCGTATCAAAGACTGCAGAGAGGTCAAGCAGTAGGAGTATGGAGTAGTGACCATTGGTTTTTGCAGTCAAAAAATTGTTAGTGAGTTTTAGTAAAGGCAGGTTCTGTGGAGTGTTGTGAGCGAAAGGCAGGCTGTAAGGGGTCAAGAAGGTTATTTTCACTGAGGTAGAAGCTAAGACGGTTGTAGACGGTCTAGTGTTCTAGAAGTTTAGAGGTGAATGGGAGCAATGAGATGGGTCTTAAATTGTTCAGGTTGGTGGGGTCCAGTAAGGGTATTTTTGTATGGGAGTGATCTGTGCATGTTTTAGAGGGGAAGGGAAGGTTCCACTAGAGAGGGAGAGATAGAAGATGTGGGTGAGGGAGCATAGAATAGAATAAGAGGGTGATCATAGAAGTAGTGAGGGAACAGGATCCAGGGGACAGTTAGTTAGGTGGGCATCTGAGAAAAGTTTTGTAACCACTTCAATAGTAGCCAGTTTAAAAGAGGAGAGTGTTGACTGCCCTGTTAGGCAAGGTATGTTGAGTGGGGAAGATGTATGCACAGTGGAGGTGACTTCATGTATTGCATCAATCTTCTCTTTGAAGTGATTGCCAATCTCTTGGGCAGTGAGTGAGTTAGAGGGTAGAGTGGGGAGGGGGGAAAAGCAGAGATTTAAAGGTTGAGAAGAGCTGACGGGAATTGGATGACAAGGTATAAATGAGAGAGGCAAAGTAGGCTTGTTTGGCAGCAAGGAGGCAGGAATTGTATCTTAGGAATACAGATTTATATAGGGTGAAGTCCTAAAGGCATTTGGTTTTACGCCACAGTTGTTCAAGAGCACTGCGATGTCTCTTGAGATTTCTAGTGTTGTCAGTTTGCCAGGGTTGTAACGGTCGAGGCCTGATTCTGCGTGTAGTTAGAGGAGCTAGTGTGTCCAGTGATAATGAGAGTGAACTGTTGTAGACAGAGGTGGCCAGGTCAGGACAGGACAGGGGAGAGATTGTCATAGAGGTGGTCAGTAGCAGAATAGAGAAGAGAAGGATTAAAGGGGCAAAGGTTCCTACAAGTAATCGTTTGCTGCTTGGAGGGATGGGTGGTTGGAGGCAAGGATACAGTGAAACTGATGAGGTTATGATCAGAGAGAGGAAAGGGGGTGTTTGTGAGGTTGCCAGGAGTGTAGAAATGGGAGAAATATCCAATTATATCATTCTGCTTTTGTATTTTAAATGCTATTCTTAATAAACACAATTATGAAAGCCAAATATCACCTTCATTTGTGATGCAAATGTGATCAAGCCTGTAGAAAAAGGGGCATTATGGTCTCTTTTGATGGTCTGGGTCCCAGCGTCGGATTTTTATTTTTTATTTTCAGTGGTTCGGCAGTGGGAGAAGAAGAAGACCAGAGAAATAAGAAGAAAACCAGGGAAAGTGGAAGAAGACCGGAGGAAGAAGTGGGGTAAGAAGAAGACTGGAGGAAGAAGTGGGGGAAAAAAGAAGACAGAGGAAAAATACATTTTTAATAAAGGACTTGTCAAAAACTGTCTCTTGTCTTTTGTAACACTACACTACTTTTTTTGGTGGATGGGTACTCATACTCATTAACATGGGGAGGTGGGATCTGGGGGGCTTCCGGATTCTTATAAGCCCCCTGTCCCAAAGCACCCCCCATGTTGAGGGCATGCAGCCTGTTATGGTTCAGGAAGGGGGGGCACTCGCTCATCCCCTCCCTTTGCTGACCTGCAGGGCTGCATGCTTGGATAAGGGTCTGGTATGAATTTTGGGGGGGACCCCACGCCATTTAAACAAAAAAAATTGGCATGGGGGTGTCCCCTTCAAAATCCATACCAGAACTTCGGTTTGGTATGGTTTGGGGGGGACCCCACACCGTTTTTTTTCGTGAATTTTTTTAGCCGGCAAATCTTTTTTTTTACATTCAGCTGATGAATCATCGGTGGTAAAGGATACGGCCGTCTGGCTTCCGGGCCCACTGCTTAGCAACCAGCTATATACAGTGAATGTAAAGCCAAAAAAACCCACAAATCGCAGCAAAATTGTGTTAAAAACGCAGTACTTGCGCTTTGGATGCGGGCTCATTGAAGTCTATTACATGCAAAACACTGTATGCTGTGGGGAAAAAAGTCCCTGACCCTTTCCACAAACGCAAAGGCACAAAAGTACATTGCTGTGAATGTGTTCCATGTTAAAAATAATGTCCTGTGTTTCTGCAAAAAACATGAAAAAACGCATTTGTGTGAATGGAGCCTTATGCCGGGTACACACGACCGGTTTTGCCGTCGGAATAAACTCCGAAGATTTCTCCGACAGAACTCCGACGGAATTCCATTCAAGCGGTCTTGCCTACACGCGGTCAAACCAAAGTCCGACCAAAGTCCGACTGTCCAGAACGCGGTGACGTACAGCACGTACGACGGGACTAGAAAAAGGAAGTTTAATAGCCAGTAGCCAATAGCTTCCGTCTCGTACTTGCTTCAGAGCAAGCGTCGTTTTTGGTCCGTCGGAACAGCATACAGACGAGCGGTTTTCCCGAAAGGAATTGGTTCCAAATATTTAGAACATGTTCTATTTCTAGGTCCATCAGAATTTTTGAAAAAGGAAGTCCTATGAGGCACATACACGATCGGAATAGACGACGCAAAGTTTCCATCGGACTTTTTCTGTTGGTCATTCCGCTCGTGTGTATGCGGCTTTAGAGAGAAATCTTTGTTACGAGGTGTAGGGACCCTGTCCTTAGCAGTAGTGTGCCTATTTAAAATTTAGTGCTGCTGGGCTGTAGTCAGCCTAGGCTCAAATTGATAATTTGCTTCTGCATGCTGTTGAGGAGTTTCCCTAGCAATAATGTCAGAATATCCAATAGCCTGAATTATGGATATTTATATCTCCCTTACAAACAGCTAGAAGGTTTATTACCAATTTTGCATGCTGGGTGGAGGGAACCTTCTAGAATCTCTCTTGCCCCCCAGTATTAATCTTGTCAACTAAAACATTTCCGTCAAAATTTTCATCAGTGGCCCTTTTACAGTGATGAAAACAAAACTAAAAATACACCACATTTTCGTCCACTGACGAAACCCATGACAAAAATCAATTCTGTTATCGTTAACTAACTAAAACGAAAGGAAAATGTGAGTCAGGGACGTTTGTGAACTTCCGGTTTCCACAGAGCTCCGCTTGCTTCCGCTCCCAGCAAGCAAGCGACTGAGCAGCCAGCATTACAGGTCTCTGAGTCCTCAGACAACCATCCAGGGCAGCACTGTACATTACAGGCTTCCCGACGAGAGTACCAATCCTGACTCGCGAAAACTACCATCCAAAGCAGAGAGCACTGTGAGTGTGTATGTACATTACAATTACATGCCTGAGGCCCTCAGACGACCACCCGTCCAGAGCACTGTGTGTGCATTACAGGCCTTCTCTCACTACCGGCATCAGGAGCACTGTGCATTACAGGCCATCCCTCAGACCTGAGACCACCATCCAGCACCGTGCAGCATTACAGGCCTCTCAGAGTCAGACCACCATCCCAGAGCACTGTGCATTACAGGCCTCCCATCAGACCACCATCCAGAGCACTGTTCAGCATTATAGGCCTCTCATACCGCCATCCAGAGCACTGTGCAGCATTACAGGCCTCTTCAGATTACCGCCCAGAGCACTGTGCAATATTACAGGCCTCTCAGACCACCATCCAGAGCACCATGCAACATTACAGGCCTCCTCAGACCACTGTCCAGAGCACTGGGCAGCATTACAGGCCTCCTCAGACCACTGTCAGAGGACTGTGCAGCATTACAGACCTCCTCACTATCCTCAGACTGTCCAGAGCACTGTGCATTGCAGGCCTCCTCCTCACCATCCACACCACACCTCATGAGGCAAGTCGGACTCAGAGTGAGTCACTCCTATGTATGCATCCCCACTGCTGCACAAACTATACAGAAATGTCGGCATCTGTGACTGGTAGAAAGAAAAGAGAAGATCTATGGATGTATTTTACATTTGATCTTAAGGACAACAAGACCCTTTGCAAACCATGTGGAGCGACATTCACTGGTAAAAATACAACAAACTTGAAGTATCATTTGCAGACAACTCACCCCAAAATTCATACAAAGGTAAGCACAGCACACTTAACTCCCCTTCTGTTGAGAACAGTCTTATCCATGTACATTGCAGGGATTTTTTAACAAATTTTGTTGCAGTCAGATGTCATACCTTTTGTTATTCTGAAGTAATAACTGTTTTTTTGTCTATCCATGTTGTGCAATTTAGTCACTGAATCTTAATGGGAGTGATTTCATAATATCTATCAGCTGCTGCTTTCTCACCAAAATATATATAGAGGATGTGGTCACTGGGAGGGGCACTGCCAATAAATTTTGCATGGCATAGGGCACCTAAAGGTCTAAGACCAGCCCTGGGAAGGGCCATACATATAGAATATTATAGAGAGACAACTTGGAGCTGACTGTGTGGGGTGAGAGAGAAAGTAAAATCAAAATAACTTGATTGTTACCCCTAGTTCACTCCCACAAATACAGAAAACCTCTAATGACTGGCCAAGTCAAGCCAGTGCATCACCATAGCAAACTATTTGCACTGCTCTTTTAAGTCCTTCAAAATACAAGATTGACTCTAAGGAATAACAGGCCACTGAGGCCAGGAATGAGGCCATAGCAAAATGGATTGTGTGCACCGGATTACCAGTCAGATTGATCTGCTGCTTTATGCTGCTTGTTCAAAAGATGATCTGCCTGGGTCTTCTGCGGCATTTTGAAAGAAACCTAAAGACTGGCTGCTTTGATGTGGATCATGCTTCTTCTATTTCCTGTGATTTTTCAATATTCTCTCCTCCTCTCCTCAGATTTTTTGATGCGAATTGTGTGTTAACAGACTGTTGGCCTAAAATCTCACCATTTGTACGCTCCATCGGACAATTGTTGTTGGATTTTCCGCAGACAAATGTTGGATGGCAGGCTTATAAACTTTCCACAAAGGTCTGTTGTCAGATTTTCCGATTGTGTGTACACAAGTCTGTCGGACAAAAAGTCCAAAGTACAAACACGCATGCTCGGAAGCAAGGACGAGAAGGAAGCGTTTGGCCTTGTAAACTAGCGTTCGTAATGGAGAATTAAAATTTGTGACATGGCAAATTATGAAATCTCGAAAAGCGCACATTCTCGTCTTCTTTAATGCGATAATAATGAAGCTACTTTGCTGGTGATACTGATGGAGTTATGGCAAACGAATATTCAAAGACTTTTTTTCCTAGTGATATCAAGAATAATATTATTATGCTTGCTATTTTTTTTTTTTTTTGGTGCAAGTTACCACAATATCAATATCCCATAGTTTTTAAGATCAAAGATACAACTATGTTGGTGTCCCTTGTTAATTTTACATTGTATTTTTTTAAAATGTAACTGCGTACTCCCAAACTGTCATTTGAAGTAAAACACATAGCCAAGTATTATTCTCCACAATTTTTTTTATTGTGCATTAAAAAAAGAAAACAAATAAAATTAGACATGCTATCTGCCAATAGAACTTAACCAAAAAGTGCATTCTATACATCCAAAAATATAGAAAATATAACAAATCAAATCATTATTCAACCAAAAAATTTAAAAAAAGCCTCATGTATGTGTCCTGCGTCTTAATATAGGGGGTCAACAATGCCAAGAGTTGGTGAAAGCAGGGGTCCGTCATCCGGAGATAATTCCGAAAATCATCCGGATTATTCTCCTGGAGCTCCCGCAGCAAAGGCATTTGGTCACGATTAATAAAGCAACCAATTTTTGGTCCAAGAAATCCTCCTCCTTCTCCCCCTGGACTGGACTTGGGTCAAAGTAATAACTCCAAGGCCAATAATAAATAACACGTTATCTTCTCGGATTCCGCAACATGTCTGGTTGATAAACGACCGCTCAGAAACAAACTGAAAAGCACAAATTGAAAAGCGCAAAATGAAAAGCGTGAAATTAAAAGCGCGAAATTAAACTTGCAAATCAACACTCACCAAACTTCTACTAACACGAAATTAGCAGAAGGAGCCCAAAGGGTGGCCCCTGACAATTGAACTTCCTCTTTATCGGCTCGTAGTATGTCTAGTACGTCACTACGTTCATGTTTGTTGGCAGGCAATTGTGTACCGTTTGTATGCAAGACAAGTTCATGGCACACGCCCTTCGGACAAAAGTCTGATGCTTTGTATGCGGAAAGTCCGATCGTGTGTACGAGGCTTTACACATCATCTTCAGAGTCAGACAGATCCTCATCTTGTATGTGAGGAAATGTGGATTTTCTTATGGCACAGGCATACTTATTTGCCTTCTTAAAGCAGAACTTCAGTCATTTTTTCATCTTTCCATCTATTAAATCTTCTGCCTTTTGTTTTAACTTTGGATAGTAAAATTTTTTTTTTCCTGCCAGTAAATACCTTGTACAGCCCACTTCCTGCTTCTGGTCTGGTAAAATGCCTAGGCTTTTAATATCATGCACAGTTCTCTCTCACTCTGGTGTGAGTTTACCAGGAAGGGAAGGTGGATGAGTCATAAGAGAGCCAATGAGAGCTGCAGATCTGGAGGTGTGCCTCTGTGTGTCAGTGTAAATCCAGAAAGTGAACAGGCAGCAACTTCAGCTGTCCACAGTTAAAATGGTTGCAGCCAGACTCAGTGGAGGGAGATTTCTGCAGCATATTTGGCAAGTACAGAATCACAGTATATATAAAATAATATGCAAAGTGATTGGAGAAAATTCAGAATGGCAAAAATGTTTTTATTACAAATTATATGAGCAGACTGCAGTTCCTCTTTAAGCAGTTCCTGAATATTATCATCAGCCACATCAACAAGGGTATCCACACACAGTAGGGTTGAAAAAACAAGCAGCTGCTGCAAGTTGCGAGCACATTTCAACAGTTACTTGGATCTTGGATTGTGGCATGGTCTTGGTAACTAGTGTTCTGTTTAAAGTCCTCAAGGTGGCTGAGTAGATCAAAGAGGGCAGGGACATGGACATGGTGTCATTCTGGAGGGTTTTAGTATGTTCTGCTCTGCAAAACGCAGCAGTAGGTCATGCAATGATGTGAGCTTTTTCCATTTAACTAGGGAGCAAGCTGTCCCACCCCATGTTGTTTGCGATTTGGTAGACCGACTCTTTTAGTTTGAGGAGTCTTGTGATCATGTTGAATGTATTAGTAGTATTACTTGACCAGCGTGTGGGGCAGTCATTTAAAAGAGTAAGGCCACACTGCTCCAATATCTTCAGTGTTGCAATGGAAGACTTGAAGATGTTCACTATTGATCTAGCTTAATCAAAGATTCTCTTAACACTTGCTTCCTTCTGCTGCATCATGTGGTATGCACCAGACGAGACCACACACGGTGTCCGATCCAACATCTTATGGGAATAGTTTTACACAAGACACAAATAAAGTGGAAAAATAACAAAGGTACACCAGTAGAGCAGACAGTCCCAAGCTCTATAATCTCATATTCATTTGATAATTGACTACCGTCATGTAAAAGAATAATAAAAATGGCTCGCTGCAGATCATTCATTTTGGACTCAGTCTCACAATCACTTTCTGTCATGGGGGAGACTTCCTCACTAGAGCTGGGTGGTTCTTCTGCTGCTGCTGTAGTTTGTTTAAATGCTGCCACCATATTACATCTATTGTTTGTTAATTACTCTTAGGACCTCTTTGGTATGTCCCAATTGTGCGAGCATTCGTCCACAGTGATTTAATTGACTGTGCAGTATGTGGGTGGGCTACTTGTGCAAGGGTCAACATTATATATGTTCAGGTTTATTTTGTTTAATCAGCAACAGAAAAGTAGCATGCTCTTATAGCAAGGAATGAAGCTGTGAGTCTAAAAATCTATATTTTTGTAACGAAACTTGGTTTTAGAGAGTAAAGATGTTATATAACGGCTACATCTCTGTGTAGTTTGTTCAAACCTTACCATAAATAATAACATGATATTAGGTGTTTTTTTTTTTTTTTTTTACTCCGCGGGTATAATGAGTTTTGAAATTCTAGAGAAATGCTTAAATAATGCATTACAATTTAACTAAACACATCTGATTTTAGTAGACTAAAATGATTTTAATCTACAGTACTAAAATGTTGTCAGAAACCATGAATCAGACTGAGACTGTTAATCAGACTGTTAAATAACAATTGTTTAATAATAAAAAAGATAAACAGAGTTCAGGAACCGGAATGGATAGTCAGACAAGCCTTAATGAGTATAGTAGAACAGCAAACAGGATCTGGAGCCAAAAGGAATGTCAGCCAAGCAAGTCTTTAACAGGAACACAGGAGAGCGTCTCTAGAGATGTGACCAAGGCGAAGGCAGAGATCATCTGGACTGGATGGCTTAAGTAGGCAGGGCTGACAAGCAGGATATCATCAAACAGGTGAGTCACTGTGGAGCGATAGGAGCTGGCAATTAGGCGACAGCTGAGCGGCCAGCTTTGAGAACGAAGGGCTAAGCCCAGCCCTGACAGTACCCCCTCCTCAATGGACCCTCCCCCTCAGAGGATCACCAGGCTTGAGTGGAAAAAGTCAATGGAAATCATGGAGGAGGACAAGGGCATGTACCGTCCGAGGATGAGACCCAAGAGTGTTCTTCTGGACCGTACCCTTTCCAATGCACCAGGTACTATATGCGCCCACGGAAGCTACGGGAGTCAACAATGGACTGTACTTCATAATCCTCATGGTACTCAATAGGGATGAACCGAATACCCCCCAGTCCAGTTGGCGGCAGAACATGCGAACAGACAAAAAATAAATTTGTGCGAACACGCGAACCCCATTAAAGTCTATGGGACTTGAACGTAAAAAATCTAAAGTGCTAATTTTAAAGGCTAATATGCAAGTTATTGTCATAAAAAGTGTTTGGGGACCCAGGTCCTGCCTCAGGGGACATGTATCAATGCAAAAAAAAGTTTTAAAAACGGCTGTTTTTTCGGGAGCAGTGATTTTAATAAAGCTTAAAGTGAAACAATAAAAGTGAAATATTCCTTTAAATATCGTGCCTGGGGGGTGACTATAGTATGCCTGTAAAGTGGCGCATTTTGCCCGTGTTTAGAACAGTCCCTGCACAAAATGACATTTCTAAAGGAATAAAAGTAATTTAAAACTGCTTGTGGCTGTAATGTAATGTTGCCCCCCGCCCCAGCCCATTACCAGGTATGGATATTAAGGATAACCCCGCACCAAAGTTTAAAAAAAAAAGGCGTGGGGCCCCCAGGCCCTATATACTCTGAACAGCAGCAGTATACAGGCGGTTACAAACAAGATAGGGACTATAGGTTTGTTCTTAAGTTGAATCTGTTTGTAATTTGGAACAGGTACATTTTGTAAGTGTGGCTCCAGCCAAAAAATTTATTTTTAAGCTTTTTGGATAACATAGGGAAGGGTTATCATCACCCCTGTAACTTTTGTTTTGCTGTCTGTGTCCCTGTTCAGAAGATTCCACCTTACTTTCTGTCCCAATGACAATTGGATTTAGAAAATTTGGGGTTATTAGGGAAACAAGGATTGGTGAAAAAACATCCGTGGAGACACCTTTTTCCCATATTAACTCTTACAGGAGAGAATTTCCCTTCCTAGGGATAGATTTCCTCTCATTTCCTGTTGTCTCCCTCCGTTTGTAAGTAGGAGTCGTTTGTAAGTCGGATGTTTGAAAATAGGGGACCACCTGTATATACTATACGGCCTGTCCTATACACTCGGTGGAAAATTGGGCCTTAGGTGTTGGTGGTACCAGAACACTGTAAGCCCTCACAGTTACTCTTGGTGGGCGCTGGAACGGGCCCCGCTGTGAAATATTATATCAAGAATTGTAATTACGCGCCCCTGTTAAACAGGGGCATAAAAATTGAGACTTAGGCGGTGGTGGTGGTGGCACAACACTGTAAAGCCTCACAGATACTTTTGTTGAGTGCAGGAACAGGCCCTGCTGTGAAATATTAGATCAAAAATTGTAATTACGCACCCCTGTTAAACAGGGGCATAAAAATTGGGCCTTAGGTGGTGGTGGTTGTGGTGGTGGTGGTACAGCACTGTAAAGCCTCACAGATACTTTTATTGAGCACAGGAACAAGCCCTGCTGTGAAATATTAGATCAAAAATTGTAATTACACGCCCCTGTTAAACAGGGGCAGAAAAATTGGTCCTTAGGCAGTGGTGGTGGTGCCCTGAACCAAAAATATTCCTAGAAGCTATCATCATGAAGATTGAGGAGAAATAGGATAGTCATTCAGCAAAATAGGATAGTCACTCAGCATATGCAGTCTTCAAAGGATCCCACATCCATAGAAAAATCAATCGGTTACATCAGCATCAGGTGCTTGGTAGTTGGTGATCCAAGACTGATTCATTTTTATGAATGTGAGGCGATTAACAGAGTCTGTAGACAGGCACACTCTGTGATCGGTTACAAAGCCTCAAGCAGCACTGAATGTGCATTCAGAAAGAACGCTGGATGCAGGACAGGCCAGTAGCTCAATTGCTCCCTCTGCGAAGGATGGATAAGTTCTGCAACCTTACCCTTGTAACGTGGATCAAGAAGGATTGCCAGCCAGTAATGATCCCTCTCCTTGATACCACGAATCCTAGGGTCCTTTCTCAGGCTTTGCAGGATCAGAGAGGCCATGCAGCGTAAGTTTGCAGAGGCATTCGATCTTGAGTCCTCTGGATCACTAAGGATCACATGATCCTTAACCACCTCCTCCCAGCCACGTACAACTCCATGGGTTTCTGGGGACTGCAAACGATCCCTTGAAGACTGCTGCTGATGCTGAGTGTTATCCTCCACCTCCATGCTGACACAATCCTCCTCCTCTTCCTCTTCTTCTTCTTCCCTTGAGAGGTAAGGAAGTCCTCCTCTTCCTCCCGCTGTTCTGCCTCAAGTGCTCTGTCCATTATTCCACGAAGTGTGTGCTCCAACAGGGAGACAAGAGGGACAGTATAACTAATGCATGCACTGTCACTGCTCACCATCCTCGTGGCCTCCTCAAATGGTGACAGGACAGTGCATGCATCCTTGATCAGTAGCCACTGGCGTGGCGAAAAAAAGCCAAGCTCCCCTGACCCTGTCCTGGTGCCATACTTACACAGGTACTCATTGATGGCCCTCTGCTGTGTGTGCAGCTACTGCAGCATTGCCAACGTTGAGTTCCACCTGGTGGGCATGTCACAAATGAGGCGTTTCTTGGGCAGGTTGCATTCCTTTTGAAGGTCAGCCAGCCTAGCACTGGCATTATATGACCGTCGGAAATGACCACAGACTTTCCTGGCCTGCCTCAGGAAAACCTGTAAGCCTGGGTACCTGCTCAAGAACCACTGCACCACCAAATTCAGGACATGAGCCAAACAGGGAACATGGGTCAAGTGTTCCTGTTGGAGGGCGGAGAGGAGGTTGGTGCCATTGTCACATACAACCATTCCTGGCTGAAGCTGGCGTGACGTCAACCACCTCTGAGCCTGCCCCTGCAGAGCTTACAGAATCTCTGCCCCAGTGTGGCTCCTGTCCCCTAAGCAGAACAACTCAAGCACCGCATGGCATCTTTTTGCCTGAGTGCTTGTGTAGCTCCTTGAACACCTATGGAGCACCGATGGTTCAGAGGAGAAATATTCAGAGGAAGAGGCCATAGAGGAAGAAGAAGAAGAGGAGGGGGTGGAGGAGAGAGCTGTGGCAGAATCACCACTAGCATTTTGGAGGTGTGGTAACGGAACAAGCTTCAACAATACTGAACCCTGTCCTGCATCCTTCCCAGCTGCCAGCAAAGTTACCCAGTGCGCCGTGAAAGAAAGGTAACGTCCCTGTCCATGCCTGCTGGACCATGAATCAGCAGTAATATGCACCTTACTGCTGACTGCCCTGTCCAACGAGGCCAAGACAGTGAAAAGAAATGGTGTTTGGGAACCTGCCACTGAGGTACCGCACATTCCACAAATTCACGAAAGGGGGCAGAGTCTATCAGCTAAAAAGGCAGCAGTTGCAGTGCTAGTAATTTGGCCAAGCTTGCATTCAGACGCTGAGCATGTGGATGGCTGGGACCAAATTTCTTTTGACGGTTTAGCAACTGGGGTACGGAAATTTGCCTGCTAAAATCCGATGTTGGTGTACCGCTAGCAGATTGGCCGCAAGTACTTGGGACACCTATTTCTATACCTTCATTCCTCTCAGTGCAGGTTTCTGAGAGGACTGGAGGTATAGTGGGGTTGGAGATCCCAGCTGATGAGGAGTAAGGAGAGGTCTGCCTTGTTCTTTGATGTGAGTCTTTTAAGTGCTGTTGCCAACAGACTGCATGGGAGGTCGTCATATGTCTGGTCAAGCATGTGGTGCCCAAGCGGCTGCTGTTTTGGCCACGCTTGATACGCTTCAGACATATGTCGCAAACGGTGCGATCTGCTGCACATGTGTCAAAAAAGGCCCACACCAAAGAACTTTTTATGTGTGGGGAGTCAGCAGCGCCCTGCACCTGCTTAGCTCTGCGGTGTGATGCAATAGGGTGGCTGCCCTTAAGCTGCCTCCTGGAGGACATCCTGCCTCATTGGAGATGTGCCTCCTCCTCCTCTCTTCTATCAGGCACCCAAGTAGAGTCATGACCTTATCATCCCTTCCCTCCTCATCACTGGAGCAGTATGCTGCAGCTCTGGGAACATGACTGCCAGTTTCTTGACCTTCTTGGGCACTCCCTCTCTCTAGGCTCACGTTACTCCCTTCCTCAACCTGGGTACCATCATCAGAGCCTTCAAATCACTGCGCATCTGTCAGTACTAGGGTCCCTTTAGGACCCAGCACAACTCACCTGACACAGCCTTTGCCTGGAAACAACAGTGATTGGCCAGCTCACCTTTAAATCACCTGTATCAGCATTCAGTCAGTGCTCGTGTTATGCCCCGTACAAACGGTCGGACTTTGTTCGGACATTCCGACAACAAAATCCTAGGATTTTTTCCGACGGATGTTGGCTCAAACTTGTCTTGCATACACACGGTCACACAAAGTTGTCGGAAAATCCAATCGTTCTAAACGCGGTGATGTAAAACACGTACGTCGGGACTATAAACGGGGCAGTGGCCAATAGCCTTCATCTCTTTATTTATTCTGAGCATGCGTGGCACTTTGTCTGTCGGATTTGTGTACACACGATCGGAATTTCCGACAACGGATTTTGTTGTCGGAAAATTTTATATCCTGCTCTCAAACTTTGTGTGTCGGAAAATCCGATGGAAAATGTGTGATGGAGCCTACACATGGTCGGAATTTCCGACAACAAGGTCCTATCACACATTTTCCATCGGAAAATCCAACCGTGTATAAGGGGCATGAGAGTTTACCTTTGTGTTTGATCCAGCTGATATCTGCTCTGTGTATTTCGTGTATGACCCGGCTCATTTGACCCTGCTTGCTTGCTTCTGATTCGGTACCGTTTGGACTCTGATCTACCTGTGTATGACCCAGCTTGCCTAGACTACACTTTGCCTGAATCTACTGTGCTACTTTCATCTGCAACAGTGAACTACAAGCACCAGCTAACATCTCTCCTCATCTGCAGCGGTAAACCACAAGCACCAGCTAACATCTATCCTCATCTGCAGTGGTGAACTTCAAGGTCCAGCAAACATCTACCTTCATCTACAGTGGTGAACTACAAGTCTCTGCTCCTAGCCTGACAGCATCCTCCTGCAGCATGTACCCAACACTGTGGTTGAATAGTTCGGGGGACTCCTCCGCGCATGGTGGTGGGGCTAGGGAAGGAGTGACTGTTGACATGGAGCCAATAGAATAGGCTGCTTTGGCAGCTGCATTGGCAGGCAAACTGCTCTGAGCCTGGGTGACAGAGGATGGGGAGGGTGAGGAGGTCTTTGTTATCCATTCCACCAACTCTTCTGCATGTTGTGGCTCAATAACATGGCCAGCTGCAGAAAAAAAGGTTAAGCGTGCCCCACGGCCACGTGCTGAGGATGCACCATGCCCACAACCATCACTGTTGACTGTAGACACAGAGCCTGGCCTTCCGGACATGCTGTAAATTTTGTTTAGCAAAACCACACTACACTGTATTGTGTACTGTGTACACCACCAGAAAATTAGTAGCAAGTGTACTAGGGGTGCACGGTACTGTGTATACCAACAGAAGTGTAATAACAACTGTGGGTGTACTGTATGTATTGTGTACTGTGTACACCACCAGAAAAGTAGTAGCAACTGCACTAGGGGTGCACGGTACTGTGTACACCAACCAGTGGCGGCTGGTGAAGTTTTAGGATGGGGGGGCGCCAGGTCCCGCCCTTCCTTTTTGACCCCTCCCACTTGGTGAAAATGGGCGTGGTTTCAGTGAAATAGTGGGCGTGGCTCTAAGGTGGTGTGGGTAGTGTCTGAGATGAATGAGGGATGGAGGGAGAGGGATGAAGGGACAACAGGGCCGGATCCTACACAACAATAGAAATATGTGTATTCTAGAAAGTTTAACAATCAGCAGATAAAGATACTCCAAACACCTGGTGTTAGCACTTCAGTCATCCCGGCACCATGGTTGTTATGGTGTCAGGATGATTGAAGCGCATTATTTATATTATTACATTGTAATATAAAATTAAATCATTCAACTCACTATAATGCAGAATAAGTGGGAGCCCTGAGCATGTCACTAGCCACGTCGCCTGCCACCAGATGCCATTGGGAGTCCCTCCTTACATCAGGTGCCCCCAGCGGAGTCCCTCCTTACATGCAGCCTGTGTCACATAAAGTGCAGCCTGTGTCCCACCAAATGCAGCAGCATGTGTCACCACCAAATTGCAGCAGCATGTGTCACCACCAAATTGCAGCAGCATGTGTCACCAAATTGCAGCAGCATGTGTCACCACCAAATTGCAGCAGCATGTGTCACCAAATTGCAGCAGCATGTGTCACCACCAAATTGCAGCAGCATGTGTCACCAAATTGCAGCAGCATGTGTCACCAAATTGCAGCAGCATGTGTCACCACCAAATTGCAGCAGCATGTGTCACCAAATTGCAGCAGCATGTGTCACCAAATTGCAGCAGCATGTGTCACCAAATTGCAGCATGTGTCACCACCAAATTGCAACAGCATGTGTCACCAAATTGCAGCAAAATGTGTCACCAAATTGCAGCAGCATGTGTCACCACCAAATTGCAGCAGCATGTGTCACCAAATTGCAGCAGCATGTGTCACCAAATTGCAGCAGCATGTGTCACCACCAAATTGCAGCAGCATGTGTCACCAAATTGCAGCAGCATGTGTCACCAAATTGCAGCAGCATGTGTCACCAAATTGCAGCATGTGTCACCACCAAATTGCAACAGCATGTGTCACCAAATTGCAGCAGAATGTGTCACCAAATTGCAGCAGAATGTGTCACCAAATTGCAGCAGCGTGTGTCACCAAATTGCAGCAGCGTGTGTCACCAAATTGCAACAGCATGTGTCACCAAATTGCAGCGTGTGTCACCACCAAATTGCAGCAGCATGTGTCACCAAATTGCAGCGTGTGTCACCAAATTGCAGCAGCATGTGTCACAAAATTGCAGCGTGTGTCACCAAATTGCAGCAGCGTGTGTCACCAAATTGCTGCAGCGTGTGTACACCACCAGAAAAGTAGTAGCAACTGCACTAGGGGTGCACGGTACTGTGTACACCAACAGAAGTGTAAATAACAACTATGGGTGTATTGTATTGTGTACACCACCAGAAAAGTAGTAGCAACTGCACTAGGGGTGAACGGTATTGTGTACACCACCAGAAGTCTAATAGCAACTGTGAGTGCACTGTGTTTATGGTGTACTGTGTACACCACCAGAAAAGTAGTAGCAACTGCACTATGAGTGCACAGTACTGTGTACTGTGTACACCGCCTGAAGTATATTAGAAAAAGTACACCAGGAACGGTCTGCAGTCAAATATAGCTAAACTGGATACATATATATACCGTATTTATCGTCGTATAACACGCACTTTTTTCCCCTTAAAATCAGGGGAAAATCATGGGTGCGTGTTATACGCCGATCCCCGCTATTTTGTGATCTATCGGAGCGATCGCCGCCGACATTCACATAGCGTGTATTTTTAAATATGGCACCTATGTCCATCATAGGGACTGGGCATGACTGTGAACAGCGCCGAGAAGAGCCGAGAACCCTCGGCTATGTGCATCTCGGCTCCGCCCAGTCACTGTGTTCTCGGCGGCGCTCGTTCAGCTGAACGAGCGCCGCCGAGTCCCTCCGAACTCCGCGGCGCCATATTTAAAAATACAAACTAAACTTGCGTATGTCGGTGGCGATCATAAAATGTACACTGGGGACAAGGCTGCACTGACCACTGAGCACAAGGCTGCACTGACCACTGGGGACAAGGCTGCACTGGGGCAAGGCTGCACTGGGGCAAAGCTGCACTGACAATTCTGCACTGGGGCAAAGCTGCACTGACAAGGCTGCACTGGGGCAAAGCTGCACTGACAAGGCTGCACTGGACACTGGGGCAAGGCTGCACTGACAAGGCTGCACTGGACACTGGGGCAAGGCTGCACTGACAAGGCTGCAGATGGACACGATAACGCTGCATTGATGGGCATTTAAATGTAAGTGTTTTTTCCTTAAACTTCCCTCCTAAAAGTTTTTTTCCTTACAATTCCCTCCTAAACTTGGGGTGCGTGTTATACGCCAGCGCGTGTTATACCCCGATAAATATGGTATATACGAGACTGTCTGTATATATATATTAAATACACTTGTCATGGTTATGCAATAGAGTTGTCTGTCAGCTTACCTGTCTCCATGTGTTCATCTCTAGAGACCAGCTGACCCTCACCTGACTGCTTTTGTAAACTCTCCTCTAGCATGGCTCCACCCCAGCTCCTATCAGGGAACCCTATATTAACCTGTGCACTGCAAGCCATCAGTGCTGATCAACCATTGTGTTAGCTTTCGTGTGTACTTGCTGTGTTTCCTACATCTGATTCCAGTTACTGACTTTGGCCTGTTCTTAACTATTCCTGTCTGCTCGTGACCCTGACCTTTGGCGTGTCCCAGACCATCCCTGTTTGCCTGTGACCCTGAACCTTGGCGTGAACTCTGTTGTCCTTGTCTGCTTGTGGCCCCGACCTTGGCTTGTCCCTTACTTTCCTTGTTGTTCCAGCCTGTTGTCTCCTTCCTCTTCTCCTGTAGTCTACCGTGAGCGTGACCTAGCGGTGCACTTCTGACTCCTACAGAGTGCATCTGTCACCTAGCCTCAAGGTGACCTGACAACACTGCAGCTAACTGAATAACCTGCCTGCCTAAATATATTAGAAAAAGTACACCAGGAATGGCCTGCAGTCAGATATAGCTAAACTGGATAATATATATATGTATATATATATATATATATATATATATATATATATATATATATATATATATATATATATATATATATATATATATTAAATACACTGCAGCTAACTGAATAACCTGCCTGTCAGAAGTATATTAGAAAAAGTACACCAGGGACAGCTTGCAGTCAGATATAGCTAAACTGTATGCAGTGGATATATATATATATATATATATATATATATATATATATATATATGAGACTGTCTGTGTGTGTGTATATATATATATATATATATATATATATATATATATATTAAATGCACTGCAGCTGAATAACCTGCCTGCCTGCTCATTCTAAATGACACTCTCTATCCGACCACGCCAACAACACACTACACGGGGCCGACGTGCAGGCAAACTTATATAGTGTGGGGCGTGGACTTAGACCCCCTGAGCCATGATTGGCAAAAGGCACCCTGCCTTTGGCCAATTATGGCTCTCTTAGCTGAGGGCGCTGGGATTACCAAAGCATGCAGGTCATGGTGCATGCTTTGGCCATTCATTATACAGCAATGCATTGCACTCCCGCAGTGCATTATGAGCCGTTACACGCCGTTCAAATTTGGCGTGAATGGCCCATAATGTTCGGTTTTCGACGAACGGGCGAACAGCCAATGTTCGAGTCGAACTCATGTTCGACCCGAACAGAAAGCTCATCCCTAGTACTCAACCTGTACAGGGTGAGGACGAGGCACCGAGGTGGTAAAGCAGTTGCAGACCAAAGGTTTTAACAAGGAGACATGAAATACATTAGAAATATGCGTATTAGAAGGAAGGTCCAATGCTTAAGCCACTGGGTTAATCCTGCGAAGAATACGGAAAGGCCCAATAAACCAAGGTGTGAACTTCAGAGAGGGAACATGAAGTCGGAGGTTGCGAGATGACAGCCAGACCCTGTCCCCAACCTGGTAGGAAGGTGCAGGCAGGCGTCTGTAGTCAGCATGGAGTCTGTACCTATCATTAGCATGTCGCAAAGCTTCCTGAACTTGTGCCCAAGTGGAACGAAGATCAAGGAGATGCTCCTCTAATGCAGAAATACTCTGCGGAACAAATGAGTCAGGCAATATGGAAGGTTGGAAACCATAGTTCGCCATAAACGGGGACAAACGGGAAGCAGAATTCAAGGCACTATTGTGAGCAAACTCCGCCCACGGTAAGAGGTCTGACCAGATGTTATGATGATCAGAAATATAGCAACGTAGGAATTGCTCCAAGGACTGGTTGGCTTGTTCTGTGGTCCCATTCGACTGCGGGTGATATGCAGAGGAGAAAGCAAGCTGAGATCCCAACTGTGCACAAAAGGCTCACCAGAATCGGGACACAAACTGACTACCCCTGTCCAAGACAATCACTTTGGGTAGCCCATGTAAGCGAAAGATCTCCCGAGCAAAAATGGAAGCCAGTTCCTTTGAAGTGGGCAACTTCTTAAGTGGAATACAATGGGACATTTTCGAGAACCAGTCAACCACCATAAGGATAACTGTGTTGCCCTGGGAGTTGGGTAACTCCACAATGAAATCCATAGACAGGTCTGTCCAGGGCCTCTCTCCATTGAGTATGGGTTGTAGGAGGCCCACTGGAAGGTGTCGTAGAGTCTTACTCTGAGCACACACGGAACAGGCAGCTACGAAGGCGGTTACATCAGTACGTAGACTAGGCCACCAGAATTGTTGGGAAATGGCCCAAAAGAGTTGATTCTTCCCAAGGTGGCCAGCAGCCTTGGGAGAAAGGTAAGTCTGGAGCACGGCAGTACGGAGACTCTCTGGGACAAAGCAGCGTTCAGAGGTTTCTCAGGAGGAGCATGGACGTGAGCAGCAAGAATTTTGTCATCCAAAGGAGAAGTGAGACTGGTGAGAACCATAACTAGAATATGATCAGGAGGAATCACAGGAACCGGAACCGACTCCATCTTGGAAGTGGAGGAAAATTGTTGTGACAAAGCGTCAGCCCTTACATTCTTAGTACTGGGTAAGAATGAACAATGTGATTGAAACTAGACAAGAAAAGAGCCCATTGCGCCCTTCTGGGAGAGAGGCGTTTAGCCTCAGACAAGAATGTGAGATTCTTATGGTCAGTAAGAATGAGAACTGGCACAGTGGTACCTTTGAGGAGATGTCTCCATTCTTTCAGGGCTAAAATGATCGCTAACAGCTCTCTGTCATCTCCTAATTGCATTCCACAGGTGGTAATTTCTTGGAAAAGTAGCCACTAGGATGCTTAGTGCTCTCAGAGGTAGGATGTTGAGACAAAAGGACGTCAGCTCCAGTCTCAGAAGCACCAACCTCAAGGATAAAAGGTAATGTAGGATCAGGATGTGCCAATGCAGGAGCAGAAACAAAGGCAGCCTTGAGACTCTCAAAGGCCTTAATGGACTTCAGAGACCAACTCTGTGAGTTACCGTCCTTTCTGGTCATATCAGTCAGGGGCTTGACCACAGACGAGAAGTTACGAATAAACTTCTAATAGTTGTCAAAGCCAAGAAAACGCTGTAGAGGACGTAAACCCATGGGTCCGGGCCATTGTAGGACTGCTGAAAGTTTCTCTGGGTCCATTGAAAAACCAGCAGTGGAAATGACATAACCCAGGAATTTAACCTGTTCACGATGGAATTCTCACTTTTCCAATTTACAATAGAGATTGTTCTCTCTTAGTTTCTGAAGCACACGACAGACATCTCTGTGGTGGCTCTCCAGGGATTTGGAAAATATGAGGGTATCGTTCAGATAAACCACCACACATAACTGCAACAAATCTCAGAGGACATCGTTAATAAATTCCTGGAAAACTGCCAGGGTGTTACAAAGGCCAAAAGGCATTACAAGGTACTCATAATGGCCTATTCTGGTATTAAACGCAGTTTTTCACTCTTCGCCCTCCTTAATTCTCACGAGATTGTATTCACCTCTCAAATCAAGCTTTGTGAAAACCGTTGCTCCCTTGAGGTGGTCAAATAATTCTGTAATCAATGGAATTGGATAGGCATTCTTAATCAATTGGATCATAGGAAGCACCTCCATGGTTAACAGAGGACAGAATTAAAATTAGATTTGGGAAACTTAACATTAATAACCAGATGGCTTGCACCCGAGGGAACTTAGGGAACTCAGTCAAGTAATTGCCAGACCATTGTTCCTTATTTTTACTGACAGTCTACTGACTGGAATGGTACCAGCTGACTGGAGAAAAGCCAATGTAGCACCAATATTTAAAAAGGGCCCAAAATACATCCCTGGGAATTACAGACCAGTTAGCCTAACATCAATAGTATGTAAACTCCTGAAGGGGATGATAAGGGACTATATACAAGATTTTAGTAATGAGAATGGTATCATTAGCAGTAATCAGCATGGATTCATGAAGAATCGTTCTTGCCAAACCAATCTTTTAACCCTCTATGAGGAGGTGAGTTGCCATCTAGATAAAGGAAGGCCCATAGACGTGGTGTGTCTGGATTTTGCAAAAGCGTTTGACACAGTTCCCCATAAACGTTTACTGTACAAAATAAGGTCCATTGGCATGGACCATAGGGTGAGTACATGGATTGAAAACTGGCTACAAGGGCAAGTTCAGAGGGTGGTGATAAATGGGGAGTACTCGGAATGGTCAGGGGTGGGTAGTGGGGTGCCCCAGGGTTCTGTGCTGGGACCAATCCTGTTTAATTTGTTCATAAATGACCTGGAGGATGGGTAAACAGTTCAATCTCTGTATTTGCGGACGATACTAAGCTAAGCAGGGCAAAAACTTCTCCACAGGATGTGGAAACCTTGCAAAAAGATCTGAACATATTAATGGGGTGGGCAACTACATGGCAAATGAGGTTCAATGTAGAAAAATGTAAAATAATGCATTTGGGTGGCAAAAATATGAATGCAATCTATACACTCAGTGGAGAACCTTTGGGGGAATCTAGTATAGAAAATGACCTGGGGGTCCTAGTGGATGATAGGCTCAGCAATGGCATGCAATGCCAAGCTGTTGCTAACAAAGCAAACAGAATATTGGCATGCATTAAAAAGGGGATTAATTCCAGAGATAAAACGATAATTCTCCCGCTCTACAAGACTCTGGTCCGGCCGCACCTAGATTATGCTGTCCAGTTCTGGGCACCAATCCTCAGGAAGGATGTACTGGAAATGGCCCAAGCACAAAGAAGGGCAACAAAGCTAATAAAGGGTCTGGAGGATATTCGTTATGAGGAAAGGTTACGAGCACTGAACTTATTCTCTCTGGAGAAGAGACGCTTGAGAGGAGATATGATTTCAGTATACAAATACCATACTGGTGACCCCACAATAGGGATAAAACTTTTTTGCAGAAGGGAGTTTAACAAGACTCGTGGCCATTTAAAAATTAGAAGAAAAGAGGTTTAACCTTAAGAGCGGCAAGGATGTGGAATTCCCTTCCACAGGCGGTGGTCTCAGTGGGGGGCATTGATAGTTTCAAGAAACTATTAGATAAGCACCTGAACGACCGCAACATACAGGGATATACAATGTAATACTGACATATAATCACACACATAGGTTGGACTTGATGGACTTGTGTCTTTTTTAACCTCACCTACTATGTAACTATGTCACTGGAATACGATGGGTTTCATGAGTGTACAGGCTGCGAGTGACATGGCAGCCACGCTCCTTCATCAAGCTAAATGACATGACGGGACTCAGAGACTAGCAATATAACGTGTTGAGGCAGAAGAGCCGCACTGGCTATTGAACTTCATTTTTCTCGGCTTGTTGTACGTGTTGTACATCACCGCATTCTTGACATTCGGAATTTCCAACAAGATTTGTGTGACCGTGTGTATGCAAGACAAGTTTGAGCCAACATCCGTTGGAAAAAATCCATGGATTTTGTTGTTGGAATGTCCGATTGTGTGTACGGAGCATAATTGTATTAACGGATAGGAGCAGATAAATATAAATGTATGGCTAGGTCCGTTATTTGGGCAATAAAGAGGCATTAACAGTTACTGGGGGACATTGCAATCACAGTTATATAGTGAAATAAAATTAATTAAAATACATGACAACAATGAACATTAAAAAAATGTATAAAACAACAATAACATGAGGAAGGGGAAAGCAAACCCATAGGAAGGGTGGGTGGGACCTGCACTGATGGGTGTAATGGGACATTATGATATGCAGGATTGGATGATCATGGAAGAATAACTAAGTTACGAATGGTAGTGTATAAAGTGAATATATGAGATACTATACGTATCGATCAACAGATGGGATGAATGGTTTAGTAAAACCTACGGATGGCAACTCTTACCTACACTTCAAGAGCTGCCATTATCCAAAATGGATCCAAAACATCCCAAAAGGCCAATTCTGTCATCTTAGACAGAACTGTACTAGAGACACTGATTATGTTGAACTTAGTACCAACCTAAAGAGGAAATTTCTCGATAACCAGTATCCTGAAAGCATGGTGGAAGATGCATACAAATCGTACCTTCAAGGAAAGCCTCCAAAAATCAGCCAAGCCCCAAAAAACTGCTCCACCAGGTTCATAACCACTTTTCATTCCAAATACAAAAAGATAGAAAAGATATTGTCAAACCATTGGGATATTCTACAGAGTGTGGAATACCCCCCCCCCCCCTCCCCATCACCATCACCCCATATGGACTGTGGACTTTTATGATGTTATCCTAACTGTGCCTATATTACATATGGTTATACAGCCCTTAACGTAATACCGTGCAATATTTATTGTTGCTAGTTCTCTGCACATTTTACTTGTATAAAATAAGCCTCTGTAACCAAGGATAACCAATAACCAGTGGAAACTTAGGTGAGGAAATAACTTGGAATTGGATTATCTCATGGTGAAGAGCCCCTACGGCCATGGACAATGAAACAGTCTCATGAGTCACATGGGCAGGCTGTAGAGGTCTTCCATCAAGAACCTCAATGGCAAGTGGAATGTCACGCAGCTGCAGCGGAATCGAGTGCTTCGATACAAAGGCAGCATCAATGAACAGGCCTGCAGCCCCACAGTTGATTAGAGCCTATATCTCGGCAGACGACTCAGCCCAAGAAAGGGTAACCAAAACCAGGGACTTATCCTTCTGGATAACTGGGGACGAAACAATGCCACTTAAGGTCTGTCCGTGACAGGACCTCAAGGTTTGGGTGTTCCCTGGACGGTAGGACAAGACTTCAAAAAGTGACCTCCCTGGCCACAATAAAGGCACGATCTCTCCCTCCTCCTAAGAGTTCTCTTATCTGCAGAGAGACACATGAAGCCCAAGTGCATGGGTTCATCTTCACTGACCGACTCGGTACCAGGAAGCATGGGAGGTGAGGGAGGCAAGGGTGGGACTGCAAAGTTCGGAGACAAATGTACAGGAGATGTAGTGTGAATTATTCCTGCGCTACCGTGATGGAGGAATAAAAGAGTATACGTATGGACAGCTGCACGCACCAAAAATGGGGTCAAACGGAACCCAAAACAAAACCAAGGCGGGGGGGTGCTGCGCTATCTACAAAATGGCTGCTGCAAATAATATACGTAAAGGACTGCTGAGAAGTGTGGTGCAAACCGCTAAGAAAAATATCAACTAAATAACATGCTAATACCCTATTGAGAACTGAACACATAAATATCTGCAAAATCTTGCAAAACTGTACAATATAAAAAATTAATAAAATCAATAAGTGTAATCTTGTGCAGGTAAATATAAATACATGTGCCAAATCCAGCTAAAAAATTAAGCAAAAACTGGAATAAATATTGCAAAGAAATTTAGCAATCAATATAAATAAACAAAAAATACAAAAAACAGAGTCGGTGTGCAACCTCAATCTTGTAAAAAACTTCCTGTGTGAACGTGCAAAAAAACACATAAAAGTGCATAGTGCTTTGTGACCTAAGAACTCACACAATAAATCACACAGTGTCACAACAGTAAATGGTCCAATATGGTCTAATAGCAGGGAGAGTCCAGATACCATGCAGCTGTGTGCATAAGTGAAAAAAAAAAATACAATGTGATGATGTCCTCTAAAGTGAAATACAAAAAGTCCAATGTGCTCAAACGAAATGCAGTGAAGTGCCTGGAATAAAATAAATCTGTGTCCTCTTCGTGCATAAATCACACTAAAGTGAGCAGTGGCCCCTTACCTGGCGGTACTAGGTAAACCGCAAAGAAGTAAATGCAGGTGGCTGCGGTCTTTACTTGGGGTCCTGGACCAGCGCGGGTCCTGTCTCTGCCTCCACGCCTAGCAGTGCTAGGTAGACCGCAAAGAGGTAAATACCGGTGGCTGTGGTCTTTATTTAGGGTACTGGACCAGCGCGGGTCCTGTCTCTGCCTCCATGCCTCAAATGTGGGTGAACCCATAATTAAGGACAAGGGGGTACCGGATAGTGTAGTATGTTTAAAACAGAATAGAGCTTTATTCACAACCATCAAGATGTACTCACATTAAAATGTAACAGACCGATGCCTATCTCCTACGAGCAGCGAGCTCGTTAGCCTCAGTCAGTATGAAGTGCCCATTCCGTCCGCGTGACGTCACCAATCACGTGACTTCATCAGGGGATCACCACATCATCACATTGTATTTTGTTTTTTCACTTATGCTGCATGGTATCTGGACTCTCCCTGCTATTAGACCATATTGGACCATTTACTGTTGTGACACTGTGTGATTTATTGGAGTTCTTAGGTCACAAAGCACTATGCACTTTTTATGCGTTTTTTTGCACGTTCACATAGGAAGTTTTTTAAAAGATTGAGGTTGCACACCGACTTACCTGCACAAGATTACACTTATTGATTTTATTTATTTTTTATATTGTACAGTTTTGCAAGATTTTGCACATATTTATGTATTCAATCCTCAATGGGGTATCAGCATGTTATTTAGTTGATATTTTTCTTAGCGGTTTGCACTTCTCAGCAGCCCTTTACGTATATTATTTGCAGCAGCCATTTTGTAAATGTACAGGAGACTTCTGCAAGCCCTCCTTAAAAGGGAGTCTTTCTCTGAGTCTGGAGTCAAAGAGGATCGCAAACAACAGGTTTTGCGTCTCCCATAGAGGGTTTGCCCAGGCCAAGGCTCTCTCAGAAAGCAAAGATATCATGAAACCTACTTTGCTTATGTTCGTGGGAAATGCCTGGGGCAGCATCTCAAAGTACCGTATTTATCGGCATATAACACGCAATTTTTTCCCCTGAAAATCAGGGGAAAATCGTGGGTGCGTGTTATAGGCCGATCCCTGCCAATTTTGTGTGATCGGAGCGATCGCGGCGATTGCCGCGATCGCCGCCAACATACACAGCCGTGTGTAAATTCAAATATGGTGCCGAGACTGCAGGGACTCGTCGGAGCCGAGATACATGTACCCGAGTGTCCTCGGCTTTTCTCAGTGCCGCTCACAGTCCCGCCCAGTCCCGCCATTGGACCTGTGTTATGTCCATCATAGGGCGGGACTGGGCGTGACTGTGAGTGGCGCCGAGAAAAGCCGAGGACACTCGGGTATGTGTATCTCGGCTCCGACGAGTCCCTGCAGTCTCGGCGCCATATTTGAATTTACACACGGCTGTGTATGTCGGCGGCGATCGCGGCTATCACACAAGGCTGCACTGGGGGCAAAGCTGCACTGGGGCAAAGCTGCACTGACATGGCTGCACTGACAAGGCTGCACTGACAAGGCTGCACTGGGGCAAAGCTGCACTGACAAGGCTGCACTGACAAGGCTGCACTGGGGCAAAGCTGCACTGACATGGCTGCACTGACAAGGCTGCACTGGGGCAAAGCTGCACTGACAAGGCTGCAATGGAAACTGGGGCAAAGCTGCACTGACAAGGCTGCAATGGACACTGGGGCAAGGCTGCACTGACACTGACAAGGCTGCACTGGGGCAAAGCTGCACTGACAAGGCTGCACTGACACTAAAAAGGCTGCACTGACACTGACAAGGCTGCAGATGGACACCGATAACGCTGCATTGATGGGCATTTTAATGTAAGTTTTTCTTCCTTAAACTTTACTCCTAAAAGTTTCTTTCCTTAAAATTCCCTCCTAAACTTGGGGTGCGTGTTATACGCCGCCGCATTGGACTGGATCACCCCCAAATCACTGGGGAAGTGGAGCGAAACCAGACATACCTCTTATAGAGGTAATACACAATGCGGGTGCCTGCACAGAGACTGGAGCAGCAGCAGGGATGGCCTGCAACACAGGTTGTACCAGCCACAGTGGGAGATTCCAGGTGAGCCGTGCGACTCAGGAGCATTTGTAACGCCATGGCAAACTGATCCATGTGGTGATCCTGCTCATCCAATCTGGAAAAATATTAACAACAAGTGGATTGACTGCATCTTCTGAATTCATGGCCTTCGCCTACTGTCAGAAACCATAAGTCAGACTGAGACAGAAGTACAGTTAAATCATACTTGTTTAATATTAATAAAAAAAGATAAACAGAGTAAACGTAGTCAAAACATAGCCAGAGTTCAGGAACCGGAAGGGATAGTCAAAACATCAGGGAGCCAGAGATAAGCGTAGTAGAACAGCAAGCAGCATCTGGAGCCACAAAGAATGCCAACCAAGCATGTCTTTAACAGGAACACAGGAGAGCGTCTTTAGCGATGTGACCAAGGCGAAGGCAGAGATCATCTGAACTGGACAGCTTACGTAGGCAGGACTGACGAGCAGGATATCATAAAACAGGTGAGTCACTGTGGAGAGATAGGAGCTGGAAATTAGCCGACAGCTAAGCGGCCAGCTTTGAGAAGGAAGGGCTGAGCCCAGCCCTGACAAATGTACTGGAGATTTTAGTCAACTAAAATGTACTGGAGATTTTAGTTTTCAACTAAATATGACAAAAACTAAAACAATTGCAGATGACTAAAATGGGACTAAAACTAAAATAGCATTTTAGTCAAAAGACTAATGCCCTGTACAAATGTGCGATCTGAGCTTGTTGTCAGAAATTCCGACCGGTGTGTGGGGTCGATCGGACTTTTTCCATCGGAATTTCCGACACACAAAGTTTGAGAGCAGGCTATAAAATTTTCCGACAACAAAATCCGTTGGCGTCAATTCCGACCGTGTGTGCACAATTCCGATGCACAAAGTGCCACACATGCTCAGAATAAATTCCGAGACGGAACTGCTCGGTCTGGTAAAATTAGCGTTCGTAAGGTTATAGCACGTTCGTCATGCTGCAATGTTTTAAATTGTTTAATGCAGCGCACTCTCTTCTTCTTTATAATGCTAGAAGAATGAAGTTGTTTTGCTGCTCATATTCACACAGACTTCTCACAAACTTCTTTCTTTATTATTTATCGTGATTTCATGAATATAATATTTTTATTTGTCACATCTCCTGAAAAGAATTACATTTTTTGATGTTTTTGAATTTTTTTTTGTTTGTTTTTATTTTTAGAAATCCTGATCTCGTGTTCTTTTTTGTATATTTTTTTTTAACTCCAGAATAGTTTTGGGTGTGTTTTGTGTGTCAACTTACCACAACACGATTATTATCTTGTATTATTTAATCTCAAGTAGGTTGTTTGGTGTTGGTGTCCTGTGTGACGAAACGCGTCGGCAATACTCCACTGCTGCCATTTTAACATACAAACGCTTTTTATACTTGGAGATGTAAGTGTTTCTCTTTGAATACATTTTTTATGTTTATACAGAATTACATTATATGGTCCCTTCTTCATTTCATGTGGGTTATGTCCGAGGACGTTTATACCTTTATATGGAGAAGATATCCCTGTTAAAGAACCGTTAGGATTTCACCTTCAGTCTGTCTTCGGGGTTCCCCCTCCATTGCCAGTGGGCAATTTAAGCCTGTTTGACCCATACAGCGTATGCTCTGTGGGTCCCAACTTGCACAATTGTATGTCTACACATATTGGATTTTCTTGAAGGCTTCCATGACCACACAATTGTTTTTCAACTCTGCAAACAAGTCTGCCTGACCCATATAATATTTATTTATCGTGGGTTCAGCATTTCTGGCACACCTTCATTCAGTTTTGGGACAGTTTTTTCACTAATATATCTGTCGACTCACATGGTGGCTTTAACAGTTTATATCATGATGGACTTTTGATGTATTCAATATGGACTTTCACTAGCATGTAAAGTTATTTTTGACATGTTGTTATTACTATGATTTTTTTCACTTTTTGCATTATTTTCAGCGCTACACTTGTTTCTTTTATGGTCTATAGCAAAATTTCTATTTGTTGTGTTAGCTGCTTAACCTTACTTTGAGCAAGCGCATGTTTTTTTTGTTTTTTATGGAAGGAAGAGTGGAAGGAAGGGTTGAGAGGGATTCCCTGACTTCAGTCTAGTTTGGCAGAAAACAAAGTCTCTCATAGTACCACAGCCTGGGGACATAAACGTCATCTGCTGCAGCTCCTGATCTCTGGGAATCCTGGACCTTCTTGCGCTCCCTAAGATAAGTGCTCCTCAGGCCACCAATTTTGGCTTTTTAATAGGGGATGGTTGCTGTGGGGACCACCGGCTTCGCCAACTCTAGCAGTTTCTCCAGCGCTGCCTGCCACTTTTGTTTATGATTATAAAACGGATGTTTGACCTGCCACAGACAGGGCAGCTCCCTGTATTTGTCTATGAACAGGGGGAGGAAGTTGTGGTCATTGAAGCCATCCATTTTATCTGCAATACACAAGACAAACCCTAATGTCAGGCTAAAGTCTCCTAATCTTGTCCCAATATAGGCCTCAATCTATAAGCAGTATAGGCCCAAGTTTAAATGTTACCTTCGTTATCACGATTGGCGCTTCTGATACTCCTTCCTCCGCTCACAGATCATATGTACAACACACGCATGTTACGCTTTATATACACTGCGCATGTGTGAAACTCCGCCCGCCCCTGACGTTCTTTCTAGTCAATTCCCTGTCCCTTCTCGTTTGGTGCAGTGGGGAAGAGCACATGTGGAGACACAACAGGTGCGTGCTAATAGCAGCAACGAGGAGGAGGAGAAAAGCCCGGAGCCAGAAACATCACGATCCTGGAGGAGATTTAAGGCATCAAATATGGCTTTGTTGAGATGGTAGAGATGGTGGACATATTGAAAAGGGCCGACTATGACAGGAAGTATGGACCTTACCCCAACCCCAATGTCAGAAAGGCCAAGATCATGGCGAAAGTTGTGAAGAGTCTGCACAGGAATTTTGGGGTACGACGATTCAAGGATCAACTGAGGAAGCGGTGGTCGGACCTCAAAATCAGGGAGCATGATCAGTATAGAAGGATCAGGAGAGTGCTGCAAAAAAGTAAGTAGCTGTCCTGTGTTCCTATTCTTAATTTTTATTATGTTCGTGCTGCTCCATGTGCTTTTCTTTACTGTTGTACAGTTTAAAATGGCAACTTTCATGTTCATGGACACATTATTCGTTCGTAGGAAACATTGTTCATTTGGCCAATAAAACACCATGTTTTGTCCAGATGCAGTTCAATACATTTTTTCTGGCCTACTTCTCTTAAAATAAGTTTGTTGTCTACAAGGGTTAGTAACTAGAATGAAATGCAAACTAGATTCTGTGTAAGGAGAGGACACTCAGCAGCTGTTTACACATCTGGACGCTGGAGCACTAGTGTGGGACACCAGAACACCCTTTTTATTAGGGGGCCCACACAGGTGATCCAGTGTATACTATAGGGGTGTCTCCATCTGTGAAGCTTGTACAAAACAGGTAATTATTCAAGCTTGACAAAGGACAAAAATATTTCTTCATCTTGCAACTCTGCCAAAAGAGACGGTTGTACCCCAATTCCAAGCAATGTTTCATATTCCTATTTCTGGCCTCAAATATCTGTGTGCTAAATATACCTATTTTTTTTTACATAGGGGAGAAAAGACTCGGAGGACACCACTCATCAGGGGAGACCACGGACCCCCCACCTCAGGAAGAAGGGGAAATCCCCCAAACCCAACCAGAGGAGTAGGAGGGAGACGTTGTGAAAATTGTCATCACAACAGGTGAGTGTCTGCGACCACAGGCTCAGGTAAGAGATGGATGCCTGCATATTTATAATACATGGTGTGTTTTTTTTTATCTTTTAGCTGATCGTGATGTTGTGGAAGAGGAATGTCACTTCACCAATGAAAGTGCCCAGATCCTCATCGGGGAGATAATGGGGTGTAATAGGGATTAGGGATGAGCGGAACACCCCCCTGTTCGGTTCGCACCAGAACATGCGAACAGGCAAAAAATTTGTTCGAACACACGAACACCGTTAAAGTCTATGGGACACGAACATGAATAATCAAAAGTGCTAATTTTAAAGGCTTATATGCAAGTTATTGTCATAAAAAGTGTTTGGGGACCTGGGTCCTGCCCCAGGGGACATGGATCAATAAAAAAAAGTTTTAAAAAGGCCCGTTTTTTCGGGAGCAGTGATTTTAATAATGCTTAAAGTGAAACAATAAAAGTGTAATATCCTTTTAAATTTCGTACTTGTGGGGTGTCTATAGTATGCCTGTAAAGGGGCGCATGTTTCCTGTGTTTAGAACAGTCTGACAGCAAAATGACATTTCAAAGGAAAAAGTCATTTAAAACTACTCGCAGCTATTAATGCATTGCCGGTCCGACAATACACATAGAAGTTCATTGATAAAAACGGCATAGGAATTCCCCACAGGGAAACCCCGAACCAAAATTTAAAAAAAAAATGACGTGGGGGTCCCCCTAAATTCCATACCAGGCCCTTCAGGTCTGGTATGGATATTAAGGAGAACCCCAGCCAAAATTAAAAAAAAGAAATGGTGTGGGGTCCCCCACACCTTTAGGTCTGGTATGGATCTTAAGGGGAACCCTGTACCAAAATGAAAAAAAAACGGCGTGGGGTTCCCCCCAAAAATCCATACCAGACCCTTATCCGAGCACGCAACCTGGCAGGCCGCAGGAAAAGAGCGGGGGATGAGAGAGCCCCCCCTCCTGAACCGTACCAGGCCACATGCCCTCAACATTGGGAGGGTGCTTTGGGGTAGCCCCCAAAACACCTTGTCCCCATGTTGATGAGGACAAGGGCCTCATCCCCACAACCCTGGCCGGTGGTTGTGGGGGTCTGCGGGCGGGGGGCTTATCAAAATCTGGAAGCCCCCTTTAACAAGGGGACCCCCAGATCCTGGCCCTCCCCCTCCTGGCCCTCCCCCCTGTGTGAAATGGTAAGGGGGTACAAAATTACCATTTCACTAAAAAACTGTCAATAATGTTAAAAATGACAAGAGACAGTTTTTGACAATTCCTTTATTTAAATGCTTCTTCTTTCTTGTATCTTCCTTCGGTTTCTTCCTCCATCTTCTTCTTCTTCTGGTTCTTCCTCCAGAGTTCTCGTCCAGCATCTTCCTCCGTGGCATCGGCGTCTTCTTCCCTTCTTCTCCTCGGGCCGCTCCACATCCATGATGGCATGGAGGGAGGCTCCCGCTCTTCTCTTCATCTTCTTCTCTTCATCTTCTTCTCTTCATCTTCTTTTCGGGCCGCTCTGCATCCATGATGGCATGGAGGGAGGCTCCCGCTGTGTGACGCTTCTCCTCTTCTGACGGTTCTTAAATAAGGGGGAGGGCGGGGCAACCCGGTGACCCCACCCCTCTGACGCACGGTGACTTGATGGGACTTCCCTATGGCATTCCCCGCGACGCCACAGGGAAGTCCCGTCAAGTCACCGTGCGTCAGAGGGGGCGGGGTCACCGGGTGGCCCCGCCCCCTTTATTTAAGAACTGTCAGAAGAGGAGAAGCGTCTCGCAGTGGGAGCCTCCCTCCATGCCATCATGGATGCGGAGCGGCCCGAGGAGAAGAAGGGAAGAAGACGCCAACGCCGCAGAGGAGATGCTGGATGAGAACTCCGGAAGAAGAACCAGAAGAACCAGAAGAAGAAGAAGATGGAGGAAGAAACCGAAGGAAGATAGAAGAAAGAAGAAAGAAGAAGCATTTAAATAAAGGAATTGTCAAAAACTGTCTCTTGTCATTTTTAACATTTTTGACAGTTTTTTAGTGAAATGGTAGGTACAAAAGTACCCCCTTACCATTTCACACAGGGGGGAGGGCCGGGATCTTGGGGTCCCCTTGTTAAAGGGGGCTTCCAGATTCCGATAAGCCCCCCGCCCGCAGACCCCCACAACCACTGGCCAGGGTTGTGGGGATGAGGCCCTTGTCCTCATCAACATGGGGACAAGGTGTTTTGGGGGGCTACCCCAAAGCACCCTCCCAATATTGAGGGCATGTGGCCTGGTATGGTTCAGGAGGGGGGGCGCTCTCTCAGCCCCCCTCTTTTCCTGCGGCCTGCCAGGTTGCGTGCTCGGATAAGGGTCTGGTATGGATTTTTGGGGGGACCCCACGCCATTTTTTTTTTAATTTCGGCACGGGGTTCCCCTTAAAATCCATACCAGACCTGAAGGGTCTGGTATGGATTTTGAGGGGGACCCCATGCCATTTAAAAAAAAAATTTGGCCGGGGTTCCCCTTCATATCCATACCAGACCTGAAGGGCCTGGTAAGAATTTAGGGGGATCCCCCACGTCATTTTTTTTTAAATTTTGGTTCGGGGTTCCTCTGTGGGGAATTCCCATGCTGTTTTTATCAATGAGCTTTTATGTGTATTGTCAGACCGGCAATTCATTAATAGCCGCGAGTAGTTTTAAATGACTTTTTTTCCTTTGAAATGTCATTTTGCTGTCAGACTATTCTAAACACGGAAAACATGCGCCCCTTTACAGGCATACTATAGACACCCCCCAGGTATGAAATTTAAAGGAATATTACACTTTTATTGTTTCACTTTAAGCATTATAAAAATCACTGCTCCCGAAAAAATGGCCGTTTTTAAAACTTATTTTTTGCATTGATCCATGTCCCCTGGGGCAGGACCCAGGTCCCCAAACACTTTTTATGACAATACCATGCATATAAGCCTTTAAAATTAGCATTTTTGATTTCTCGCATAGACTTTTAAAGGGTATTCCGCGGCTTTCGAATTGGCCGTGAACACCCCAAATTGTCCGCTGTTCGGCGAACTGGCGAACAGCCGATGTTCGAGTCGAACATGAGTTCGACTCGAACTCGAAGCTCATTCCTACTCAATAATAAAGTAGCTGAGAGGAAGGGGTTGCACCCACAAAACACGTTTATTGATCCCTCATGATGGCAGCTAGCACATGTTGACATTAGGCAATTTGTGTGCATCTTCAAAATTTGGCTTTTCCAGGGGTGAGTTCACCCCATCTGCTGAACGCAATATTAAACACAGTTTATAAATACTCATGTCTGATATTGCCTTCACTTTCTATAAAAGTTGAACTTTGTAAGTTCCAGAGTTGTGTATTTTTTATGGTTTCAAACATGCCTGTTTTACCTTAAAAGGCAATTACTACTTATTAATGTTTCCTAAAAAATGTTGGTTTGTTCAAAAAATCTTTTAGAAATGCACATGTGATTGTGCTTTGATTAAAAAGATTGATAATCAACAATGTGTGGCTTCTTCTTTCAATGCTCAAAAGCATTTTTTGGAGTAAAGTTGTTGTTTTCAGTGGCAATGGTGGTTATTTACTAAAAGCAAATCCACTTTGCACTACAAGTGCAGTTTCAGTGCAGTCTCAAGTGCACTTGTAGTGCAAAGTGGATTTGCCTTTAGTAAATAACACCCAATAGTGCTTTCTAATTTTACACAATCACGCCATTTTCAGGACTCCACAAATTTAGGACATGGTGTTGAAAATTACTATTATTTTTGTCAGTAATGCATTACGCAGTAATGCGAAGAAGAGATTGTCACCTTATGTGTCAACGAAATTTCGTTTGCACTGTTGAAGAAAAAGGCCAAAAAATGAGTCCATTAATTAAACCTAATCGAGGAGACAGCTAAAAGAAAGCCAAGCAGTAAATCAAAGCAAATATTTGTTCAGTTTAAGATATATTTTTATTTAAAAAATGTCTCAGACATTGTCTGGCATATCGATGCCCCCCCCTACCCGCAAAGTATTCCATGTATTTTATACGGACCTCACGGGCACTCTGGGGGGGCAAGCCAGGACGGCCAGCTTCAAGCGCCGTCAGGTTTGGTTCATTAATATTAATTCTGGCCTCAGGCCCAACTGAGCCAGCATAGTTCCAAGAATTTCTCCTTAAAAAGTTGTGGAGAACACAGCAAGCCAGGATGATGTGATTGAGTTTATATTCCGCCATGTGTATCGGTGTAAGAAATAGGCGGAACCGGCTGGCCATTATTTCAAACGTGTTCTCCACCACTCTTCTGGCTCTGGCCAGACAGTAATTAAAATCGCTCTTGTCCGGGGTGAGGGTCCTCATAGGGAATGGCCGCATAAGATGGTCCCCAGCGCAAACGCTTCATCCGCAACGAAGACGAATGGGAGTCCTTCCGCATTGTCTTCTGGAGGTGACAAGCCCAAGTTGCCATTCTGGAGAAGCCTGTAGAACTCCATGTAGGCGATGACTCTGACATCTGACATCCGGCCATTCTTCCCCACGTCCACATACAGGAACTCGTAAGTAGCCGACACCACCGCCAACAAGAAAATACTATTGAACCCCTTGTAGTTGTAATAGTATGACCCCGAGTTGGGTGGTGGGACTATGTGGATGTGTTTCCCATCAATTGCCCCTAGGCAGTTAGGAAAGTCCCACCGCTGGGCAAAGTGGGAGGCCACAGTCTGCCATTCCTGTGGGTTGGAAGGAAACTGTGGAGTCAAACAAGGACCAAAAATTAATCATTTTGCACATAAAAATTGAAAGCAGATTAGACACAAACATTCTTGGCCAACATCAGTATAAGATTTATTTTAGGGAGTATTTAAAGACAAAGGTATAAGATCCACCTATCAGATTCCCCCCTCCCCCCCATGGGTGGGCCATTTTATAAATTTTAGGGGGGGAGATGTTTTGGACAGGTATCCCTCTCCACTTCCATGAGAGATGAATGCCTAAATAATGTTTATTAATTTGGCCAGCCCCTCCTTACTTTACACTATTGGCAGGCCACTGGACTGGTAAGAAGTATCATAATACAAAGATATAAATACACACTGTAAATATTTTAGCACATTTTGACATTCTGATATTACCTATCAAGATAATAATAGGATACAAAAACTTTCAACAGTACCATTTGAAAGTATTCAGGCAGGCCCTTGCACTACATGCTTTGGGGAATTCATCCATAAATCTGACCACAAAAGAGGTAGGTATAGTGTGTATGGGTTTGACAAAGTCAGCAGATAGAGGATTTGTATCAGCTGAGTTAGCAGTTAGGGGGAGGGTTCCAAATGGTTTTGGGACCCCCCAAAAAAGCCTCTGGCACTCTGCCAGAATTTAAAGCACAAATAACATTTATACACATTTTAGGGGGTGTTTGGGGTAAAGCAGTACTATGGAGCTGACAAAATACATTGTTAAGTGACTATGTGAGGTGGATATAGGCCCAGGAGAACATGCTGGGGAGGTAAGTGAAGGCAAATATGTATGAAGGACAAAAAAAAAAAAAATCCAGCATGCATGAGGACAAAGGAGACATTCACAGCATATTACAATCATGGCAATTATGGAATAAGGAATGAAATACATTACATTAGCAAACATTAAATACAATAAAATGTGATGTTAAAGGATAAAAATCTTACCTTAATATACTCCTTCTGCAGGACCTGGATGATGGCAGAACAGGTCTCTGGGATAATGATCCCCGGAGGCTGGGGGGAGATGACCGTCGAGAACTTGAGGTCCTGCAGGCTTCTCCCCATCGCCAAGTACCGCAACGCGGCGACTAGCCTCTGCTCCGGAGTGGTGGCTTGCCTCATGCCTACTGATATAAGGGATCAGCAAAGCTAACAAATGGTGAAAAACAGAGTCCGTCATCCGGAGAAAGTTCCTGAAATCGTCAGGATTATTTTCACGGATCTCACGGAGCAAAGGCATGTGACAGAATTGGTCACGCTGGAGCAACCAATTCTTGGTCCATGAACTCCTCCTCGCCCTGTTCATGGACTGGGCTTGTGTCAAAGTAAGAACCCCAACACCAAGCCCCCGCACAGCACGAACTCTACGATGAGTATGTACACGCAACATGGCTAGAAAACGGTCGGCTGGTCAAAACGAAGTAGCAGAACGCACTGAAGAACAGCAAGGCCTGTGGAGAGTGACCTGAAAATCAGTAACGAATGAACAAGAACACAATGACAAATCAATGGGAACTTGCTGCACGCACTAAAGACCAGATACAAACCCACAAGCACAAATTGAACAGCAGAAATACAATCTGAAAACCACGAGTCTGAAAAAGCGTGAATTGTCTCTCACCAGACTTTTACTAACACGAGTTTAGCAAAAGGAGCCCAAAGGGTGCCGCGCTTGGTATTGAACTGCCCTTTTATAGTCTCGTCGTACGTGGTGTACGTCACCGCGTTCTTGTTGTTCGGAAATTCCGACAATTTTGTGTGACCGTGTGTATGCAAGACAAGTTTGAGCCAACATCCGTCGGAAAAAATGCACGGATTTTGTTGTTGGAATGTCCGATCAATGTCCGACCCTGTGTACAGGGCATAAGACTAGAACTAAATCAAAATTTGCTGTCAAAATTAACACTGCTTGCCCCCCAAGCTTTGCCTGGGGAGGACGTGTGTGTAGCTGTTCTAAACCTGCTCTCTGGGGGGAACATATATAGTATCTCACAAAGTGAGTACACATTTCACATTTTTGTAAATATTTTATTATATCTTTTGTTGTGTTATGTGTGTTATGTGACAACACTGAAGAAATAACAGCTTGCTACAATGTAAAGTAGTGCGTGTACAGCTTGTATAACAGTGTAAATTTGCTGTCCCCTCAAAATAACTCACACAGGCATTAATGTTTAAACCACTGGCAACAAAAGTGAGTACACCCCTAAGTGATTGGGCCCAAACTGTCAATATTTTGTGTGGCCACCATTATTTTCCAGTGCTGCCTTAACACTCTTGGGCATGGAGTTCACCAGAGCTTCACAGGTTGCCACTGGAGTCCTCTTCCACTCCTTCATGATGACATTATGGAGCTGGTGGATGTTAGAGACCTCAGTGGAAAGTTCCTCTTTCAGCTCCAGCAACATTTAGAAGAGTAGGCCCTCCAGCAGGCCTATGAACAGCAGACAAATGGCAAGCCTGCCTTGGAGGGCAGCAGCCCCCCAGGTCAGGACCTCCTCCTTTAGGAAAAAGACCCATTGGCTCCAGGTCTCATGGTATTTATGCTCCTTCCCAGCCACCATCTGGACACCTCTCTCCAGGGATTGGCTACAGCTGCATAAATACTCAACTGCTGATCTGACTTTCCCAGCCCACTATCTTCCAGATATTATGTTACAAAAAACACCTCTCCCTTACAGGAAGCATGGAAATGGTCACTGGAGATGGTAGTTATTCCAAATGCTGGCACGGACACTTGATTAATCCGTAAATGAAGACCACATCAAATCAGAAACTGCATCAAATAATGAAATGATAGGTATAAACTCTTACCAGATCCAAAGGACTCCCCTGTCAGCGACATGGAGTCATGAAGGCAGTGTGCCACCCAGGGCATGTGGAAAGGTATAAGGACCGTCAGAAATTCTGAGTTGGGCTCGGCTGGAACTCCAGGGGTCGTCAGATAGATGGTCCCGATACATGCACGGATAGAAATCTGGCAGATGAGATGTACCACCTATGGTGGAAGCTGAGCATTCACTCCCATCAAGATGATATGTGTAAAGAAAAATAGGGCATCCCCATAGTGCAGATAAAAAAGGTATCTTTATTGCTAAAAAAACGATACATTAAAAAGAAGTGATCTCAATAAAAATCAAGGGCAACATGGATGATGGTGTGGTAGCTCAACACGTTTCGACCCAAAGGCCTTCTCCTGGGGCATAAACCACCAACTCCAGGTTGCTAATATTTATAAGTAAAATGGACAAATAAGAACCAATCACAGAGGAAGAAAATGACTCAGTTTCATTGGACCAGAAGATCAGCTGATCGGAAGTTAGACCACTGAATACTAATAGGCCAATGACATTCTGCAAAAGGAAAACAGACCAGCCTGGCAGTCAATCCACAAACCGACAGGAAAGACTCATAACCCCGACTAGGAGTCCACCTGACAAACAAAGGGATATGACGTTGTGCCCGAAAAGAGCGCCAATCTTCAATCCCAAGTCACGTGATGTAGCGTAGATGACACCACGTGACTTCAGTCCCAAGTCACGTGATGTAGGGCAGGCGGACCTCGCGACCAATCAAACCAAAGGAAGGTTCAGATGTCAATGGCCGCCGGTCCGCGTGTCAAACACGGGAGCCCGACGTTTTATTTAAAAACGTAATTCACTTAACATTTAAAACAGCAAAGACAGGCATGTCATATTAGAAGTAGGTCAATTCCCTCAGATAAGATGGCCGAACATTGGTAGCACATGCGCAGTAGCGTGAGTACGTAGCTCCTCCCAATGTGTTTCGTCATAGGTGACATAATCACCTCTGCCCAATACCTCTGTAGTTTGGGGCATTACCATAAAAGATGAATGAGAGTCTCATTAGAGTATCCACATCTACTACAACAGGAATCAGTTCTGGCACCTATTCTATGGAGGAATGTAGGGGTGCAGTAAAACCAATGCTAAATAAGCAATTGGGTTCGTTTATATGAAGATGAAAGAGATACATCATCTTGAGCAGACTCTATGATATCCTCCCTCGCTTCATCTGTAATAGGGCCCAAGTCTTCCTCCCAGCTCCATCTACACATCTGTGGAAGCTTAGTCAGGAATTTTACTAGCAGCTGAGAGAATGTGGAAGAGATAGGGCCCTTAGACATGCAAGCCTGTACTATTCAGTCTAGCAGCAGAGTGGGGGTAAATGTAATGGGAGACAAGTTATTTTGTGTTTGTAGTGCACGTCTCATCTGACAGTTAACAAACTTTGATTCTAAACGCTACTAAATTTAGTACACTATCATAAATACAAAATGTTTATTATGATAGTAAGACAAATGTAGGGTGCAAGACAATGGGTCTAGTTTTCTATTTTGGTCACAAGATGTCACCACAACTCATATTTGGGCCTTGGATTTAGGAGCCATCTAAGTGACTTTTGCAAATAAGACTACTTGCATTTCACCTGGGGAGGAATGCAGGGACTCTGGGACAACCCTCCTTGCTTTGATCACAGATAGGACTTTATTTCTTGTCTCACTATTCTGCTCTCTCTTGGAATACGTGTGGCTTATACCTCAGACCCGCCACTATTACAGTATTTTTAGAGGTCTCAACCTGGTCATCCTTCTGACCTTGCAACAACAATTCTTTTTCAATTAAAAGTTCAACTAAGTCTCTATGAGCCTTAAAGTCCCATTTTGTCCATTCCTTCCTTTCATGCGTGACTTGCGACTCAGAGGATTTACAGCTTTTACTTTGATCACATAATACCATCAATGTCAGGTTCCTGGCTAACAGGTTGAGTTCCTTAATAATTTCAAACTGCGCAATATTTTGATAACGGCTAAAGTTAATTGATATATAGCAATTTGTTGTTACTGCACATTGTTTCCTAAAAAAAATATGGGTTTTCCTTTTCATTGTGGTTCATGCATGTTATTGCCTAAAAGGCAGGTCAGAGTGTTTAGTTTGCACATACTAGAAAAGTACTACTGTGTTTTATTCACTGATAGGAATCTATGCTGCTGAACATCTGCATATGTAGGAATGTCCTTGTACATTGATCCTTGATTTGCAATACGCCTTTGTGCTGAAAATGTTTATTTTGCTGTTTGCTCATTAGAGAGTGAGACCCAACCAAAAGAGGGGAGAATGTTTGTTTTTTGAGTCCTTAGTAGTGTCCTGGGGCTAGGCTCTGTAATTTGTTCATAGGGTTAGGCTTCTAATTTGTGGTTAATACAGAGGTGCACCGTAATTTCTGAAAGGGCTAGTGTAGGGTAAGTTCCCCATTTTGGAGGCTAGATGTCACCACCCTAAATATATGCACCTAGACTTTAGGAGCCATCTGGGTGGTTTGGCAGCTCTTCCCCTGATATGTGAAAAGTACCCGAGGAGACCAGATATAATTGGAAGGCTTAGGACGGGAACTGCAGTGCAGAGTGAGAGTGTTATTGGATTCTCTGTGTGTGGGCTAGGATTGGATAAACATGTAGGTGGGAGTCCATCCTAGTGTAGTTTCCCCTTACTCGCATTTCCTCAGGGGGGATGCAGGGATGCTGGGATACCCCCTCCTTGCCTAGTCAGACTATATCTCTTATCTCATTAATCTATTCTTTGTCTGAACTTTGATCTACTGAATGCATTGATCTTAAGCTATTTTCCACTACCCCCATGAGTGGTTAAATTGCCTGTGGTTCATCTGCCGCCGTTTGAGCTATGTGCTGCTAGCCCATGAGTGGCTTAAGTGTTATGTTCTATTCATCAAATTGAGTAAATGTTATAAAAGCATAGGTCAATGGATTTCTGGACTCCTGGCAGACCCTTGCATCTTTCATCCAGTGCTGCACTGACGTTTCTGGATTCTGAGTCATGGGGAAAGCAAAAGAATTGTCAAAGGATCAGTGGGAAAAGGTAGTTGAACTGTATAAAACAGGAAAGGGATATAAAAAGATATCCAAGGAATTGAGAATACCAATCAACAGTGTTCAAACTCTAATCAAGAAGTTGAAACTGAGGGGTTCTCTTGAAACCAAACCATGGTCAGGTAGACCAACTAAAATTTCAGCCACAATTGCCAGGAAAATAGTTTGGGATGCAAAGGAAAACCCACAAATAACTTCAGGTGAAATACAGGACTCTCTGAAAACATGTGGTGTGCCTGTTTCAAGATGCACAATAAGGAGGCACTTGAAGAAAGATGGGCTGCATGGTCCAGTCGCCAGAAGAAAGCTATTACTATGCAAATGCCACAAAGTATCTCGTTTACAGTATGCCAAACAGCACAGAGACAAGCCTCAGACCTTCTGGCACAAAGTCATTTGGAGTGATGAGACCAAAATTGAGCTTTTTGTCCACAACCATAAATGCTTCATTTGGAGAGTCAACAAGGCCTATGAAATGTACACCATTCCTACTGTGAAACACGGAGGTGGATTGTTGATGTTTTGGGGATGTGTGAGCTACAAGGGCACAGGAAATTTGGTCAAAATTGATGGCAAGATGAATGCAGTATGCTATCAAAAAATACTGGAGCAACATTTGCATTCATCAGCCAGGAAGCTACACATAGGATGTATGATCCAAAACACAAGGCCAAGTCGACCTGTCATTGGCTACTGCAGAATAAAGTGAAGGTTCTGGAGAGGCCATCTCAGTCTCCTGACCTCAATATCATTGAGCCACTCTGAGGAGTAGGGATGAGCTTCGAGTTCGAGTCGAACTCATGTTCGACTCAGACGGTGTTCGCGGCAAATTCGAATGCCGCGGAACACCCTTTAAAAAGTCTATGTTAGAAATCAAAAGTGCTAATTTTAAAGGCTTATATTCATGGTATTGTCATAAAAAGTGTTTGGGGACCTGGGTCCTGCCCCAGGGGACATGGATCAATGCAAAAAAAAGTTTTAAACGGCCGTTTTTTCGGGAGCAGTGATTTTAATAATGCATAAAGTGAAACAATAAAAGTGTAATATCCCTTTAAATTTCATACCTGGGGGGTGTCTATAGTATGCCTGTAAAGGGGCGCATGTTTCCCGTGTTTAGAACAGTCTGACAGCAAAATAACATTTCAAAGGAAAAAGAGTCATTTAAAACTACTCGCGGCTATTAATGAATTTCCGGTCGGACAATACACATAAAAGTTCATTGATAAAAACGGCATGGGAATTCTCCACAGGGGAACCCCGAACCAAAATGTAAAAAAAAAATGACGTGGGGGTCCCCCCTAAATTCCATACTAGGCCCTTCAGGTCTGGTATGGATATTAAGGGGAACCCCGGCCAAAATTAAAAAAAAAAAATGCCGTGGGGTCCCCTCAAAAATCCATACCAGACCCTTATCTGAGCACGCAACCTGGCAGGCCACAGGGAAAAGAGGGGGGAGGAAAGAGCGGCCCCCCCTCCTGAACCGTACCAGGCCACATGCCCTCAACATTGGGAGGGTGCTTTGGGGTAGCCCCCCAAAACACCTTGTCCCCATGTTAATGAGGACAAGGGCCTCATCCCCACAACCCTGGCCGGTGGTTGTGGGGGTCTGCGGGCGGGGGGCTTATCGGAATCTGGAAGCCCCCTTTAACAAGGGGACCCCCAGATCCCGGCCCTCCCCCCCTGTGTGAAATGGTAAGGGGGTACAAAAGTACCCCTACCATTTCACTAAAAAAGTGTCAAAAATGTTAAAAATGACAAGAGACAGTTTTTGACAATTCCTCTATTTAAATGCTTTTTCTTTCTTCTTTCTTCTATCTTCTATCGGTTTCTTCCTCCATCTTCTTCTTCTTCTGGTTCATCTGGTTCTTCCTCCGGTGTTCTCATCCGGCATCTTCCTCCGTGGCGTCGGCGTCTTCTTCCCTTCTTCTCCGGGCCGCTCCGCATCCATGATGCATGGAGGGAGGCTCCCGCTGTGTGACACTTCTCTCTTCATCTTCTTCTCTTCATCTTCTTCTCTTCATCTTCTTCTCTTCATCTTCTTCTCTTCATCTTCTTTTCAGGCCGCTCCCCATCCAAGATGGCATGGAGGGAGGCTCCCGCTGTGTGACGCTTCTCCTCTTCTGACGGTTCTTAAATAACGGGGGCAAGGCCAACCGGTAACCCCGCCCCCCTCTGACGCCCCCCCATTATTTAAGAACCGTCAGAAGAGGAGAAGCGTCACACAGCGGAAGCCTCCCTCCATGCCATCATGGATGCGGAGCGGTCCGAGATGAAGATGAAGAGAAGAAGATGAAGAGAAGAAGAAAAGAAGATGAAGAGAGAAGCGCCACACAGCGGGAGCCTCCCTCCATGCTATCATGGATGCGGAGCGGCCCAAGGAGAAGAAGGGAAGAAGACGCTGACGCCGCGGAGGAAGATGCCGGACGAGAACACCGGAGGAAGAACCAGAAGAAGATGGAGGAAGAAACCGAAGGAAGATAGAAGATAGAAGAAAGAAGAAAGAAGAAGCATTTAAATAAAGGAATTGTCAAAAACTGTCTCTTGTCATTTTTAACATTTTTGACAGTTTTTTTGTAAAATGGTAGGGGTACTTTTGTACCCCCTTACCATTTTACACAGGGGGAGGGCCGGGATCTGGGGGTCCCCTTGTTAAAGGGGGCTTCCAGATTCCGATAAGCCCCCCGCCCGCAGACCCCCACAACCACCGGCCAGGGTTGTGGGGATGAGGCCCTTGTCCTCATCAACATGGGGACAAGGTGTTTTGGGGGGCTACCCCAAAGCACCCTCCCAGTGTTGAGGGCATGTGGCCTGGTACGGTTCAGGAGGGGGGGGCTCTCTCGTCCCCCCTCTTTTCCTGCGGCCTGCCAGGTTGTGTGCTCAAATAAGGGTCTGGTATGGATTTTTAGGGGGACCCCACGCCATTTAAAAAAAAAAAAATTGGCGCGGGGTTCCCCTTAATATCCATACCAGACCTGAAGGGCCTGGTATGGAATTTAGGGGGACCCCCCCACGTCATTTTTTTTTTAAATTTTGGTTCGGGGTTCCCCTGTGGGGAATTCCCATGCCGTTTTTGTCAATGAACTTTTATGTGTATTGTCGGACCGGCAATTCATTAATAGCCGCAAGTAGTTTTAAATGACTTTTTTTCCTTTGAAATGTCATTTTGCTGTCAGACTGTTCTAAACACGGGAAACATGCGCCCCTTTACAGGCATACTATAGACACCCCCCAGGTATGAAATTTAAAGGGATATTACACTTTTATTGTTTCACTTTTTTTTTTTTTAATATTTATTGATTTTTTCAAAATATATTCATAGAAGACATTGTACAGAACAATTGTAAGGCATGAATATACACAGTTATTCTTTATATAGAATGCACGTTTTATCTAAACATAAACATATTTATAAGGAGCGCTGGGGAAAGGGAGGGGAGAGGGGAGGGGGAGGGGGGTAAACAATTCACATTTGCCAGCTTGTCACTAACATTGGGCAAGAGGTTGCCAAAAAGGTTCATCCTACATTTTCGTACCTTTAGGGAATGGAGGCGACTTATGAGCCTATCTAGCTAGATAACCTACAATATGGTCTAGGTAATACATTTTGTTTGGGTGAATATAGTCCCAGAGTGTAATAGCTGAAGTTGATGGATGCCAAGGAGCTTCAAGTGATTGTAGGCCGCTTACGGTGGTTTAAATGAAGAAGGATCAGAGGCCGGAGGAATTTTAAGTTTGTCGAGTGAGTTAGTGATGTCTCTCGTCAGGTACCATTCTGTATATCTAAATGGGTGCATTATGTCTTGGATGGTCTGTTGAGGAAATGTGGCTTCCAGAAATCTTCTCCAGCGTTTAAAAAATCGTGGGGTAAAGCGGAGATTCGACTTGATGAGGTCCAATCTTTCTAGATAGAATAATGAAGTCAAGGCTTTTATAACCGCAGGCAGACTGGGCGGCGATGTCGTTATCCAGTGGGACATAATAGTCCTGCGGGCTACAAGAAGGCAGATATGAGCCCAGTGCGGTATGTTTGAAAAGTCCAATGCGGACGAGGAGGATGCTGGAGGGGTGATGCTAAACAGGCATAGTAGGCAGTCTCTATGTAATTTGATATTGCAGATTTTATTAATGTAGGCTATCACATCGTTCCAGTAGCTGTTAATAGCAGAGCACTCCCATAGCCTATGGAGCAGCGTAGGACGTGGCAGTAAGCACCATGGACATAGAGCTTGAGACGGGTCCTCTTTGTTGAAACGGAATGGGAAGTATGCCCTGTGGATAATCTTGAATTGAGTTTCACGCCATGTTTCAGAGATCGTAAGTTTCCGGGTGAGCCTGTATCCCTCAAGGATTTTGTCGGGTAGGTCCTCATCTCCTAGTATATGAGACCATTTTTGGAAAGGCGTGAGGCGGTACTTCCGTGACTGGTGCTGAATGAGGTGAGAATAGATGTTGGAGATAGAGTAATCTTTGCTTTGCAGTAGGTTGTCAATAAAGGATGGTTTAAAAGGATCAGTCTCGGGACCATAGCAGGTTCTCAGATAATTCGTGAGTTGGTAATGGAAGAAGCTGTGAGTTGGTGGCAGGGAGAATTCCCGCATCAGATTTTGGTATGGTTTGAGCTTGCTTGTGTTGTTTTGGTATAACGAGGTTATCTTCATGAGTCCTTTGGATTGCCATTGGGTATAAGCTTTATGTAGAGTGGAAGGTAAGAACATAGGGTTGCCTTGTATTTTGAGATGTTTCGAGATGTTAGAAGGCAAACCAAGTAGTTTTCTGACCTCCCTCCAGGCAATGATAGTGTCCCTGAACAATATGCTGGTTTTAAGGTGGTGCGGCAGGTTGTTAGAATTGGAGTGGAGGATGCCTGCAAGGTCGTATGGAGAAGCCATAGAGTCCTCAAGGGCAAAGTTGGAGTATTTGGACCCTCCTGTTAACCAGTCTAGACCCTGTCTAAGTAAGCAGGCTAAATTATAAAAACGAATGTTGGGGAGCCCCGCCCCGCCCTCGCTCTTCGGGAGACGTAGTTTTTGAAGCGCGATGCGCGGTTTTTTGCTAGACCATAGGAAAGCTGTGACAGCCTTCTGAAGTTTCTGCACGTCTGAATGCCTCAGTAGTAGAGGTATGGTTTGCATGGGATACAGTAGGCGTGCAAATGATACCATTTTAAAAAGATGAGCTCTCCCAAAAAGCAAGAGGGGAAGGGCACCCCAAGCCTCCAATTCCCGAACAATTTTGGCCACCAGGGGGGGATAGTTGAGTATATATAAGGAAGATGGGTCTCGGCCTATATGTATTCCTAAGTATGTCATATGATGAGGTGCAATGGTCAGCGGGGACAAATGTATCCATTTAGTGGATAGTCGAGGGTGTAGTGTTAGGATTTCACTTTTATCAAAGTTTATACGAAAGCCTGAGCAGAGTCGGAAGGTCGTAAATATTTGTTTAAGTCTGTCAAAGTCTGATACGGGGTCAGTAGAGAACAATAAAATATCGTCCGCAAATAGTGCAGAGCGGAGTATTTGGTTTCCCAAGGTGATGCCACTAACCCCTTCGGTTGAATTGAGGATTCTAGATAAGGATTCAATCGCAATGTTGAATAACAATGGGGATAGGGGGCATCCCTGTCTCGTTCCTTTCGCTAAGGGGATGGTGTCTGAAATAAAGTTCGGGGTTACAAGGCGTGCCGTTGGTGAGGCGTACATATGTGCGAGGAACCTTGTGATTTGACCTGAAAAACCGAATTTTTCCATTACCGTAAAAAGCCATGAAAAACCAATATTGTCAAAGGATTTTTCGGCATCTAGGGACATGATTGCTACATCTTGATCGGGGTGTGTTTTAGCGTATTCTAGCGCCATTAAGACCTTACCTATATTTAGTGTGGCTGATCGTCCTGAGACAAAACCTGATTGGGCTGGGTGTAAGAGGGACGGAAGTAAGAGAGCTAAACGTGATGCTATAATTTTAGACAGGATTTTTACGTCTACATTTATTAATGAGATTGGACGATAGGAGCCTGGAAGTAAGGGATCCTTTCCTTTCTTGGAGATTAGTTTAATATGAGCTTGTGTCCCTGTGGGGAGGTAAGGACCTCCGTCCCACATGGCTGCATATACATGCTTCAGTGTGTTGGGGATGAAGTCAACCGTTAATTTGAAGAATTCCGCAGTGTACCCAGAGCCTTAGCAGAGGCCATAGATTTGATCGTGTGTTGTATGTCTTCTAAGGTAATAGGCGCATTAAGTGCCTCCAAGTGTGACGTTTGAAGTCTGGGCAGGCGTATCTTGTCAAGCAGAGCTTCCACGGCAGGTTGATCCATTGGGTCTGCACGGTACAGATCAGTATAATGATCTGCAAGTAGTTTGCTGACTTCAGTAGGTGTGGTAACTAATGAGCCGGAAGCATTTCTCAGGGTTGGGATATGTGTAGGACGTCTTGGTCCTGAACATAGTCTGGCTAGCATTCTGCCTGCCTTGTTGCCAAATTTGTGAAAGTGAAGGGTAGAGTACGAGGTTTTAGCAGCTTCGTGCTGTTCTGCCCAGAGATCAAAGGCACACTTGGCCCGCTTCCATTCCTGTATATTAGCTAAGGTGCGGTCTAATGCTAGCTTGTCATGAGCTAGGCGTAGGGATTCGCTTGCTTGCATATACTGTTGTCGAGTGTGTTTTTTAAATTGTACGGTGTACGAGATGATTTTGCCCCGTAGGAAAGCTTTACCTGCTTCCCAGAAGAGGTTTGGGTCAGAGATATGTGCTCCATTTGTGGAAATATATTCTTCCCATGTTTGGTGCAAGACTTGTCGGAAGTCTTCATTATCCGCCAGATATGAAGGGAAACGCCAGATAGGGGAAGGAGTTGAGGGTGTGAGTTGTGTCATATGGACTGCGATGGGGCTGTGGTCTGAGATTCTGGCTTCGTAAATGTCTGGGGTGTTTATTACAGATACTAGGGCCGGGGAGACAAAGAAGTAGTCTATACGAGAGAAGTTATTATGTGGGGGCGAGAAGAAAGTATATTCTCTGTCAGTTGGATGTGTCAGGCGCCAGATGTCTACAAAATGCATATATTCAATAGAGTGTGCTAAGGGAGTCGCGTCTGGTGTATGGGAGGGACCGGGCCTTGTCTTTTGCTTAGGGAGATAAGTGCGGTCTGCCAGTGTGGACATGGCAGAGTTAAAGTCCCCGCCCACTAAATGCAATACCTCAGGGGCCGTGAGAATCCATTGAACTATGTCCTGAAAGAATGAAGTGTCTGGAGAGTTGGGAGCATAGATATTAGTGATAGCTACGGCTTTGTCACCTATGGTCATATGTAAGGTCAGTTTGCGGCCTAAGGCGTCAGCCCTCACTTCTCTGACAGAGTGTCATAGGTTTTTATGAATTAAAATAGCTACACCAGCCTTGCGGCCTATTGCAGGGGACCCGTATACAGAACCCACCCACATTTTTTGAAGGCGTGTTAAATCGTCTGCGGAGAGATGTGTCTCCTGTAATAGGGCCACATCTGCCCGAAGATGCCGTAGATGTCTGAGAATGGACATACGTTTATTTGGGGATCGGAGCCCCTTAACATTCCATGATATAAATTTCAGGTGATTCCCGTCGGCAGAAAAAGACATGGTTGGATATGATAGTTGCGATAAATGGGAGGCTGATCAGGGAGCCTCCTGACATGTACAGTGTCAACCATACGGGAACCACCCAAAAACTGTAGGTCACATAGGAGAAAAGGTACTAGTAAGGCAAACATGAATTGCAAATGTATTAAGCAATAGGTATTAAGCTGTAACAAAGCAGGATTACGGTTATAGCGTAACAAACTACAAACAGTGTACTTCACTTTTTTCCACATGGGATACAACTACCCATAATGCCTCTCAGCGACCCGCCAGCTCCTCACATATGATCATGATTTTGGCTAGGAGGAGTGGGATAAGGGAGGAAGAGATGAGGGAAAAGGGGGGAGAGAGGGGAGGGAGGGAGGTGTATGATCAGGGTATGGGGTTAGGGGAAGTGCTGGTTGTATCTGTGCCAAATAGAGGGCTCAGCTAAAATAATGAAGTGCAAAAAATAAGGGGGTGACTTAATCAAATGGTCTGCCCCGTTAGGGGTCAGTAGCCATGGAGATCACCTGAGTTATTATGTTAACCTTTTGGGTAAACAGAGTATGTGGGCGGTGGGTAGTGGTATACCAGGCTTGGAGGCATAATAACGGGACCTTTAGCTAACAAATACTAGCAACCGTGTAAGACATTACACCTAAAACAGGCTAACATAAAAAATAGGAAGAAAACAGGTTAGAGACAATGGGGGGTAAAATTACCCATCCGAGGAAGTGTAGATGGTTAGATAAAGTTCCTGGAGTCCTTCATCGATTTGCAGAGCGGTCGTCTTGGTTAGTAAAGCGGCTGCGCTTGTATGGAGGTTTTGTGGGGCTGCGTTGCTGTTTAGGTGGTACCTTCGCTGTCGATGGTGATGATGATGGTGAATTCTCTTCAATGTTGCTATGCTCCATTTCTGTGCCTCGGGTGGCGAGAAAGTGTTCCGCCTCCTCAGGGGTATGAAACGTGAGATGTTCTCCTTCATGTGTTTGGATGCGGAGGACAGCCGGATAGGCTAAGGAGAACCGGATTTGGTTGTGATGAAGGGTGGAGCAGATCGGTGAAAACGATTTACGTTGCTTCATTACCTCTATGGAATAATCTGCAAAAAGTAGGAGTTTTGCGCCATCAACCATTAAAGACCGTGAGCGACGAAACTTTTGCATTATGGCATTCTTGTCCGCGTAGTTGAGGTACTTTACAATAACGTGGCGGGGTTTGGCACGTGATTCTGAGAATTGACCTATGCGGTGCGCGCGTTCAATAGTGCAGGGAATGCGAAGGCCCAGTTGTTCTGGGATAATTTTTGCGCATATATTGGTTAACTGTGGTGTGGAAACTGATTCAGGCAGACCAATGATGCGTAAATTGTTTCTCCTCGAACGATTTTCCAAATCATCGAGTTTGTCCCATATGTCCCTATTAGTAGCTGTGAGACGTGCTACTGCTGCAGATGAGGCTGTGAGTTCATCTTCCAGGGAGGAAGTCCTATCCTCTACCTGATTGATTCTCTGTGCCTGTGCTTGTAGGTCAATATGTAACTGCTCTAACCCTCTATGGACTGCTGCATCCACTGTAGCTGTGAGAGTGGGGCCCAGCAGCGTGACTACAGCCTGTGCAATTCCAGCAGGGGAGGTAGGGTCTGTACCTTGTATGTCAGGAGCTGAGGGGAGCGGTGGTTGTGGATGTGGCTGCGTGTGTGCCTGCTCTGTCATGCCTGGGGCGGCCGCCATCTTGGCTGTGTCCACCGCTGTATCTCCTCCGGTGGGGATCGTGGATGTGACCGCCCGAGCGTACGATCGCTCCACAAAGCGGTCCATGGGAGCCCGCTGTATGTCCGCACTGTGGTGGGGGGTCTCCTCGGAGCAATAGCCGGCTTGAGAGGCAGATTAGTGAGGAGCGCTGCGGGAGCTGGAGCTCGCTACCTCCTCCTCATGTGGCGCCGGAATCGGAAGTCTCGTTTCACTTTAAGCATTATTAAAATCACTGCTCCCGGAAAAACTGACATGTTTAAAACTTTTTATGACAATACCATGCATATAAGCCTTAAAATTAGCACTTTTGATTATTCATGTTCGTATCACATAGAATTTAACGGTATTCGCGTGTTAGAACTAATTTTTTGCCTGTTCGCAAGTTCTGGTGCGAACAGAACAGGGGGGGTGTTCGGCTAATCCCTACTGGGGAGATCTCAATGTGAATTTCATGCAAGACAGCCCAAGAATTTACAGGAACTGGAGGCTTTTTGCCAAGAGGAATTGGCAGCTTTACCATCTGAGAAGTTAAAGAGCCTCATCCACAAATACCACAAAAGACTTCAAACTGTCATTGATGTGAAAGGGGGCAATACACGCTATTAAGAACTGGGGTATGTAAGCTATTGATCAGGGTCATTTGGGTAGTTTCTGTTGCCATTATGATTTAAAAAAAGTAAATACAGTTGATTCTTAATAAATGGCTTCAGTCAAACACTAACCATGAGTGAAAGAAAAGTTTTTGTGTTATCATTCATATTCTCTGAAAAATGGCCAAGAAATCATAAATTCTGCCAGGGTATGTAAACGTATGAGCACAACTGTATGTGTATATATATATATATATATATATATACAAATACAGTATCTCACAAAAGTGAGTACACCCCTGACATTTTTGTAAATATTTTATGATATCTTTTCATGTGACGACACTGAAGAGATTACACTTTGCTACAATGTAAAGTAGTGAGTGTAAAGCTTGCATAACAGTGTAAATTTGCTGTCCCCTCAACATAACTCAACACACAGCCATTAATGTCTACACCCTAAGTGAAAATGTCCAAATTGGGCCCAATTAGCCATTTTCCCTCCCCGATGTCATGTGACTTGTTAGTGTTACAAGGTCTCAGGTGTGAATGGGGAGCAAGTGTGTTAAATTTGGTGTTATCGCTCTCACTCTCTCATACTGGTCACTGGAATTTCAACATTGCACCTCATGGCAAATAACTCTCTGAGGATCTGAAAAAAAGAATTTTTGCTCTACATAAAGATGGCCTAGGCTATAAGAAGATTGCCAAGACTCTGAAACTCAGCTTGCAGCCAAGTGGCCAAGACCATACAGCGGTTTAACAGGACAGGTTCCACTCAGAACAGGCCTCGTCATGGTTGACCGAAGAAGTTGATTGCACATGCTGAGCATCATATCCAGAGGTTGTCTTTGTGTAATAGACATATGAGCACTGCCAGCATTGCTGCAGAGGTTGAAGGGGTGGTGGATCAGCCTGTCAGTGCTCAGAGCATATGCTGCACACTGCATCAAATTGGTCTGCATGGCTGTCATCCCAGAAGAAAGCCTCTTCTAAAGATAATGCACAAACAGTTTGCTGAAGACAAGCAGACTAAGGACATGGATTACTGGAGCCATGTCCTGTGGTCTGATGAGTCCAAGATAAACCTATTTGGTTCAGATGGTATCAAGCATGTGTGGCGGCAACTAGGTGAGGAGTAGGGATGGGTGAATGATTTGGCCCAAGCATAAGTTCGGGCCGAGCTTTCTTTGTTCGTCCGTTCAGCCCCCCAAACCGACCACAATGCATTGCAGCGCTAAACAGTGCATTGCAAGCCCTGATTGGCTAAAGCAGTGACTGGACACTGTCATCGTGACTTTATCCAATCATGGCTCATTCCTGCCCCACAGTATAAAAGTATTCTTTCAATGGCAGCCATTTTCAGTGTGATTTCGGCATGGGGAGAGATCGAACAGGGCTCTGTTCAGTGCTATTAGTTAGTTAGTGTGCTATACTGTGCTATTTTGCTTCAATTGTCAGTGTAGAATATTTGTTTAGTGTCAGTCTAGGGATAGTGTGAGTGTAGTGAGGAGGACCATCATTCAGCTTTGCATAGTGTGAAGCTATGCTCAGCTCAGATAGTTTCTCCGTAGTGTAGTGAGACCATGTCATTCATACATATTGTACATTAGTGTGGAGTAGGGACAGCTCATATAGTTTCAGTGTAGTGTAGTGAGACTGTGTCAGTAATCTTGACATTAGTGTAACAGTAGGGACAGTTCAGAAAGCATCATTGTAGAGACGGTTGAACAGCATCCATTTGATTGCCCTACTGCCAGTTTAACGCCATTTACTTCTGTGTGCGTTACTGCCAGTTTAACCCCCATATCGTTTTGCGTGCGTTACTGCCAGTATAACACCATATAGTTTTATGCGTTACTGCCAGTTTAACGCCATATAGTTCTGTGTGCGTTACTGCCAGTTTAACGCCATATCGTTTTGTGTGCGTTACTGACAATTTAACTATATTGATTTGTGTGCGTTACTGCCAGTTTAACACCATATCTTTTTGTGTGCGTTGCTGCCAGTTTAACGCCATATCGTTTCACGTGCATTACTGCCAGTTTAACGCCATATAGTTCTGTGTGCGTTACTGCTAGTTTACCGCCATATAGTTTTGCGTGCCTTACTGCCAGTTTAACGCCATATAGTTCTGTGTGCGTTACTGCCAGTTTAACGCCATATAGTTTTGTGTGCGTTGCTGCCAGTTTAATGCCATATAGTTTTGTGTGCGTTACTGCCAGTTTAACGCATATCGTTTTGTATGCGTTAATGCCAGTTTAACTCTATATCATTTTGTGTGCGTTACTGCCAGTTTAACGCCATATCGTTTTGTGTGCGTTACTGCCAGTTTAACGCCATATAGTTCTGTGTGCGTTACTGCCAGTTTAACTCTATATCATTTTGTGTGCGTTACTGTCAGTTTAACGCCATATCGTTTTGTGTGCGTTACTGCCAGTTTAAGACCATATCGCTTTGCGTGTGTTACTGCCAGTTTAAGGCCAGATAGTTCTGTGTGCGTTACTGCCAGTTTAACGCCGTATAGTTTTGCGTGCTTTACTGCCAGTTTAACGCCATATAGTTTTGTGTGCGTTACTGCCAGTTTAACGCCATATAGTTATGTGCATCACTACGTTTGGCGCATTATTTTGCAGTATATTATAGTGTATCCGTGGAGTGTGTCTGTGTAGTGTGAGTACTCAAATTAAAGTGCACCAAACACCTCTTTACATTGATTAAAGTGCATCTACGTACAGATTTCAACTTCTTCTCTACATTTGCTTATAAGCACCACCCCCTCCCTCCCAATAATGTCTGAGAGGACAACAAGGAGAGGCAGATGTTCCCTTGACACTGTAAGGCATCATTTCCTCTGTTTAGTGAGTTTGCCCGTGCTATCCAGCCACAGCATGCAGAGGAGGTGGTGGACTGGCTTACTAAACCTTCCTCATCCTCCTCATCCTCTTCCTCCTCTGCCACCTCCATGCCCTCCTCTGCAGAATTGTCCTATGAACATCAGGTACCTAAGCATTCAAAGGGCTATTCCTAGAGCCAGGCTAAAAGGTGCCATGCAGTTCTTCAGCTGGTATGTTTAGGGAACAGGAACCACACCGGAGCAGAGATTCTTGCAGCTCTGCAGGGACAGGCCCAGAGGTGGTTCACACCACGCCAGCTGGAGCCAGGAATGGCGGTGTCCAATAATGGCTCAAACCTCCTGTCTGCTCTTAGACAGGGAAAGTTGACACATGTGTCATGCCTGGCACATGTCCTCAATTTGGTGGTTCAGCATTTCCTAAGTACGTACCCAGGGTTGCAAGATGCATTAAAACAGTTCAGAAGAGTCTGTAGCTATTTCAGGTGGTCGTACACAGTCAGTGCTCGGTTGGCTGAAATTCAGCAGGAATTCCACCTGCCCATAAACTGCCTGATTTGTGACATGCCCACCAGGTGGAACTCAACTTTGAGTATGCTGCAGCGGCTATACATGCAGCAGAGGGCCGTCAATGAGTATCTGTGCCAGTAGGGCACAATGACAGGCTCAGGCAGCCTCGCCTTTTTTCCCTGCGCCAATGGCTGATCATTAAGGATGCATGCACTGTATTGTCACTATTTGAGGAGGCCATAAGGATGGTGAGCAGTGACAGTGCATGCATCAGTGACACAATCCCTGTTGTGTTCCCGCTGGAGCAGACTCTTTGTGGCATTATGGACAGGGCACTGGAGGCAGAGCAGCAGGAGGAAGAGGAGGACTTCCTTTCCTCTGAAGGCCCACTTTATCCAGACACCATCATTCGTATGTCACAGAACACACAGGAGGAGAGAGGGGAGGAGGATGAGGAGGAGGTTTCTGGCACTTTCATAGGCTTCGAAGAAGAGGAAGACATGCGCCAATCTGTAAGCGATGGCTTTCCAACCCCAGGACCCTTGGGAGAAGTACGTGGCTGGAGGAGGAAGTTACAGATGCTTTCATCCTGAGTGATCCCAAGGAGTCTGCTTCTCAAGCCTCTGCAAATTTGAGAAGCATAGGCAACCTCATGCTTCAAAGGCTGAAAAAGGACACAAGAATACGTGGCATAAAGGAGACAGATGATTACTGGTTGGCAACCCTCCTTGACCACCGTTATAAGGGGAAGGTTTCAGAAGTCCTTCCGTCACTACAGAGAGTGCAGAAGATAAAATCTCTTGAGGACACATTAAAGAGGATTTTATTGAACGTTTTTCCTGACTCCAGTAGGTTACAGTGTAGTGGATAGTGTAGTGGAACATTGTTTTGAGTCTTCTGTTGGTCAAGAGAGGAGCGTTGGAGAAGGTGTCTGCCTAAGTGAGGCCTTCCGGAGTTTTTTTGGTCCTCACCATCCAGGGCTGTCAGCTTCCACATCCCATCAGCAGCGTATGAATAACATGGAGGACGATTACCTCAGGGCAAAAACAGAGATGGAGAGCTTTCCAGATGACGATCCACTGACTTTCTGGGTCATGAGAATAGACCACTGGCCAGAACTTGCCCAGTATGCTATTAGGTTGTTGGGCTGCCCTGCATCCAGTGTGCTTTCAAAATGCGCCTTCAGTGCTGCAGGAGGTTTTGTTACTGATCATAGAATGCGTCTGTCCACAGATTCCGTGGACCATTTGACTTTTATAAAAATGAATCAGTCCTTACCAACTATGAAGCCCCTGATGCCAATATCACTGATTAAGTCTTTTTGGGCTGTGGAATCCCTGCAGGAATTCTAGGCTGCCTAGCTTTGAAGGTGTTCAATCATTTCATATGGAAGAATGTTTTTGGTATAGGTTTCATGGGCACAATTAACACCCAAAGACCAATTTTTCAGCACCTGTTTGACAGGTGCATATCATGGCAATTTTTTACAGCAGGGCCAATTCTTGCTTTCATCAAGAGTACCTCTATAGGGTTACGGTGGAAAGGCACCACCGACACCCAAAGACCAATTTTTCTGCACTTGTTTGACAGGTGCATATCATTGCAATTTTTTACAGCAAGGCTGATGCCCCGTACACACGATCGGAAATGCCGCCAGCAAAACTCCGATGAGAGGTTTTGGTTGGAAAATGCGGAATCGGAAAAAATGTGTGTATGCTCCATGGGACTTTAGCTGGCGGAATTCCAGCCAGCAAAAGATTGAGAGCAGGTTCTCTATTTTTCGGTCAGAAAAAGTTCCTATCCGAAAATGCTCATCGTAGTGTTGTACGTCACTGTTTTCTTGACGGTCGAAAGTTCAGAGAACTTTTGTGTGACCGTGTGTATGCAAAGCAAGCTTGAGCGGAATTCCGCCCGAAAAACCATCCAAGATTTTTCCGATGGAAATTCTACTCGTGTGTATGCGGCATAATTCTTGATTTCATCAAGAGTACCTCAACCTGTAAGTACAAAAGAGTTTGACAGGTGCATATCATTGCAATTTTTTACAGCAAGGCCAATTCTTGCTTTCATCAAGAGTACCTCTATAGCAGGGGTCTCGAACTGGCGGCCCTCCAGCTGTTGCGAAACTACAAGTCCCATCATGCCTCTGCCTGGGGAAGTCATACTTGTAACTCTCAGCCTTGCAATGCCTCATGGGACTTGTAGTTTTGCAACAGCTGGAGGGCCGCCAGTTTGAGACCCCTGCTCTATAGGGTTACGGTGGGAAGGCACCACCGACACCCAAAGACCAATTTTTTCAGCACCTGTTTGACAGGTGCATATCATTGCAAATATGTACAGCAAGGCCAATTCTTGCTTCCATCAAGATTACCTCTATAGGTTTACGGTGGGAAGGCGCCACCAACACCCAAAGACCAATTTTTACGCACCTGTTACTTCTATCCAAGGTCAAAGTGACACCAGAATGCAAACAAAAAATCTCTAATCTTGTTCCCAGTGCATTACATTGTGGCCTCATCATACACACTGGCTCCCCAGCTGTTACTGAGCAAAATAAAGGCAGCTTGCAGGGAAAATGTCATTTTTTGTTGGCTTTATAAATGCAATTATTGCTGCAGCAGATTCCAGACATGGTACAGATCTGCCATTTTACAGGTAGACTAAGGGGACCCCCCCAGGCTTTATATTGGAAGGAATTTTTCATTTTTATGCTTTCACTTTAAAAATCTAAAAATCACTGCTCATTTAAAAATTACCTTTTTCACAAACTTTTTTTTATTGATACATGTCCCCCAGGGCAGGACTCGGACCCCTATAACCATTGTATGCCCAATTATTTGCATATAACCCTTCAAAATGGACACTTTTGATTTTTGACGTGCGGGTCCCATTGACTTTAATGGGGTTCGAAAGTTCTGGTGCGAACTGAACAGGGGTCCGTTTGGCCCATCCCTAGTGAGGAGTACAAAGACAAGTGTGTCTTGCCTACATTCAAGCATGGTGGTGGGAGTGTCATGGTCTGGGGCTAAATAAGTGCTGCTGGCACTGCGGAGCTACAGTTTATTGAGGGAACCATGAATGCCAACATGTACTGTGACATACTGAAGCCGAGAATGATCCCCTCCCTTTGGAGACTGGGCTGCAGGGCAGTATTCCAACATCATAACGACCCCAAACACACCTGCAAGACGACCACTGCCTTGCAAAAGAAGCTGAGGGTAAAAGGTGATGGACTGGCCAAGCATGTCTCCAGACCTAAACCCTATTGAGCATCTGTGGAGCATCCTCAAACGGAAGATGGAGGAGCGCAAGGTCTCTAACATCCACCAGCTTCATGATGTCGCCATGGAGGAGTGGAAGAGAACTCCAATGGCAACCTGTGAAGCTCTGGCGAACTCCATGACCTACAGTGGCAGTGCTGGGAAATAATGATAGCCATATAAAATATTGACACTTTGGGCCCAATTTGGACATTTTCACTTAGGGGTGTACTCACTTTTGTTGCCAGCGGTTTAGACATTAATGGCTGTGCGTTGAGTTATTTTGAGGGAACAGCAAATTTACACTGTTATACAAGCTGTACACTCACTACTTTACATTGTAGCAAAGTGTTCTTTCTTCAGTGTTGTCACATGAAAAGATATAATAAAATATTTACAACAGTGTGAAGGGTGTTCTCACTTTTGTGAGATACTGTATATATAGATGTATGCCCCCAGGTGGTTAGGCTTACAGGAAGTGGTTGGATGACCCTGGTAGTAAAAGGACTAATGGCGGTACAGAGTTTCTGCTGGGAACAGCACCAAATACAAGGTAGTTATTAAAGCAAGAGATTTTTTTAATTTTTATTCTAGAGATCTGCTTTAAAGCGTTAAAAGTAACAATAAAAATAATGATTAAAAAAATTGTATTATCACTGCCTGTTCTTAAATTTCCTGAAATACAGAATGTGACAAGGTTAATATTTTCTACCTTTCTGCAGAACTTTTTTTATTTGTGGGATAACGTAATGTCATTTTAGAAATACCTATAAATCAAAATGTCGCTCAGATAAATGATGCCACAAGCTGCTTATGAGCTTAGATGGCATACTGTCAACATGTGCATTTGTCACGTCAAAAAAGTGGAACTAAAGTCAGAAAATGTACGCCCTTTATCTAATTGTATACTATCAATTTTTCATCAGCCCTATCATCCCAGTATTCATTCACATGTAACAGTTCTATTATATTGGCAATAAAATAGAAGAGATTCAAATATAGATATTTTGCATAGTCTTTGCCTATGGGGATTTGGAGATAAATTATTATGGTACGGTGAAGCGGGGAAATCATCATGACAACAGGATGTTGCGATGTCAACCAAGAGGAAATCTGATACATTCAGGTGTTATTTCTTATAATTAGAGGACGCATGTATGTTTTATAAAAAAATTTTTGTAATATTGATAAATATAAAAATCCATTTCAGTCACATTCAGTTTCTGCATTATGTGGATGAGTGGATGAGTGGAAAGAGTAAAAATATTTTTTTTTTTGCTGCAGCTACCTGGATTTCTATTTTGCTTTAAAACCAGTCCTAAGGTTAGGATGGGGGTATCTTATTACATTTTTTTATCAATCTGTTCTATTGATTTAAAAAAAGAGATGCAAAGACCAAGTAGCACAACCCACGCAGAGGCGAGTCAACTGGTTATTGACACAAAACAGCACAAAACAGAAAATAACAATAACATGCAACAGATTGTTTGTGGCTTGTGTAATAATATGGAGGCAATATCTGGAGAAAAGAGAACATTACCCCAATCCATATCAGGGTCCATGGAAGGGACTTCAAAAAAGGAAGGAAAGGAAGAGGCAGATGACCTTCTTCCTATCCTAGTAGCAATCCATCAAATACTGTTAGAGAGTAGGCATCATTGCCATAGTAGCTTCTCCAAGTCAACGTGCCCTGACTCTAACTTCTTGAGGCATCCCCTGTTGCTGTAGGTTTCTTGATACAAAGGTAGGTTGGTGTTCACTAATTGCTTCCAGAATTGATTAGAAGGGGGAGGAGGCATTTTCCAACTGGCCTTCCTGGAGTAAAACAGCTAGGCTGAGGGGTGTCCTTTCAGCTACAGTGGGACCTGAATCCTCAACAAGTCTTCTTTCAGTTTTAGATGGATACTTAGATTTCCTCACTGGAGCCCCATCCTTCAAATAATAATAATAATATTGCATTAGATGTCTGTGTATTAGGTGGGTGAGTGGACACTACTTTAAAGTGTAACTTCACCCTAAAGAGGAAGTTCCACTTTGTGTCCCCCCCATCACATTTGTACATTACGATTTTTTTGGGGAGTGGGTACCTAGTTTTTACACGTTACAAGTCTCAAAAGTCTGCAGGACCATTCAATGCAGCTCACGCATGAGCAGTGGGAAAATGGCTGTGAAGGTGCAAGAGTAAGGTGACCAGATTTTTAAAATGAAATCCAGGGACATATTTTTTTTTTTTTGACAAATGGTAAACTATTTTATAAGCATATTTTCCTCAAATTATATATGCAGTGTATGTGGTATGTGTTTATGGAATAATTGTATGATATATACGTTATTTCTCACATTTCAACCATGAGATTAAAAAAAAAGAGAGAATGCAGGACTCCCCCGTGTGTTACATAGAGAATGCAGGACTACCCGGTGCGTTACACAGAGAATCCAGGGCTCAGCGGTGCATTACACAGAGAATGCAGGGCTCAGTGGTGCATTACACACAGAATGCAGGGCTCACCAATGCGTTACATACAGAATGCAGGGCTCACCAGTGCGTTACACACAAATTTCAGGGCTCACCAGTGCATTACACAGAGAATACAGGGCTCACCAGTGCGTTACACAGAGAATGCAGGGCTCACCAGTGCGTTACACAGAGAATGCAGGGCTCACCGGTGCGTTACACAGAGAATCCAGGGCTCAGTGGTGTGTTACAAAGAATCCAGGGCTTAGAAGTGCGTTACGTTACACAGAGGATGCAAGGCTAACCAGTGCGTTACACAGAGAATGCAGGGCTCAGTGGTGCATTACAGAAAGAATGCAGGGCTCACCAGTGCATTACACAGAGAATGCAGGGCTCACCAGTGCATTACACAGAGAATGCAGGGCTCATCGGTGCATTACACAGAGAATACAGGACTCAGCAGTGCATTACCCAGAGAATGCAGGGCTGACCAGTGCATTACACACAGAATGCAGGGCTCACCAGTGCGTTACACAGAGAATGCAGAGTGTGTTCAGGGGCACATATTGTACATGTAATGGTCTGCAGCACCCAACAGCAGTAATACATAATCTCTCCTGGCTTGCTGGCTGAGTCCACACAGGGGAAACTATACAGAGCACACACTGAAATGAGTGCAGAGCAAACTTCTAAGTTGCAGGATCAGATTCAGGAACAGTTTACCTCAATCCATTTCTGTACACTGGGGAATTCCATAGGAATGTGAGCCCTGCTTCTTGCTCTCCAGATCTCGTATATACAAGCTGCTGCCAGACTGTGCACAGTGCCCGCCCCCTTCCCTCCTCTGCTGTGAGAGAGCCATGCAGGTTCTGTGCCTCCCAGAATATCACTCCGCTGCTCTGAGAGACTGTGTAGCCGGAACTAGAAGAAGAGTATCAGCTTATGCGGCTGTATTCCTGCACATCAAATCCCAGCTCAGTCAAACTGCTTGTTGAGTTTTGCAGCGATCCAGGGTGGATTGACGCAGATTTGTAAAGCCTTGTGTTTTATCCAGTCAGGTGCATTCATGAGGCTGCTTGGGAGTGCTTCAGCACCAGTGGCGGCCCGTCCATAGGGGGTGTACGGGCCACCCCCCCAGGCAGTCACAAAAAAATTTTCTTTTAAAAAGACCCTTTAAGAAAAAATTGAAAAAAAATGTCCTTTAAGTGCACTGTGTTTGGGTGCCAGACACAGTGCACTATGGGAAGTGTGACGTCTATGCAATCACGAGATTGCAGATGAGATGCTTCATTTGCAGGGTTTTGACCTGCCTTGTGGCGCAATGGATTGCACCGGAATACTTCTGCCCGTAGTATCACTACGGGTGCTTTGTTCTAGCTTTCCCTCCGAGTTACGTCACTTCCGGTTTCCCTGTGCCAGTGATAAACTGGAAGTGATGTCAGCAGCTCCATGGAACACACAACCCGAGCGCAGCTAAGTAAGTGAGCAATGTGTCTGCAGTGCACTCTCAGTGTGTAGTATGAGTAGGCAACCGGTACCTACACTCTATAGTATAATTGTGTGACCAGAACCTCAATCCTATAGTATGAGTCTGTGACCAGAACCTCAGTTCTATAGTGGAACTAGCCGACCAGTATATGGATACCTGGAGATCCCACCAACCGGAGCCTAGCGGCATCTCCAGACCACTGCCAGCACCTGCCCATATCCAGCCATCCACCCAGCAGTCAGTCACCCTCCCTGCAATGGCCCGACTGGCTATACCCATCAAGAAGACCAGGCCTCACTGTTATGGGTGTAATGAAATGGGACACCAACGAGCTAACTGTCCTCAAAATGTCAATGTCACTTCATGGAACCGTGCTGCCCCTGGCCCAGCCTGAGCGGCTGATCATTACCTGGAAGCCGCCCCGCCTTCTACCTAAACTGGCTGGGGTGAAGAGGAATTTAGGCTACTCCATGAGGTGAACCGATACAAGCTGCTGCCGTTGACAATCGCAGGCATTACCGACAGGCTGTATGGATGAATGGGTGACCCACCCGAGGACTCAGGGACAGCAGAGCTACTATTACTTTGGTGCAACCCAGCATGGGTACAATGACTGCTAAAACCAGTAGGTCCATAGCTGTGCAAATGGCTGGAGGCAAAGTTTTACGCATCCCTACTGCCCAAGTGCATATGGATTGGGGCTCAGAAACAGAAAAGACTGAGAGCTGCTCCCTAACATGAGACACCTCCATCCCTATATTGCGCAGAAATACAAAAATCGCCCGTGGGACTTTGAATGAAGTGTCCATGGTGATCACAGAAAAATAACAAGAGTATAGGAATGATAAAATTTATTGTGATAAATAACATCCAGTACAAGTTATGAACATCGGTGACACATACATAACAACAGCAGCATGATAAAATGGTCCTAAAAACATAGCCATCATGACAAAACATCAAAATATAAAACGTATAAAGAGTACAGATATACATGCTACATCTCTAATCCGACGCGTTTCGCGAGCTCTCCTCGCATCATCAGGGGCTGATGTGTATATCTGATATCTGTAATAAACAGGTAAGGAGTATATTGAAGTATAGGTTATGGTAGGACAACAACATGAAGCCAGAGTATGTAATCCAATACCCACTTGTCAGGCGTAGAACCCCGAGGAGGTGGCCCCCAGACCGGGGGCAGCGGGGATACATCTCCCCCGGGAGCTGAGGGGGAGGAGACCACCAAATGGACGTCCAGGATCAGGCAAAGGGCAGGCAGGGCAGTTGAAAAGAAGAAAAGAATATGCCCGACTGTCACCCAGGATGGTTACAGAGTGTATTCACTATAATGAAATAGATAGCAAAAATATATATGTATCTAAGATAGTGGCGATAACCATATCTAAAAGAATTGGCAATAGTATGCTTGAATATGAAGGATACAGGGTGTTCAGCAGAGCATGAGGGAAAACAAAAGAACAAGAAACGAAAGCAGAGAAGTAGTGAAAAAAATGTGAACCCAAGTGTTACCCATGGACCTAGCAGGGCATACTCCATGTCATAGCATATGTAAATGTGTATAAACATATTGGAATGGTGAATGACACAATCTCCCTAGTAACCCATGAGTCCTAGATGACATGAATACCATAATAAAATGCATGAACATATATATTGTATGACTAAGGTTGTTAATGTCGCACTGTAGTGGGAATGTAGTATAGTAAACTAAGGTACAGGGAATGCAGGAGTGTCCTGCAGGGCATGGGGAAATGTGGTGTGGGAAGAAAGTGCATGTGAGGAACGAAGTGAAGGAATAGTGAAGGGGAAAAGGAAAAGGAAAAGGGGGAAAGAAAAGAGAGAGAGAGAGAGAGGAGGTTTTCTCTCCTCTCTCTCTCTTTTCTTTCCCCCTTTTCCTTTTCCTTTTCCCCTTCACTATTCCTTCACTTCTTTCCTCACATGCACTTTCTTCCCACACCACATTTCCCCATGCCCTGCAGGACACTCCTGCATTCCCTGTACCTTAGTTTACTATACTACATTCCCACTACAGTGCGACATTAACAACCTTAGTCATACAATATATATATTCATGCATTTTATTATGGTATTCATGTCATCTAGGACTCATGGGTTACTAGGGAGATTGTGTCATTCACCATTCCAATATGTTTATACACATTTACATATGCTATGACATGGAGTATGCCCTGCTAGGTCCACGGGTAACACTTGGGTTCACATTTTTTTCACTACTTCTCTGCTTTCGTTTCTTGTTCTTTTGTTTTCCCTCATGCTCTGCTGAACACCCTGTATCCTTCATATTCAAGCATACTATTGCCAATTCTGTGTGTTCCCAGATTCCATTCACAATGGAATGCTGTGCAAGAAACCTGTGGTCCCTGCGCATGTCCAGCATCACATTCAAAATGCATGGAGTGTGTGATCTGCTGTGGGTTTCAATATAATCCTAACAACACTCCAAATGCAGATTGCAAATGCAGCGTGTTTGCCTGCATGCAGTGCATTTGCCTGCACCAAATCACATGGTACTGTTTTTTCAAAAAGTAGCTCTTGCACTACTTTTGGTGTGATCCAATGAGATTTCAGCACATTCAAATAATGGGCAATAAACTGCACCCCACTGAGACGCATAGGAATTGCACAGGAATGCGGACCACGTTTCTGTGCAATTTAGATGTGAAGCGGCCCCTAATGCAAATTTATTGCAACGTGATCCTTTGCAGTGCCTTTGTGCTGCAGGTTTTTTCACTTTGAAGATGCTCTGGAGGGCCATTCACAATGAATGGAAACACAGCGCACCAATGCATTTAACGTAAGCATGGGTCCCCATGCCTTAATATTTAGTTGTGGTGTTTGCTCTTCATTCTGTATCAACTTGAGTTGTATTAAGGCATCCCGTTCATCATAAGCACCAGAATGGATCAAAAAACACTTCTGTTTATTTTTTTTTTATTTTAATTTTTTTTAGAAATGCAGCACTCTGAGTGGTCTAGGATTATTAGTGGTGTGCGCCAAGGTTCTGTGTTGGGACCCTTACTTTTTAATATATTTATAAGTTATAAAGAGTCTTTATAAAGAGTCTGGGATTCTTTTCTAAACTCACAATTATAGGTAAAGTTGATCCAGGGGATATCCAATTGCCTCTTGGGAGATCAGGAATTAATTTTTGTTCTCCTGCTGGAGAAAATTGGATCATGCTTTACTGGGAGTCTTTTTTGCCTTTCCCTGGATCAACTGTGCGATAGTGTATGTAAGGTTGAGTTAACTAACTTCCTAGGTCTTTCTCAGTGGGCTTTCTTGAGTCTGACCCACTGGTCCTGTACTGTATAAAAATGGAAAAGGGGTGCGATCTGGGGGTGTGCATAATACAAGTCATGCTGCCATTACTGGAGTCCGTCCATCCAGCTTAGTCTGGAGCACCTATGGATTATGAGCCTTTTACAGAGTGCGGGACCACTGAGATCTACAAATCACACAAAGAAACCAAGACTGGAGATCTGCCATAATGGACTCTATCCTGTGCAGGTATGCTGGGACAGCTACAAAGTCTTAGTTACGGGTTAGTTTAGGGAAAGATTGTTGCGTTTGTTTTACTGTCATGCTTAAGTTATTTGAGTAAAGCTTTTGAAACTTTGAACTTTTGAACCAGCCTTTGCCTGGTCTGAAGTTACTAAAGAGGTGCAATGCAAGTAACCGGCACACATTGTCTACAGATTGGGTCAGTTAAACACCTTGGGTTATGAAGACACAAGTGGTTACCAAGGGTAACAAAGGTTTCACTAGCAGCCTGTGAAGAAGAATGTGCCTGTGGCAGGTGGGATAGTCTCTTGCAGGAGGGAGTTGTGAGCACTCTTTGTGAGCGGTCAGTCTCCCATAGCAATGGTAGCAGATCAGCACCACAGAGGTCCTCAGCCTGTGCACAGGTACAGAAGTTAAAGAGTTAAGTGAGTGTGTTCATGGAGTCCTAAGTGACTGCGTGCATGGAATCCACGCTGGGGGCACAGCGGGACCCTATTCTGGTTACTAGGAGTGAGGTATCAGAGATATGCTGGACTGGTGGAGTGGGCATTGGCTCTGCGTGTCTCTCCCAAATGCAACAGTGACTGTGGTGGCGTATATTACGTCAAGAGAGTTAGCCAGAGGACAGTTTATTGTTCAAGTTACCCCATGTGTATTGCATTGACCCTATCCAAGGTGCCTAGCATGGCCCAGAAGAGCCCACCCTGGGGTAGGCCTCTAGTATAACCCACACTTGGTGCGCAAATGAGAATGGGAGCATGAAGGGAGTGTCACCCACATGCATATGGAGGTTTTTGATTTGTGTGCGTGTTTATTTTTCTTTCTTCTTTTTTGGGTTGAACTGGATGGACTTGTATCTTTTTTCTACCAGATTAACTATGTAACTATGTGACTTCAGGGCTGGACTGGGACAAAAATTTGGCCCTGGACTTCATCCAGACCGGCCCACTTTAATTTTGCAAACACGCACAAAAACAGTATATAAACTATACGCAGTTGCGCAAAAAAAATACATCTGCGGCAGCTGGTCCTTAAGTAGTTAATGAATTACAAATTTGGCTGATGGTTGTTTTCTGTTTATATTACACAGAAACTAGCCTTTTACTCCAAAATGCAGGAAGCTCCAGAGAGTGGCAGCAACAGCAATGGTAGCAATGACAGCTCCTTCTCCAGCCAATATTAAAGAAGAGGACTGCAGACCAGAGAAGGAGAGCCCTCCAGAACAGTGGCAGCCCATCCATAGAGGGCGCCGCCTCCCCTATCAATGTGTCTGGCCTCCTGATTTTTATATCAGTGACACTGGACCATGGATTCTAATGCGGCGAGGGTGTTTTTTGAAGCACCTAATTAGAGCATGGGGCAATAATAGGCTTCAAAAAAGGGTGAGCTGAAAGCTCAGAGCATTGCGCTCTGAGCCCACCCTGTTGTGTGAAAGTAGCAAATGAATTTTTGCTCTTATCACACTAAAGTTACTCCCCGCCAATCAGGAGGCAGGTCTGTGAGACCTGTTTTGTGATTGACCAAAGCGTCAGGCGATCCTATTGGATGCCCGGCGCTTTGGCAGAAGAGGAGACACAGGGCTGAGGAAGCTGGAGGTGTGAACACTGGAGCCGCTGCGGCCACTGCCCGCACTTCAGGAGAGGACACCACAGCCCCGCCACACGGGTGGGAAAGTGCCGGACCCCCCAGTGGGGGAGCTGTTTTAGTGCTGTGCCGTGCCACTGGGGGGTGTGTTGCCCGCCCCCAAAAAAAGAACCCACCAGCTGCCACTGCTCCAGAAGCTGAATATATTAGTTCCAGATGTATCCTGTTCACCTATTTCCAGGGAGATATCAGCTCAGTGGTGGATGAGCATTTCAGCAGAGCCAACCCAGCAGTTCTTCCCCAAGCAGTACTGCCACTGGTCAATGATGTATTAATGGCTGACCAGTTGCAGTACATTAATCCCCCCCATGCTGCATATTACAGAAATTTTAAATAGGTAGCATACTAGCATTTTTAATGTCCCCCTCAGCCTCCTTCCCTCCCCCAATCAGATCTAGACAGTTCATTATTAGGTCAGATGGCTGCATCCCACGTGGCATTTGGAAATGGCAATGAATCATTCATTATAACACTCAGCTTAGCTTATACACACTTTTTGCTGAACTTGCTGGATCCTCCTCAGCGGCTCCTCTTGGTTACAGCTTGGGCAGCAGCTCCTCAAGCTCCTCCCATCCCACCTCCGGCCGTGAGTGATGTCACGCCGCTGGGACGGGACTACTAAGCGCCTTAGGGGGAGTGAAGTGGCAGTGCTTACAGGGATGGCTGGTGTTTGTGCTGGGTGCAGGGGCGCACTGGGCTCATTGTTACAGAGTATGGTACAGAGAGACTCACGACTACAGTACAGCTAGCGGTGGTGGCAGCTAGTGTGTACTGTGTGAAGCACTGCCGGCACTTCACCTGCTCCCGATCCCGCCAGCAAATTGTACCACCCAGCCCAGGGTATCCATCCCTTTCTTGTACTGGTCCGGCCCTGCTCATAGACAGTACAGCGGTGCGGTGCTCAAAGACAGACAGACAGCCTGTGTCAAAGTAATGGCTGAGCGTCTGTTACAGAAACCAGACCACTGAGCCATCGGCCCACCAGGAAACTCCCGGTAGTGCCGGTAGTGCCGATGGCCAGTACATCTCTGTGTGATTATGTAGCACACCACAACCCATGATATGTGAATTGTGCTTCACTGTAGTGTAAAATGTGTTGGGATTTGATTCGCAATGAATGGTTTTATAACACACCACACATGGAGCAGGCACTGTATATTGCTATCAAATGTGAATGTGTCCTGGGGGGTGTGTGAAGTAGGGTGTATTAGGATTTAAAATGGCTTGTTAGGTTTATAGATGCTCCTTTCAGTTATATTGGACCTATTCTTGTCCCAAAAACATTCCTTCAATAGCTTGGAACATTACATTAGGTATGTTAATGGGGAACCAATGGGCAATACGTGCCTTTGAAAAATTACATCTGGGAAGAGGAAGACACTGAGATTATCTCTCCGTTTCTTAAAGGCCTGGGCTGGGTATTAAGCCACAAGCGCGTGTGATATCCTGTAATAGGAGATCATTTGGAGTTGGTAAGCGGCAGTGTGTGTAGAGGTGGAGGCAGTGGCGGTGTGTCCATAGAGGGTGCAGGAGCGCCGCTCCCTCTCTCCTGCACCCGTCAATCTTCGATAGATAGATTCATGCATTGCATGAATCTATCTATTGTTGACACTACCGCCCCCTATTCAGATTGCCCAGCCCCTTGTCGGGCGACGGGCATCTGAATTACAGCATCGGGGGTGTTTTGGAAGTGCCTGATTAGAGCCGTGGGCTCTAATAGGCCTCCAAATTGGTAAACAGCGGGCGCACTGCTGTGCTTTCGCTGCTTACGTAGTGCTGTGTTAGGGAATCAAATAAATCGCTTCCCTAATGCTGACCCGCCTCTCAGCCAATCAGGTGCACCGGGTCTGGTTACCTGTCACCTGATTGGCTGAAGCGACAGGCGCTGTGATTGGACACCAGGCTGGGAGAAGACATCGAGGACTCGGAGGGAGCGTGGAGGACAGCGCTGACCTGAGACAGGTAAGTGCCAGGCGGGGGGGCACACTGGCAGCAATTGATGGGGCAAGCTGGTGGCAATTGATGGGGCCAACTGGTGGAAATTGATGGGGCAAACTGGCGGCAATTGATGGGGCACACTGGCGGCAATTGATGGGGCACACTGGCAGCAGTTGATGGTTACAGTAGCTGCGTTTGATAGCACAGTGGCGGCAATTTATGGGTGCAGTGGCTGCGTTTGATGGCACAGTGTCTGCACTTGATGGGCACAGTGGCTGCGTTTGATTACACAGTGGCAGTGTTTAATAGGCACAGTGGTGGCAATTTATGGGTACAGTGGCTGAGTTTGATGGCACAGTGGCTGCGTTTGATGGCACAGTGGCTGCGTTTGATGGCACAGTGGCAGCAATTGATGGGCACAGTAGCTACATTTGATGGGCCTTTGAGGCTGCAATTGATGTTTTTTTTTTCAGTTTGTTTACGTCCCCCTAAAAATTTTGAGCACCAGCCACCACTGGGTGGAGGTCTCATCTTTCTCAATCACGACTCTTGGGTGCATCGTGTGTCAGTTTCACATTTGAAAATCATCTTAATACAGTGGACTATTTAAAACACGATACAATGTGGTAATTAATCAATGAATTTTCTTATTTTTGCACGGAGTCACTTTATATATAAAATACAGCATTATTAATGTTTATTACATGAACTCACTTTGTATGAGGGCACAGATTGTCATGATTGCCCATTTGTCATCTGGATTTTGCTACATTTGCCCTAAATTGTCATGATTATTAATGTAAAGAAATGGGCCGAATGACCCCCTTTTCGGTTCGCAGCAGAACTCCCAAACAGGGAAAAAGTTCTAACTCGAACTGTGAAACCCATTGAAGTCTAAGGGAGCCGAACAGGAAAAATCAAAAGTGTCCATTTTGAAGGCAAACTTACTTATACGCAAATTACTTATATGCAAGTAATTGGCCATAAAAGGGGTATGATAGGTGGTACGATAGTTTTTTTCAGGAGAAGTGATTTTAATGATGCCTAAATAAAAACAATAAAAATGAAAAATTCCTCTAAATATAATACCTGGGGGTCGCCTTAGTCTGCCTGTAAAGTGGTGCATCTGTAGCTTGTATATAACATGCTGAAGCAAAATTACATTTCTAAAGAAAAAAAAAAAACAAGTCAAATCACATTTAAATTTACTCATGGTTGCAATTAGCGGCACCAGGCTATTAAAGAATTTAATAAAAAAACTTGTGGGGTCCCCCCAGGGTCTGGTATAGGTTTTAAGGGGAACCCCACACCAAAATGAAAAAAAAATGGCATGGGGTCCACAGAAAGACAGCATTGTCACCACATTGCAGGAAGTTGAACAATTGCAGATCTACCTGCAAAATTAACAGGTAAATACAGGGCGGACAAAACAAACACTGCTGCATTGCTTAACCTCTTAAGCCCCGGACCATTTAGCTGGCCAAAGACCAGAGCACTTTTTGCGATTCGGCACTGCGTCGCTTTAACTGACAATTGCGCGGTCATGTGATGTGGCTCCCAAACAAAATTGACGTCCTTTTTTTCCCACAAATAGAGGTTTCTTTTGGTGGTATTTGATCACCTCTGCGGTTTTAATTTTTTGCGCTATAAACAAAAAATAGCGTCAATTTTGAAAAAAACACACTATTTTTTACTTTTTGCTATAATAAATATCCCCAAAAAATATATAAAAAACATTTTTTTTCCTCAGTTTAGGCTGATACGTATTCTTCTACATATTTTTGGTTAACAAAAATGCAATAAGCGTTTATTGTTTGATTTGCGCAAAAGTTATAGTGTTTACAAAAAAGGGGATAGTTTTATGGCATTTTTTTTATTAGTAATGGCGGCGATCAGCGATTTTTATCGTGACTGCGACATTATGGCAGACAGATTGGACACTTTTGGCGCGATTTTGGGACCATTCACATCTATACAGCGATCAGTGCAATTAAAAATGCATTGATTACTGTGTAAATGTGACTGGTAGTGAAGGGGTTAACCACTAGGTGGTGCTGTAGGAGTTAAGTGTGTCCTAGGGAGTGGTTCTAACTGTGGGGGGAGGAGCTGTGTGTGACACAACACTGATCACCGCTCCCGATTACAGGGAGCTTTGATCAGTGACAGTTTCACTAGGCAGAACGAGGAAATGCTTGTTTACATTAGAATTTCCCCATTCTTCCTCTCCGTGAGACGATCACACCCTTCCTTAGATCAGTCAGAACACACTGGTTGTGTCAGATGTGTTCTGACTGATCTAAGGAAGGGGCAAGCAAATCAGCCCTAAACATAATCTTTGTCTGAACAGATGATTGTAACGATTTTGTCTGGAATGACTCTACTTGCTTTGTAATCTTTTTTCCAAAGATTTGATGCAATAAAGCAACAAATTTTTAAGTGCAGCAACCTTTGGAACTTTATTCTTATATATACAAGGTTGGTGGGAGGACCTGTTTGCTGGCACTGGATTGAAAGCTGTGTGCGGTTCTCCTCTACACTTCAACCTATATATATATATATATATATATATATATATATATATACTGATACTGTATATCAATTGTATAAGTGGATCACACAAATGGTACTCTTGCAATAGGGCTGACCCCCAATAGCCCTAATATATAGGAAAAATAAGTCCATGGTTGCAGTGCTCTATTTGGAATGACACTATCAATAGCAGGATTGCATTGCAAATTCTGCAAAACCACAAGCTTTCAGGCAAAATCTGCTCTTCCTCAGGTCAGAAACACTAAATGAAGAAAGTAATGATTGATGGTGTATATGAACAAAGGAAGCAAAAACATCAAGATACAGTCACACAGAAATAATAGACATATGAGTAACGAAGGCATCTTATCTGGACCACCATCCTAGCCTGGAAAATCGTACAGCAAAATCTATTGTTCGGCCAACATTTTTTTTTTCTCAAAGTAACTTAAAATAAAACAAATTCATAAAACTAAACATAAGTATATTGCAAGTAAAGTACACCCCGGATGTATCAAATAATAAATACCTCTTATAGAAACAGTTGCAAATCACTTTCAGAATTCAAACCACAGGGTTGTAAAGTATTCAAGTGTCTTATCCAATATACTTCCCTTTTCTTTACTATCAACTCCCTGTTGCCACTTCTACTTTGGTACGTGGTCTGTTACCATGAACTTTAGTTGTCAGAATGAAATAGGACATTCAACAAACTGCCAGTGACAGGTAATTTAACACGTTTATCCCTAGTGGAGTATTTATGCATAGCTCCCAACTGTCCCTGATTTCGAGGGACTGTCCCTGATTTGGAACAAAGTCCCTCTGTCCCTCTTTCCTCCTCATTCGTCCCTCATTTTGGTCTGTTCTATATAGTTGTAAATAAAATGCACATTCTATCTTTCAAATTGTGTTTCCCAGTGCTAAGCCTTTAAAGCGGGGGTCCACCTATCTATCGTTTTTTTTTTTTTTTTATTTCATTCACAAACTTTTCTTCTCAGCATTACATACTCACATATTGTGTGTAATATGTCCGCCTGTGTCAGATTTCGTCAGAAAGAATAACTTATATTATTCACTGCAGGCGGTTTCCATCTTCATTGTGGGCATTTGAAGCCCACAAGCATTTATTTCCTGGATGCGGTGAATGCTGTGCTTCCAGCATTCACTGCTCGTTCCCGCACATGCTCAGTGGCATCCTGGGAAGCCTGAGACTAGCTCCCAGGAGATTGTGCGGAGTCTGGGAGAGGCTAGAAACACGCCTACTCCCACGGGAGGAGAACCAGGAAGTGCAAAGAAGAATAGAAAAATAAAAGGTAATTAGTGCGATTTAAATTTTTTTAAACGGCATGTCAGCATCTTGGCAAGGAAGAGAATACATACAGATATTGTTCAAAATTTGGGTGGAACCCCGCTTTAATCCAATTACTTTTAAATTGCTGCATTTGTAAATGTCAAAAGCCAGTATAAAGGAATAGTATAAAAAGTCCACAATATAAGTCTTGTGAAAGGCAGCGCTACAAAAACCACTAACGTTCTCCCATGATCAACTAAAAAATGTCCTTCTGTTGTACTGGTTAGAAGGTTCAGACAAAAACATGTGCCATCCAAAGAGGCTTGATAACAATGTTACAAGATATCCTTCTCAGTGGGTAATGTGTGGGATCTCTGTGGGTAAGTTAGATGCGAGTGAAGTAATGAAACAGCACACACGAGCCCCCTCTGTTTTCAATATACATGCAGATCACAGGTAGAGAATCCCTCTATAGATTCAAACCTTACCAGACCATAGCGGGTAAGAAGGCATGCGTTAAACGTGGACTCGTGTTCAACAACCTTCCTCCAGAAATGTCACTGACGGTCGGTTGCTGATGGTCGACTGCTGACAGGTGGATCGGTTCACTTGCGGGAATGAGGTAACAGCATATGGTTAGGTATTGGTAATAGCTGCCTCTTCTTATAATCCTGGACCAGAACGTATTTTCTAGAGATCCTGGTCCCTCAGTGGGTGCAGGAGGGGTAAAAAACGAAGGAGGTACCGGATAGTGTAATATTGTTTAAACACTAGTAGATTTTATTTAAACAGCAGAGAGGTACTCACATACGTAGAAGGATAAAAAACTTTGTCTCCAGACGAGTGGCGAGCTAGTAAGCCTATGTCAGTGTCGAGTGCCTGTCCTGTCCCAGGGGACAGGTTAACTGGATCAGATCTTCCAACTATCCAGCAAATGTCACTTCCCCATGTGTGTTCATCGAACGCGTTGTCAATTATTGATCAATTTTTTTTTCCTTAAAGATGAACTTTATTAGTTGCAAACTACACAGCACAGCAATGAAGGAATAGTAGTGGTAAAAAGAAAAAAGAACTTGAGGGTTTAATAATTTTTTTGTATAATTCTCCTTTAAGGGGCATGACAGGGGTGTGTGTCCTATGCCTACATACTTTTGATAATAGGTGTCGCTCGTTCCCATCTCAAAAAATTGGGAGGTATGTATTTATGTCTAACAAAATGATCCCTAAAGCAGAACTTTAGTCCCCGTCCTGGTTTGTTTCACACCCCTCAGGCACCACAACTATGGTGCATGCTATGGGTCTTGGCAGAGACTGTCTGCATATCTGTACATGCGCAGGGCAGGGAAGGTTTCAGACTTCCCTGGCAGCACACTCTGTGTGTGCGTGGGGCAGATGGCCCGGGAACCTATCACATGAACAGATGTGCCGCAGTACTCTCTCAAGACCTAAGCCCTGGGACAGGGAAAAGGCTCACCTAGATGAGAAACACAAGAGTGCTGCTTTGCAGCACAACTAAAGTAGTTAAAAAGGTATTTTTAGGTAAGAGAGGAAGGGGGAAGGAGGCAGGGCAGCACAACATGGCAGATAGGGTGAAGGTCCACATTAACCTTCTATGTAGCTTTTCCAATGTAGTAAAATCCACAAAGATGTTTATTTTATTTTATTATTTTATTACAGGGATTTTTACAGTGCTGATTATAGGACCTTACAATTTAAGGTCCCTATCTCACATGCATACCTATACATACTAGGGGCAATTTGGAGAGGGGCCAATTAACCTACCAGCATGTCTTTGAAGTGTGGAGGAAACCAGAATACCCAGAGGAAGCCCACACAAGCACAGGGAGAACATACAAACTCCATGCACATAGTTTGCTGACCAGGATTTAAGGAAACATACAGCAGAACTGTCCGAATATGTACAGTGACCTTTCTTTTTTATTTGATAAGCCTGATGGGGATGGCTAAAGCAAATTCACTTGATCATATGTGAGCACTGGACACAGTTAAGACAAGGAAAGGAGCTTTTGTTATGGGTCCCAATAAATGTATTGGCTCACTGATCACCCCTGCCTGCTAATGACCCAAAAGTGACATGTAAAAGTAATTGTAGTGCAATCTGCACTCCATTAGGTTCATTGGAGGACAGGTGAGACATCATGGGTTGTTTAGACCCCTGATTCCTCATTGAAGAGAAGCTGCCACAAAAAATTCCTTTAGTTAATAAATATATATATACACAGGGCTTTTTTTCTCAGAGAATAGGTGCAGGAACTCCCCCTTCTGAGTTCCCCCTTGTCTAAGCACCCTACGCTCCTCTGGGCGCCGGCCCTTGGTCCCACCCCCTACCCACCTCCCAGTACTGCCCCAAGTATAATTTTGTGGTGCTAAATAATTTGTATGGAATTTGCTCTTATCTAATAACGAGAAAAGGAGTAAAATAGATCCCCTGGAGCCAACAACAATAGATTTCCCAGTAACAATAGAACCCACCCCAGCAACAATATATCCTTAACACAGTAATAGACTCTCCCCAGCAACAATGGCCCCACCCCAGCAACAATGGACCCCATCCCAGCAACAATAGGTCCCCTCAGCAACAATAGGATCCCACCCTAGCAACAATAGATCACTAACACAAGAATAGACTCTGGGTGCAGACTGTTAAAACAATTTATTAAAACGAAACAGCAACAGCTGGTAATACACTCACATTTGAGTAGAAAGTATCAGGCATTTAAAATTGTCCCAGGGCAATCCAGGGGATCCGTGGAGTCATCTCTCGGCTGGTGGATGTTAAATAGCTCTGGGCAGTCTAAGAACGCTGGATGTGGACGGCCGAGATACACATCCGGAGACAGGCACCAAAGGGAGGCTTGGTAAGCAGCCGATCCAGACACGGGATGATGACGTCACACGATATGCGACGCGTTTCCTGAGCCGGCACGCCGTGAGTGGTGTGACGGCGGCGCTCCTTTGTCAAGCTGATTGGCTGGGAGCTGAAGAGGATTTATATATGGAAGGTAGTGAAAGGGAGGAGAGCGGAGTAGTAAAGGAGGGAGGGGAAGGGGAGTGGCCTGGATCTCTGTGTGTGTGGAAGTGTCAGCAGTGATAGGAATCAGGAAGAGGCAGCCATAAGGAATCAGGGAGAGGCAGCCATAAGGAAACATAGAACGAACTGGGGAGGGAGGATTTCCATTTACATCCTCCCTCCCCAGTTCGTTCTATGTTTCCTTATGGCTGCCTCTCCCTGATTTCTTATGGCTGCCTCTTCCTGATTCCTATCACTGCTGACACTTCCACACACACAGAGCTCCAGGCCACTCCCCTTCCCCTCCCTCCTTTACTACTCCGCTCTCCTCCCTTTCACTACCTTCCATATATAAATCCTCTTCAGCTCCCAGCCAATCAGCTTGACAAAGGAGCGCCGCCGTCACACCACTCACGGCGTGCCGGCTCAGGAAACGCATCGCATATCGTGTGACGTCATCATTCCGTGTCTGGATCGGCTGCTTACCAAGCCTCCCTTTGGTGCCTGTCTCCGGATGTGTATCTCGGCCGTCCACATCCAGCGTTCTTAGACTGCCCAGAGCTATTTAACATCCACCAGCCGAGAGATGACTCCACGGATCCCCTGGATTGCCCTGGGACAATTTTAAATGCCTGATACTTTCTACTCAAATGTGAGTGTATTACCAGCTGTTACTGTTTCGTTTTAATAAATTGTTTTAACAGTCTGCACCCAGAGGCGCCTCCTTTTCCTTGTCTTACAGTGCATTGGGATAATGGCTTTCACTCCCTCCGGAAGGCTGCCCTGAATGTGGACTCTACACATTACCCCTGCCTTTTCCACCTGCGGCTCTTATTACGGACTCACCCTCCACTCATTGCTACTATGAACTGTTAACCCTTTCATCCATTATATACCTTTTATGTGCATCATTGTATTATTGGATTTCGCTGTCCATTGTTGCGCCGAATACTTGTTATACAAGAATAGACTCCCCTAGCAACAATGGACCCCACCCCAGCAACAATAGGTCCCTCACACAACAATAGACACCCCCAGCAACAATGGACCCCACCCCAGCAACAATAGACCCCCCCCCACACACACACACAGCAACAATGGACCACCCACAACAAAATACCACCCCAGCAACAAAAGATCCACCCAGCAACATTAGACCTCCCAGCAGCAACAACAGATCTCCCAGCAGCCAGCATCAATAGACCCATCAGCATACAGTAACAATAGACCTCTCCCTGAATAGTAGATTCCTACCAGCAACATAAGCACCCCCCAGCAACAATAGATCCCCCACACAAAAACAGATCCCCACCAGTAACAATAGATCCCCCAGCAGCCAGCATCAATAAACCCTCCAGCACACCCCTTACATGCATTTAGTGCTGGAGGTGCCGGAAATGTGTTCCCCTGCATTCCCGCTGAAAAAAAGCCATATATATATATATATATATATATATATATATATATATATATATATATATATATTAAAATTACACCCAAAACACTAAAATCCCCCCCTCAAATATTTTTTATAACCTTCCACTTACACACTTGTACGGATGTAAATGCAACTCTAAATTCTAGAACTCTAAACTGTTAAGCCATAGGGTCTCACCTATGGAAAATATTGGGTACTGAAGTTTGTTGCCATTTCACGGGTATATGTAATTGCAATTTTAAGAGGTACAAAAAAAAAGTGCAGTGCTGAAAAATCTAAACAGCCAATATTCGTATTAGTATACCAAAGTGCATAGGGCAAATAAAAATATAGGTGATAAAATAACATTTTTGTCCAGATAAGTGAAAGTTCATGTTCAATGGTGATTGTGAAAACAAAATCCAAAAGTTGATTTAAAGTGGATGTAAACCCACTCTCATCATTTCTAAATTACTTCCATAGTGCTGATCTATAAGGATATACATGCCTCATGCATGTATCGTTACCTGTCAAATATCTCCCCTTTAGCTGTTTGGAGCCCTGCAATACTCTGGATTCTGTGGGCAGGTCTGTTGTCCAGGGTTTGGTGGGTGGAGTTGTGATGTCAGTAGACTTCCCGCCAACGTCTACACTCCCCTTGGCCAGGCTTCGATATTTCTTACCCTGAACTTCTGCTGGTCTCGTGGATTATGCCCTATGATCCCTAACATCCAGTCAAAACCCAGGAGAGTCACAATATGACTTCAGCATGCCCAATCCTGCTGAAGTGTGGAGCAGCCAATCCTGGGAATCCAATGTGAAGCCAATCCCATGTGCAGTACACAGAATGCCTCTCTCACACTCGTGCATGAAATAAGGAAATCACCTGTTACTTACAGCAAGTGGGAAGCAACAGAGACCTATTTCTCTGTATCCGTTTTTATCTTACTGAAGAAAGATAAGAGGATTGCTCAGAGCTGGATTGAGCAATTGAGCATTGAGCAGTCTGCGCTGTGCTCTTGCAGTCATCTTTAAAGAACGCCCACTCTTAGGGAGAGTAGCAGCAGTGCTGAACTTTCTCCATTTATAGACAATTTGTCTTACCGGGACTGATGAACAGAAAGGCTTTTGGAGATAGTTTTATAACCCTTTCCAGCTTTATGTAAGTCAACAATTCTTAATCGTAGGTCTTCTGAGAGCTCTTTTGTGCGAGGCATCATTCACATCAGGCAATGCTTCTTGTGAAAAGCAAACCCAGAACTGGTGTGTGTTTTTTATAGGGCAGGGCAGCTGTAACCAACACCTCCAATCTCATCTCATTGATTGGACTCCAGTTGGCTGACACCTCACTCCAATTAGCTCTTGGAGATCTCATTAGTCTATGGGGTTCACATACTTTTTCCACCTGCACTGTGAATGTTTACATGGTGTGTTCAATAAAAACATAGTAACATTTAATTCTTTGTGTGTTATTAGTTTAAGCAGTCTGTGATTGTCTATTGTTGTGACTTAGATGAAGATCAGATCACATTTTATGACCAATTTGTGCAGAAATCCATATCATTCCAAAAGGGTTCACATACTTTTTATTGCAACTGTACTAGAAATTGGTATAGCTTGCCTACAAGGCCTATAGTGCTTGACTCATCCCCGACCATCAGGATGACAAATAAAAATGTTAAGCCTAAATTACTGGAGTCCAAATTTTAAGATTGGAGCATCGTACTAAAAGAGAGGGATGGGAGCCCCCAAAATACAAATAAAGAGAGAGAGATATAGACATAAGGAAGAATGAAAAGAGTGGGAGGTGAAAGTAGAAAAAAAAGGTAAAAGAAGGGGGGGGGGGGTGTTAGGGAGTGAAGGGAGGGGAAAAAATGGACCAAATAAAGGGCAGGAGTAGGAAAAGGGAGCTTTTCAGAGATACCTAGTATATTAAAGCAGACTCACCCGGACCAACCACTATATATTTGGAAGTCTGAAGATTCATTATATTCAATCCAACAGTACCAAGTGTTTGTAAATTTGGACATCTTGTCCTGTAATATGTAGATCAATTCTTCCATCTCCTCTATGTGGGTAATCCTGTGAAACCACTCACGAATAGATGGAACTATCGGAGAACGCCAATGGCACGGTATACATCATTTGGCAGCATTAATCATGCACATTGCTATTGCAAATTGTTCTATACATGTTGCGGAAGAGAAGTGTGGTGCAAGAGAAATTGCGCCAGGGGGCAGTCCAAACTGTAGGAGGTAACTTTGCAAATAATACTGTGTACTTGTTTCCAGAAGGGCTGAAGCCTGGAGCACGACCACCACACATGAAGCATGGTGCCAACTTCTATTCCACATCTCCAACAGAGATTGGAGACAGCGGGGTAGAATTTGTGAAGTCTGGACGGGGTCCGATACCACCGGGTAAAAACTTTATATCCATTTTCCTAGATTGTCACATTGAATAAGGGTGCACGTTTTCCCACTTCGCATCAGAGAAAGTCAAATTTAGCTCTCGGGCCCATGCCTGACAAGAAGGAGTAGAGGAGATAGGAGGCGCATCTATAAGTGACTTATAAATATAGGAAACTACATGTCGTTGTGGCTGTCAGCGATTGCAAATGGCTTCCATTGAGTTTAGAGGTCTCCCCCACATAGCAGCTGAGCCCTGTGAAGTCAGAAAGTATATAATCTGGAGAAACGACCAAAAAGGAATCTGATGCGGGCACATCAAGTCATTGATGGATTCCTGTGAGAGTAATTTCCCTTTCTGAAAGAAGTGTTGGGCTAGAACATCACGGTAAGGCCAGCCCAATCGTAAAAAGGAAGGTGACATACCAGGAAGGAACGCAGGGTTGAGGCGTAAAGACCTCTCGACATATCTCCTTGTAGTCATTTGCACCGGCGATGATAGGCCCGAATTGGTGGCCCGATAAGTGCACGCAATTTAGCTTCCATGAGTACCTCTTCTGGGCGGAGCCAAATGTTTTTATTTTTTATGGATGTCGAAGTTCATGATTTGACAAGCGGCCTGGCTGGTGTGGAAAACCTCATGGCTTATTTTTGGATACCATCCCCACAATCACCATCCAGACCATCATCACCACAAGCTTGGTTAAAGCTTTCTTTTGATGTCGGAGTCTATGAAGTAGTCCAGTCGGTGTGGAGAATCCTGTGTTTTTCCTGGATATCGTCCCTGTGATTACCATCACTACAGGCTTACTTAAAGCTGCTTTTTGTTAAGCGTATTTAATCTCCTCTTCTAGGTGGTGGATGCACTTGCTGCGGTGACTCCTTAAGTCAACTTTTGGATTTTGTTTTCACAATCACCATTGAACATGAACTTTCACTTATCTGGACTATGTTCATAAATGTTATTTTGTCACTTATATTTTTATTTGCCCTATGCACTTATGAATATTGGCTGTTTAGATTTGTCAGTGCTGCACTTTATTGGACCTCATATATATATATATATATATATATATATATATATATATATATATATATACACAATTTTTTTGGAATTGTAGCCATATGCAATTTTAAAACTTGACATGTTGTGTATCTATTTACTAGTTCAACCTTATCTTTTATATTTTAGGAGAAAATTGGGTAATACTGTTTATTTTTTTTGTGTGCTCTAAAATAATACTTTTACATAATCTTCAGGCCTAAAATGATTTTTAAATGTGTGTAAAAAATGCAAAACCAGCTCTGGCAGCATATGGGTTAAATGCAGTAAAGAATAAGGAGGTCAAACATCTCTTTACACTATTTAGCAGGGGGGTCTGGATTATATAACTTGTTGAACAGAACTGCAAAGGTAAAAGGTTCACATATACATATTTTAATTGTATTTTTAGCTGCTTGCCTTAATTTCCAGTCTGAAATCTTCTGCCATATGAACCTGTGAAGGAAAGAACTCATGTGTTGTATAATGACAGATGCACCACATAACACACAACAGATTTTATAAATAATTGAAATGGTCAGAGAGAGATGTACTAAACTCAGACAGCAAAGCTCTTTCCTTTAATTTGCTGTGTAACCCCGCTGTGCTACTTCAGGCAGACAGAGCTCGTTTAGACACTCTCAGGCGCTTCTTGATCTCTACATTCTGCAAATAACATATTTTGTGTTATTCCAAGCTCACGGCATATTTTAATATCGGTGGCCATGAAATTCAACATGTCATTGTTTAAAATAAATGTAATTTCAGTTTTATTTCCTTATTTACCAGGAAGAGAATCAACATTTGTCATTGTCAGCTTTATAAAATATGGTTTTACGCTTTACCTTGTGATGTATTAATTGTCTGGGAATTATACTCAAAGTGGTTCTAAAGGCTGAAGGTTTTTTCTTTTTTACCGCAATGCATTTTCTGCACTAAGGTAAAAAAGCTTCTGAGTGCAGTCCCCTCCCCCCTTGCACTCCGTTATACTGTACATACCTGACCCTGATTTCGCTCCAGCAATGTGAATGAGAGCAGCGCCTTTCTCCATCCTCATAGACTCAGAAACAGCAGTAGCCACATTGGTCAATCACAGCCAATCAGGAGGGAGTTGGGCCAGGGCCAAGTCAGCTGTGTGTGGCAACAGCCACACACAGCCGGCTTGGAAATGAGCCTGTACCAGTGCCTCCCATAGCAAGCGGCTTGCTATGGTGGGCACTCAGCAAGGGGGAAGGGGACAAGGATCACCTACAGGGGACCCGAGAAGAGGAGGATCAGGGCTGCTCTGCGCAAAACATTGTACAGAACAGGCAAGTATAAGTTTACAAGAACTTTATAGCTAACCTTTAACCCCTTCACAACTGTACACCCCCTATGGTCCAGAGCAGTTTTTACATTTCTGCTGTGGACCTGTTTATGCGGCAATGGGTTTATCAATACTTAAAGGATAAATTCACCTTTTGTAACATTTTACAAGTTACACCCATGTTCAGGGTGTAACATGTAACATGTTACAAATCCACCGGCCCCCGCACCCCCCGGCCCCCCGATGTAACTTGAGTCTTCAAAGAACATGGTTCTACAGTGTTCTGTTACTACAAGGTCCGGCAGCCTTTGCGGTTGTCGGCTTGAAGTTCTCAATGAACTACCACGGCGCTGTTGAGAGAAGCGGTAGTTCAATGGGCCACAGGGCAGTATTCCAATATGATAACGACCCCAAACACACCTCCAAGATGACCACTACCTTGCTAAAGAAGCTGATGGTAAAAGGTGATGGACTGGCCAAGCATACCTCCAGACCTAAACCCTTTTGAGCATCTGTTGGGCATCCTCAAATGGAAGGTGGAGGAGCGCAAGGTCTCTAACATTATTAGGTCTCTAATAATGGTGGCCACACAAAATTGACACTTTGGGCCAAATTTAGACATTTTCACTTAGGGGTGTACTCACTTTTGTTGCCAGCGGTTTAGACATTAATGGCTGTGTGTTGGGTTATTTTGAGGGGAAAGCAAATTTACAATGTTATACAAACTGTACACTCACTACTTTATATTGTAGCAAAGTGTCATTTCTTCAGGGTTGTCACATGAAAAGATATATACTTTTGTGAGATACTGTATATACACTGTGTATCTATATACACATCTCTCTCTCTCTCTCTCTCTCTCTCTCTCTCTCTCTCTCTATATTTATTTAACCCTTATTAACTCTTAGTTTACCCCAACCAGCCCTAATTAACTCCTTCTTCACCCCTTCTCCTATTTTTTTCCTTATTTATTTCTAACTTATTATTATATAATTTATAAATTTTTTTTTTTTTTTATTTAGTTATTAATTTATTTTAATATCACATTTAAAAAGTGCAAAATGGAAAAAAGGCCATTTCTTGAATTTGTCCATAACTTTGCAATGCTTTACCATAAATTATAGAATAAAATGTATACTTTTTATCTACAGCAACACTGTTTTTTTTATACTGTGTATGTATATATCATATACATATACACACACATCTCCCTTTATATTATATACTTAAAAACGCATCAGATGCAACAAAGGGCCCAGTGTCTTCAACTAGTTTATCTGCTTAAAATTTGTACAATGTATAATTTGTACCCCCCCCCCCCCCAAACATCGTAATAACATTTGAAAAACAAAACCTTTCCATTTTTTACGATATACCTCTTTTAATGCAGAGTCATGTTATTAACGGCTGGTGGAAGAATCCAGTAGGGCGTTGTACATGCCTTCTGAAAGTATTGTAGTGTTCTGCCTCATACTCCTCTCAAGAACCCCCAGCCCTGATCCAAGCAATAGTCTGACTCTTGGGAGGAGTAATGTGTGAAAGAGATTTGTGGGCAAACAAGTGACATCTATATCTAGCCTATAGCCTTAGATGTAAAGAGATTCATTAAAAATAGTGAGGTGTTGTCGACATCCATATCCACTCTGGAGAGTACCAAGGCTATTTTGCATTTAGGCTTATTACTGTATAGTTGACGATGCCCGGCATTTTCCAGACTTCCAATTTCCTTGCCTTACTGAGCAGTCACATCAGAAAACCAGTGTCCTGTATTGTACTAATAAAATATACAAGCTGATTAAATGTTAATACCAGCCTGATCTAACACATGGAGTGTAATGCATTTCAAAATAGGTAACCGTTAGGTGACTACAAGTTGACAGATGAAGTAAAAGGCTTTACTTGAGTACCGGGGAGTTCAAAAGTTCATTTTGTCCTTTACTTGAACTTGCTGAAGGAGTCCTCATCTATAATTAATGCAAAAATCTGTTTGAAACATAAAAATTCAAACCAAAGTCAACCTGATGTGTCTCCATGACAGCAATAAATAAATAAAAGATTAGAAAGTCCATGAAGATAATATACAAATAAACAAGACCCGGTGGAGGGTAAGTCTATAAATATAGACATATTAGTAGAAGAAAAGGTGATGAGTAATGAGGTTTAAAACTACTCTATGACATGGTGGCATTATGCATAATTTAAAAGTCATCTCAAACTTTGCCAATCCGTATATTGGTAATTGGTCTTATGTCCCTCTTGCCTTACTGAATGTTCCCAGTTTTGTCATGAATTTTGATCCTTTAACCACCCCAGCTCCGGAAAGGTTTTATCCCCTTCACGACCAGGCTATTTTTTGCTATTAAGCACTGTGCTACTTTAACTTGTAATTGCATAGTCATGCAACACTGTACCTAAACAAAATTTGTATCATTTTTTTTCACACAAATAAACCTCACTTTTTGGTGTTATTCGATCACCACTAAGTTTTTTATTTTTTATTACATAAACAAAAAAGGCCGAACATTTTTAAAAAAAAAAAAAAAAAACAATATGTTTTACTTTCTGCTATAAAGCATTTCCAAAAAATGTTTTTAAAAAATCGAATTTCTTTATAAATTTAGAATTTCTTCAAAATGTATTAAAAACGTAAAAAAATAAATAAATCCCAATAAGTGTATATTGATTGGTTTGCGTGAAAGTTATAGTGCATATATATATACTGGAAATTTTATTTGTTTATTTACTTTTATACTACTAATGGCGGTGAACGGTGACTTAAAGTGGGACTGTGATGCGGCGGAAAAATCTGACACTAACTAACACTGCTTTGGGACTAACAAATATCTCACTGACATCACCAGTGACATTAAGGCTTTGTTCACACCATGTACAGAGACATCAGTTTTTCTGCACGCATTCTGCAAGGACACAAAGAAAACAATGGTTCTCTATGTTCCCTATTCACCCCACAACACCGGGATCACGTGCTGATTTTCTCTGAATCGTATATATGAAGTTTTCTGCATTAAAATAAACTGACATGACATCAACATTGTGGTGTGAACAGGACACGTGTCAGCACATAACTGATAAGCATGGAAACTGATGTCAACGTACATATAAACTCACTAAAAAAACACATGAAAATGGATGTAAACTGATATAAACAAGTCTCTGCAAGTAAAATCTGTGCGGTTTTCCCATGTTTTCATGCACGTATGGTGTGGATGAGCCCTAAGCCTAGGTTCACACTACTGCAATGCGATGTACTGCAAATTTGATCCTATTTTTGTCCTGTGTGAGGTGCGAATTTGCCTTGCGTTCTGAGGTGGGCAGGTGGGAATTTACCATGATTTTACAGCAATTTTACCGCAAATTTCAGGAGGCAGACAGTGAACAATTCGCAGAGATGTGAACGGTGTGCTGCGAGTTTACTGCAAGTTCATTTGAAGCCTATGAAGATAAAATTCGCACTGCACCATAGGAATTTGCATCACACAAATCGCACAGGACCCTTTTTTTTTCGCACCAAATTCGCAATGCATAGATGTGAACCAAAACGATGGAATACTATGCTTTTTACATGACCTGCAAATCTGTGTGTTCCTCAATGCATCAAACCCGCTGTAAGGCCCGGTTCACACCAGTGTGATGCCAGACATCGCATGTGATTCGCACCGCATTTCTGCTCAGATCACATGCGATGTCTGTGTGATGCGCTCTCAACCATGCAAACTGTATGGCTGAAATCGCATACCATTCGCATCAAAATGGTGCAGGACCCTTTTTTTGATCCGCACTGGAATCGGATCGCATGGATGTTCACAGTTATGCAATCCGATTCCTGCACCATTTCACAGTTCACACTGTGATCTGCTGACCAATCTGGGGGTGTCGTTAACTTTACATTGACACCCGTAGTGCTTTGCAGATCTCAGTGTGAACCACTGTGCGATTCAGGTGTGATGCAGGAACCCGCACTGGATTCGCAGGGTTCTCGCATCGCACTAGTGTGACCCGGCACTAAATTTGCATCAGTGTGAACCCAGGATAATACAGTGATCAGTGGTAACACCATACACTGCCACTGTACTAATGACACTGTCTGGGAAGGGGTTAACATCTCGGGTATTCAAGGGGCTAAATGTGTGCCTAACACATGTTAATTTGTGTAATGTGTGCTGCTTTTTGCTATATATCTCTTTGTTTCTTCTCCCTGCTTTGCAGGTCTCTGTACAGAGGAAACAATCTCTCTGCTGATAAACTCGCACTGTTTACAATCACAGCGGAAGTCGGCGGGCAGGGGAGTTTGCGCGCCCTGTATCCAGATGAGGTCAGCGACGTACAGATACGTCATTGTGCCTGTATGGGTCACCCGTCCGCAGTACATTGCTGGGGTTGTTCGGAAGTAGTTAAAGAGCTGGGAATTTAGAAAAATGTTATCATCAATTCTAAGTTTGGGTAAACAGATGGAATGCCAAACATCCAGTTCAAAACTCCAAATATCCTAATTCTTCACAGTACGATGACAACCAGCAGTAACGCTCTTTTATTGGAAATTGCACCACAGTCCATAAGGGAGCTCCAGCAACCTCAGCCCAAGCCCCGATGAAGTCAAATTCTTTGGAACCTTCACACTTCCACTGGTTGGTCATACTGTCAAGTATAAAGATATATGGTCTTTTGAGCTGATAATTTGATGCTGTTTTCTGTTCACTTAAACTAAAGCTGGGAGGTTCTCATTCAGTGAGGTAAACCCCCTTACTTTGTGTTCTCAAGGCTGAAGTGGTCAAGTTCACAGGAGCTACCATCAATTTATATATAAAGCCCATTTTGTGTCCATCACTTTCATTTTGTCTTATTTAGTCAATACTCAACTCCAAGGCCAAGTTCATCCATAGCTGATAATTGAACTTGGACAAACATCAGTGAGCAGAATTGCCATGTATTGTTTTTTCGTCTTTTTTTTTTTTGTTTTTTTGGAAATTTGTTATTTTTAACAATTCAGTAAGTACAGCTGATTAGAAGTAACTAGAGATATTGTCGAATATAAAACAGCTTTGTTAGGTATCTCTCATTCCATATCATAAGGGTGACTAAGGAACCAGGTCTCAGCTGATTCAGTTGAAAACAAGTAGGTGTCCCATTGTTACAATAATGTAAAGTGAAATCTAGTATTGATCTGAGAGTCTGAGAGTGATTAACAGCCTCGGGCGGTCTTCCGCTGAGAAGAGTAAAAGTCACAGTTACATGATGGATGATCGTGGAAGGAAGGTGTTCTGCTGTTTTCTTCATTTTTTTCTACGTCTCTCTGAGATTTAAAGTGGTTGCAAACCCTTACATATACCCAGTGAAGTGACTGGCCTCAGGTGATACACAGAAATGAAACAAATCCTCCAACATAAGTTGTACCTGTTTATCGTCTGTCTTCTTTATGCTACATCCATTATTCAAAGTCCAGAATTTACACAACTTGTCTGACCTTTCAAAAAGCGGGGGGGTGGGGGGGATGAAGTTACACTCTGCAGAGCTCAGAGAGAGCTTATTGAAGGAAAGGGACACACACCCCTTCACACAACACACATGAACAGACCTAGGACTGTCAATCACAGGCTGTGTGCTAGAAATCCCTCTCCGTCACCATTTTTCTCTTGGTGTCAGGAAAATGTGTACTTAGTGTTCTGGATTGAGACAAGTACACACTATTGAGGGATATGCTTTGTTCATATTTCATATCTGAGGTTTACAACCACTTTTCATATTAGGGAACACAGCTAGGCCACCTTCCTACCCCAGCCTATGATTGGACAGTCAAAGAGCAGCAACAGACCAATGAGCTCATCTTTGTTCTCTCTCCTTGTGTGATCATGCTCCCTGTGAGCACCTTTGAATGCAGGACATCAGCTTGGACCTTCCCCATCCACATGCTAAAATAAAGTCCAATTTTGAAATGTATAGTTGCATTTGAAAATGCTTTAAAGTGGTTGTAAACCCCATTCATGAAATTTGAACTAAGCACATATACGGTAGACATGTGCACACTGAAATATTTCGTTTCGGAATTTCGGTTTCTTCCTTTAGTTACTCCCGAAATTCGCTTTTATTTATTTTGTTTCGTTAAAAAATGCATTCGTACGAAAATCCAAATTAATCAAATTAGTCAATTGAATGTGTCTGTCGGATGTTCTAAGAAGATTCGACGAAGCAGCTTAACTGTACGATGCCGCGATCGTACATTTCCGGTCCAATGCTCCGCACACAAGCTATAGTAGAATTCTAATGTTGTTTGACTAGTAATAATTATAATTATTAATTATTATTACTAGTTAAACAACATTAGAATTCTTCTGTAGCCTATGGTCGGAGCATTTGACCGTAAATGTCCTCTCGTGGTGATCGTATGTTTTTAGCTGCTTCGTCGAATCTTCATGTCGAACGGTATTATACATATTTTTGATCGTATCGGATGATATGATGCTTGTTTGTTTCTGTTCATGTGGAACGGTCTACCCCAACAGCCAATGTAATTGCGTTGTTTCGAAATTCAAGCATATAACTTCCTGTTCACTCTGCGCTACTAAGGTTTCTGGTTCGCAATGGCAGCATCCGCCGGTGGCTCCAGGCAGTTCAAACCCATGGAGGCGGGTCCTCTTTGGTTACAATCAGCCAATAACATTCATCATAATTTTACTTCCCCCACCTACTCCAGCAGTGAGCACTAAAAGCTCTTTTTCTCTATAATAAAATCTTTTCTCTCTATGTCGAATAATCTTGGACTAATAGAGTTATGTTAGGCACATTCAACCGCAGGTTCGATAGACACAGATCGATATTATCACCGTTGTGTTGAATCTTCTATCTAGCTATATCGTACTGTTGTCGCAACAATCCGAAAATATAATGGATACGAAAATAAAGCATTTTTTTATTTCGGATCTGTCGGATTTCGGATTCTGCGCAGTCGTTATCATTTTGTTAAAATGAACACGAAAATCACTGAAATTCTGAAGAAAATGCATTCGGACGATAACGAATGCGCATGTCTAATATACAGTGCCTTGCAAAAGTATTCACTCCCTTGGCGTTTTTCGTGTTTTGTTGCCTCACAACCTGGAATTACCATGGAGGATTTGAGGATTTGCATCATTTAATTTACAGGACATGCCCACAACTTTGAAGATTTTTTTTTTTATTGTGAAGTAAACAACATATAGGACAAAACAACAGAAAAAGTCAATGTGCATAACTATTCACCCCCCCCCCAAAATCAATACTTTGTAGAGCCACCTTTTGCGGCTATCACAGCTCCAAGTCGCTTTGGATAAGTCTCTATGAGCTTGCCACATATTACCACTGTGATTTTTGCCCATTCCTCCTTGCAAAACTGCTCCAGCTCCTTCAAGTTGGATGTTTTGCGCTTGTGAACAGCAATCTTTAAGTCTGACCACAGATTTTCTATTGGATTGAGGTCTGGACTTTGACTAGGCCATTCCAACACATTTACATGTTTCCCCTTAAACCACTCAAGTGTTGCTTTAGCAGTGTGTTTGGGGTCATTGTCTTGCTGGAAGGTAAACCTCCGTCCTAGCCTCAAATCACACACAGAGTGGTACAGGTTTTGCTCAAGAACATCACTGTATTTAGCACCATTTATCTTTCCCTCAACCCTGACAAGTTTCCCAGTCCCCACTGTTGAAAAACATCCCCACAGCATGATTCTGCCACCACCATGTTTCACTGTGGGGATGGTGTTCTTTGGGTGATGTGATGTGTTGGCTTTGCGCCAGACATAGCGTTTTCTTTGATGGCCAAAAAGTTCAATTTTAGTCTCATCAGACCAGAGCACCTTCCTCCATACATTTTGGGAGTCTCCCACATGCCTTTTTGCAAACTCAAAATGTGCCATTTTGTTTTTTGCTGAAAGTAATGGCTTTCCTCTGGCCACTCTGCCATAAAGCCCAACTCTATGGATCGTATGGCTTATTGTCGTCCTATGTACAGATACTCCAGCCTCTGCTGTGGAACGCTGCAGCCCCTCCAGGGTTACCTTAGGTCTCTGTGCTGCCTCTCTGATTAATGCCCTCCTTGCCGTCCTTGTCCGTGAGTTTTGGTGTGCGGCCGTCTCTTGGCAGGTTTGCTGTTGTGTCATGTTCTTTCCATTTGGTTATGATAGATTTGATGGTGCTCCTAGGGATCATCAAAGATTTGGATATTTTTTTATAACCTAACCCTGACTTGTACTTCTCAACAACATTGTCCCTTACTTGTTTGGAGAGTTCCTTGGTCTTCATGGAAGTGTTTGGTTAGTGGTGCCTCTTGCTTAGGTGTTGCAGCCTCTGGGGCCTTTCAAAAAGGTGTGTATATGTAATGACAGATCATGTGACACTTAGATTGCACACAGGTGGACATCACTTCACTAATTATGTGACTTCTGAAGGTAATTGGTTGCACCAGAGATTTTTATGGGCTTCATAACAAAGGGGGTGAATACATACGCACATGCCAATTATCAGTTTTTTATTTCTGAAAAATAGTTTTATGTATATATTTTTCTAATTTTACTTCCCCAACGTAGACTATTGTGTTCGGATCCATCACATATAATTCAAATAAAAAAAACATTTAACTAAAGGCTGTAAAGCAACAAAATAGGTAAAAAGCCAAGGGGGTTGAATACTTTTGCAAGGCACTGTACAGTTAGGTCCATCAAGGGGTTGAACATAGATATCAAGTACAAATTATAGATTATAAATTATAGGAACTGTAACCATCTTTATACACAGTCCCCCCATTTTCAGGGGCTCAAATGTAATTGGACAAATTATTATTATTATACAGGATTTATATAGTGCCAACAGTTTACACAGCACTTTACAGCTTGAGGGTAGACAGTACAAATACAATACACTTGAATACAGTAGGAATCAGAGGGCCCTGCTCCTCAGAACTTACAATCTAAGAGGGAAGGTCAAAAGATACAAATGAATATATTGATTAATAAAATGTTAATTTTTTGCTTTGTTTTATTTTGTTGAGAATTATTGTTTATTTTGTTGAGAATCCTTTACTGGCAATGACTGCCTGAAGTCTGGAGCCCATAGACATTACCAAAGACTGGATTTCCTCCTTTCTGATGCTTTGCCAGGCTCTAACTGCAGCTGTCTTCAGTTGTTCTTTGCTTGTGTGTCTTTCTGCCTTTAGTTTTGACTTCAGCAAGTGAAATGCATGCTCAATTGGGTTGAGATCAGGTGATTGACTCGGCCATTGCAGAATATTCCACTTCTTTTCCTTTAAAAGCTCCTGGGTTGCATTTGCAGTGTGTTTTGGATCATTGTCCATCTGTACTGTCAAGCAATTTTGCTGCATTTGGCTAAATCTGGGCTGACAGTATATATCTCTATACACTGCAGAATTCATCTGGCTGCTTCTGTCTTCTGTCACATCAATAAACACAAATGACCCAGTGTCACTGGAAGCCATGCATGCTCATGGAATACCAGTTGATACTTGTTCCCAATACTTGATAACAATTCATGTAAGTGGATGTGTATAGGTCCTCTGCCCACTATGTCATATATTGAGTACATGTAGTAGTGGGGATACAGTTAGCATTGGTTGCTTGAACATTGGGATACTTTTAAAATATACATACTTTCCTTCCTTCACAGTACTTGGGGTTGGATATCGTCTCTGCCTTATCCATCATGATACACCACAACATACAGGGATATACAAGGTAATACTGACATATAATCACACACATAGGTTGGACTTGATGGACTTGTGCCTTTTTTCGACCTCACCTACTATGTAACTATGATACGATCCAGTACCCATCAGACTAGGGTCATCTTACCAAGGACTAGTGGGTTGGACAGTAGTTTTACTATGCGCTGAGCCTATGGGAGTGCATTGGGCTGCATACTGATGAAATTGTTGAGCACTTTGGTGTTATTTCATATGTTATGTAAATAAATATTTGATAAATGTATTGACTATTTGGCATAATGTGATAATGATGGTGTTTCTTTAAATCTATAATAATTAGATCTGAATTTCCCTGAAGAAGAGGAGATATTATTCTGCGAAATGCATATAATGATTCCACTGATTCCAATGATTGTTATCAAGTATTGGGAACAAGTATCGATGTTATACATCATGTTATGCTACTGTTTACAATATGAGATGTGATTATCTCTGTATGTAATTTTAACTATTTGTACCAATTAAAATTATTTTTATATCAACTCCTGTGTGCTCACCTCAGTGTCCACTCTGCATCCTTTACAGTCCTACTTCCATGGGACTTATGCCCAACTCATACACAAGCTGGTATGGGAAGTCAGAGGCTGCATTTTAAAGTGAGAGTCGGATATGTTTTGGGCTATGTTCTAGCTTGGGATGTGTGTTTTTTTTTTTCCCTTTTTTTTGGTAAAACAATGCTACTGTTGCAAAAGGACATACATTTTAAATCTATACTACACTCAGCCAAAAGGAACCATTCAAACTATGAGGTTAATTAAAAAAAAAAAACAGCTCCATGTAGTGGTTAAAATGCAGTATCTTTTTCTGAAATAATCCTTTTCTGAAATAATCAGATAATATACCACATTTTGTCCACTAGATGGAGCTGATGATACAGTAGTTAATCTATTTCAAAACATACTGTAAATTTTAGTTCAGCTTGCACAAATGTTAATGACGTTCATGCAATAAATGTTTTATAAATAGACCAGTAGTGACTGGTATTTTTCTGCACTTGATCGACACCAGTCACTGTGAGGGCACATAAAAAAATATTGAATTCTATGCACCATGTTCAAATTGCAACAATTCCTTCAGGTAGGTTGTAGTGAACAACATAAAAATGCAGAATGTCAATGCACTTTAAGTCATCTTAATTGCCTTCTGTTTTCACACCGCACCTCTGCTTAGTTAAAAAATTACACAACATACACTAGCCCACCGGCTACAATTGATCATTTTAGTGTGCAGCTAGTGCAAACAGACTCCAAATAATATAAAACATAAGAAAAGAAATTCCTGCGTTTAGCATATAAAGAACAGCAGCACAAAAAAAGTCCACATACAAGACCAGTATAAATCTCAAAGACAAATTGGTGCACTATCCCTTTAAATGTATGATGATAACGAAAGTGAACATACAAAATCATATTTATATTATGAAAGTTCTCAGATGAAAAATTAAGCTGCTGTTATGAAAGTCACACACTCCAAATTCGTAATAATCACCAGGGAATCCACCACAACAGTGCACAAGCCTCTTACAGCTGCATAGGATCCCTAAATAGTACGAGAACAAATAGCACTTTATACAAGAGAATAATGGTAATCAAGACCTACAAGCCCCTCCTGTTCAGTCACTCACAATTAAAATCACATGAGAAGTAAAGAAAACAAAGGGCAAAATCCATAGCATAAACCACATAAAGCAAGTTGTTGTATTAAATGTATTACACTCACATAGTAGAAAGACAGGGTAGCAAATACGAAAAAGCCACCATCAATCCTCCAGTGGACATGATGACATCACAGACCAGGACCCTTCCAATGCGTTTCATCAGTAGGCAGACATCATCAGGGGAAGAGGGCCCAACTACCCTGACAATTTCATGTCATGTTATGCTTTCATGTAATTTGATCACGATTACTTAGCAATATTTTTGTATGTTCACTTTTGTTATAATCTGACTAATATCAGCTGCTATATTGAAATAACAAATTAAAAAAAAATAAAAATAAAATAAAATGATACACTGCCATATATATATAAGTAATACAAACAGCCTATCTCAATATTTCACAAATTGTTAAAACAATGAAAGTCACTTCAAACGAAATTAATGTGGAGTGGAGCTCAAAGTATCCATTTATTTGAAAGCATTCTTAGCCTTTCAAGAATAAGAGTTTCAGAACACACTAAACCTTCATTATTATTATTATTATTATAAAGTACTTTGGGAGTTATTTATAAAAGTCGTAAAAAAAAAGCAGAGCAGCTGCTTATAGCAAGCAAGCTTAACCACTTCAATACCAGACACTTTCACCCTCTTCCTGCCCAGTTACATTTTCAGCTTTCAGTTCTGTGGCACTTTGAATGGCAATTGCGTGGTCATGCAACCCTGTACCCATATTAAATATTTTATCATTTTTTTTCACACAAACAGAGCTTTCTTTTGGTGATATTTTATCACTACTGGGTTTTTTATTTTTTGCTAAACAAAGGAAAAAAGACCAACATTTTTGAAAAAAAAAAAATTTTTTTCGTTTCTGTTATAACATTTTGCAAATAAATAATTTCTTTCTCACTGATGTGCACTGATGAGGCTGCACTGATGGGCACTGATGAGGCTACACTGATGTGCACTAATAGGCTGCACTGATAGGCTGCACTGATGGGCACTGATGAGGCTGCACTGATGGACACTGATGAGGCTACACTGATGGGCACTGATAGGCTGCATTGATGGGCACTTATGATGCTACACTGTTGGGCACTGATGAGGCTGCACTGTTGGGCACTGATGAGGCTGCACTGATGGGCAATGATAGGCTGCATTGATGGGCACTGATGAGGCTACACTGGTGAAGCGGCACTGATGGGCACTGATGAGGTGGCACTGGCACTTGTGGGCACTAATAAAGAGGCACTGATGAGGCTGCACTAATAAGGCGGCACCGATGGGTACTGATAGGCTGCACTGAAGGGCACTGTTACACTGCGCTTATGAGCACTGATAGACTGTACTGATGGGCACTGATATGTTGCACTGATGGGGCTGCACTAATAGGCACTGATATGCTGCACTGATGGGGCTGCACTAATAGGCACTGATATGCTGCACTGATGAAGCCACAATGATGGCCACTGATAGGATGCACTGATGGGCACTGATGAGGCCACACTGGTGAGAAAGCACTGTCGGGCACAGATGAGGTGGCACTGATAGGCTGCACTGATGGACACTGATGAAGAGGCACTGGTGAGGCTGCACTAATAAGGCGGCACTGATATGCTGCACCAATGGGTACTGATAGGCTGCAGTGATGGGCACTGATGATAGACTGCGCTGATGAGCACTGATATACTCAAATGATAGGCACTGATATGTTACACTGATCATCAGGACACTGATGTTCAGTACTCTGATTATCAGTGTAAATGTCCTCTGTCACACGAAAGCCTGTTATCTCCAATAACCGGCATTTGTTTACATCTATTTAGCTGTGAATGCACATGGCTGATCACATGGTAAAGTGCCAATGTCATTAATGCTTTACACTGATTAGTGATGTGCTGTGTCTGAGGTACACAGCTCACCACCAGTCGCTGTGCTGCACGCCAACAATGGAAGGACATAATATAACGTCCTCCCAGAATGAGAGCAGTCCCACCCGGCCGGGCGGGAATCAGTTAAAGTGACAATAAACAATACCCTTATTCTCCAAAAATAATTCTATACACATCCCTTACTTTAAGGCACTGTAATCTATTTTTCATTAAATTATTTTTTACCGTGGTTTTCTGCATCCTTGTACTGTCCTCAGTGAGCTCCCGAACCTCTCCTTTTCCTCCCTCATGTTTGTTGGGAGTGAGAAGTGTGCATTGATTGTGGCCACATGCACTGCTCTGTGAACACTACACTTCCAGTAGTCCATGGTCTATGTTGGGGGTAAGCAAGAGAGGTTGGCTACATTCCTACATACAGTGGGACCGTAGGGAAGGCTTAGACATCCTCTAACAGAAAGTCAGATAAGAGCAGCAGAAAAAAAAAAAGATTTGGAGATTTCAAGGAGTAATAGAAGGCCCGTTTTGAGTTATGAATGTATAATTGAATATAATTTTTTAAACTACAGTTTAGTGTCAGTTCAAACTCTCATATTAGGAGTATTTTTTTATGAGTAACTGCTCTTCTCTTGCTCCAAGCTGTAGAATAACTACAGCCATACCAGTCCACATGGCCCCTGTGAACCCCAGTGGAGAGTCTGCTGAGGCAAATTAACCACTTGAGCTCCAGAAGACTTTACCCCACTCATGACTAGGACATATTTTGCTATTTGGCACTGCGCTACTTTAACTGGCAATTGTGCAGTCATGCAATGCTGTAATCAAACGAAATTTATATAATTTGTTTCACCCATATAGAGCTTTCTTTTGGTGGTATTTATTCACCACTGTTTTTTTTGTTTTTTGTTTTTTTTAACATAAAAAAAACATTTATAAACATTTATAAACAAAAAAAAACAATATTTTGTACTTTCTGCTATAAAACATATCTAATAAAAAAAATGTCTTTGCACATTTAGGCCAAAATGTATTCTGCTACATGTCTTTGGTAAAAAAAAAAAAAAAAAATCCCAATAAGTGTATATTAATTGGTTTGCAAGAAAGGTATAGTGTCTAAAAACTATGTAATAATATATACTGGAATGTTTATTTATTTATTTATTTATTATACTAGTAATGATGGCAATCAGCAACTTATAGTTGTACTGTGATAGTGTGGTGGACAATCTGACACCAACTGACACGTTGTGGGCAGGCCCGGATTTACTCCCTTTGCCGCCCCAAGGCCGGGTCCTTCAATGCCGCCCCCCCCCCCCCGCCCTACACACACACACACACACACACACACACACACACACCACCATTCTAATCCTTTATCGATGACTGCTACAATAGATCAATTCAAAACATATCTCCACACACAAGAACACTGAAAATAACTGTCTTTAATTGTCTGATCAGGGGCTACCAGTGCAGCCTATCAGTGGCCATCAGTGCGTCCTCATCAGCCTCATCAGTGCTGCCTTATCAGTGCATCGTAAGAGTGCCGCCTCATCTGTGCTCAACAGTGCAGCCTTATCAGTGCCCATCAGTACAGTCCCATCAGTGCTGCCTTTATCAGTGTCCGTCAGTGCCGCCTACCAGTGCCCATCAGTGCAGCCTACCAGTGCTCATCAGTGCAGCCTACCAGTGCTCATCAGTGCCGCCTATCAGTGCTCATCGGTGCAGCCTACCAGTGCCGCCATCAGTGCCCATCAGTGCCGCCTATCAGTGCTCATCAGTGCAGCCTACCAGTGCAGCCTACCAGTGCCCATCAGTGCAGCCTACCAGTGCCCATCAGTGCAGCTCACCAGTGCCGCCTATCTGTTTTCAGCAGTGCCGCCTATCAGTGCTCATTAGTGCAGCCCATCAGTGCAGCCTACCAGTGTCCATCAGTGCAGCTCACCAGTGCCGCCTATCAGTGCCCATCAGTGCCGCCTAACAGTGCTCACCAGTGCAGCCTACCAGTGCCCATCAGTGCCACCTATCAGTGCATATCAGTGCAGCCTACCAATGCCACCTATCAGTGCCGCCTAGGAGTACCGCCTCATCAGTGGCAATCAGTGCAGCCTCGTCAGTTTCAAAATATCACAGCTTACTAGTGTATATTAATTGTGTTTTGATTATAGCATGGAGCACTTTGCAGTGCATGAATTTTCACTGAATGTAGATTGTTTAATGGGTTTGCATTGATTTCAGCATGGAGCACTTTGCATATGCTGGAATCTATGCAAACTTCTTGGACAGTCCACATTCAGTGAAAGCTCATGTAATACAAAATATGAATCACCGGGACCAGATGGCTTGCATCCGAGGGTGCTTAGGGAACTCAGTCAAGTGATTGCCAGACCGTTGTTCCTAATTTTTACTGACAGTCTACTGACTGGAATGGTACCAGCTGATTGGAGAAAAGCCAATGTAGCACCAATATTTAAAAAGGGCCCAAAATACATCCCTGGGAATTACAGACCAGTTAGCCTAACATCAATAGTATGTAAACTTTTGGAGGGGATGATAAGGGACTATATACAAGATTTTAGTAATAAGAACATCATTAGCAGTAATCAGAATGGATTCATGAAGAATCGTTCTTGCAAACCAATCTATTAACCTTCTATGAGGAGGTGAGTTGCCATCTAGATAAAGGAAGGCCCGTAGACGTGGTGTATCTGGATTTTGCAAAAGCATTTGACACAGTTCCCCATAAACGTTTACTATACAAAATAAGGTCCGTTGGCATGGACCATAGGGTGAGTACATGGATTGAAAACTGGCTACAAGGGCGTGTTCAGAGGGTGGTGATAAATGGGGAGTACTCAGAATGGGCAGGGGTGGGTAGTGGGGTTCCCCAGGTTTCTGTGCTGGGACCAATCCTATTTAATTTGTTCATAAACGACCTGGAGGATGGGATAAACAGTTCAATCTCTGTATTTGCAGACGATACTAAGCTAAGCAGGGCAATAACTTCTCTGCAGGATGTGGAAACCTTGCAAGAAGATCTGAACAAATTAATGGGGTGGGGAACTACATGGCAAATGAGGTTCAATGTAGAAAAATGTAAAATATTTTGGGTGGCAAAAATATGAATGCAATCTATACACTGGGGGGAGAACCTCTGGGGGAATCTAGGATGGAAAAGGACCTGGGAGTCCTAGTAGATGATAGGCTCAGCAATGGCATGCATGCCAAGCTGCTGCTAACAAACAAACAGAATATTGGCATGCATTAAAAAGGGGATCAACTCCAGAGATAAAGCGATAATTCTCCCGCTCTACAAGACTCTGGTCTGGCCGCACCTGGAGTATGCTGACCAGTTCTGGGCACCAGTCCTCAGGAAGGATGTACTGGAAATGGAGCGAGTACAAAGAAGGGCAACAAAGCTAATAAAGGGTCTGGAGGATCTTAGTTATGATGAAAGGTTGCGAGCACTGAACTTATTCTCTCTGGAGAAGAGACGCTTGAGAGGGGATATGATTTCAATATACAAATACCGTACTGGTGACCCTACAATAGGGATAAAACTTTTTTGCCGAAGAGAGTTTAACAAGACTCACGGCCACTCATTAAAATTAGAAGAAAAGAGGTTTAACCTTAAACTACGTAGAGGGTTCTTTACTGTAAGAGCGGCAAGGATGTGGAATTCCCTTCCACAGGTGGTGGTCTCAGCGGGGAGCATTGATAGCTTCAAGAAACTATTAGATAAGCACCTGAATGACCGCAACATACAGGGATATACAATGTAATACTGACACATAATCACATACATAGGTTGGACTTGATGGACTTGTGTCTTTTTTCAACCTCACCTACTATGTAACTATGTAACTATGTAACAAAGTGCTCTATACATGCTGGAACCTATGCAAACTTATTAAACAGTCCACATTCAGTGAAAGTTCACGTACTGCAAAGTTTGCAGTACATGAACTTTCACTAAATGTGGACTGTTCAATGAGTTTGAGCATGTATGGAGCACTTTATTGCAATATGCTCTAAAAAAATTTGCATTTAATCCATGCTGAGCATTGCCACTTTATATGGATGATGACTTACAAAAATAAATGCAACTTACCAGCTGTCCTGGCCACCACTTGCTGGGGTTCCCGTCATCCTCCTCCCCCCTTTTCCTCCTACAGTCACAGAGAGGCCCCGCCCCCCAGGCCAAGGAGAGAGATAGGATGCATAGGGATGTCGCGTGGAGGAGGGTAGGCAGAGCATTAGGCTCCACCTCTGTCACTGGAATGACATGCACCCAGTCTGGCCTGTCACCGGGCGTTTAATAGGGGCGTCATTTGCTCCCTCCTTCTGGCCAAGTCCCCCCCGTACTTAGTTTAGCAAGTGCCACGCTATAGGCTGCCGTGACGGGGCTATATTTGTGCAGGAGCCGGAAAGTGGCCGCGGGAGGCAGCCGTGGGAGCCGGGACTCGTGGGGACAGATCGGGGGGTTTTGATGTGGGGGGGCGGCTTTGGCGCCGCCCCTGCACCACTGCTGCCCTGAGGCCTGGCCTCGGTGGCCTTGTGGAAAATCCGGCCCTGGTTGTAGGGACTAACTGCCACTGACATCTCCTATGACACTAATTCAGTGATCAGTGCTAATAATATTCAATGTCACTGTACTACTGACACTGGCTGGGAAGGGGTTAACATCTAGGGGCAATCCAGGGGTTAATGGTGTGCCTCACAAGTGTTAATGAGTGTACTGTGTGCTGCTTTTTACCCTGCTTTGCAGGGAAAAGAAACAATGTGATCATCCCCTCTGTGTTGTAACTAAGCAACAAGTTCATATAGGGTCAGAATAGTATTCCTTGTCAAAAGAAGTTTATTGAGTATACAATGTTATGAAGATACATAAAGTAAGTTTACAAGGATCTATAAAGTAAGCTCATTGTTTTACAGTAGGGTTTATATAGGTAAATATCATGAAATTTCAAATATTAAACATTGGGTTCACGTAAACCTAAATTAAAGATATATATAATTTCCTTAGTTACTTTTGTAGGTATTTAAATGATTTATACCTACTATACATATTGTTTACAAGTAGAGTGTATATAGGTCAAATAAATTCTGATAATGAGCTTTAATCGTAAGGTGGAGAAAAGGAAAGAGAAAGAAGAAAAAGGGTTGAAAGGTAGAGGTATGGTCCACAAGGTTGTCCCGCTCGTCAGTTTATTATTCTTTTTAGTTCTCTTTGAAGCCTTAGAATGGGTGTCTCTGTAAGTCATTTAATCTGTTACCATGGCAACAGGACAGAGTCATTGAAGTTTGACAGGAACTGTTGTTTTATCCAAGGATGCCAAAGTTTTTCAAATTTTGGAATTTGATTTTGATCGATGGCTACCATCTTAGCATGGGACATTGTGTTATTCATTCTGTGAATTGTTTCTGCTAGTACCAATGTAGGAGATTTCCATGCCTTGGCCACTGTTTGTTTTGCAGCCGTTATTAGTTGGATCATTAGTTTGAATTGAGAGAGTGTTAACCATTCCGGTTTTAGATTAAGTAAAGTTAAATATGGATCTGGTTGTATTATTTTTTTAAATATTTTAGATGCAATCACGAAGACTTCCTTCCAGAAGGTTTGGATTACTGGGCATGTCCACCATATGTGTAAATATGTGCCTATTTCTGGGCATCCTCGAAAACAAAGAGCTGAGGTATTAGGTGAATATTTTGCCACTCTAGCGGGTACAAGGTACCAGCAAGTTAGGACTTTATAATTTGTCTCCAGTGCTAAGATGTTGGGTGAAGATGACTTAGATGTGAGCCATATGTTAGACCAGTCCGTGTCTTCTAAAGTTCGTCCCAGGTCCTCCTCCCACCTCTGAACGTAAGAGGGTCTATTAAGATTTGCTACTCCATATAATTGATTATAAAGTGATGAAATTGTTCCTTTAGCAAATGGATCTTTTGTACAGATTGATTCAAAAATGGATAATTGGGATAATGGTGTATCTCCCTTTAGGAATGGTGTATAGAAATTTTTGATTTGGAGATATCTAAATATCTCAGAGTTTGGTAGATCATATTTTTCTCTAAGCGATGGGAATGAAAGGAATGATTTAGATGCTATGAAGTCATTTAGTGTCTGAATGCCTGATGTTGTCCAAGCTTTAAAAGAATTTGGGTAGATCCATGCCGGATAAAAGGCCGGATTTCTGATAAAAGAAAGGAGAGGATTGTGTGGAGATTGTAACTGATATTTGGTTTTTAGTTTATCCCAGAGAGATAAGAAGTGTTTAGTTATGGGATTATGAATTTTAAAGCGGTCTTTAGGATCAAGCCATAATAAATTTGATATTAATAGAGGGTCATTTTCTGAAGCCTCTATAAATACCCATAATGGGATTTCCTGTTTTGCATGGTATTTGGACAGACTGGCCAAATGTGCTGCTCTGTAGTAGTTAGTAAAATTAGGGTATCCCAGGCCTCCTTTATTTTTGGGAAGATGTAGTGTGTGTATAGGTGTACGTGGTTTAGAAGAGCCCCATATAAACGAAGTTGCTCTTTTTTGTACTATTCTCAAAAAATAGGAAGGAATTGGAATAGGGAGGACTCTGAATAGATAAAGCAATTTGGGTAGAATAGTCATTTTGATTGCATTAATCTTCCCCATCCAGGATAAAGGAAGTTGCGACCATTGTTTTATTAGATTTGTGATCTGTCTTAATACAGGAGGATAATTGGTTGAGCATAAGTCAGAATGAGATGATGTTAAATGAATTCCAAGATATGGGATTGATTTTTCTGCCCATGTGAATGGGAGTGCAGCCCCAGCCGGGATCAATTCCATGTTTGTGAGTGAAATATTAAGCACTAGGCATTTCTTAGGATTAATCATAAGGCTGGATAGGGCTGCAAATCCATCAAGAGCTGGTATTAAGTTAGGACCAGAGACCTGTGGTGATGATAGAAAAAGTAATATATCGTCTGCAAATATACATAATTTGTGTGTAATACCTCCTACTTCAATGCCAGTTATAGTTTGGTTTGTTCTGATGTATTGGGCCATGGGTTCGAGTATAAGGGCAAATAATAAGGGAGATAATGGGCAACCCTGTCGGGTACCTCTTTCGATATTAAAGGCTTCAGATTTGTATCCAGCATATTTTATATAGGCTTTGGGTTTATTATATAATGCTTTGATCCATGTTAAAAAGTGGGGTCCAAAACCCCATTTTTGTAATGAATATTGCATATATTGCCAGGATACTGTGTCAAATGCCCTCTTAATATCGAGAGATAGAAAACATAAAGGGATTTTCCGTTTTTTAGCAATATGTGCCAATAACACTGCCCTGCGTATATTATCGCCTGCCTGTCTATTTGGCATGAAGCCTACTTGATCTCTATGTATTAATTTTCCTATAATGCTATTGAGGCGTTTTGCTATTATTTTTGCTAATAATTTAATATCGAGGTTTAACAGAGAGATAGGCCGATAATTCACACAGGAAGTATCATCAGAAAGGGGTTTTGGGATCATACAAACAATTGCCATTAGTGTTTCTTGCCAAAAAGAATGTCCATCTAGAAGTTTGTTAAAAGTTTCAGTGAGAATGGGAGAGAGTATTTCTGAGAATGTTTTATAGTATAAAGCCGAGTAGCCGTCTGGGCCTGGTCTTTTGTTAAGTTTTAGGTCTTTTATGGCGTTAGCAACTTCATCTATAGTTATAGGCTCATCCAAACTGCTTTTTTGATTCTGAGATAACTCAGGTAAGGTTATTTTTGAGAAGAAGGATTCAGCCTCTGTAGGATTAAATTCATTGTTTGTCTTGTATAAAGTTGCGAGATGTGAGTGAAATTTATGGACTATTTTAACTGGATTACAAGTGTAAACATTTTTTGATAATTTCAAACGTATTGGTTTGAAAGATTTGTTAGTTGAATTTAATGCCCGAGCCAAATATGTACCTGGTTTGTTTGTATTCATGTAGAAATTGTGTTTGGAGCGTTTGAGGGATATATCAACTGACTCAGTGAGAAATAGATCGTATTCCAATCTAGATTTTTCCAGATGAGATTTTGTACTCTGAGATGGATTATCTTGAAATGATATGTAGGCTGCATTAAAATTGAGTTCTAGTTTTTTTGCTAGATTTTTGCGTTCCCGTTTAAATATTGCCATTTGTCTTTGTATTGTACCACACAAGACAGGCTTATGAGCTTCCCACAGTGTTATTGGGGAGATGTCTGTTGTATTATTAATTGATATGTATTCCTTTAAAGCTTGTTCAATGGCCATCTGATGTAGTGGGTGTTTGAGCATTATGTCCGGTAAGTACCACGTTGGGTCATGCGCTTTTGGTATGGCTGAGGCTATAGTAGTGTATACTGCATTATGGTCAGACCACGGAATCGGAATTATATCTGATGCAATAATTTCTGGTATCATTCCTATTGTTAGAAAAATATGATCTATTCTGGTGAAGGTTTGATGAGGGTGCGAGAAATAAGTGAATTTCTTTTTCATTGGGTTACTTTCTCTCCATGAATCTACCAGATTGTATTTGGAAAGAAGTTGAGAAAAAGGTAATCTAGAGGTTATTTTGGATGGTGTAAAAGGTGATTTATCTAGAAATGGGAGGAGGACCTGGTTCGAATCCCCACACATTATCACTGTTCCTATTTTGTGTGTATTAATCACTTGTAATATATGTGAGAGGAATGGTGTAGGTTGTTTGTTAGGAGCGTAGTAGGAAATCACCGTGATTGCTGTATCCATTATATAACCCATGAGTATCAGGTATCTACCTTCTGGGTCTTTAATTTCTGATGATAAGGTGAATGGTGTGGATCGGTGAAATGCAATTAGAGTTCCCCTTTGCTTGGTACAGGCAGAAGCCGTGTAAATTTGTTGATAAAAAGGAGAAATATATTTTGGAGTAGAATCTTTGGTGAAGTGTGTTTCTTGGAGGCATACTATGTGAGCCTTCTTGTTATGGAAAGTACGGAAGGCTTTGGTCCTTTTTTGAGGGACATTTATTCCCTGAACATTCAGGGAAAGTATATTCAGTGGTGCCATGGCAATAGATCAAATAGTTTTGACTTACTTTTTGTTATGCAGAGCTGACTGCGCAGATCAACCTGTGTGGACTGAAGAGATGAATAGATAGAAAAGAAACCAGTGAATTCTGGAGTAAAGAGTAAACAAAAAACATATGAGATTAGATGATACATTGTATAAATTATTTTTTGCAAGTAATCACAATTTACCCGTGAAAGAGAATAAATATCTCTCTCAGGGGAATAAGTGCCTTCGTCACACTCCCACATAATATGGTTGGGAGAATGAGGAGGGCTAATGGGGGTACACGGATCTTCCGCTTACAGGAGAGAAGTGCTATGTCAAAAGACATCAAAATGATGTTTCATTAATTGGAGTGCAGAATATAGTTTTTGTTGAAATTATTTATTCCAGGGTGGTTGTATATGGTTAGTCTTGCCCTAGGCTAAATAATTCAGTTAGAAAGGTACTGTTAATAACTTTGGTATTGATGAAGATAGTTTGAATTATTTTGGGATTTTACCCCTTTTAGAGTAAACAATTACATATTTTATTCATATGCAACTGTTTAGATATGTTAACTCATAAAATTGAGGTTGAATTGCTTCAGATTAGAATAAACAAAAACATAATTCTAGGAACTAGTTAGGTAATAATATATTTGTTTTAAGAAAAGAAAGAAAAAGCTTCCATTACTTCTGGATTATTGAACATATTTGTCCTAAAAAGTAATAAATCTATTGTTATTACCTGATAATATATAACTGAACAAGAATTTCCTTATTTCACTTATATATTCTAAGGCTATATGAATCAGAAGTAATAAGAAATATAATTGGAATGTAACATGATCCCACACAGTGTGTGACTATCAGAATGCAGTTACATTCAGTTATAAATACAGGTTTTTTATAGAGAACCATCTCTTAGTATAATAAATGAAGAGATATCAGGAATTAGGATGTCAGTCCATTGAATCTTCTTGGTCCATGGATGATGTGGCATAACGGCCTCTTTTGTGAGAATGATGATTCCCATTTTGTTCTGAAATTTTCTGGGTGCTGCCTGAAGGTGAAGATGATGCCATTCTTCTGCGTGTGGGGGTGTTGCTGCTTGTGGGTTCTGTCAGATTTCATTTTAAAAGGGTTTGTTGTAGTTCATCTGCTGATCTGCTTCTGTAAATTGTACCTTGGTAGTTAAATCTGACTGAAAAGGGGAAGCCCCATTGATACATAATGTTGTGGCGTTGCAGTTCCATTAGTTGGGGTTTCATGGATCGTCTTTTAGTAATAGTAAGTTGGGATAGGTCAGCAAAAATTTGATAATTGTGTCCTTGAAAATTAAGTTCCTTTTTTTCTCTTGCAGCAATTAGTATTTGTTCTTTCGTTCTGTAATAATGAAATTTTGTGATTATATCACGCGGGGGTCCATCTTTCTTTTTGGCTGTGAGGGCTCTGTGTACTCTGTCCAGTTCTAAACGTTCAATAGGGATATCTGGCTTTAGTTCTTGTAATAGAGCAGTAATAGTAGATTGCAGGTCTGTCACAGTTTCAGGTATTCCCCTTATGCGCAAGTTTGAACGTCTGGCTCTATTTTCATAATCTTCAAGCTTAGTTTGAAGTATTAAATTCTCTTCTTTTAATTGTTCCAATTCTGTTATATTTTCTTGGGTTGTAATTTCAATTTCATCCATTTTTATTTCTAAGGCTGCGGTGCAGTTTCCCAGCTCTCTTATTTCTTTGGTTAGGCTTTTTGTTATTTGGTCTGAGGTTTGTTTTAAAGCCTTATGAAGCATCTTTTCAAATTGTAATAATATTTCTGGGGATACTGAGGAGGCTTGTGGAGAAGTTTGTGAGAGGATTTGTTCTGTATCTGACTCAAATGGAGAGTCTTGCTGTGACATTTTCTGTCTGTGAGAGCGCCCTGATGCTGTATCTTGTGAGATGACTGGAGCTGCTTCAGCTGCAGTGAGTGCCTGTGAGCTCTTTGTGAGGTGATTTTTATTTCTGCCACGGTTTCCTCCCAGTACCATATTTCCTGCCCAAACTTTCACAGTTTGTTCCCTGGGGCAAAAAGGTTCAAATGGATACCTTTTGAGCCTGCAGGCTCCGCTTTGTCCTTCTCTTCTCTCCTCAGCGGTGTGGAGCTCTAACAATGCATGTCTGCTCCGCTAGGCTCCGCCTCCTGCCCCAGAATAGTATTCCAGGGGTGGGCTCTCACAGGGTCCAGGAACACTTTAGAGCAGCACCTCTTTAGAGACTGAACGTTTCTTTGAAGCGATAGACAAGGACAGCAGAGGGCGCATGTCAGTGTAGCAGATAAAACACTTTTATTGTGAAAAGACAATTGTCAGCTTGCATTTCGACAAATAGGTCTGGCATGTAAGCACAACCGCCTCAGGTAGCGACTTCTATATGGAGCAGGGTGCAATGTGATCAGATGGATGTGGCAGCTCTTGTAGCTGTAAACCCAAGAGAGACCACCAGAGGCACTGATCTAAGTGTAGCAATATAGTGAGAGAACATACACATAAAAAATGGCAACACACAATAGGGCAGGAGTATCCATCTCAAATGCCCCCTTACGGCCCGATGCTTGGGACCTCATTTCTGAGTCTATGTATGTTTCACTGAAGCCCCTCTCTTCCAGCTCTCTGGCATCCCGCAAGGCTCTTGGCTATCCAGATGACCCGAGTGATGGCAGTTCACTCACAAGACATGGAGACTGTACTCATTGATGGACTTAGATAACATGTGCTTACTAATCTAAACTAATTTAAGTGTAGCAGGATAGTAAGAACAATACACCTAATTAATGGCAACTCACAATGGGGCAGGAGGGTAATCTCCTGCCCCATTGTGAGTTGCCATTAATTAGGTGTATTGTTCTTACTATCCTGCTACACATAGATTAGTGCCTCTGGTGGTCTCTCTTGGTTTTACAGCTGCAGGAGCTGCCACATCTATCGAGTCACATTGCACCCTACTCCATATAGAAGTCGCTACCTGAGGTGGTTGTGTTTACATGCAAGTCCTATTTATCAAAGTGTAATGCCCTGTACACGCGACCGGTTTTGCCGTCGGAATAAACTCCGAAGGTTTCTCCGAGGGAACACCGACGGAATTCCATTCAAGCGGTCTTGCCTACACACGGTCAACCCAAAGTCCGACCAAAGTCCGACTGTCCAGAGGTGGTGACGTACAACGCTTACGATGGGACTATAAAAAGGAAGTTCAATAGCCAGTAGCCAATAGTTTCCGGCTCGTACTTGCTTCACAGCATGTGTCGTTTTTGGTTCGTCGGAACAGCATACAGACGATCGGTTTTCCCGATAGGAATTGGTTCCATAGGAAATATTTAGAACATGTTCCATTTCTAGGTCCGTCAGAATTTTCGAAAAAAGAAGTCTGATGAGGCCTACACACGATCGGAATAGACGATGAAAAGCTTCCGTCTGACTTTTTCTGTCGGACATTCTGCTCATGTGTATGCGGCTTAAGTTGCCAATTGTCTTTTCACAATAAAAGTGTAATGCCCCGTACACACGGTCGGATTTTCCGATGGAAAATGTCCGATCGGAGCGTGTTGTCGGAAATTCCGACCGTGTGTGGGCTCCATCGGGCATTTTCCATCGGATTTTCCGACACACAAAGTTGGAGAGCAGGAGATAAAATTTTCCGACAACAAAATCCGTTGTCGGAAATTCCGATCGTGTGTACACAAATCCGACGGACAAAGTGCCACGCATGCTCAGAATAAATAAAGAGATGAAAGCTATTGGCCACTGCCCCGTTTATAGTCCCGACGTACGTGTTTTACGTCACCGCGTTTAAAACGATCGGATTTTCCGACAACTTTGTATGACCGTGTGTATGCAAGACAAGTTTGAGCCAACATCCGTCGGAAAAAATCCTAGGATTTTGTTGTCGGAATGTCCGAACAAAGTCCGACCGTGTGTACGCCCTATTATAAACACCAATGTGTACACTGCTGTCCTTGTCTACCTCTGTCAGCAGTAAATGGTTTGTCTCAACCTTATAACTATTATGCCGTGTACACACGGTCGTAATTTCCGACAACAAATGTTCGATGAGAGCTTGTTGTCGGAAATTCCGACCGTGTGTAGGCTCCATCGGACATTTTCCGTTGGAATTTCCGACAAACAAAATTTGAGATCTGATCTGGATCTCAAATTTTCCGACAACAAAATCAGTTGTCGGAAATTCCGATCGTGTGTACACAATTCCGACGCACAAAATTCCACGCATGCTCGGAATCAAGCAGAATAGCCGCATTGGCTATTGAACTTCATTTTTCTCGGCTCATCGTACGTGTTGTACGTCACCGCGTTCTTGATGTTTGGAATTTCCGACAACATTTGTGTGACCGTGTGTATGCAAGACAAGTTTGAGCCAACATCTAATGCAGCGTACACACGGTCGGACTTTTCGACTGGACTGGTCCAACGGACCGAGTCCGGCGGACAATCCGATCGTGTGTGGGCTTCATCGGACCTTCAGCGGACTTTTCCAGTTGAAAATCTGATGGACTTTAGATTTGAAACATGCTTCAAATCTTTACATCGTAACTCCGCTGGACCCAGAAATCCGCTCGTCTGTATGCTAGTCCGACGGACAAAAACCGATGCTAGGACAGCTATTCGTTACTGGCTATCAACTTCCTTATTTTAGTCCCGTGTACGTCATCACGTACGAATCCGTCGGATTTTGGTGTGATCGTGTGTAGGCAAGTCCGTTCATTAAAAAGTCCGTCGGAAGTCCGTCAAAAGTCCGTTGAAAGTCCGTCTGAAAGTCCGTCGGACCAGTCCGGTCGAAAAGTCCGCCCGTATGTACGCGGCTTAAGAATTGTTCAGCTACAATTTAATACCTTTTTGTTTTTGTTATTTGCAATTCTGCAATATCTACTTTCCCATTCCTCTTGCTTTACAGCAATATGTTTACAAATCTTAAATCTTGAAATAAATCAATTACTTGGAGTGATTTCTGAAGAACAGAATATGTTACTTTCAAACTTTAGAGGTAGGGATATATAAGTCAAACGTTGTTTACCTTTTGACTTTTACATTCCTACCGCTAAAGTTTGAAATTACAATTTTCTGTTCCTAAGAAATCACTCCAAGTAATTGGATTTATTATTCTGTAGTTTAAATACAGTTTGCTGTACTATGTGCTTGTGTTTCTTATTGCTAATAAAACTATTGGGAACAAATATTAACCAATGAAATGTTTATTTTTTCCCATAGAGTTGGTATTGACCTGCAGCTGTCTCTTAAAACTCCTCAATTAAAGCCACATCTAGAAATTGTCTTATTTTGCTCAAACTGATTTTTTTTTTTAACATTTAACATTTAACATATTTAATTTTAACAGACAGACAGAAAATAAATCACGGTACAGGTGAATTCAGACATAATCATTTGACAGTAGAACAAGCTATCGCAAAAGATTGATTGTAATACATGCAACAGTCAGTTGGATTACAGTTAATGACAACAGTAGTAAAGAGTAGCAGTTAAAGACCTAGGGGTGGGGGGGGCAGGATAGGCGAGTCCTGCATGATCGATCATATCATTTAATACCTACAAACAGATTAGGGTTTGAGAGTGACCATTCGGGTATATGTTGTTAAAGGGGTGTGGGGTAGAACGAACTTTCAAGCTCTATTCTAGAGTCAGATACCGCGCCTTCAAACAAGCTGCCCATATTTTATCAAATTTTTTTGGGCAGTTTCTTCCTAGGTAGGTTCGTTTGTAGAGAGGTAGGGCAGTATTTATCAGGGACAGCTAGAGGGCTTATCAGGGAGTTGCTTAGTGGGGTTGAATTTGGTTCCATTGTAAAAGATTTGCTTTCCTAGCATAAAAGGACGTGTAAAAGACAAATCATTTTTTCCTTTGGGGAGCTTCAAGGGAGTCACATATACCTAACAGGAGAGGGATAGGACTGTACGGGACCTTTATCTTCCCTATAGAGTTGATGTCGTCGAGGATTACTCTCCAGAATTCCTCTATTTTGGGACAGGACCAGACTACATGGATAAAATCCGCGCCGTCTGAGCCACATTTGGGGCAAATTGCCAATCAACCAGGATAGATTCTTGCCAAGCGTGCTGGGGAGTAGTAGACACTGTAGAAACCTTAATTGAGTGTATCTATCCATGGCCGAAATCATCAAAGACAGGTATTACTGAATGCCCTCCTCCCAGTCATCGTCAGCCAGGTCTGGAATATCATTCTGCCATGTCGTGAATAATTGAGAGACCTTAAATGTGTCAAGAACAACCAGCATATTATAGATTATAGAGAGTGTTCCAACGCCTTCTAGGGACCACAGCGTACTCTCCAGATCAGACATCTGCAGTGTTATCGAAGGAGGAAATTGAGAGCGATAGGCATGGCGCAATTGAAGATACCTAAAGAACATTTAATTCCGGAGGCCTTTGTCCTTCTTCAGGGTATCAAAAGAAGTCAACTGTCCCCCGGATACAATGTCTCCCAGCTTTGTAATCTCATGTCTAGCCCATATAATCGGGTCCGGTATAGAGTGGAAGTGGGGTAGACGAGGGTAACCCCAAAGCGGAGTTGTAGGGGACCATGTGTTTGGGTTCCTACTCTTCAAGCTAAACGTGTCCCATACCTTAAGTGATGCCCGCATGGGTGGGGTCATCTGAGGGTTGGTTTTAGGGCCCCTGTGGATTAGATTTCTCAGCTCTGTGTAGGAACCCAGCAGCGCTGCTTCTAGTGTAGACGTGGGATTGGCTGGTGTCTCGGCCAGCCACCACCTGACGGTAACCAGAACCGCTGCCCAGTAATATTTTATGAAACATGGTAGAGCCAGGCCACCCAGTGTAACCGGTAGTAGAAGTGTCGTTTTCACTATCCTAGGTACCGCTCCCTTCCATACGAAGGAGATGATTATGCTATCTAATCTATTAAAAAAAGAGATGGGTATAGCTACAGGAGTCTGCCTAAAGAGGTAGATGAATTTAGGCAGCACTGTCATCTTGATAAGATTGGCTCGTCCCACCGGAGTAAGTGGAAGAGACTTCCAGGCTGCACATCTTTGGGACATTTGGGAGACTACTGGGTTCAAAGGGCAATAAATTGGTTTAGGTCTCGGTGTATCTCCACCCCAAGTATCTGAACTGGGAGACCCTCCGGAGTTGCGCATCTGACGGTGGGGAATTATTGCCCGAATGGAGCGGAAACAGTATGGATTTCCCCCAATTTATGCATACTCCCGAATATCGCCCAAATCTATCAATAACCGCGAGCGCAGTCTGTAGGGAAGTCCCGTTGTCTTTGAGATACAGGAGGGTATCATCGGCATAGAATGACACCTTTTCATGGATTGGGCCTACTGTAATACCTTGTATCTCTGGGTTGGATCGTAAGAGGATTGCAATGGGTTCTATTGCCAACGCAAAAAGTCATGGGGAAAGGGGACACCCCTGTCTTGTTCCTCTACCCAGAAGGAAAGGTGGGGAAAGGACAGTACCGGTACGGACCCTGGCCATCGGAGACCTGTACACAGCCTCAATGTAGGATATGAAGACTGGACCAAATCCAAACCTACGGAGGATCACCCACAGATATAACCACTCGAATGAATTGAAAGCTTTCTCTGCATCCAGGGAGGCCACCACCGCAGGTCGGCCATCCCCATTCCCAGAGGCCAAGACTGCATACAGTCTTCGGAGATTAATGTCCGTTCCCTTACCTGGCATAAAGCCTGACTGATCTTCATGGATTAAAGTAAATATCACCTCGATTAGGCGCCTGGTGAGAATCTTAGTCAATACTTTACAGCCCAATTAAGGAGGGATATAGGTCGGTAGGACGAACATAATTGAGGGTCTTTCCCTGGTTTAGGGATCACTACGATGATAGTCTGGGCCATTGATTGGGGGAAGAGCTCCTTCCTTTAATGTTTTCGTAATCATGTTATGTAGCCTAGGTGTCATTTTTTCCATACATTGTTTATAAAATTCTGGTGGGAACCCATCTAATCCCGGGGTCTTACCCGATTGCAGTGAGCCTAGCGCTATTTGGACCTCCTCCACTGTAATCGGGGCATCTAAGCTTTCTCTTGCTGAGGGAGTGAGGACCGGGAATGACACTTCATCTAGGAACTTGCAGAGCTCTCCGTTAGAGCAATATGCCCTAGAAGAATACAGTTTAGAGTAGTAATCTACGAAATAGGCATTGATTCTCACTGGATCAGCCACCGGGGTTCCATCCTCTCTCTTGAGCCGGGCTATAGTGGAGACTGGGGACTGCTCCCTAGAAATCCAGGCCAGCATCCTGCCCATTTTATCCCCCTGCTCAAATATTCATTGCGTTTGAACTAGCTGATGTTTATTTGCCTTTGACACTCTGAGCAGCATCACTTCTCTGTACGCTACCTTCATGTCTTGACCTGTGATGGGGTTAGTAGTCTGAGCATAACGGGACTCAAGGGCCTAGGCCTTTGCCTCCGCCTCCTCTAGTATAAGCTGATCATTTTTGCATTCCCTAGCTATAGAGGAAATGTAGCATCCTCTGATGTAGGCCTTAAAGGCCTCCCAATCATTCCCTGGTGAGGTAGTTTCCGCATTTATTAACCAGTATTGTTTATTCATTTTGGCTATTCCAATCTCTAGAGTAGGGTTGGCTATCCATAATCTGAATAGGCGCCAGATCTGCCAGGGGTGTTTTGGTTTGTATGCAGCAGAGCAGGGGGGAGTGATCGGATATACCCCGGGGAAGCATCCTGATATCCTGAATTCTAGGAAGCATGCTGACACTAACGTATAGAAGGTCAATACGAGATAGTGTATTATAGGATAGAGAGTGGAAGGTATACATGCGTTCTGAGGGATGCTTCCACCGCCATACATCCACCAGTCCAAATACTTGCGCCCATCTAGAAAGGATCGAGTCAGTATTGGGGTCCGGCGATAGTCTATCAAGGGAAGGGTTCCGGGGGATGTTAAGATCTCCCACCAGGAGAATATTATCTGTGGGGATTTGTGCCAGCAGAGAGGCAATTGATTGGAGGAGAGAGAGGGTAGCAGGAGGTGGCAGGTATATACCAACAATCACCATTTCAACCATATTTATGAGCGCATGTATCAGCACGTACCGTCCCTCCGGGTCCACTCTCACCGCAAGGAGCTCGAAACTAAGAGACTTACAGTCAGGTCCATAAATATTGGGACATCGACACAATTCTAATCTTTTTGGCTCTATACACCACCACAATGGATTTGAAATTAAACAAACAAGATGTGCTTTAACTGCAGACTTTCAGATTTAATTTGAGGGTATTTACATCCAAATCAGGTGAACGGTGTAGGAATTACAACAGTTTGTATATGTGCCTCCCACTTTTTAAGGCACCAAAAGTAATGGGACAGATTAACAATCATCCATGAAATTTTCACTTTTTAATACTTGGTTGCAAATCCTTTGCAGTCAATTACAGCCTGAAATCTGGAACGCATAGACATCACCAGATGCTGGGTTTCATCCCTGGTGATGCTCTGCCAGGAATCTGCTGCAACTGTCTTCAGTTCCTGCTTGTTCTCGGGGCATTTTCCCTTCAGTTCTGTCTTCATCAAGTGAAATGCATGCTCAATCGGATTCAGGTCAGATGATTGACTTGGCCATTGCATAACATTCCACTTCTTTCCTTTAAAAACTCTTTGGTTGCTTTCGCAGTATGCTTCGGGTCATTGTCCATCTGCACTGTGAAGCGCCGCACGATGAGTTCTGAAGCATTTTGCTGAATATGAGCAGATAACATTGCCTGAAACACTTCAGAATTCATCCTGCTGTTTTTGTCAGCAGTCACATCATCAATAAATACAAGAAAACCAGTTCCATTGGCAGCCATACATGCCCACGCCATGACATTACCACCACCATGCTTCACTGATGAGGTGGTATGCTTTGGATCATGAGCAGTTCCTTTCCTTCTCCATACTCTTCTCTTCCCATCACTCTGGTACAAGTTGATCTTGGTCTCATCTGTCCATAGGATGTTGTTCCAGAACTGTGAAGGCTTTTTTAGATGTTGTTTGGCAAACTTTAATCTGGCCTTCCTGTTTTTGAGGCTTACTAATGGTTTACATCTTGTGGTGAACCCTCTGTATTCACTCTGGTGAAGTCTTCTCTTGATTGTTTGACTTTGACACACATACACATATACCTACCTCCTGGAGAGTGTTCTTGATCTGGCCAACTGTTGTGAAGGGTGTTTTCTTCAGCAGGGAAAGAATTCTTTGGTCATCCACCACTGTTGTTTTCCGTGGTCTTCCAGGTCTTTTGGTGTTGCTGAGCTCACCGGTGTGTTCTTTCTTTTTAAGGATGTTCCAAACAGTTGATTTGGCCACACCTAATGTTTTTGCTATCTCTCTGATGGGTTTGTTTTGTTTTTTCAGCCTAATGATGGCTTGTTTCACTCATTGTGTCAGCTCTTTGGATCTCATATTGAGAGTTGACAGCAACAGATTCCAAATGCAAATAGCACACTTGAAATGAACTCTGGATCTTTTATCTGCTCCTTGTAAATGGGATAATGAGGGAATTAAACACTATCACAGCTCCAAGTCGCTTTGGATAAGTCTCTATGAGCTTGCCACATATTACCACTGTGATTTTTGCCCATTCCTCCTTGCAAAACTGCTCCAGCTCCCTCAAGTTGGATGGTTTGTGCTTGTGAACAGAAATCTTTAAGTCTGACTACAGATTTTCTATTGGAATGAGGTCTGGACTTTGACTAGGCCATTCCAACACATTTACATGTTTCCCCTTAAACCACTCACTGCTTTAGCAGTGTGTTTGGGGTCAATGTGATGCTGGAAGGTGAACCTCCGTCCTAGCCTCAAATCACACAGAGAGTGGTACAGGTTTTGCTCAAGAATAACCCTGTATTTAGCACCATCCATCTTTCCCTCAACTCTGACAAGTTTCCCAGTCCCGACTGCCAGTCCTGATTTTCTTTGAAAAGTTAAATTTTAGTCTCATCAGACCAGAGCACCTTCCTCCATACATTTTGGGAGTCTCCCCCGTGCCTTTTCGCAAACTCAAAATGTGCCATTTTGTTTTTTGCTGAAAGTAATGGATTTCTTCTGGCCACTCTGCCATAAAGCCCAACTCTATGGAGCGTACGGCTTATTGTCGTCCTATGTACAGATACTCCAGTCTCTGCTGTGGAACTCTGCAGCTCCTCCAGGGTTACCTTAGGTCTCTGTGCTGCCTCTCTGATTAATGCCCTCCTTGCCCGGTCTGTCGGTTTTGGTATATGGCCATCTCTTGGCCGGTTTGCTGTTGTACCATGTTCTTTCCATTTGTTTATGAAAGATTTGATGGTGCTCCTAGGGATCATCAAAGATTTGGATATTTTTTTATAACCTAACCCTGACTTGTACTTCTCCACGACATTGTCCCTTACTTGTTTGGAGAGTTCCTTGATCTTCATGGCAGTGTTTGGTAAGTGGTGCCTCTTGCTTAGGTGTTGCAGCCTCTGGGGCCTTTCAAAAAGGTGTGTATATGTAATGACAGCTCATGTGACACTTAGATTGCACACAGGTGGACATCATTTCACTAATTATGTGACTTCTGAAGGTAATTGGTTGCACCAGAGCTTTTTATGGGCTTCATAACAAAGGGGGTGAATACATACGCACATGCCAATTATCAGTTTTTTATTTAAGAAAAATAGTTTTATGTATATATTTTTCTAATTTTACTTCCCCAACGTAGACTATTGTGTTCTGATCCATCACATATAATTCAGATTAAAAAAAAACATTTAACTAAAGGCTGTAATGTAAGAAAATAGGTAAAAAGCCAAGGGGGGTGAATACTTTTGCAAGGCACTGTACATACAGGAAAAACTCCTGTTTTCTTGGTGGCCTCTTTAATACAAAGTCCCGCCTCCCATGATGGACAGAACAGTCGTCCAATGGCAGCGAAGGAGACGGGACTTCCTATTACAGAGGTTGCCGTGTAAACAGGAAATTCTCCTGTGTGTACGGCACTCCTCCCGCCTCCTCCTTGTCCCCTCCAAGGCAGCCAGCATATATATTTTGTGGCCCCGGCACTGGGAGATCGTTGGGGGCCACAAAAGATATATATCCAAATAACTAAGCGGGCCGTTCAAAACCGGAACATGGGCCGGACTTTGGACATGCCTGCTTTAATGGCTATGCTGTACACATGAAAGACACATATGAGAACATGGAACTGATGTTGACGCACATTAGGTGTACCAAGTACAACTGGAATATTTTTTGAGATCTAAAAGTAGTGATGCTGCTGCTTGGAATGCAGCTTGGATACACCAAGTACCGTTGTTACGTATTTGAGTCAGCTGTCCAAGAGAGTCGTATTATGGACACTCAAAAAGAATTTGGCTTCCAGACAGAAAAACATGGCACTTAAAACACTTATTGACAAATATATTTTTGCCTCTGCTTGCCATAAACTTGGACTGATGAAAAATAATGTAAAAATAATGAACAAGGAAAATAAATGTTTTTGTTATTTGAGACAGATGTTTCCAAGAATAACAGATGGCAAGATTAGGTGGGGCATTTTGTTGGTCTATAGATCAGATACATCATTGACAAAGATGTTCAAAGATCAGTTAGTGGGGCCAGGGAATATTGCCTGAATATTCAAGGATGTCATTGAGAATTTTCTTGGCAACTACAGAGCCCCAAACTACACTATATTCATTTGGTTCACAAACATCTTACAGCACACAAGACAATTAAGTCCAACATTGTATTGAAGATTCATTTTCTGCATTTACAGTTGGACGTCTTTTCCAAGAATCTAGGTGCAGTCAGTGACAAACATGGTTCATTTTCACTAGGCCATTGCTACAATGGAAGAACGGTATCAAAGCAACTAGAGCCAATCAATGCTGGCTGACTATTGTTGGACACTGCAGCAAGTGCAATTGAAAATCAGCAGCAAAACACTTTTAGCCCTGTTGAATTCATGCAGCATGAAGGAAACATTATGTGATTAAATACATTATACTCATTAAGTTAATTTCATATTTCTCAAGACTCCTACATGATACAGCCATTCTGAAATGACACTTGTGTTCAGTTTGAAGGGGTTTCAGGAAACTTTTGAAAAAAAAATGCTTGCCCAGTGTAGCCAGTTTTTTTTTTTTTTTAAATTTTTACTATATAAAAGAAAGAAAGAGTTTCTATTAAAAAAAAAAAAACAAAACAACAAAAAAAACAGTTTCTCTTACTTTCTGTTATAATCATATCTAATAAAAATGCCCCGATATTTAAAACACCCCCCACAATGACCTTTTTTGACCCTTTTTTGGTAAGCATACTCCCCAAGGTAATTTTGCAATCAATTTTTGGAAATGAAGAAACATACTGGTATTGAAGTTGTTAGGGTGCGCTTAGCCTTTAAAAGTCACCAACTGAAGTCACGTGCAAGACTTCCATTATTAGTGGAAGAGAGTTCCCCCTAGGATGAAATTGCTTTGCACTGAAATTGCATTATGTGCAATGGCTAGATGTCATGGATAAACCCAAAACAATCCCACAATCATTGGTGGTCAGTGGCACTATACTACCCCCCTTTATCATTGGTGGTCAGGTGCACTTGATCCCTTTCCCCCCAAAAACAACAATGCCACAATCATTGTGGTCAGAAGCAAGTTAAAACACCATATAAAAGGCACAAATTACTGTAACACTGTAGTCAATAAAGCGGTTCTAAAGGCTGAAGGATTTTTACCTAATGTATTCTCTGCATTAGGGTACAAAAACCTTCAATATGCAGCGCTCCCCCCAGTCCCTGCTTATACTTACCTGAGCCTACTCTCAATCCCCATAGGTTCAGAGACAGCAGCAGAAACCATAGGCTCCTGCTGTTGTCAATCACAGCGAGTGAGCAATGAATAGGGAGCGGGGTCAATGGACTTACAGAGCGTGGGCTCAAGCCTGCACAACAGCACCCATAGCAAGCAAGGAGCCGAGAGTGCTGGCCGGGGGACCCCAGAAGAGGAGGATTGGGGCAGCTCTGCAAAAACCATTGCACAAATCAGGTACAGTTGTGCTCATAAGTTTACATACCCTGGCAGAATTTATGATTTCTTGGCCATTTTTTAGAGAATATGAATTATAACACAAAAACATTTCTTTCACTCATGGTTAGTGTTTGGCTGAAGCCATTTAATATCAATCAACTATGTTTACTGTTTTTAAATCATACTGAAAACAGAAACTACCAAAATGACCCTGATTAAAAGTTTACATACCCTGGTGATTTTGGCCTGATAACATACACACAAGTTGACACAAAGGGGTTTGAACGTTTATTAAAGGTAACCATCCTCACCTGTGATCTGTTTGCTTGTAATTAGTGTGTGTGTATAAAAGGTCAATGAGTTTCTGGACTCCTGACAGACCTTTGCATCTTTCATCCAGTGCTGCACTGATGTTTCTGGATTCTGAGTCATGGGGAAAGCAAAAGAATTGTCAAAGGATCTGTGGGAAAAGGGAGTTGAACTGTATAAAACAGGAAAGGGATATAAAAAGATATCCAAGGAATTGAGAATGCCAATCAGCAGTGTTCGAACTCTAATCAAGAAGTGGAAAATGAGGGTTTCTGTTGAAATCAAACCACGGTCAGGTAGACAAACTAAAATTTCAGCCACAACTGCCAGGAAAATTGTTCGGGATGCAAAGAAAAACCCACAAATAACTTCAGGTGAAATACAGGACTCTCTGGAAACATGTGGTGTGGCTGTTTCAAGATGCACAATAAGGAGACACTTGAAGAAAGATGGGCTGCATGGAGTCACCAGAAAAAAGCCATTACTGCGCAAATGCCATAAAGTATCCCGCTTACAATACGCCAAACAGCATCGAGACAAGCCTCAAACCTTCTGGCACAAAGTCATTTGGAGTGATGAGACCAAAATTGAGCTTTTTGGCCACAATCATAAATTCTACATTTGGAGAGGAGTCAACAAGGCCTATGATAAAAAGTAAAATAAATAAATAAATGCATTGCGCTAGAAATAAATAAATAAATATATACACCTCCGTGCTGTCAGCTCCGTCCCAGCCCCTCCCCTACACGTGTTCGACACAGCTGAGAGATCACCCTGATGATGACACGTGATCCCTGTGTCGAACATGCGTAGGGGAGGGGCCGGGACGAAGCTAACAGCACGGAGGTGTATTGAGGAGATGAGCATACCATACTACGCGCCATAACGGCGGTCTTTTAACATTCGAAAGCCTGGAATAGAATGGTGTACTTACACACCTGTGCAATGTTAGTACCCCGTTGTGGGGAGTGTTTTTTAAAATAAATCCTTGCATTATTACACTATGGAGTCTTTTCTTATTTATGGTTTGGAGCGATCCTGACTGAAGCAGCTGGAGATCGGCACCTGCACTTCATTATAGAGCTCAGGGGTGGCTCCAAAGCGTGTTTAGACATAGTTTAGCTACTGTGAAACACGCTCTGAGGTGAGCGCATATGCTTTTGGGGGGTCACTGGAGTGCACCAAAGCATGGTTTTGCAGTTACACACATTGGATGAGCATGCTGGATGACACCATTACTGGACACTGTGTTATAAATTTGATATTTTTCATCCATCACTTATGAACTTTCATTTATCAAATTTTTTTGGAAATATTGTGCACTTTTGCAGTATATGTATGCACTTTGGTTTCAGCGTTATTATTTATGCACGCTGCACTTTAATAATTAGTTTTTCATCACGGATTGTCACTTATGAATTATTGTTCAGTATTTATTAATATTTATTTTTGTATTTGTCACTTATAGATTTATATTTGAATTATACACTTTGGATATATATTTATTTATTTCTATCTAGCGCAACGCACTTATTTATTTATTTTACCACTGCACGGTTATGAAACGTGATCTGCGTTTGCAGCTGGTTATTATTATCATCATTTTTACTCTATAGGCGTTGGTCCGTCTCGCAAGATCTTTCTTTTAATTTCTATGATAAAAGGTACATTATTCCTACTGTGAAACACGGAGGTGGGTCACTGATGTTTTGGGGATGTGTGAGCTACAAAGGCACAGGAAATTTGGTCAAAATTTAAGGCAAGATGAATGCAGTATGTTATCAAAAAATACTGGAGGAACATTTGCATTCATCAGCCAGGAAGCTGCGCATGGGGCGTACTTGGACAATCCAACATGACAATGATCCAAAACACAAGACCAATTCAACCTGTCATTGGCTACAGCAGAATAAAGTAAAGGTTCTGGAGAGGCTATCTCAGTCTCCTGACCTCAATATCATTGAGCCTCTCTGGGGACAGTGGGGAGATCTCAAACGTGCAGTTCATGCAAGACAGCCCAAGAATTTACAGGAACTGGAGGCTTTTTGCCAAGAGGAATATGTAGCTTTACCATCTGAGAAGATAAAGAGCCTCTGTCATGGATCCGCAGTAATGTTTGTCTGTCAGCTTACCTCTCATGTGTTCAGCTTGAGAGACCAGCTGCACTTCACCTGGCTGCTTAGGTAATCTCTCCTCAAAACATGGCTCCACCCCAGGCCCTATCAGGGAACTCTATATTAACCTGTGCACTGCAAGCCAGCCCTGCTGATCAATATTGTGTGTTTGGCTTCTGTGTCCTCCTTGCTGTGTGTTCTATGTCTGATTCTAGTTACCGATCTTGGCTTGTTCTTGACTGTCATTGTCTGCTTCATATTCTAACCTTGGCGTGATCCTTGACTATCCTTACCTGCTCATTGCCCCAACCTTTAGCTGCCTCCTGACTATCCTTTGTTGTTGCAGTCTGTGGCTTCCTCTCTACCTTCCTGTAGTCTACCGTGAGCATGAGCTGGGAGGCCCTGGGGGTCGCGACCTGGAGCCAGACTGCAGCTAAATCCATCCCCACCACTAGGGGCCTCTGGTGAACACCCGCTGGCTCTTAGATTCCGCGCCCTGGGAAATCTCATGCTCTAGCTCCCAGTGTGATCCGTATTGGAACTCCAGAATACTTGCTCTTCTGAATCACCTAAAGCTCCATCCGCAGGAGTCAGCTGTAGGGTCCACTGCCTTGCGGTGCACTCCTGACCCCTGTCACCTGGACTCAGGTGACCTGACAGCCTTATCCACAAATACCACAAAATACTTCAAGCTGTCATTGATGTTAAAGAGGGCAATACACGGTATTAAGAACTGGGGGTACGTACATTTTTGATCAGAGTAATTTGGCTAGTTTCTGTTGTCATTTTTTTTTTTTTTTTCAGGTACTTATATAGCGCTGTCAATTTACGCAGCGCTTTACATACAGTGGGGCAAAAAAGCATTTAGTCAGCCACCAATTGTGCAAGTTCTCCCACTTAAAAAGATGAGAGAGGCCTGTAATTGTCATCATAGGTATACCTCAACTATGAGAGACAAAATGTGGAAACAAATCCAGACAATCACATTGTTTGATTTTTGAAAGAATTTATTTGCAAATTATGGTGGAAAATAAGTATTTGGTCACCTACAAACAAGCAAGATTTCTGGCTCTCACAGACCTGTTATCTTCTTCTTTAAGGCTCCTCTGTCCTCCACTCATCACCTGTATTAATGGCACCTGTTTGAACTTGTTATCAGTATAAAAGACACCTGTCTACAACCTCAAACAGTCACACTCCAAACTCCACTCTGGTGAAGACGAAAGAGCTGTCGAAGGACACCAGAAACAAAATTGTAGACTGAATCTGCAATAGGCAAGCAGCTTGGTGTGAAGAAATCAATTGTGGGAGCAATAATTAGAAAATGGAAGACATACAAGACCACTGATAATCTCCCTCGATCTGGGGCTCCACGCAAGATCTCACCCCGTGGGGTCAAAATGATCACAAGAACAGTGAGCAAAAATCCCACTACCACATGGGGGGACCTAGTGAATGACTTGCAGATAGCTGGGACCAACGTAACAAAGGCTACCATCAGTAACACACTACGCCACCAGGGACTCAGATCCTGCAGTGCCAGATGTGTCACCCTGCTTAAGCCAGTACATGGCCCGTCTGAGGTTTGCTAGAGAGCATTTGGATGATCCAGAAGAGGATTGGGAGAATGTCATATGGTCAGCTGAAACCAAAGTAGAGCCCAGCGACAGCCCCAAAACATCACTGCTCTAGAGGAGATCTGCATGGAGGAATGGGCCAACATACCAGAAACAGTGTGTAACAACCTTGTGAAGACTTACAGAAAACGTTTCACCTCTGTCATTGCCAACAAAGGATATATAACAAAGTATTGAGATGAACTTTTAATATTGGTCAAATACTTATTTTCCACCATAATTTGCAAATAAATTCTTTCAAAAATCAGACAATGTGATTGTCTAGATTTGTTTCCACATTTTGTCTCTCATAGTTGAGGTATACTTATGATGACAATTACAGGCCTCTCTCATCTTTTTAAGTGGGAGAACTTGCCCAATTGGTGGCTGACTAAATACTTTTTTGCCCCACTGTATAGTGGATACGGAAAGTATTCAGACCCCCTTAAATTTTTCACTCTTTGTTATATTGCAGCCATTTGCTAAAATCATTTAACTTCATTTTTTTCTCATTAATGTACACACAGCACCCCATATTGACAGAAAAACACAGAATGGTTGACATTTTTTTATTAAAAAAGAAAAACTGAAATATCACATGGTCCTAAGTATTCAGACCCTTTGCTGTGATACTCATATATTTAACTCAGGTGATGTCCATTTCTTCTGATCATCCTTGAGATGGTTCTACACCTTCATTTGAGTCCAGCTGTGTTTGATTATATTGACTGGACTTGGTTAGGAAAGCCACACACCTGTCTATTAGAGGCGCGCATCTTCACTGGCCTCACAATTCGATTTGATTACGATTATCATGTCAACGATTTGATTCTGCGATGCATCACGTTGTATCATGATTACAGTGCAAGTGCGCATGGTTTTCATAAAAAAAATTCAAGCTGTCAGGAGAACTCCATTTTTTTAAATTCGATCTGTTCTTTAAAAAAAAGACAACACTCCCTGCATGTAGCAAATTCTAAACACAGCAGACAACAACTTAAAGGTGCTCCAGGCTCTCCCCAAAATACTAGGGGAGATGGTCAGAGACTGCAGACATGGTACAAGAGATGGTTAGAGACTGCAGACACTGTCTGCAGTCTCTGATCATCCCCTGTACCATGTCTGCAGTCTCTAACCATCTCCTGTATCATGTCTGCAGTCTCTGACCAGCTGGAGATAGTCAGAGACTGCGGACATGCTACAGGAGATGGTGAGAGAGACTACGGACATACTACAGGAGATGGTCAGACTGCGGAGTGCGTACATACTACAGGAGATGGTCAGACTGCGGAGTGTGTACATACTACAGGACATGGTCAGAGACTACAGACATACTACAGAAGATGGTCAGAGAGTGCGGACATCCTACAGGAGATGGTCAGAGACTGCCGACATACTACAGGAGATGGTCAGAGACTGCCGACATACTACAGGAGATGATCAGAGACTTCAGACATGATACAGAAGATGGTCAGAGACTGCAGATATAGTACAGGAGATGATCAGAGACTGCAGACATAGTACAGGAGATGATCAGAGACTGCAGACATAGTACAGGAGATGATCAGAGACTGCGCACATACTACAGGGTATGGTCAGAGACTGCGGACATAGTACAGGAGATTGGGAAAACAAGAGAGTGTGGGCAGACACCAAGACTTTATAGGCACAATAAGGATAATAGATCATTAAAAATATTATTTTTATTTCAAAAATATTGTGTTAAAAAAGGGGGAGGGAAGACAAGACATAAAAGGTAGGTATAGCATACACAGTTAACAGATTATGCACTCCATACACAATAAGTAGGTTGGTATAGAAAGGACAACGGAACTACAGAACCAACAAGAGAAAGACACAACTTATTGATCTATATAGTTACAATACATATCGTTGAACCAAACGTTATGTGATGGTGGCAATCAGATTCTGTATAAGCTCATAAGCTCGACATGTTACGCGCTTTATGCGCTTCTTCAGGAGCACAGAGTAAGGAAACTGTAATGAATGATATAGTGTTGTCAGAATTTCCAAAACATTTTTATATGTATATATATATATAAATCACATATGAGACAAAAAGTAATAAATGGAGGCTGTTTAAAAGAAACATCAGGGGAGCATCATTCCCGCAATAGTCAGGCAGAGAAAAGGCAATGTGGGGACGAATGTAACATGGTACAAATCTATAATAAGAAGATAGGGAGGGTAGGGGAAATATGATTATAGACTAGATAATGGGTATGATAGGGGGGGGGGAAGGGGAGGAGGGGGGGGGGGAAGGAGAGAGGGGAGGGGAAAAAAGGAGGCAGGGGAAAGGGGGGGAGGGGGAGGGAACGGGGGGAAGGGGTAGGGGGAAGGGAAAGGGGGAGAAGGAATGACAGTGGGGTGGGGGAGGGACAAAAGGGACGGGAAGGGATAGGGGGAAGAGAGGGGGGGAAAACGGGAGGGAGAGGGAGAACTAGGGGTGATATGGAAAAAGAAAGAGGAAACAGAGGGAGAGGGAGGGGGGAGGGAAAGGAAGAGGAAAGGACGTATGGGGGGGGAGAAACAGAGGGGGGGGGGGTGGGGGGGGCAGTTTTGTCGATTATCAGATAGTATGTAAATAATATGTATTGTAATTCCCAGTATATCATATTAATTAGAGGTAGTCGACATATTAGGAGATATCTTATTTAGGTAGAAATGCACTTACCCTAGTCAATGTAGTGACTGTACTTTAAATAAGGGGGGGAGATAAAAAGCAAAACCGCAGCAGTCTCCTTAGTAAATATTGGTAATTCCCAGCATTTTATTGGATAGAGCGGGGGGAGAGAAAAAATGCTGTCGATCAAATAACAGCCTTGTAGATTTCATCAAGGTGTGTAGACGCTATAGTTCCATAAGAGGCTATGCGATACAACCCCCAATTTTGCTGAGTCTGTTAGATAGGTAAAGAGTTATAATATGAGACAGAGCCTGGGCTAAATTGAATTAGAAGGAGATGTTGGAAGTATAGGCTTACCTAGTCATAGAGCCTGTAAATCCTGAAGAACAGGAGTTGGTGGTGGAGCGTCAGACAACCATCTGCAGGGCGTGGCCATGGGCACATGCTGTGCGCCAGCCTACGCCAACCTGTACCTGGGGGGGTGGGAACGCAACATCTTCTCTAATGAGGACTTGACTATATACACCGACCAGATTCTCATATGGCGGAGGTATATAGACGATATTTTCCTAGTTTGGACGGGAACCCGCAAGCTTCTGGATGATTTCATCCAGATGATCAATTACAATTCAATGAATCTCAAATTTACTATTTCAACTCACGTAAACCAAATAACATCCCTAGACCTAACCATTTTCAAAGACCAAGATAACTGCTTAGCGACCACCCTGTTCAGAAATGAAACGGCAGGAAATACCCTATTACATGCGGGCAGTGCTCACCCCAGATCACTTATTAAAAGTATACCTTATGCACAATATCTCAGGTTACGCCGCAACTGTACACATTTAGAGGAATTCAAAACTCAAGCCCGGGCACTTCGCCATAGACTATTAGCAAGAGGCTATAAGAAAACCATACTACGCAGTGCATACAACAAAGCCATCCGCCAGTCAAGGAATTCTCTCCTTTTTAAACAGAAAAATGTCCCGACCAGTGCTCCAGTTAGATTCATTACTAAATTCTCTCAACAACATCATAAACTTAGGGACATTTTGAATAAACATTGGCCGATCCTCCAGGAGGACCCTATTTTAAACAAATATATCAGCCCTTCTCCTCAAATCACATTTAAACGAACAAGGTCTCTAGGCGACCAACTGACTTCAAGTCATTATTCTGCTGTACCCAAATCTAAACAATCTAAATCAGGAATGGCCCAATGTGGCAAATGTTCTTTCTGCCCATGGATTAAAGAAGGAAATTCCTTTACACTACCAAATGGAGAAAAATTTACACCCAAATTTTATGCAGACTGTGATACAAAAGGAGTAGTATACTTAATGTTGTGTCAATGCGGCGCTTTCTATGTAGGGAAGACTATTAGACATCTACGCTGCAGAATTAGGGATCATGTCTATTATTCTAGTGAAGGGAAAATGGTGACAGCAGTCAGCAGGCACCTTGATCTCTATCATAAATTTAATACCTCCCTTGTTTCATTTATTGCACTAACAGTCATTCCACCGGACCCTAGGGGGGGTGAATGGGATAAAATAGTATGCCAACAAGAAACGCTATGGATTGAGCGCTTGGGGGCTACCCTCCCCCCGGGATCAATGAGGCCCAGTCATACAAACCATTCCTTTAAATTTAAATATATTCAACTCAAGCATATCGAAAATTTATATGTATACCAAGCTGCCTCTACCTATTAACTGAAATTAGATTACCATAGAACCCCATCCACTGGCCTTGGCTGACCCAGAATTCTGTACATGTCCCCGTATGCATACCTGGATAATGTTTATCAACTTGTACACTCTCTATAAGTACCAATGTTCATCAATTTGTACACCCTCTATAAGTACCAACTTAAATTTAATGCATTTTCATTTTCCATACCTTGATATTGCTATTGATATTTTTTTTTTTTTTTCCCCTTTACTCAATTGTTGTTATGATCCTTTGTCGCCGGCTTCTTTATACCCATATCTATGTGTATACAAAATTTCTTATGTCTATCTTTATTTTTATCTCACATTCAGATTTATTATATGGAGGCTGTTTTATCATTATGGGCTTATCCTCCTTCTGCACTACTCTAGTGGGGCCACCAGGGGCAATGTGCGGCCGCCCAGCGCCACATCTGCTATGACTCATGTCTGTAGATGATGGCGCGGTAGGTATTCCTTGACTGCCACCATGACGTGGCCATGGCTGCACTTTCCACCTCCCTCCCTTTCCCCACTGTGGACGGACATCTATTGGCCGGCATTGAGGGACGAGTTCCTGGCGGTGGTCCTCCCTGTATCCCTAATTGGTTGGGATGCTGGGACGTCACCGCCTCTTTCTCCTTCCCTCCCTGCACGGTTGGATGCTTGGTCCACTTAGGGGTTGAGGAGTCTGCGCAGCAGGTCCGTCTGGTTGCTCGGATACCTGGACGCGACTGCCGTCTCTCTCCCCGACGCCTTGTCAGCTGGTTGCTGTGCGCCGGGGATTGGGACATGCGCAGTACGCGCTAGCGGCCGGCCTGAATGACGTCACGTCGGCTACGCCGATTGGTGACTACAGGCGGGGCGGGTGTACAAGAGACGCCTGAATGGCGTCTCTCCCTGTACTCTCTTTACAAATCAATACCTGTGGTGAGATGGTTGTCTGACGCTCCACCACCAACTCCTGTTCTTCAGGATTTACAGGCTCTATGACTAGGTAAGCCTATACTTCCAACATCTCCTTCTAATTCAATTTAGCCCAGGCTCTGTCTCATATTATAACTCTTTACCTATCTAACAGACTCAGCAAAATTGGGGGTTGTATCGCATAGCCTCTTATGGAACTATAGCATCTACACACCTTGATGAAATCTACAAGGCTGTTATTTGATCGACAGCATTTTTTCTCTCCCCCCGCTCTATCCAATAAAATGCTGGGAATTACCAATATTTACTAAGGAGACTGCTGCGGTTTTGCTTTTTATCTCCCCCCCTTATTTAAAGTACAGTCACTACATTGACTAGGGTAAGTGCATTTCTACCTAAATAAGATATCTCCTAATATGTCGACTACCTCTAATTAATATGATATACTGGGAATTACAATACATATTATTTACATACTATCTGATAATCGACAAAACCGCCCCCCCCCAAACCCCCCCCCTCTGTTTCTCCCCCCCCCATACGTCCTTTCCTCTTCCTCCCCCCCCCCCTTCCCCCCCCTCCCTCTCCCTCTGTTTCCTCTTTCTTTTTCCATATCACCCCTAGTTCTCCCTCTCCCTCCCGTTTCCCCCCCTCTCTTCCCCCTATCCCTTCCCGTCCCTTTTGTCCCTCCCCCACCCCACTGTCATTCCTTCTCCCCCTTTCCCTTCCCCCTACCCCTTCCCCCCGTTCCCTCCCCCTCCCCCCCCCCTTTCCCCTGCCTCCTTTTTTCCCCTCCCCTCTCTCCTTTCCCCCCCCCCTATCATACCCATTATCTAGTCTATATCATATTTCCCTACCCTCCCTATCTTCTTATTATAGATTTGTACCATGTTACATTCGTCCCCACATTGCCTTTTCTCCGCCTGACTATTGCGGGAATGATGCTCCCCTGATGTTTCTTTTAAACAGCCTCCATTTATTACTTTTTGTCTCATATGTGATTTATATATATATATACATATAAAAATGTTTTGGAAATTCTGACAACACTATATCATTCATTACAGTTTCCTTACTCTGTGCTCCTGAAGAAGCGCATAAAGCGCGTAACATGTCGAGCTTATGAGCTTATACAGAATCTGATTGCCACCATCACATAACGTTTGGTTCAACGATATGTATTGTAACTATATAGATCAATAAGTTGTGTCTTTCTCTTGTTGGTTCTGTAGTTCCGTTGTCCTTTCTATACCAACCTACTTATTGTGTATGGAGTGCATAATCTGTTAACTGTGTATGCTATACCTACCTTTTATGTCTTGTCTTCCCTCCCCCTTTTTTAACACAATATTTTTGAAATAAAAATAATATTTTTAATGATCTATTATCCTTATTGTGCCTATAAAGTCTTGGTGTCTGCCCACACTCTCTTGTTTTCCCAAACTAATTGATATTAGACGTGGCACGTATGACCTACTCCGTATCCGCATGACCACTATGTGATGATACGTTCATAATCTATTTAATAGTACAGGAGATGATCAGAGACTGCAGACATAGTACAGGAGATGATCAGAGACTGCGGACATACTACAGGGTATGGTCAGAGACTGCAGACATACTACAGGAGATGGTCAGAGACTGCGGACATACTACAGGGGATGGTCAGAGACTGCAGACATACTACAGGGGATGGTCAGCGACTGCAGACATACTACAGGGGATGGTCAGAGACTGCAGACATACTACAGGAGATGATCAGAGACTGCGGACATACTACAGGGATGGTCAGAGACTGCAGACATAGTACAGGAGATGATCAGAGACTGCAGACATAGTACAGGAGATGATCAGAGACTGCAGACATACTACAGGGTATGGTCAGAGACTGCAGACATACTACAGGGGATGGTCAGAGACTGCGGACATACTACAGGGGATGGTCAGAGACTGCAGACATACTACAGGGGATGGTCAGAGACTGCAGACATACTACAGGGGATGGTCAGAGACTGCAGACATAGTACAGGAGATGATCAGAGACTGCGGACATACTACAGGAGATGGTCAGAGACTGCGAACATACTACCGGGGATGGTCAGAGACATAGTACAGGAGATTAGCAGGTAAGTATGATATTTTTTATTTTAAAGAAAAAATAATACCCTTTAAGTATCACTTTAACAAATCCATTGAGTCTTTTGGCAGCAACTTGGATAGTAAACAGGTCAACATCACTGCAAAAATAAAAGAGGAAGACATTCCAATCAGCAAGAAATATACTGCTTGCAGATCAGTAGATGGTTCCAGAGGGGAGAGATGATAGGGAAATCACAGTAAGAAACATCCCACGGATGTTAACACAGCTGCAGTGATCTCTGTGTGTCTCAGCTCCGTGCAGTGATCTGTGTCTCAGCTCTGTGCGGTCTCAGCGCCCGCCCATCTGGGAGATTATTGGTGTCACTGTCCAGAGTTACAGATCCCAGAGGAGGGGGAGAGCATGGGTGGGGGCAGCACTCTGAGGTTACATTGTCAATTCAGGAGGGTACAGCGCCAGGCGCAGCCAGCCGATCAGCGCATTGTGATTCCAGCAAAGACACTGCTGTGTGAGGGGGCGAGAGGGGGAGGAGCCGGAATGACATCATGCATAATCGATTATGCCGGGATACCGCATCGATGCTGAATCGGGAAGGGTATAATCCTGATGCATTGATGCGCCGATCATTTTCAACACCCCTACTGTCTATATAAGACCTTACAGCTCAGAGTGCATGTCAGAGCAAATGAGAATCATGAGGTCAAAGGAACTGCCTGAAGAGCTCAGAGACCGAATTATGGCAAGGCACAGATCTGGCCAAGGTTACAAAAAAATTTCTGCTGCATTTAAGGTTCCTAAGAGCACAGTGGCCTCCATAATCCTTAAATGGAAGACGTTTGGGAAGACCAGAACCCTTCCTAAAGCTGGCCATCCAGGCCAAACTGAGCTGTCGCAGGAAAAGAGCCTTGGTGAGAGAGGTAAAGAAGAACCCAAAGATCACTGTGGCTGAGCCCCAGCGATGCAGTTGGCAGATGGGAGAAAGTTGTAGAAAGTCAACCATCACTGCAGCCCTCCATCAGTTGGGCCTTTATGGCAGAGTGGCCCGACAGAAGCCTCTCCTCAGTGCAAGACACATGAAAGCCCGCATGGAGTTTGCTAAAAAACACCTGAAGGACTCCAAGATGGTGAGAAATAAGATTCTTTGGTCTGATGAGACCAAGATAGAACTTTTTGGCCTTAATTCTAAGCGGTATGTGTGAAGAAAACCAGGCACTGCTCATCACCTGTCCAATACAGTCCCAACAGTGAAGCATGGTGGTGGCAGCATCATGCTGTGGGTTTTTTTTTCAGCTGCAGGGACAAGACAACTGGTTGAAATCGAGGAAAAGATGAATGTGGCCAAGTACAGGGATGTCCTGGACAAAAACCTTCTCCAGAGTGCTCAGGACCTCAGACTGGGCCGAAGGTTTACCTTCCAACAAGACCATGACCCTAAGCACACAGCTAAAATAACGAAGGAGTGGCTTCACAACAACTCCGTGACTGTTCTTGAATGGCCCAGCCAGAGCCCTGACTTAAAGCCAACTGAGCATCTCTGGAGAGACCTAAAAATGGCTGTCCACCAACGTTTACCTTCCAACCTGACAGAACTGGAGAGGATGTGCAAGGAGGAATGGGAGAGGATCCCCAAATCCAGGTGTGAAAAACTTGTTGCATCTTTCCCAAAAAGACTCATGGCTGTATTAGATCAAAAGTGTGCTTCTAATAAATACTGAACAAAGGGTCTGAATACTTAGGACCATGTGATATTTCAGTTTTTCTTTTTTAATAAATCTGCAAAAATGTCAACAATTCTGTGTTTTTCTGTCAATATGGGGTGCTGTGTGTACATTAATGAGGAAAAAAAAGAACTTAAATGATTTTAGCAAATGGCTGCAATATAACAAAGAGTGAAAAATTTAAGGGGGTCTGAATACTTTCCGTCCCCACTGTATACATTGTATATTCACATCAGTCCCTACCCTTAAGGAGCATACACTCTAAGGTCCCTAACACACATTAATACATACTAGGGACAATTTAGACAAAATCCAATTAACCTACCAGCATGTCTGCGGACTGTGGGAGGAAACCGGAGTACCTGGAGGAAACCCACGCAGGAACAGGGAGAACATGCAAACTCCAGGCAGGTAGTGTTGTGGTTGGGATTTAAACCAGCGACCCTTCTTACTGCTAGGTGAAAGTGCTACCCACTACACCACTGTGCTGCCCATTATGATTTTAAAAGAGTAAACACAGTTGACTGATAATAAATGGCTCAGCCAAACACTAACCATGACTGAAAGAAAAATTTTTGTGTTATCATCCATATTCTCTGAAAAATGGCCAAGAAATCATTAATTCTGCCAGGGTACCTAAACGTATGAGTACAACTGTAAATATAACATGTGTATTATAAAAATAAAAAAAAAAATTGAATCTTTACTATCACTTTAATATATAGTAAATGTATTTTTAAATGTAAGCAGTGAAAGTACCTGTCTTTGTCCCAGTATTATCCCTTTTCAGTCCTTGTAAAGCAGGGCTGGTGAGGGGAGAGGTGAAGAAGCACAATGAGCCATTTAGTTCATGTGTTGAAAAGCAGCATGATGCAAGGAGGCGAAAGCAGAGTGACAGTGGGATGAGCTGGGGGGGTCAGGATAACCTGGGTTCAGAGGAAGAGGGTGACTGGTGTTGACTATCAGACTGAGGACATCCAGCTGCAGAAATAAGTACTGAAGGACCACATATACTCCTTACTTACCTTGAAGGACTCAAACTATTTACATACTTCTAAGAAACCTTATCAGCCCCTAATACGAAGCTATACCCATACATACAACTACATAACACAATACTCCAGATCTTATCTCCTTAATAATAACCACTATTTGCTCTTCTAAAGCAACACCTGAAATGTATTACATGATCTGATGGGATGAGGAGTTTGAAAACTCCCTGCCTAAGGGGGATTGGGCGGACATACTGTATCTCACAAAAATAAGTACACCCCTCACATTTTTGTAAATATTTTATTATATCTTTTCATGTGACAACACTGAAGAAATTACACTTTTGCTATAATGTAAAGTAGTGAGTGTACAGCTTTTATAACAGTGTACATTTGCTGTCCCCTCAAAATAACTCAACACACAGCTATTAATGTCTAAATTGCTGGCAACAAAAGTGAGTACACCCCTAAGTGAAAATGTCCAAATTGGGCCCAAAGTGTCAATATTTTGTATGGCATCCATTATTTTCCAGCACTGCCTTAACCCTCTTGGACATGGAGTTCACCAGAGATTCACAGGTTGCCACTGAAGTCCTCTCCCACTCCTCCAAGATGATATCATGGAGCTGGGGGATGTTAGAGACCTTGCGCTCCTCCACCTTCCGTATGAGGATGCCCCACAGATGCTCCATAGGGTTTAGGTCTGGAGACATGCTTGGCCAGTCCATCACCTTTACCCTGAGCTTCTTTATCAAGGCAGTGGTCATCTTGGAGGTGTGTTTAGGGTCGGTATCCTGTTGGAATATTGCCCTGCGGCCCAGTCTCTGAAGAGAGGGGATCATGCCCTGCTTCAGTATGTTACAGTACATGTTAAGTTTATCTTGGTCTCATCAGACCACAACAAGTGGCTCCAGTACTCCATGTCCTTAGTCTGCTTGTCTTCAGGAAACTGTTTGCAGGCTTTCTTGTACATCATCTTTAGAAGAGGCTTCCTTCTGGGATGACAGCCATGCGGACCAATTTGATGCAGTGTGCGGCATATGGTCTGAGCACTGACAGGCTGGCCCCCCACCCCTTCAACCTCTGCAGGAATGTTGCAGCACTTATATGTCTATTTCCCAAAGACAACCTCTGGATATGACGCAAAGCATGTGCAATTAACTTCTTTGGTCGACCACGGCCTGTTTTGAGTGGAACCTGTCCTGTTAAACCGCTGCATGGTGCTCAGTGCTGTCAGAGTAGTGCAGACTACAGTCGTATGTGCTAAGCACCGGCCATCCGGCCATCCAGGATTCTTCTAGGCTCCCCAGCGGACCTTAGCTGACTGACTGGGTTCCCCAGCAGCCCCTAGCACCATCCAGGAATGGTAGCGGATCAACCCGGCCCCCCCTCCATCGCGTCGGCCGCTACCGCCGCCGCTACCTCTGGACGCCTGTCCAGCCTTCCAGCCTCCAGGCCAGGACTCACCACGGCTCCGGCCTAGCACGCCGCCCTAGCCCGGCCTGGTTGCCTTCCTCCCCTGCTCACCCCTGCCCCCACCCGATCAGCAGCCCCTCCTCTCCTTACCCTAGCCTCCAGCGCTGACGCGACCGTTGTCGCATCAGGGATCATCACCTCAGGATAGACTGCGGCTCCGGCCTAGTCCGGCGGCCATCTTGGGACACCCAGACGCGGCGGCAGCACTCCCCAGCTACCCTGAGCGCTCCTCGCACTCCACAGAAGGACCCACCGGGACCCCGGTCCCCCTCAACCCCTCCCAGACCTCTACCCTTCAGTGCTCCTCCACAGCATCGATCCCACCACGGCTCAGGCCTAGTCCGGCGGCCATCTTGGTACTCCCAGTTGTGCCGTAGCTCCCTACTGGCCGCCCGGAGCCCTTCCCGACTCCACAGCAGTACTCCACAGGGACCCACTAGCCCCCACCCAACGGTGCACCGCCACAGCCGCCGTCTAGTCACCTCGTCCCTAGCCGATAGACTCGGGGGACAGACCGCGGCTGCGGCCTAGCTCCGGCCCACCTCCTCAGCTCACCCCTCTCTCTACACGGGCAGCGTGCCATCCATACCCCTAACACCACCTCTGACACACCGAACTTCACCGCAGAGCACGGGGTGATACTGAGAGCAGGACAATCCTCAGCTCAGGCCTTGCACCGGCGTTCATCTTGATCCTTCCAGACGTAGCGCAATACCAGTAAGTACCAGCCTAGGTCGACCGTAGTGCCCGCTCTTGGCCCGACATCCACCCCCCTCCCCTCTTTCATCACCGACCAACCCGGGTCAGGTAAGTTTGCGGGGCCCTCCAGCAGTTGATCCAGGGACTGATCGCCTCCGGGGGTCAGGAAGGAATTTTTTCCTCTGCTGTAGCAATTGTCTAGCTCAGCTAGGGGTTTTTCGCCTTCCTCTGGATCAACAGGAGAGCGGTAGGCCCGCGTGGCCCCCCTCCACCACCACAATCCCATTCGCACCATCATCTACGTCACCCTGAAGCAGCGGCATTCTTCAGACCATCATCTTCTCAGCAACAGAAACAGCCGCACCCTTCAGGACCACCAATTACTAAACAACCTCACTAGGGATGAGCTTCGAGTTCGAGTCGAACTCATGTTCAACTCGAACATTGGCTGTTCGCAAGTTCACCGAACAGCGAACAATTTGGGGTGTTCGCGGCAAATTCGAATGCCGCGGAACACCCTTTAAAAGTCTATGGGAGAAATCAAAAGTGCTAATTTTAAAGGCTAATATGCAAGTTATTGTCATAAAAAGTGTTTGGGGACCTGGGCCCTGCCCCAGGGGACATGGATCAATGCAAAAAAAAGTTTTAAAAACGGCCGTTTTTTCAGGAGCAGTGATTTTAATAATGCTTAAAGTCAATCAATAAAAGTGTAATATCCCTTTAAATTTCGTACCTGGGGGGTGTCTATAGTGTGCCTGTAAAGGGGCGCATGTTTCCTGTGTTTAGAACAGTCTGACAGCAAAATGACATTTTGAAGGAAAAAACTCATTTAAAACTACCCGCGGCTATTGCATTGCCGACAATACACATAGAAGTTCATTGATAAAAACGGCATGGGAATTCCCCAAAGGGGAACCCCGAACCAAAATTAAAAAAAAAAAATGACGTGGGAGTCCCCCTAAATTCCATACCAGGCCCTTCAGGTCTGGTATGGATATTAAGGGGAACCCCGGCCAAAATTTAAAAAAAAAAATGACGTGGGGTTCCCCCTAAATTCCATACCAGACCCTTCAGGTCTGGTATGGATTTTAAGGGGAACCCCGCGCCAAAAAAAAAAAAAAAAAACGGCGTGGGGTCCCCCCAAAAATCCATACCAGACCCTTATCCGAGCACGCAACCTGGCAGGCCGCAGGAAAAGAGGGGGGGACGAGAGTGCGGCCCCCCCTCCCTCCTGAACCGTACCAGGCCACATGCCCTCAACATTGGGAGGGTGCTTTGGGGTAGCCCCCCAAAACACCTTGTCCCCATGTTGATGAGGACAAGGGCCTCATCCCCACAACCCTGGCCGGTGGTTGTGGGGGTCTGCGGGCGGGGGGCTTATCGGAATCTGGAAGCCCCCTTTAACAAGGTGACCCCCAGATCCCGGCCCCCCCCCTGTGTGAAATGGTAAGGGGGTACATAAGTACCCCTACCATTTCACGAAAAAAGTGTCAAAAATGTTAAAAATGACAAGAGACAGTTTTTGACAATTCCTTTATTTAAATGCTTCTTCTTTCTTCTATCTTCCTTCATCTTCTGGTTCTTCTGGTTCTTCTGGCTCTTCTGGTTCTTCCTCCGGCGTTCTCGTCCAGCATCTCCTCCGCGGCGTCTTCTATCTTCTTCTCCTCGGGCCGCTCTGCACCCATGGCATGGGGGGGAGGCTCCCGCTCTTCTCTTCTTCTTTTCTTCTCTTCTTCTCTTCTTTTTTTCTTCTCCGGGCCGCTCCGCAATCCATGCTGGCATGGAGGGAGGCTCCCGCTGTGTGACGGCGCTCCTCGTCTGACAGTTCTTAAATAACAGGGGGGCGGGGCCACCCGGTGACCCCGCCCCCCTCTGACGCACGGTGACTTGACGGGACTTCCCTGTGACGTCACGGGGAATGCCACAGGGAAGTCCCGTCAAGTCACCGTGCGTCAGAGGGGGGCGGGGTCACCGGGTGGCCCCGCCCCCCCCGTTATTTAAGAACTGTCAGACGAGGAGCGCCGTCACACAGCGGGAGCCTCCCTCCATGCCAGCATGGATTGCGGAGCGGCCCGGAGAAGAAAATGAAGAAGAGAAGAAGAGAAGAAAAGAAGAAGAGAAGAGCGGGAGCCTCCCCCCCATGCCATGGGTGCGGAGCGGCCCGAGGAGAAGAAGACAGAAGACGCCGCGGAGGAGATGCTGGACGAGAACGCCGGAGGAAGAACCAGAAGAGCCAGAAGAACCAGAAGAACCAGAAGATGAAGGAAGATAGAAGAAAGAAGAAGCATTTAAATAAAGGAATTGTCAAAAACTGTCTCTTGTCATTTTTAACATTTTTGACACTTTCTTCGTGAAATGGTAGGGGTACTTATGTACCCCCTTACCATTTCACACAGGGGGGGGGCCGGGATCTGGGGGTCACCTTGTTAAAGGGGGCTTCCAGATTCCGATAAGCCCCCCGCCCGCAGACCCCCACAACCACTGGCCAGGGTTGTGGGGATGAGGCCCTTGTCCTCATCAAGATGGGGACAAGGTGTTTTGGGGGGCTACCCCAAAGCACCCTCCCAATGTTGAGGGCATGTGGCCTGGTACGGTTCAGGAGGGAGGGGGGGCCGCACTCTCGTCCCCCCCTCTTTTCCTGCTGCCTGCCAGGTTGTGTGCTCGGATAAGGGTCTGGTATGGATTTTTGGGGGGACCCCACGCCGTTTTTTTTTTTTTTTTGGCGCGCGGTTCCCCTTAAAATCCATACCAGACCTGAAGGGTCTGGTATGGAATTTAGGGGGAACCCCACGTCATTTTTTTTTTTAAATTTTGGCCGGGGTTCCCCTTAATATCCATACCAGACCTGAAGGGCCTGGTATGGAATTTAGGAGGACTCCCACGTCATTTTTTTTTTTTAATTTTGGTTCGGGGTTCCCCTTTGGGGAATTCCCATGCCGTTTTTATCAATGAACTTCTATGTGTATTGTCGGCAATGCAATAGCCGCGGGTAGTTTTAAATGAGTTTTTTCCTTCAAAATGTCATTTTGCTGTCAGACTGTTCTAAACACAGGAAACATGCGCCCCTTTACAGGCATACTATAGACACCCCCAGGTACGAAATTTAAAGGGATATTACACTTTTATTGTTTGACTTTAAGCATTATTAAAATCACTGCTCCTGAAAAAACGGCCGTTTTTAAATCTTTTTTTTGCATTGATCCATGTCCCCTGGGGCAGGACCTAGGTCCCCAAACACTTTTTATGACAATAACTTTCATATAAGCCTTTAAAATTAGCACTTTTGATTATTCATGTTCGTGTCCCATAGACTTTAACGGTGTTCGCATGTTCGAACGAACTTTTTTCCTGTTCGCATGTTCTGGTGCGAACCGAACAGGGGGGTGTTCGGCTCATCCCTAAACCTCACCATTGCCATTTCAGTATCATCACCGAATCATCCCACCATCAGCAATTTTCTCGCCATGTGCAACTTCAAGTACTCAGCGGACACTCTCCACAAGTTAAGAAATACCACCTCAACATTAACGACTTCCGTTCATAAAATACTACAGAAAGAACAACTTCTAAGGACCAACCTACAATCAACCATCAAATATAGGAAGACAACAATTCAACCACAGCAATTAGCATGCGCACTGATCAACACCAGATCTGCAGCCAAGCACAGACTGGAGGTACACGACTTCATCACCCAAAACAACATAGATTGCCTCTTCATTGCGGAAAGTTGGCTAACACCCGACTGCAACGCCATCCTAACCGACTTAGTACCTGAGAACTACAGGATCCTAACGGAGCACAGAACAGGAAAAAAGGAGGAGGCCTAGCAGTGATCTTCAAATCTCACCTCGCGCTCACCAAACCAACTGTACAGGATTCAGTGCCTTTCATGGAGACACTCACCCTACATCTTCAAACAACACCCCAAGACACTGTCCACATACTTCTATGTTACAGACCACCAGGACCGAAGACCAATCTCCTTACACCCCTCACAGAATTCATGTCAACGCACACCCTGAAAGCCAAAAACTTTTTGGCACTTGGAGATTTCAACCTCTGGGCAAACTCCACCCAAAACCCTATCGCCACCGCCTGCATTAACCAACTGAAAGAATTAGGTCTTCTGCAATTGATAAATGCTCCTACACATGGTTCAGGACACATTCTGGACCTCATCTTCAAACAAAATATGGACGTCAACATATTCGACAACCTACCGTTACCATGGACGGATCACCACGCTATCAAATTTGAAATCGCCACCAACACCACTCTCCAAAAACGGAAACAGGCAAATACAACACGCTGGACAAGATCTCAGAAGAAACTACACTCCGAATTCTTCAAAACCACATTATCAAACAAAATAGCAATGCTAAACTTAAACCACTCAACAGAACAAACACTCAACTCCCTAAACAAGGCATTACTACAAACAGCGGACTCAGTGGCTCCAAAACGTAGAACACACAACCGCAAAATAAACTCTGGATGGTTTAATGGCACTCTTACTTTACTAAAGCAGGAACGCAGAAGAGCTGAAACAGCCTGGAGAAGAAACTCCACAAAGGAAAACCACACAAACTACAAAGCACTCACGGATAAATGTCACAAAGCAATTTTCAAAGCAAAAAAGGAACACTTCTCAAACACCATTTCAACAGCCCTAAACCACCCTTCGGGAACTCTTCAAAATAGTCACTAAGAATATGAACCCTACCTGCCTAGAGCCCCCAGGAAACGAAACCCAGGAATTCTGCAATGAGTTATCAGATTTTTTTATCGACAAAATCGACAACATCCGGAAATTAATTAAACAGAAAAAAACAACCAACCTCAACCAACTAAAGCAAAAAGAAAAAATCGATACGATCATCACACAAGCACCGAATTTTTCGCTGATCCCAATCACCACTGACATCACCAAAAACATCATCAGAAGCCTCAGAGACAGCACATCACCAAACGACATCATTCCCACAAAACTCCTGAAAGAATGTTCCGACATCTTGGCTCCTACTATAACACACCTCATAAACCAGTCATTCAAAGAAAGGACTGTCCCAACTGCCCTCAAACATGGCATCATCAAACCCCTCTTAAAGAAACCCAACCTCGACCCTAAGGACCCTAACCATCGCAGACCGATAACAAGCCTCAACACCATCTCCAAGATTATGGAAAAAGCAGTAGTACAACAGCTACAACACCACCTGGACACACACAATCTCCTGGATCCTCTGCAATCAGACTTCCGCCCAGGCCATGGAACAGAAACGGCACTCCTTAAAATATGGGACGACGCCCTCAAAGCAACTGATGATGGAGAATTATGTCTCCTGGTACTGTTGGACCTCAGTGCAGCGTTCGATACAGTGGACAACAATACTCTACTCATCCGCCTCACAGAAGTAGCAGGAGTCACAGGTTCAGATCTACAATGGTTTGTATCCTTCTTAGAGAATCGCTCTCAGACAGTGAAACTAGGAGAATTCTACTCTGAAACCCGTGCAATCTCTTGTGGAGTCCCTCAAGGTTCACCAGTGCTCTTCAACATCTACATCCGCCCACTCCTCAAAATCATCAGAAAATCGGACCTCTGCTTCCACTCATACGCTGATGATACCCAACTCTACCTCCGCATCACCGGAGAAAAAGACCACCTTCAGCAACTAGAAAAATGCCTCACTCTGATAGACGACTGGATGACTACTAGCTCTCTCAAATTAAACGGATCAAAAACAGAGCTTCTTCTCCTACACGGAAAGCAAAATTCCAAAACTAAGACCCCATGGACACCTCCCACCATTTTTGGACAGACCATCTCGCCAAGCACCAAAGCCAAGAGTCATTTTTGACTCAGAAATGTCAATGGATGCACAAATAGGATCAGTAGTCAGCGGATCTCACCATCTCCTCCGCCTGCTACGTAGACTCATCCCATTCGTGCCAGAAGAGGACAAAGCAGCAGTAGTTGGAACAATCATCAATTCAAGACTCAACTACGCAAACTCCCTCTACATAGGACTACCCCAATATCAGCTTGCGCGCTTACAACTCATCCAAAACACGGCGGCAAGACTGTTAACAGGAAAAAAACCCTGGGAATCCATCTCCCCTTCCCTGAGGAGCCTACATTGGCTAACCGTAAAGAATCGGATCACCTTTAAGACCCTCTGCCTCACCCACAAATGTATACACGGAAACGCGAGAAAATAAAACACTACACACCCAATCGCAGTCTTCGATCTTCTAAGCAAAACCTCCTCCTTATTCCAAAAACCCGCTACAAAACAAAGGGAGAATGAAGATTCGCAGTCCAAGGACCACGGCTATGGAACGCTCTACCTACTCACATTCGCATGGAAGAAAACCATCAGGCCTTCAGAAAGAAACTCAAGACCTTCCTCTTCTAAGAAGCTTGACAACACAGGACGGATCCAGCGCCTTGAGGCGATTCAGTTCGCAACTGCAGCGCTATACAATTCATTCATTCATTCATTCATGGTCTTGACCACTGTGCTGCAGCTCAGTTTCAGGGTCTTGGCAATCTTCTTATAGCCTAGGCCATCTTTATGTAGAGCAACAAATCTTCTTTTCAGATCCTTAGAGAGTTCTTTGTCATGAGGCGCCATGTTTAAACTAGGCGATGAGGGATGGGTCCAGAGGTAGAGATAGTCAAACAACATATTCCAGAGGGTAGTATTGGGGGCATTAGTGTTAGGTTGACCAAAGCACATAAACCCAAGGTAAGTATAGTAGCAAGTCCTAGTTGCAATCTCGGAACACCCAATAAGAGGATAATATGCGACCAGTCTAAACTACGTGGCATGTTCACCAATGCCAGTCTCCTGGCGGACAAGATTGGTGAACAAGAGATACTGTTGTATGAGGAGGATTTGGATTTTGTGGGAATTTCAAAAACCTGGTTCAACAGCTATCATGATTGGCTGGCAACCATTCAAGGGTATGCCTTTTATCGCGAGGATAGAGAGGGTAAAAGTGGGGGAGGGGTATGCCTATATATCAAGAATAATGTACAAATGATTTTCAGAGATGACATCACTAAAGGAGCTAGGGAGGAGGTGGAATCCTTATGGGTAGAGCTCCAAAGGGATGAAGCTAAGGGGAAAATAATACTAGGAGTATGCTATAGGCCCCCTAACCTGAGGGAGAAAGGGGAGACAGATCTTCTATCACAGTTTGGATTAGCAGCAAGGATGGGAGTGTTATCATAATGGGGAATTATCCAGACATAGACTGGGCGGAGGGAACCACGTATTCATCTAAGGTTCGCCAGTTACTAAATGTCTCGCAGGACAATTTTATGGGTCAGATGATAGACGCACCAATTAGAAATAAAGCATTACTGGATCTACTGATTACCAACAATGCAGATCTGATCATGAATGTGGAAATACGGGACAATTTACCGGTAGGTAACAGTGATCACAGGTCAATTGGCTTCAGTATAAATCATAAATAGGAAACATAAGGAAAATACAAAGACACTGAATTTCAAAATAGCCAACTTCCCTAAACTACAAACCTTGCTAGAAGGCATAAATTGGGAAAAATCTTAGGGACAAAGAACATGGAGGAGAGATTGATTTGCTTTAAGAGCATATTAAATAAGGGCATTAGCCAATGCCTCTCATTGGGTAATAAATATAAAAGAGCAAACAAAAGTCCTGTATGGCTTAACTCCGATGTAAAAATGCATATAAAAGCAAAGGAGAAGGCCTTAAAAAAATACAAGGTTGAGGGATCACCATCCGCATTCAGACTTTATAAAGAATGCAACAAGAAATGTAAGGGTGCAATAAGGACGGCTAAGATAGAACATGAAAGACACATAACGGAGGAGAGCAAAAAAAAATCCTAAGAAATTCTTTAAGTATGTAAACAGTAAAAAAGGCAGGACAGACCATATTGGCCCCATAAAGAATGAGGAAGGACATCTGGTTACAAAGGATGGGGACATGGCAAAGGTATTGAATTTAATCTTCTCCTCAGTCTTTACGAGGGAATCGAGGTGCTTCAGTAACCAAAACTGCAGTGTTTATCCTCATGACACATCACAGAAAGCACCTCCATGGTTAACAGAGGACAGAATTAAAATTAGACTTGGGAAACTTAACATTAATAAATCACCGGGACCAGATGGCTTGCACCCGAGGGTACTTAGGGAACTCAGTCAAGTAATTGCCAGACCATTGTTCCTAATTTTTACCGACAGTCTACTGACTGGAATGGTACCATCTGATTGGAGAAAAGCCAAAGTAGCACCAACATTTAAAAAGGGCCCAAAATACATCCCTGGGAATTACAGACCAGTTAGCCTAACATCAATAGTATGTAAACTCTTGGGGGGGGTGATAGGGGACTATATACAAGATTTTAGTAATGAGAACAGTATCATTAGCAGTAATCAGCATGGATTCATGATGAAGAATCGTTCTTGCCAAACCAATCTATTACCTTCTATGAGGAGGTGAGTTGCCATCTAGATAATGGAAGGCCCGTAGACGTGGTATATATGGATTTTGCAAAAGCATTTGACATAGTTCCCCATAAACGTTTACTGTACAAAATAAGGTCCGTTGGCATGGACCATAGGGTGAGTACATGGATTGAAAACTGGCTACAAGGGCGAGTTCAGAGGGTGGTGATAAATGTGGAGTACTCGGAATGGTCAGAGGTGGGTAGCGGGGTCCACCAGGTTTCTGTGCTGGGACCAATCCTGTTTCATTTGTTCATAAATGACCTAGAGGATGGGGTAAACGGTTCAATCTCTCTGTTTGCGAACGATACTAAGCTAAGCAGGACAATAGCTTCTCTGCAGGATGTGGAAATCTTGCAAAAAGATCTGAACAAATTAATGGGGTGGGCAACTACATAGCAAATGAGGTTCAATGTAGAAAAATGTAAAATAATGCATTTGGGTGGCAAAAATATGAATGCAATCTATACACTGGGGGGAGAACCTCTGGGGGAAACTAGGATGGAAAAGGACCTGGGGGTCCTAGTAGATAATAGGCTCAGCAATGGCATGCAATGCCAAGCTGCTGCTAACAAAGCAAACAGAATATTGGCATGCATTAAAAAAGGGATTCATTCCAGAGATAAAACGATAATTCTCCCGCTCTACAAGACTCTGGTCCGGCCGCACCTAGAGTATGCTCTCCAGCTCTGGGCACCAGTCCTCAGGGAGGATGTACTGCAAATGGAGCGAGTACAAAGAAGGGCAACAAAGCTAATAAAGGGTCTGGAGGATATTAATTATGAGGAAAGGTTGCAAGCACTGAACTTATTCTCTCTGGATAAGAGACACTTGCGAGGGGATATGATTTCAATACCATATACCAAATACCATACTGGTGACCCCACAATAGGGATAAAACTTTTTTGCAGAAGGGAGTTTAACAAGACTCTTGGACACTCATTAAAATGAGAAGAAAAGAGATTTAACCTTAAACTACATAGAGGGTTCTTTACTGTAAGAACGGCAAGGATGTGGAATTTCCTTCCACAGGCGGTGGTTGCATCGATAGTTTCAAGAAACTATTAGATAAGCACCCGAACGACCGCAACATACAGGGATATACAATGTAATACTGATATATAATCACACACATAGGTTGGATTGATAGACTTGTGTATTTTTTTCGACCTCACCTACTATGTAACTATGTTGAACTTCCAGTGACCAGTATGAGAGAGTGAGAGTGATACAGTAATACCAAATTTAACATACCTGCTCCCCATTCACACCTAAGACCTTGCAACACTAATGAGTCAATGACACTGGGGAGGGAAAATGGCTAATTGGGCCAGTTTATAAAATACATTCATGTTTACTGTTTTATGGAATTTTTTGCTACATTTCTCATACACATACACACAGGGGAATGCAGGCCGCACCTACCCTCCCCGAATACCAAACTTATAATACCTATTTAAATAAAACACAAACGACTTTTTGGTAAAGATTGGCCGTGGCACGTTTATTGGTGTATTCAGATCAATAAATAATAATACCAATATTCTGATAATTGTATTAATTCATAAAATCCATCAATTTCAACAATAAACTTAAAACAACTTAAAGGACTTGATAATACAGAATATTTTAAAACCAAAGTCCCCCCTACACTTATGCAGGGTGACAGACCACATAACGTGCTTAGCGACTAGGGAGGGGGGGTGGGGAGCTTGTTTCACCTACACTAACTAGGTGGCACTGGCGGGAATACCTGTGAGATGGGTCCTATATATAATGAGCCCTTTTCCAGAACATTCCACAGGGGTCACGTGACTATCTGGGAATTACCCAATCAGCCTGTTCACCTTAATCCCGCCCCCATACCTGTTTGAAAACCTCTTAAAGGGGCCCTGTCCCTAATACATTAACCTGCACATAACTTCCTAACATTATCTTATTATATAAATCTATCCTATGTTTAATAAAGGGAGGGGCGACTGCATGCCCATGCTTGTCAGGCTCAAAGCTTTAAGCCTTCCTTGTCTATTCTGTTACATATAGGAGGATGTGCTCTATGTAGCTCTGTCCCAGTGATTCTTCTTGATATTCCGGTGCCCTCTCTGGGAATATCCCATGCGTCTATTATACACAAGCATCAAGGTGCGACCCACGCATGATTGATCTAGGTGATATATTATAACATGGCAAATAATTGTTTTTGTATAATTATATATGTTGTTTTGTCAGATATAGCAGTATTTCTTCATGAGTCATGAGGAATCTTAAATGAGAAACCGTGACCCATGGGGAGTGTTATATGTATTCTGAATTAGGCAATTTAGCCTTTCAATACATACTGATTGTACACGAGTGGATATTTTGCAGCTGACATCTGTAACGCAGAGTAAACACAACAACTGCTGTATTGCTGTTTTGATATATATATATATTCTATCATTTTTTTTAAGTTATATGTAATAAAAATGTATATTTTATGAAATTATTTAAGTGCTCCTTGTCTTGCCAGTAAAGTCCGACATACAATATATTTTTCTTTTTGGTTGATCATTATGCATAATCCGGATGCGGCATGTGGCAATAAATACAGCTGAACAAGAAAAACGTACTCTGGGGGAATCTTTGGATTGAAGCTAAATATTGCATCAAAGCTGGTTTTGTTATTTTATATTTTTATAATAGTAATTTTTATTTTGAAAATGTTGGCTGAAGTTCTGTTTTAATGTAATAAATCTCAGAGCAACTTAAAATAATTTTTTGAAATATAAAATATATGCACCTGTTTTATTTTGTATGTAAAGGTGTTCTATACTGTCTTCAAAGGCCCTTTTTCAAAATAATAGTCATTAAACAGTCTCACAATTGCCAGAGCATGTGTGTTTTTTCCATACAAAACAACCCTAATTAATTGTATGTTCTTTTATTGCTGCAACCATATGTGTCACATTTCTAAGTTCAGTAAGCACATGTCCAACAGCTTTGATGCAGCTTCCAAGTACATCCCCAATTTTCCCATGACTCTGGAGGATGTGAGACATACTACATCTGTTGTAGAAGAACTTTACATATTTATATACAGCCTGACACATTGTCTAAGAAGTCAAAATGACTTTCATTATAGCAGAAGAACGGACAGAGGACATGCTTACCTTCTGTGAACGGGAAAAACTGAAAATTGCTATGCATACTATTATGCAAATGCACCTGAAGGATAAATAAAGCATTATGCTAGCAATCATAGGCGTATAAACAGCTTAACAGGTATTAAAACAATCACGGTGATGATGGTTGAGTATTCCTTATATCTGCCTGTCACCATTATAAACTTTTCTTTTTTCCTGGATGAATACACAAGACGAGAATTTTGAAAAACAAAACTGGCTAAGTCGGTTTATTTATTTTTTATGTAACTCATTTGACATTCCGGTTTCTCATCAAAGCTCGGCAAGTAAAATATGCGTGTCATTGATTGCGCTCATCAGACGATGGAGAGGCAACAGATCGGTGCTGATAATGCAAAATATTGAAAGCATCCTGTAAATCGAGGCATTAATTGACAACCAGAAAGGAGAGAAGATTATTTTGCTTCTGTCAAATGAATCAGCTATATTTAGTAACATTATTAATGAAGCTGAAAAAACACAAAAGCCTATCAAGTATAACTTTGAAATAAACAAAACCACTTTTAAAGTGCATGTAAATTCCAACAATAAACTTACCCTATTTGTTCTCTTTTGGTCTGTTAAATATACCATTGGATATATTTAGTTATATCGAGACAATAAATGCAAAAAAGACCATATTTCAAACACACTTCCTGTCCTAGGCAGGCTCCTCAGTGAGCGTTGTCAACCTAGGACAGGAAGTGTCTTACTGGCAGGATTACCAGGTAAAAATAATAAAAAAATCTTGCAAACAAGAAAAGGTATGTGGCCATCACAGCTAAGGACTAGTAAGCTGCTATACTGTATATAACGTTTGTGTTCTTGGGTTTAGATAAATTTTAATGAAGAAAAAATAAAAAACAAAATGCAGTTGGAGAGAGAGCTTTGCAGCTGTTTAGAACGTGTGTGACCTAACAGCTGGTCCTTCCTAGAGAAGAGGACAGGACAGAGCTGTGAATAATTTCAGAAGCATTTGCGGCAGGCTTCACTGCATGCATAAATAGGCTACAGGATTGGGAGGAGCATAAATGGATATTTTAAAAATTGGATTTGTTTAGAATTATGAACTAACCCTTTCAGTTGCTTATACATGCATTTTTATGATTCCAGCAAATTAAGCTTTTCTTTTTTTCTCTTTCTTGGTCAATTGCCAATTAAAACAAACCATTTAGTTTAAAATAGAAATGAAAGACAAACCATATCTATCTATCTATCTATCTATCTATCTATCTATCTATCTATCTATCTATCTATCTATCTATCTATCTATCTATCTATCTATCTATCTATCTATCTACAGTATCTCACAAAAGTGAGTTCACCCCTCACATTTTTGTAAATATTTTATTATATCTTGTCATGTGACAACACTGAAGAAATGACACTTTGCTTCAATGTAAAGTAGTGAGTGTACAGCTTGCATAATGCCCTGTACACACGATAGGATTTTCCGATGGAAAATGTGTGATAGGACCTTGTTGTCGGAAATTCCGACCATGTGTAGGCTCCATCACACATTTTCCATAGGAATTTCCGACACACAAAGTTTGAGAGCTTGCTATAACATTTTCCGACAACAAAATCCGTTGTCGGAAATTCCGATCGTGTGTACACAAATCCGACGCACAAAGTGCCACGCATGCTCGGAATAAATTAAGAAACGAAAGCTATTGGCTACTGTCCCATTTATAGTCCCGACGCACGTGTTTTACGTCACCGCGTCCAGAAGGATCGGATTTTCCGACAACTTTATGTGACTGTGTGTATGCAAGACAAGTTTGAGACAACATCTATGGTAAAAAATCCATGGATTTTGTTGTCGAAATGTCCGATCAATGTCCGACCGTGTGTACAGGGCATAACAGTGTAGATTTCCTGTCCCCTCAAAATAACTCAACACACAGCCATTAATGTCTAAACCGCTGGCAACAAAATTGAGTACACCCCTAAGTGAAAATGTCCAAATTGGGCCCAATTTGCCATTTTCCCTCCCCGGTGTCATCTGACTCGTTAGTGTTACAAGGTCCCAGGTGTGAAAGAGGAGCAGGTGAGTTAAATTTGGTGTTATCGCTCTCACTCTCTCATACTGGTCACTGGAAGTTCAACATGGCACCTTATGGCAAAGAACTCTCTGAGGATCTGGAAAAAAGAATTGTTGCTCTACATAAAGATGGCCTAAGCTATAAGATTGCCAAGACCCTGAAACTGAGCTGCAGTATGTTGGCCAAGACCATACAGCGGTTCCACTGAGAACAGGCCTCGCCATGGTCGACCAAAGAAGTTGAGTGCACGTGCTCAGCGTCATATAAAGAGGTTGTCTTTGGGAAATAGACGAGTGCTGCCAGCATTGCTGCATTGATTGCAACCAATATTTGTTATTTGCACACACAAAAAAGTATTTTTCCTAACAAATTCATTCAAGACCATGTTGCAAAAATGAATACACCCCGATGAAAGTCTTCAGAGCAAGGCTAAACTTTAAACGAGTACACAACCTTTACACAAGGTTTCCACATCCTGCAGAGAAGCTATTGCCCTGCTTAGCTTGGTATCGTCCGCAAATACTGAGATTGAGCTGCTTGTCCCATCCTCCAAGTCATTTATAAATAAATTAAATAGGATTGGTCCTAGGACAGAACCCTGGGGGACCCCACTTTCCACATTGGACCATTTCGAGTAGTCCTCATTTATCACTACCTTCTGAACTCGCCCTTGTAGCCAGTTTTCAATCCAGGTACTCACCCTTTGGTCCATGCCGACAGACCTTAGATTGTATAGTAAACGTTAATGGGGAACTGTATCAAAAGCCTTTGCAAAATCCAGATACACAATGTCTACGAGCCTTCCTTCATCTAGATGGCAGCTCACCTCCTCATAGAAGGTTAATAGATTTGTTTGGCAAGAATGATTCTTCATGAATCCATGCTGATTACTGCTAATGATACTATTTTCATTACTAAAATCTTGTATATAGTCCCTTATCATCCCTTAAAAGAGCTTGCATACTATTGATGTTAGGCTAACTGGTCTGCAGTTCCCAGGGATATACAGTGGGAGAGGAAAGTATTCAGACCCCCTTCAATTTTTCACTCTTTGTTATATTGCAGCCATTTGCTAAAATCATTTGCGTTCATTTTTTTTCCTCATTAATGTACACACAGCACCCCATATTGACAGAAAAACAAAGAATTGTTGACATTTTTGCAGATTTATTAAAAAAGAAAAACTGAAATATCACATGGTCCTAAGTATTCAGACCCTTTGCTCAGTATTTAGTAGAAGCACCCTTTTAAACTAATACAGTCATAAGTCTTTTTGGGAAAGATGCAACAAGTTTTTCACACCTGGATTTGGGGGTCCTCTGCCATTCCTCCTTGCAGATCCTTTACAGTTCTGTCAGGTTGGATAGTAAACATTGGTGGACAGTCATTTTTAGGTCTCTCCAGAGATGCTCAATTGGGTTTAAGTCAGGGCTCTGGCTGGGCCATTCAAGAGCAGTCACGGATTTGTTGTGAAGCCACTCCTTCGTTTTTTTAGCTGTGTGCTTAGGGTCATTGTCTTGTTGGAAGGTAAACCTTCGGCCCAGTCTGAGGTCCTGAGCACTCTGGAGAAGGTTTTTGTCCAGGATATCCCTGTACTTCGCCGCATTCATGTTTCCCTCGATTGCAACCTGTCCCTGCAGCTGAAAAACACCCCCACAGCATGATGCTGCAACGACCATGCTTCACTGTTGGGACTGTATTGGACAGGTGATGAGCAGTGCCTGGTTTTCTCCACACATACCACTTTGAATTAAGGCCAAAAAGTTCTATCTTGGTCGCATCAGATCAAAGAATCTTATTTCTCACCATCTTGGAGTCCTTCAGGTGTTTATTAGCAAACTCCATGCAGGCTTTCATGTGTCTTCCACTGAGGAGAGGCTTCTGTCGGACCACTCTGCCATAAAGGCCTGACTGGTGGAGGGCTGCAGTGATGGTTGACTTTCTACAACTTTCTCCCATCTCCCGACTGCATCTCTGGAGCTCAGCCACAGTGATCTTTGGGTTCTTCTTTGCCTCTCTAACCAAGGCCCTTCTCCCCTGATAGCTCAGTTTGGCCGGAGGGCCAGCTCTAGGAAGGGTTCTAGTCATCCCAAACATCTTCCAGTTAAGGATTATGGAGGTCACTGTGCGCTTAGGAACCTTGAGTGCAGCAGAAATTTTTTTGTAACCTTGGCCAGATCTGTGCCTTGCCACAATTCTGTCTCTGAGCTCTTCAGGCAGTTCCTTTTTTTTTTTTTTTTTTTTTTTTGCCACATCAGCTAAGTACTTTTCATGAGGATATATTATTTCAACTTTTTCAGTCAAACTTATCCCTCAATACTTTCACATCCTTGTGGCTGTTTTCTATTAGCAGGTACACTTTATAATCCCTATATACTCTATACAATATTTGCCTTATACCTTCATGGTTTTGTTCCATATCCTATAATTATATACCCTCCCCCCTCACCCCCCCACCCCTCCCAAACCCCCCCCCCATTTGTGAGAGAGAGAGAGCTCCAACGCAACCTCAAACTGTTGGTAATCCCTTCCTATTATTTCTAGTGATTCTATAGCCTGTCACAATAGGAGACTTCAATCTTAATTAGGACACTTCATTTAGGGTGAGTTTTCTGCTTTGTCCTCCCACACCTCAGCTGCCTGGTTGGAGGCCTTAAATTTGGCCCAATCTCTCCATGTCTCCTCATACTCCTCCATCTCCGTTCCTTCACTGTACCTCAGATATTCCATATGATAGATTTCGTCTATTTTGTCGAGCCACTCCCGCATCGAAGGTCTCTTACTGTCTCGCCAGTGTCTAGGGATGAGACTCTTGGCCGCATTGAGGAGGTGTGGTGTTAGGCTTTTACGATAGTTTTTGGATGGTGAATTGCTACCATGGTGCAGGCATACCCAGGGGTCGTCCGGGATTTTCTTATTGGTTATCAAGTATGTGGTCTCTCGCATCTCCTCCCAGAATTTTTTAATTTCTGGGCACGACCACCAGATATGCGCTGCTGTTCCAACTTCCCCACACCCCCTCCAGCAGAGCTGCGAAGTCTCATCCTGCATTTTATGTGCTATGTCCGGAGTGATGTACATTCTGGCCATAACTCTATCGTTCATCTCCGCAATCCTATAGTTTACTGACATGCCATTTACTCTAGGATTATGGAGGCCACTGTGCTCTTAGGAACCTTAAGTGCAGCAGAATTTTTTTTGTAACCTTGTCCAGATCTGTGCCTTGCCACAATTCTGTCTCTGAGCTCTTCAGGCAGTTCCTTTGACCTCATGATTCTCATTTGCTCTGACATGCACTGTGAGCTGTAAGGTCTTATGTAGACAGGTGTGTGGCTTTCCTAATCAAGTCCAATCAGTATAATCAAACACAGCTGGACTCAAATGAAGGTGTAGAACCATCTCAAGGATGATCAGAAGAAATGGACAGCACCTGAGTTAAATATATGAGTGTCACAGCAAAGGGTCTGAAAACTTAGGACCATGTGATATTTCAGTTTTTCTTTTTTAATAAATCTGCAAAAATGTCAACAATTCTGTGTTTTTCTGTCAATATGGGGTTTTGTGTGTACATTAATGAGAAAAAAAAATGAACTTAAATGATTTTAGCAAATGGCTGCAATATAACAAAGAGTTAAAAATTTAAGGGGGTCTGAATACTTTCCGTCCCCACTGTATCTTGGTCCTTTTTTAAAGATTGGTGCTACATTGGCTTTTCTCCTATCAGCTGATACCATACCAGTCAGTAGACTGTTCAAAAAAAATAGGAACATAGTCTGGCAATAACTTGACTGAGTTCCTTAAGGACCCTGGGGTGCAAGCTATCTGGTCCCGGTGACTTATTTATGTTACGTTTTTAAAGTCCGTTTCTGATTTTATCCTCTGTTAACCATGGGGGTGCTTCCTGTGACGTGTCATGAGGATAAACATTGCAGTTTTGGTTACTGAAGTCCCCCATTTCTCTCGTGAAGACTGAGGAGAAGAATATATTCAAAATCTTTGGCATCTCACCATCCTTTGTAACCAGAATCCCTTCACCATTCTTTATGGGGCCAATATGACCTGTCCTCCCTCTTTTACTATTTATGTACTTAAAGAATTTCTTGGGATTTTTCTTACTATCCTCCGCTATGTGCCTTTTGTGTTCTATCTTAGCCGCCCTAATTACATCCTTACATTTCTTATTGCATTCTTTGTACCTTTGGAATGCTGATGATATTCTCTCAGCTTTGTATTTTTTGAAGGCCTTCTCCTTTGCTTTTATATGAATTTTTACGTTGGCGTTAAGCCACCCAGGGCTTTTATTAGCTCTTTTAAATTTATTACCATTTGGGATGCACTGGCTAATAACCTTATTTAATATGCCCTTAAAGCACACCCATTTTTCATCTGTGTTCTTTTTTCCTAGGATTTTATCCCATTTAGTATCTTCTAGCAAGGAGCAAGGTTTCTGGAAGTTGGCTCTTTTGAAATTCAGTGTCTTTGTATTCCCCTTATGCTTCCTATTTGTGTGATTTATGCTGAAATGAATTCACCTGTGATCGCTGTTTCCTAAGTTGCCCCGTATTTCTACATCTGCATTTACCATCTGACCCATGAAATTGTCCTGTAAGACATTTAGGAAATGGCGAGTCTTATATGAATGCGCGGTTCCTTCCGCCCAGTCTGAATAATTAAAATTTCTTAATTTGTGTGGAGATTTATCTTCTATACCTGCTCCCATATTATCTCTTTTCCACTATCTTAAATCAATAGTGTTTTACCATAAAATTGTTCTGGTTGCATAGCAAATGTTGTAATTCTTATTACTATTTTTGTATTACTGTTGCCCAACCACTTTCTACGCCAAAGTAGCCTGATCACTCTTTCCGAATGCAACAACTACCTTATGCAAAATAAAATTATTGTATGTTGGTTAAAGTACTTAATTTACTGAATGCCCTTACACAGCATATTTTTTAGATTTTGGTCACAATATGCAATGTGTATGCTGGTTCTTAAATGATAGACATTGATCTCAGCGTAAATTAGGTATTTTTTATTATTCCCAGCATGCACCAACCTTGATCTGACTGCTAATGTGAATACCAACTGGTATTCTACTGTAACGATAACCTAAGATGCCCTTAGTACATTATTTCAATTGGCTAATGAGTAACAGACATGGGCATAGACACTGTAGCATAGTGTTTGGGCTTATGCAGGTGTTTTAATATGCATGCTTTAATTAATATAATTGTGCAAGCTGTTGCCTCACTGCACACACTGCGCACATATGCCTGTTACCCACAAAATAAGCCTTAATTACTATGCCACAAGCAAAAGTCTCACTGATATACATAAACCTCGAAACAAAGGAATTAAAAAACAAAACTTTTCCATAGTAAGCTTTTTTGCACAAAGAATATAGTCATACAGTTACCACTTTTTGGGCTACCTTTGTAAACTAAGCTAAATAAAGCTAAAAAAAACTAAAAAAAAGGTAGAACTTTTTGGCAGAAGAGACTTTGCATGTGTTTCTGCCAAAAACAACTTTCCCATTTCTTTTAGCAGTTTTTGTGTGTACACTACCGTGCGACAGGTAACACTCTTAGCATTTGTAAGATGAGAATGAAGCCAGTTGCCTGTGACGATGAACCTCCATGAGAAGGTATTACATGAACAGTGGCCAAAGAGAGGACTGAACTTCTAATTGAAAGCCCATACAGAGGTATGAGCAGAAAGCTGGAAGTAGGGTATGCAGGAGCCTGACATTGCACCCGCAGTCCACTGAATCTGGGTGCAATGCTTTGCAGGCTCCTGTAGGAAAAAAAATAAATGTGCTTTTTTCTCCAAAAATATGTGCATTTTTACATTTTTGCCTTAAAGGAGAACTTAGCCCTTAACACGCACTATAGGTTACATAGTGCTTTGGTCAGAAGTGTGCAACACAGGAGTACAAAGTACAGGAGTATGTAACAGACACTACAATATAGAGAGTGCAGTGGAGGGGAGTATGTAAAGTACAGCCCCATGTATACAGTTTAGTGGTCTTGAATATGTAAGGTAAAGCAGTGTGTTTGCTGTGCAGTGATCAGGAGTGTGCAACGTACAGTATAGCTTACTTGAAAACTCATGCTGCCTTGAAATTTGGGGGTGGGGGTAGGGGGAAGTGTGATAGTGGCAGCTATGAGTGGCACTAATTGGGGGCAGGTTAAAGATATTGGAATTTTCAAATTACCTACAAAAACTGGGTAATCCTGACAATACATAAGCTGCACATGGGTAATTCCAACAATGACTTAACTGCATATAAGCAATCCTGACAATGTATGAGATGAAAAGCTTAGTGCTTTGTGCATTTTGTATTTCTTTTCCCTGCACTCTGTAGATTGCATATTCCTGACGCCTGCACTCTGTGTGTTATGTGCAGAACCCCTGACCTCTGCGCTTTTTATACTATTTTGTACAGCACATACTCCTGACCACCGTGTTCTTGGTTTGAACAGTTGCTGATTGCTAAGTAGTCCCCATTTATTTTAATTAAGTTCTTCTTTAAAGTGGTTGTAAACCTCAGTCATGGAATCTGAGCAAAGCATTTATATCTGTAGTGTTTACTTATCGCTCTAAATGTCGTTTCTCTCTGGTGCTTCATTCCACTGTTATCAGCATGAATCACTTCGGAAAAGTTTTCCAGACAGAGATCACAACACGGTTTTTCTGCTGTGTGGAGGAGTGTGTGTGCCTTTCCTCCAATGAGCTCTCATACACTGTTACTGCAGCCTCTCCACCCCCTCCTCAGTGCTCCTGACAGATGAAGAAAGATTTTAACACTTTTCTGCCATTTTAAAAGAATAGAGAAGACTACAGATAAACCAGTAAAACCTATGTAGGAGGATTTGTTTCATCTTTGTGTATCATATGGGGCTGTTTACTTCACTGGGTATATTTGACGGTTTTCAACCACTTTAAGTTAGACTCAAAAAAGTTTTACCCCTCAGTCTTTATTCTGTGTGTAGAAAAGCAATTGTGATAAGAGTTGCATTTTTTAAAAATGATTGTTCTGAGGTTTTATTTGCATCTGTGAGACTCTTGCTTGTGGCACAGTGGTTAAAGAATATTTTGTGGGTACAAGAACTGCGGCATATGTGTCCTATGCATAAGGTGAGTAGACTCAGGTTTTATTTAGCCATTACTTACTTACTTGGTGAAAAAAATATCTGACAGAGGTTATAACCCTCCCTTGCTGTATCCAAATGTAACCACGTACATGGACATCCTCTGGTTTCAGTTGTCATACCGGGATGATGCTTGCACCTACAGGCATCATCCTGGTATTGATCTTTTCAGCTGGCGAAGTGATCTGAGTGGCCACTCGATCACTTTTGCGGATGGCGGAAGCTGGTCCCACCCTTCTCCTGCCATCACCTTTCCCGGGCTCTCCAGTCCCATCTCGGAGGAGGGGAGCGATACGGCTAGCGGCAATGGCTTCCCTGTGCACTGATGTCTTTCCCCTCCCTCTGTAACCCTGGAATCCGGGAGTGACAAGCAGTTTGCCACTTCCGGTTCCGCCCCTTTGTTTACCTGGCCAGCAACGGCCAGGCAAGTAGAATGGTCTGTGTCTGATTGGCTACATGGGAGGTCAGAGGAGAGATTTAAGGTCTAATAGACCCCAAATCTTTCCATAAAGAGGACCTGTCACCGCCCATGCTATCACAAGGGATGTTGTTCATCCTTTGTGATAGCAGAAAAGTTAGTACAAAAAAAGTGTAAAAAAAAATATTTTTGTAAAAAATATATAAATAAATAATAATAAAAATTTTTTAAAGCGCCCCCGTTCCAATGTGCTTACACGCAAATGCGAATACATACGTTACTCCCGCATTCATATGTAAACAGAGATTGAATCACACATGTGAGGTATTGTCACGAACGTCAGAGCAAGAGCAATAATTCTAGCACTGGACCTCCTGTGCAACTCTAAAATGGTAACCTGTAAAGTGTCTAAAGCGTTACCTATGGAGAATTTTAAGCACAATCATCTTTCACATTATGTAAAAAAATTGGGATAACTTTATGTGTTTTTTTTTTTTTAATTCATGAAAATGTTAGTTTTTTCCAAAAAATTGCATTTTAAAAACTGCTGCACAAATACCATGTGACATAAAAAATTGCTGACCATTTTATTCTATAGGGTCTCTGCTAAAATATATAATGTTTGAGGATTCTAAGTAATTTTCTAGCAAAAAACAAAGTCGATTTTTACATTTTTAGGAGTGAAGTGTCAGAAATGGCCTAGATGGCAAGTGGTTAAAAAACATCTTTGCCATTCTGAAGCTTCCCTCCAACCACTTTGCATATTATTTTATATACACTGTAAATCTGTACTTGCCAAATATGCTGCAGAAATCTCCCTCCTCTAAATCTGGCTGCAGCCATTTTAACTGTGGGCAGCTGAAACTGATGCCTGTTCACTTCCTGGATTTACACAGACACACAGAGGCACACACACCTCCAGCTCTGCAGCCCTGCAGCTTTCATTGGCCCTCTTATGAGTCACTCCCCCTCCCCTCCTGGCAAACTCTCACAAGAGTAAGAGAGAGAGCTGTGCATGATGTCATAAGCCTAGGCTTTTTACCAGACAAGAAACAGGAAGTGGTCTGTATAAGGTATTTACTGGCAGAAAAACTTCATTATCCAAAGTTAAAACAAGAGCAGAAGATTTAATAGATGGAAAGTTGAAAAAATGACTAAAGGTCCGCTTTAACATGATATTAGAAAGTAACACATGTATCTTCTTGTACTTAGTAAAATGGAAAACGAATTGGGTAAAGCCACACTAAATCTAAACCAAACACAGTGGTCAGGCATCTGCACCGTAGCTTCTAGCAAAATTATATGTCACTAATTAGATTACAGGAAATAAGTCCTTGTATTTAAGAGATAACCTGACCAACTTCATTCTAGTGCAGCCACTAAATAAGATAAATGAGAGCAGAAAAGCAAGACACCGCCTGCAGTGAGAAGAGCAGGCACAAGTTATTATGGTGCTCATCAAATATGTGGGATCAATGAGTTCTTCAACAAAAAAAAAACAACTGAAAAAAACTAACAGAGCAACCTTTAAACTGATTTTAAAGAGACCCTGTCACTTTCCCCTATTCAGGGGAATGTGACAATATCTGCTGATACCCCTCCAGCAAGTTGCTTACTAATCTCCACACCTTTCCCTCTGTATCAGATCCATCGGAGTCCTCACCCCATTGCTTAAGTAGAGCAGGGCTTCTAGTTATCTGGAAGCACATGACCTCCACCATGTGACAGTTGCTAGGCCTGAATTCTGGGAGGGGTAGTGACATCATACAGCTGTGTAAGTTGTTAGACCTTACAACCTGGGAGCTTACTGAGGGTGTTTTCTTGCAGCAAGAAGGTGGCAAAAGAGCTTGGATTGGTAAATACGCCTTGCTGGAAGGTTGGCCAATTATTATGATGACATCAAAGTACTGTGACAATTGATATATTTATAGCTAATAATAATTCTGTTTTTCTTCCCTCCTTTCTTCTCCTCCTTAATAAGCTGTGGACATGACCTAAAGATTATAATGTGTATGTAAAGCCAAAACTATCTTTTTCATTTTTTTAATGAAATGGGGAAGGATTAGGAGATGATTTTTTATTACTACATGAGAGGGGATAAGGTTTTATTCACACCTGACTTCCCACTGGGGAAATTCACTCTCTCCTTCCGCCCTGGTGACCATTATCTATGGCAGTGTTTCTCAACTCCAGTCCTCAAGGCGCACCAACAGGTCATGTTTTCAGGATTTCCCTCAGATGAAACTGCTGTGGTAATTACTAAGGCAATGAAACTGATCAAATCACCTGTGCAAAATAGTGGAAATCCTGAAAACATGACCGGTTGGTGCGCCTTGAGGACTGGAGTTGAGAAACACTGATCTATGGTATAGATAATGGTAAATCAGAAATATTACATTTGTTAAAGAAAAAGCACATGAGGGTAAATATTTCATTGGGAACACTTGAAAAAGAGGGGATTTCCCCTCACTTTGGAGAGATTCTTCTTACTCCCTATTGTGTGTCTGGGATAGAACATGAAGCAAACCTTCCTAATGGGATGCAAACAAACCTGACAGGGGTTTTAATTCTTCCATATGCTATCCAAAAATAAATAAAATATGGCTTTACATGCACATTAATAAACAGGTAAAATTGGGCTCTACAATGTAGTCCTTAAAATGCTCCAGAGGCCTTCATTCCACTGTATAGGCAAATATTTCTTAATCTTTAAATTATTCTGCTTTAAAAAAAAAAGTATTTTGCAACTCAAAAGTAAAGCAGTCTGTTTTATATGGATTTCTAGCATACAGATAAATTACTGTATATATCTCTCTGTAGAGTTTGACACAAAATCTTTAAAAAAACTTGCCAGAAGTTCTTAGGTATCACACTTACTCCATAAACTGCTGAAATACTGTATATACCTTTTTTATTCAATTCTCTTTGTAAAAAATATATTGATTTTTAGTGTTGATCAGTAATTCATGCTTCATAACAACTTTCACCAATACCCTTATACTTCCAGTCCACCCCTCAGACCTCTCTACCTCAGTTCACCCTATTATTCATATAATATTACATATCTATCACATGGTTAACTCAATGTTCATATTTCAGTTGACATCAAATTTGTATGCGAGCCTCTCTACACGTTTCTCAGACCAAACGTCCGCTTCTTCAGGACAGATATAAGAAGTAAGTACCTTATAATAGTATCTATAATAGTTGGGACATCACATACTATACTATAATAAAATACATGTTCAATACACTTACAAAGATTTTTTTTTTAGGTCTTCAAGACTTACTTAGAACAGCATTTTGTGAATCCATACCAGTTAAGTTAAAATCTTAATCATCATTCGGGCTAGTGACCAGGTCGATGCTCCTCCTCCTGCGAGCCAAAAAGGCTATGGTAGGAAACCACTTTAGACCCCTTTCACACTGAGGCAGTTTTCAGGCGCTTTAGCGCTAGAAATAGCCTCTGAAAAGCACCTCCCATTCATTGCAGTGTCTTTTCACACTAGGGCGGTGCGCTTGAGGGACGTTACGAAAGGTCCTGCAAGCAGTCTCTTTGGGGCGGGTTGGGAGCATTGTAAATAGAGCTCCTAAAATGCCTCTGCCCATTGGAATGAATGGGCAGTGCTTTCAAAGCGCCTTAAAAGCGCTTTGAAAGCACTGCAAAACTGAACTTTTTACCTTGTTTTTAAGGTAAAAACCGCCCCGCTAGCGGCCGAAAAGTGCAGCTAAAACAGCACTAAAGCGTTGCAAAAATGAGCAGGGCTTTAGTGGCTTTAGTGCTAACAGCACAGGCACTCCAGTGAAAAAGGGGTGTTACTCTCTGGCTGTCTGCAACAACGACATTGCTGTCAGGACTTGTGTCATTACCTGGGTCACCTGCTTGTTCCTGGAGTCGAAGGGCGCAGTTTTGGTGGCCACCAGCAGGTGTCTCCCAGCAGCCAGGCTTTCCAAGTAATTAGGCTGCACCTGACATGGGCTGCTGTTAGGTATTTAAGCCCACCCATAACTGAGGTTCAGTGCTTCAGTGTTCTTCCTGTGAGCCATGTCAATGCCTGTTCCTGATTCCTGTACCTGCTCCTGTACCTGATCTTGATCCTTGTTCCTGGTTCCTTTACCTGGTCCTGTGACCTGCTCCCTATACCCTGTTTACTGCTTCCCTTGTGTCTTGTCTCAGCCCTGACCAATGTCCTGCTTATGTGTGTTCACTACATTTTGTACAGTCAGATTATCATTTGGGTTTCTTCATTGTTGTATTAATTTTGTTACTTCACATTGTTTATGGCTTACTAGTGTCAGGATTGGTGTTGGAAGTGTGTTATTTACCTCAATAAACTTCATTTAACTTCCTTCAGTGTGATTCCTGATTTCTTAAGGTACAGTCCACTGATCTGGTTATCCTTGCTGGATACCTTCATGTGGTATTCCTGACAATAGCATTTCAACTTAATTACTCCTATTTATAGTCCTCACAAAATAAATAGGAGTCTGGTGTAAATACTTACCCTCACAGCATATAATTAGACATCTATCGGCATTTATCCCTCGAAGAGCCAAGCAAAATGGGGAATGTACACATGGTATACCTGGGTGGTATTACAATATATCAGCATATAACTTTCCTAACTTTTTTGATATGTTCCAAATCCACTGAGAGCATTCCCCAAACCATACAAATACCTACCTGTATAGGGTGTTGTTAAGTCTTAGGTTGAATTAATCCATTATGGGGTTTCCAAGATACTGGATTCTACACATGCCTGTGAAATATGAAATATATAACTATATCACTCTCCTAACCCTTAATACATACAATATTAAATACAAATTGTCTCTGCACCTATCCCAATATGTGATAATTCATCTCTTCTAAAGAAAAGCCCCCTCTATTGAGTGTAATACTGAAAATATGAAAGTTATGCTCGGCAGAGTTCACCTACAGGTAGGGATGAGCTGAACACCACCCCCCCCCCCCCCCCCCCGGTTCGGTTCGCAGCAGAACATGCGAACAGGCAAAAAATCTATGGGACACGAACGTGAAAGAATCAAAAGTGTTCATTTTAAAGTAAGTAAGTTATTGCCATAAAAAGTGTTTGGGGATCCTGGTACTGCCCCAGGGAGGAAGTAGCAATGCAAAAAAAATAGTTTTAAAAATCTCAGTTTTTTCAGTAGCAGTGATTTTAATAATGCTTAAAGTGAAACAATGAAAGTGAAATATTCCTTTAAATATCATGCCTGGGGGGTCTCCTTAAGCCTCGTACACAAGATCAGATTTTATAACGGGAATTGTGTGATGACAGGCTGTTGGCGGAAAATCCGACCGTTTGTACGCTCTATCGCACAATTGTTGTTGAATTTTCCGCGGACAAATGTTGGATGCCAGGTTTTAAAAATTTCTGCGGACAAATGTCTGTTCTCGGACTTTCTGAGCGTGTGTACACAAGTCAGTCGGACAAAAGCCCAAAGTACAAACACACATGCTCGGAAGCAAGGAGGAGCCAGAAGCGTTCGGTCTTGTAAACTATAGTTTGTAATGGAGAATTAACATTCGTGACGCGGCAAATTATGAAATCTCAAAATGTAGAGCACATTCTCTTCTTCTTTAATGGGATAATAATGAAGCTGCTTTGCTGGTGATACTGATGCAGTTATTGCAAACAAATTTTCAAAGGCTTTTTTTTTCTAGTGATATCAAGAATAATATTAATATGCTAATTTTTAATAATAATAACAATACTAATAATAATAATGATAAAACTATATTATTAGTCATAAACTATTAAGATATAGGTATTGGAATTTCGCACAATTTGAAAGGAAATTCCAATAACTATAATTTAATAGTTTATAAATATTAATATAGTTTTTATTATTATTATTATTATTATTATTAATAATTAATAATAATAATAATAATATAGTTTGTTTTATTATAATAAGTAGTATAATTATTTTTATTTATTATTATTAATAATAATAATAATAATAATAATAAAAACTGTAATAATAGGTATTTACTATTAAATTATAGGTATTGGAATTTCCTTTCTAATTTGGCTGTTAGTGAAGTAACAAATATGAATTTATCTGAAGTTAGGAATGATCCGAAATAACAAATGCCGGATGATTCGTAACTTTGGATGAATTTGTATTCGTAATGTTCACTAACAGCCAAATTTGAAAGGAAATTCCAATACCTATAATTGAATAGTTTATAACTATTATTATAGTTTTTATTATTATTATTATTATTATTAATAAATAATTATAATAATAATACAAACAACTATAATAATGGTTAATAAACTTAAAATTTTAATTATAATAGAAATCCGAATGTTTTTTGTTCTTTCGGATTTTTGTTCTTAATTTCAGATTTTAGTTTTTTAGAATCTTTTGATTTTTTCTCTTATTTTCTGATTTTCGTTCTTTCAGATTTTCTGATTTTCTGATTTTGTTCTTTCGATTTTTGGAATTTCAGATTTTTGTTTTTTCAAATTTTTGGATTTTCGAATTTTCGTTCTTTCAAATTATTACAAATTATCCAAATAACAAATACTGCATCTATATGAATGGAACGTAACAAATTCGAATTTATCCGCATTTACGAAAATTTACGAAAATTACGAAAGATCTGAAAAAAAAAAGCCAAAACGAAAAAACATTTTTTTTGGAAGTGCACATGTCTAGATCCAATTCTCAGCTTTGGGAGGAGTTCTAATCAGTCAAAGAAAATTGGAGAAAATTAGGAGATATATTCACATTGACAAAGTGGTGGTCAACAAGGCCGGACAGTCGAGTCAGGTGTGGTCCAGTAACATCTGGGGTCCTGAAAGAAAGATGATTCAGATTCTGCATCTAGACTTTTATTGTTGAACCATATCAAGTTGCTGCTGTTTTGCTCCAGGTGGGCCTCTTAGTTTCTGAAGAGTCCTACTGATCTAAGATACAGTCAAATCTGGGGCATCTGTTGAAGAAAAGTTGTTTATTCAAAAAGTTATTTGCTTGTAGTCGGTTACCGGGGGCAATCCTCCTTATTCCCAAATCCCCTTGTCAAGAGTTTGCCCTTAGGGGGAAGATCCAGAGAATTTGTCTAGTACAAGAAAATTTAGTATAAGATTTTGTAGTTGTATTTTTGGTGGGTGGGTCGCTTCTGAGGATGCTCCCATGACTAGTTTGTACATAGGATGTATAGGACTCCTGTTGTTAGACAGGTGAAAAGATGGTTTCTAAGGAGAAGTGAAAACACTTTCAGTGTAAACTTGTGAGGTGAAAGGCAATTGTTTTGTGAAACATCTAAAAAAATAATAAAAGTGAGAACTTATATGTGTAGGGGAGTAGGATACTCGGTGACAACCTATAGGTTGATTAGGAGACAATCATACATATAAAACCTTATTTCAAAGAAAAAACAAAGCAAGTAAATATTAATGCAAGGTATCTCGATTTGCTGAGTGGGTTGTTCGACACAACTAATATTCAATAAAAGAAAGCCAAAAGGGAGGACATCTAAATCTCTAAGGGAGGGTAAGCATAAATGGAAACTCAAAAGTCTCTCAAATGACAAGATGGGGTGTTCCCATTCAGTCCCACAATCAACAAGGTGCAAGCCGTCTTCCTAAGAGGTAGTAAGAAGTTGTTAAGAAGGGTCCTGTTAAACACGCTGAATCTTGACTCACGTGGATGATTCCAACCAGGAGAAAGAAAAAGCAAAAGGATGCCCTTACCAGATCAGGTGGACTCACAGGCCGTGGCGGTGAGTCAAACGAGCTTATACCGTCAGACGGTGTGGGGTGAAGATTTGTAGGCAGACTTGTGGAACATCTTGTCAGTAGTCCTCAACTGAAGAACCAACTTGAAGTCCGGGGTCCCCAGGGTACGGTTTCGATCGCCGAATGACTGTTTCCTCAAAGGTCCATCATATGTACAAGTAGGCAAGAAAAAGAAAAAGAAAAAAACCTCCACATAGTGTAAATCCTTGGTTTGTAGAAAGCATAAGAGCACTTTATTTAAGGAGTGTACTCCAAAAAGAATTTTTTTTTACACACGGGGGGCAGTAAAAACTCGGCTCAATATAAAATTGATATAAAAAAAAGGCATAAAAAGGTATAAAAACAGCGCAGTGGGTAGTGGTGGGGTATAGTCATAAGAACCCGACGCGTTTCGCCTCCTAAGGCTTCTGCTGGGGTATGAATAAGCCCCCCACACAACTGCGCTTTATATAATTAGGCATAAATGGAGTGTAACAGCTGATCAGCGCTGTTACACAGGACGACTTCCGGGTTCAGCAGCGTCATCCGTGACACAGCGGTCACCTGATGTTTTTTGGCCAATCACAACTACAGGGAGATGGTCAGAAGCCAAGCCTCACTTCTGATCCCCAATTGGCAGAGCGTCAATCCCATTCGTCCTAATAGTCATGTGACAGTCACATGATGTGTATTCCAAATAATGACGATGGGACGCTCTGAGTCTGCGTGTCAGAGGAGACAGGAAGCAGAGGCCCATCAGATTGAGGCCTGGAACGCCAACACAGCGGCGATCCACGCATGGTGTCAAGTTTAAATACAATGGTGCGGACCCGATCCCGGAAGTCCTCACAAAACATCACCATATACGAATATGGGGAAATATATAAGATACATGTTCTGTACATATTCACTAAAAATTCTTAATGTATAAGCCTGCAGTGTGCGCAGGCGATATATGTGACATTTACATGTGGTAAAGATTGTAAAAATCATACAATTTACAATCTTTACCACATGTAAATGTCACATATATCGCCTGCGCACACTGCAGGCTTATACATTAAGAATTTTTTTTTTTTTTTTTTTCTCTATTTTTATTTATTTTTATTATATACAATTTATATTTACTTCACCTTATTTTAATTTTATTTTTACAATAATATATTAATTAAATTATAATGGCCTCCTTGGTATCCTTTAAGTGCAAACAATGTATTCTGGTTAATGCCAAGTGGATGTCAAATGATTTTTGTGTGAATTATTTTAGGCGTTTTTATATATTTACGCTTTTTTATCCATTATTGAGGTTGAGTTGTTGTTAGACACGCTCTTCCACTGTCTAAAATGGCGGAATTAGATTCGTTCCATGTGATTAGATGGAACGCTAGATGATTTCCTGTTCCGGATCCAGATCGAGGCTTGGTTTCCATTGTTGTTATTTATACGCGACACGTCAGTGTGTCGCCCGTGCCCCAGACGACGTCATTGTGTGACGAAACGCGCATCGGGAGGAGCTGACGTGCTGACGTCTCGCGTGTTCAGGTGGTGGACGGGCGATCGCTTTAGCCGGCCGGCTTATGTTATTTTATGTTCTCAACTTCTTCATACCATGTAAGTGTGTTCTCTACTTTTAATTAATAAATTAGTTTACGGGCTTACGCTATGTCGATTCCTTTTTTCTCTTGGGGACTCCTTGAGTAACTTGTGTTCCGGGGCTCTGGAAGTGTCTAAGAAAAGATTTGCGGGGACGACTCCTCTATATGGTGTGGTGGAATCATCGCCTCCATTCATTCCTTCTTTTTTAAAGGCCCCGACCGGGTTAAGGTCACAAGCTTATTTTAGCTTGCCTTCTGGTAAGCATATATATTTATTGGTGTTATCACAGTGGTGCGGTGGAGGATTCATTTGTTTACGCAGCGAACATCACCTGGGAGATACTATCACTGGATCATACAATTATTCATCTATATCTTAATGGACTTAATGATGCTCCTTTTAGAGTTGTTTCTCATGTGTATTTAACCTATTTTGTTTATCAGCTGTTGTGTATTCACATATATCTAATCATATATGTCACTTTATTTATCAATTTGGGTGTACGTTTTTCAGGGAATTAGCGCTGCAACCTCTCACAGATACTCTAGTTGGAACGCAGAAATGAGCCCTGCTGCAAAGTACTGCATCAAAAATTGTAATTACATGCCCCTGTTAAACAGGGGCTGAAAAATTGGGCCTTAGGCACTGGTGCTGGTGCCACAACACTGCAACCCCTCACAGATACTCTAGTTGTAAGGCAGAAACGAGCCCTGCTGCAAAGTATTGCATCAAAAATTGTAATTACACGCCCCTGTTAAACAGGGGCTGAAAAATTGGGCCTTAGGCACTGGTGGTGGCGCCCAGAACCAAAAATGTTCTTACAAGCTATCAGCATGATGATTGAGGAGGAAGAGGATAATTACTCAGGGATAGTCACTCAGCATCAGCATAGGCAGTCTTTGAAGGGATCTGAGATTTCAAAAAAATTATTCGGTTACATCAGCATCAGGTGCTTGGTAGCTGGTGGTGATCCAAGACTGATTTTTTATGAAGGTCAGTGGATCGACCGAGTCGGTGGACAGACGCACCCTGTGATCGGTTACAAAGCCTCCAGCAGCACTGAATGTGCGTTCCGAAAGAACGCTGGATGCAGGACAGGCCAGTAGCTCAATTGCATACTGTGCAAGCTCTGGCCAGTGATCCATCCTCAAGACCCAGTAACCCAAAGGATTTTCGGTGGGAAAGGTGTCCAAGTCAGATCTTGCCCCTAGGTATTCCTGCACCATGTAAAACAGACGCTGGCGATGGTTGCTGGAACCGATCATACCTTGGGGCTGCGGACCAAAAAATTGTCTGAATTGTCAAAAAATTGAGCCTCAGCAACATGTTGTCCAGAAACAGGAGTTTGTAACCTCCCAGTCTCTGGGAACGCATTGCACAGACCTTTCTGCAAGGCCTCCCGAAGATGTTTCATCCTCTGCTCCCTCTGCGATGGCAAGATAAGGTCCGCAACCTTACCCTTGTAACATGGATCAAGGAGGGTTGCCAGCCAGTATTGGTCCTTCTCCTTGATACCACGAATACGAGGATCCTTACGCAGGCTTTGCAGGATCAGGGAGGCCATGCAGCGTAGGTTTGCTGAGGCATTTGGTCAGGAGTCCTCTGGGTCACTAAGGACGACATGGTCCGCAGCCACCTCCTCCCAGCCACGTACAAGTCCATGTGTTTCTTGGGACTGATCCCTTAAAGACTGCTGCTGATGCTGAGTGCCAGGCTCCACCTCCATACTGACACAATCTTCCTCCTCCTCCTCTTCCTGTGTGATCGGCGGGCACGCAGGAACACTGTCTGCATAAAGGGGGCCTTGAGAGCTAAGCAAGTCCTCCTCTTCCTGCCTCTGTTCTGCCTCAAGTGCCCTGTCCATTATTCCACGCAGCGTGTGCTCCAACAGGTGGACAAGGGGGACAGTGTCACTGATGCATGCAGTGTCACTGCTCACCATCCTCGTGGCCTCCTCAAATGGTGACAAGACAGTGCATGCATCCCTGATCATGGCCCACTGGCGTGGGGAAAAAAACCAAGCTCCCCTGACCCTGTCCTGGTGCCATAGTCGCACAGGTACTCATTGATGGCCCTCTGCTGCGTGTGCAACCACTGCAGCATGGCCAACGTTGAGTTCCACCTGGTGGGCATGTCACAGATTAGGCGGTTCTTGGGCAGGTTAAACTCCTTTTGGAGGTCCGTCAGCCGAGCACTGGCATTATATGACCGGCAGAAATGCACACAGACTTTCCTGGCCTGCCTCAGGACATCCTGTAAGCCCGGGTACCTGCCCAAGAACCGCTGCACCACCAAGTTAAGGACGTGAGCCAAACAGGGCACATGGGTCATTTGTCCCTGTCAGAGGGCAGAGAGGAGGTTGGTGCCATTGTCACAAACCACCATTCCTGCCTTAAGTTGGCGTGGCGTCAACCACCTCTGAACCTGCCCCTGCAGAGCTGACAGAACCTCTGCCCCAGTGTGGCTCCTGTCCCCCAAGCACACCAGCTCAAGCACCGCATGGCATCTTTTGGCCTGCGTACTTGCGTAGCCCCTTGAACAGCTACAGAGCACCGCTGGTTCCGAGGACAAAGCACAGGAAGAGGCCATGGAGGAAGAAGAAGAGGAGGGGGTGGAGGAGAGAGGTGTGTCACAATCATTAGCATTTTGGAGGAGCAGTGGCAGAACAACCTCCAACACTACTGCACCTTGTCCTGCATCCTTCCCAGCTGCCAGCAGAGTCACCCAATGCGCCGTGAAACTTAGGTAACGTCCCTGTCCATGACTGCTGGACCATGAGTCAGCGGTAATATGCACCTTACCGCTGACCGCCCTGTCCAGCGAGGCATGGACATTGCCTTCCACATGCCGGTAGAGAGCCGGAATCGCCTTCCGTGAGAAAAAGTGGCGTTTGGGTACCTGCCACTGAGGAACCGCACATTCCACAAACTCACAGAAGGGGGCAGAGTCTACCAACTGAAAAGGCAGCAGTTGAAGTGCTAGCAATTTTGCCAAGCTAGCATTCAACCGCTGGGCATGTGGATGGCTGGGAGCAAACTTCTTTCGGCGATGCAGCAGCTGGGGCAGGGAAATTTGCCTGGTACAATCTGACGTCGGTGTACCAAAAGCAGATTGCCCACAAGTACTTGGCTGTGACACACCTAATTCTACACCTTCATTCCTCTCAGTGCAGGTCTCAGAGAGGACTGAAGGTATAGTGGGGTTGGAGATCTCAGCTGATGAGGAGCAAGGAGAGGTCCTCTTTGTTCTTTGGTGTGGATCTTTTAGATACGCTTGACAACGAACTGCATGGCAGGTCAACATATGTCTGGTCAAGCATGTGGTACCCAAGTGGGAGATGTTTTGGCCACGCGAGATACGCTTGAGACATATGTTGCAAATAGCAGCGGTGCGATATGATGCACTCGTCTCAAAAAAGGCCCACACCAAAGAACTTTTTGAATAACGCGCAGAGACTGCAGCGCCCTGCACATGTGGAGCTTTGGGGTGTGATGCAGTCAAGGTGCTGCCCTTAGGCTGGCCCCTGGAGAGCATCCTGCCTCGTTGGTGATGTGCCGCCTCCTCTTCTCTCCTATCAGGCACCCACGTTGAGTCAGTGACCTCATCATCCCCTCCCTCCTCATCACTGGAGCAAACCTGGCAGTATGCTGCAGCAGGGAGAGCATGACTGCCAGATTGCTGTCCTTCTTGGGCACCCCCTCTGTCCGTGCTCACGTTACTGCCTTCATCGAGCTCAGTATCATCATCAGAGCCTTCCAAACGCTGGGCATCCTCCTGGAGCATGTACCCAACACTGTGGTCAAACAGTTCGAGGGATAACTTGTATGTAAGGTTTAGCTGGACACTGTGAGGAGGACGCACCACACTAACTTGTAGGTTTAGCTGAACACTGTGAGGTGGACGTACCGCACTAACTTGTAGTTTTAGCTGAACACTGTGAGGTGGACGCACCACACTAACTTGTAGTTTTAGCTGAACACTGTGAGCAGGACGCACAGCACTAACTTGTAGGTTTAGCTGTACACTGTGAGCAGGACGCACCGCACTAACTTGTAGGTTTAGCTGAACACCGTGAGGTGGACGCACCACACTAACTTGTAGGTTTAGCTGAACACTGTGAGCAGGACGCACTGCACTAACTTTAAATAGTCTAGCTGCCTGACTGTGGTAGTAATAGGATCAAAAGAACACCAGCAATTTTCTTCAGGTAGCTGTAAATACTGTAACAAGACAAGCCTGCCTGTCAGTAAGAAGATAACAGGAACGGATCTAGCTGAACACTGTGAGCAGGACGCACTGCACTAACTTGTAGCTTTAGATGAACACTGTGCAGAGGTCTCACTACACTAACTTGTAAGTTTAGCTGAACACTGTGAGCGGGACGCACAGCACTAACTTGTAGTTTTAGCTGAACACTGTGAGCAGGATGCACCGCACTAACTTCTAGGTTTAGCTGAACACTGTGAGGTGGACATACCCCACTAACTTGTAGTTTTAGCTGAACACTGTGAGCAGGACGCACTGCACTAACTGTAAATAGTCTAGCTGCCTGACTGTGGTACTAATAGGATCAAAAGAACACCAGCAATTTTCTTCAGTTAGCTGTAAATACTGTAACAAGACAAGCCTGCCTGTCAGTAAGAAGATAACAGGAACGGATCTAGCTGAACACTGTGAGCAGGACGCACCGCACTAACTTGTAGGTTTAGCTGAACACTGTGAGGTGGACTCACCACACTAACTTGTAGGTTTAGCTGAACACTGTGAGCAGGACGCACCCCACTAACTTGTAGGTTTAGCTGAACACTGTGAGGTGGACGTACCCCACTAACTTGTAGGTTTAGCTAAACACTGTGAGCAGGACGCACTGCACTAACTGTAAATAGTCTAGCTGCCTGACTGTGGTAGTAATAGGATCAAAAGAACACCAGCAATTTACTTCAGGTAGCTGTAAATACTGTAACAAGACAAGCCTGCCTGTCAGTAAGAAGATAACAGGAACGGATCTAGCTGAACACTGTGAGCAGGACGCACTGCACTAACTTGTAGCTTTAGATGAACACTGTGCAGAGGTCTCACTACACTAACTTGTAAGTTTAGCTGAACACTGTGAGCAGGACGCACAGCACTAACTTGTAGTTTTAGCTGAACACTGTGAGCAGGACGCACTGCACTAACTGTAAATAGTCTAGCTGCCTGACTGTGGTACTAATAGGATCAAAAGAACACCAGCAATTTTCTTCAGTTAGCTGTAAATACTGTAACAAGACAAGCCTGCCCATCAGTAAGAAGATAACAGGAACGGATCTAGCTGAACACTGTGAGCAGGACGCACCACACTAACTTGTAGGTTTAGCTGAACACTGTGAGGTGGACACACCACACTAACTTGTAGTTTTAGCTGAACACTGTGAGCAGGACGCACTGCACTAACTGTAAATAGTCTAGCTGCCTGACTGTGGTACTAATAGGTTTAAAAGAACACCAGCAATTTTCTTCAGGTAGCTGTAAATACTGTAACAAGACAAGCCTGCCTGTCAGTAAGAAGATAACAGGAATGGATCTAGCTGAACACTGTGAGCAGGACGCACTGCACTAACTTGTAGCTTTAGATGAACACTGTGCAGAGGTCTCACTACACTAACTTGTAGGTTTAGCTGAACACCGTGAGGTGGACGCACCACACTAACTTGTAGTTTTAGCTGAACACTGTGAGCAGGACGCACTGCACTAACTGTAAATAGTCTAGCTGCCTGACTGTGGTACTAATAGGTTTAAAAGAACACCAGCAATTTTCTTCAGGTAGCTGTAAATACTGTAACAAGACAAGCCTGCCTGTCAGTAAGAAGATAACAGGAACGGATCTAGCTGAACACTGTGAGCAGGACGCACTGCACTAACTTGTAGCTTGAGATGAACACTGTGCAGAGGTCTCACTACGCTAACTTGTAGGTTTAGCTGAACACTGTGAGGAGGACGCACAGCACTAAGTTGTAGTTTTAGCTGAACACTGTGAGCACGACGCACCGCACCAACTTCTAGGTTTAGCTGAACACTGTGAGCAGGACGCACCGCACTAACTTGTAGTTTTAGCTGAACACTGTGAGCAGGACGCACCGCACTAACTTGTAGGTTTAGCTGAACACTGTGAGGTTGACGCACCACACTAACTTGTAGGTTTAGCTGAACACTGTGAGCAGGACGCACCACACTAACTTGTAGTTTTAGCTGAACACTGTGAGCAGGACGCACTGCACTAACTGTAAATAGTCTAGCTGCCTGACTGTGGTACTAATAGGATCAAAAGAACACCAGAAATTTTCTTCAGGTAGCTGTAAATACTGTAACAAGACAAGCCTGCCTGTCAGTAAGAAGATAACAGGAACGGATCTAGCTAAACTGAATACAGTGTATATATATATATATATATATATATATATATATATGCAACACCTGGGATGCATATATATACACAATACACTGTAAGTGCAGCTGACTGACTGTTCTGCCTAATCTAAATCAAATCAAATGACACTGTCTGTCTCTCTCTCTCTCTATCTATGAACGCCGGAACACACACTACACAGGGCCGCCGTGCAGGCGGCCTTATATAGTGTGGGGCGTGTGCTAAATTCCCTGAGCCATAATTGGCCAAAGCCTCCTTGGCTTTGGCCAATTACGGCTCTCTGTTCAGACGGCGCTGTGATTGGTCAAGCATGCGGGTCAAAGTGCATGCTTGGCCAATCATCAGCCAGCAAAGCACTGCGATGCTGCAGTGAATTATGGGCCGTGACGCGCCACACGAATTTGGAGCGAACGGCTCATATCGTTCGCAATTCGGCGAACGGGCAAACAGACGATGTTCGACTCGAACACGAAGCTCATCCCTAATAGCCAACTAGCAGCTGAAACCAGGCGAAGCTGATAATAGACATGTGTAGCACTAACTCACAGTGGAACTGTTACCTTCACTTTGTTTCCCTCTGTTTCACCGGCACCGGGTCTAGGGGTTTCGTTGAGTTTACTGCTGGACTACACATGACACACGTACCAACACTGGAGTATGTTTTCAATGCTTTATTAAACAGTCAAACTTTAGGAAGTAGCAGGAAAGAGACGGAAAAGGAAACCTTCAGGAGAAACTCAAATATCTTCTTACAAAATAGGTGAAATGCATTCCCCTCATGGGACGCACTCTCTGCTCGTCTGGATAGGCCTCTCTCACTGATCTAGGAGCCAGTACACAGCACGAATCTAAAGTCTCTGCCACAGACTTACTTGGGGGGGGGGTAAATCTGCACGATCCTCTGCCACAGGATGTATCAGATCTTCTGCAGTGAACAGTCAGTCACAGTGCCTGAACCTTTAAGCCAAACCGGCGACACTATGCTGTATAATTACTTCTTTTGGATACGTCCTACAACCGAGTCACCAGGCCCCTCTATAGACCAGCACGCTGCGTGATCTCTCCAAGAAGGGTCCTCCCCTGGGATCTCCTCGGCTGTCCAGCTTCGTCACACAGGACCGACAGCTCAGGACCATTCCTTGGCCGCGGTGGTAGGCCCCAGACAAGCCTCTGGACCCACCCCTGCGCCGTAGCATTGTGGGCCTCCCGATCGGAGGACCACGAGGTAGCTTCCTTAACGCATACCTGTGCGGCCAGGAGGGCCAGCAGGTGGCTGAAAAGACGACCCTAGAACATGGTGTCTGTCCCATAAATATCCCCTTCCCAGAATGCAACTCGGAGGACCACCTCCACCGAGCTTGTCTCCGAGACAGAGGAGCATCTATACACTTCGACACGTTGCCCTTCCAACACTGACTAATGGTAACAGCGACACCCACCGGTCAGCACGAAAGCACACACAACATCAGCCAAGCTGGACCAGAGGCGAACTTTTAACCTTCCTAACACCCAATTTACTAAATTTACCTAATCTGCGGTAGATTATAAATCTACCAGTGCTACACATGTGCATTTCGTTTCATTCCGAATCCAAATTTGGACAAATTATTCATTATTCGGAAATTTGGATGCATCTGAATTATCGAATTACAATAGTAGCGAATTTAAAGGAATCCAAATTACCGATTCAAATAGAAATAAAGTGGGAGAAATTTGTATTGAATCAAAGTAGTATACAAATTTGAATCGAATTAGAAAACAAATTCGAATAGAAGTCGAAAAAAATTTGAATCAAATTAAAAAAAAAAAATCTCGGTTTCCTAAAAAAGAATACTATAAAATAGAATATAAAATAATAATGCAATAGAATAAAAAAAAGAATAGTAAAGAATAGAATATAATTTAACCACTTAACAACCGGCCCATAGCCGAATGACGTCACATGTAAACAGACCGGCGTCATCTGATGACGCCGGTTCCTCTCCTCCCCTCCTGTGTACCGATCGGTACACTGTGGAGGAGAGGGAGATGGATGGATGGCTGCAGCGCTGTGGGCTGGATGTGTAGTGCCCATAGCGCTGCACAAAGACATCCAGCCATCCATCCATCCATGCTCAGCCATCCCTTCTGCTGTGCAATACTCTGCAAAGCCCACATTACTCTGCAATAGGGATGAGCCGAACACCCCCCGGTTCGGTTCGCACCAGAACCCGCGAACGGACCGAAAGTTCGCACGAACGTTAGAACCCCATTGACGTCTATGGGACTCGAACGTTCGAAATCAAAAGTGCTCATTTTAAAGGCTAATTTGCATGGTATTGTCCTAAAAAGGGTTTGGGGACCCGGGTCCTACCCCAGGGGACATGTATCAATGCAAAAAAAACTTTTAAAAACGGCCGTTTTTTCGGGAGCAGTGATTTTAATGATGCTTAAAGTAAAAAAAAAAAAGTGAAATATTCCTTTAAATATCGTACCTGGGGGGTGTCTATAGTATGCCTGTAAAGTGACGCGTGTTTCCCATGTTTAGAACAGTCCCTGCACCAAATGTCATTTTTAAAGGAAAAAATCTCATTTAAAACTGCTTGCGGGTTTAATGTCATGTCGGGTCATGGCAATATGGATGAAAATCAGTGAGACAAACGGCATGGGTACCCCCCAGTCCATTACCAGTCCCTTTGGGTCTTGTATGGATATTAAGGGGAACCCCGCACCCAAATTAAAATAAGGAAAGGTGTGGGGCCACCAGGCCCTATATACTCTGAACAGCAGTATACAGGCGGTGCAAACAAGACAGGGACTGTAGGTTTGTTGTTAAGTAGAATCTGTTTGTAATTTTGAACATTTTTAACGTGTTTAGCTCCAGCCAAAAAATCTTTTCTAAGCTTTTTGGAAAACATAGGGAAGGGTTATCACCCCTGTGACATTTGTTTTGCTGTCTTTCCTCCTCTTCAGAAGATTTCACCTCACTTTTTTGTCCCAATGAAAAATGTTTTTTGAAAATTTGGGTTTTTTTGTGGAACAAGGATTGGAAAGCATCAGTGGAAAGGAGAACTTGTTTTCCCATATTAACTCTTACAGGAGAGAATTTCCCTTCCTAGGGGTAGATTTCATCTCACTTCCTGTTGTCTCCTTCCGTTTGCAAGTAGGAGTCGTTTGTAAGTTAGATGTTTGAAAGTAGGGTCCTGCCCTATATACTCAGCAGAAATTTGGGCCTTAGGTGTTGCTGTGGCCACAACACTGTAAGCCCTCACAGGGCCCTGCTGTGAAATATTAGATCAAGAATTGTAATTACATGCCCCTGTTGAACAGCAGCTGAAAAATTAGGCCTTAGGCACTGGTGCTGGTGCCACAACACTGCAACCCCTCACAGACACTCTAGTTGGAACGCAGGAACGAGCCCTGCTGCAAATTATTGCTTCAAAAATTGTAATTACACGCCCCTGTTAGACAGGGGCAGAAAAATTGGGCCTTAGGCACTGGTGCTGGTGCCACAACACTGCAACCCCTCACAGACACTCTAGTTGGAACGCAGGAACGAGCCCTGCTGCAAATGATTGCTTCAAAAATTGTAATTACACGCCCCTGTTAGACAGGGGCAGAAAAATTGGGCCTTAGGCACTGGTGCTGGTGCCACAACACTGCAACCCCTCACAGACACTCTAGTTGGAACGCAGGAACGAGCCCTACTGCAAAGTATTGCATCAAAAATTGTAATTACACGCCCCTGTTAGACAGGGGCAGAAAAATTGGGCCTTAGGCACTGGTGCTGGTGCCACAACACTGCAACCCCTCACAGACACTCTAGTTGGAACGCAGGAACGAGCCCTGCTGCAAATGATTGCTTCAAAAATTGTAATTACACGCCCCTGTTAGACAGGGGCAGAAAAATTGGGCCTTAGGCACTGGTGCTGGTGCCACAACACTGCAACCCCTCACAGACACTCTAGTTGGAACGCAGGAACGAGCCCTGCTGCAAAGTATTGCATCAAAAATTGTAATTACACGCCCCTGTTAGACAGGGGCAGAAAAATTGGGCCCTAGGCACTGGTGCTGGTGCCACAACACTGCAACCCCTCACAGACACTCTAGTTGGAATGCAGGAACGAGCCCTGCTGCAAAGTATTACATCAAAAATTGTAATTACACGCCCCTGTTAAACAGGGGCTGAAAAATTGTGCCTTAGGCACTGGTGGTGGCGCCCAGAACCAAAAATGTTCTTACAAGCTATCAGCGTGATGATTGAGGAGGAAGAGGATAATTACTCAGGGATAGTCACTCAGCATCAGCATAGGCAGTCTTTGAAGGGATCTGAGATTTCAAAAAAAATTATTCGGTTACATCAGCATCAGGTGCTTGGTAGCTGGTGGTGATCCAAGACTCATTCATTTTTATGAAGGTCAGCCGATCGACCGAGTCGGTGGACAGACGCACCCTGTGATCGGTTACCACGCCTCCAGCAGCACTGAATGTGCGTTCCGAAAGAACGCTGGATGCAGGACAGGCCAGTAGCTCAATTGCATACTGTGCAAGCTCTGGCCAGTGATCCATCCTCAAGACCCAGTAACCCAGAGGATTTTCGGTGGGAAAGGTGTCCAAGTCTGATCTTGCCCCTAGGTATTCCTGCACCATGTAAAACAGACGCTGGCGATGGTTGCTGGAACCGATCATACCTTGGGGCTGCGGACCAAAAAATTGTCTGAACGCATCGGTCAGACGGCCACCTTCTCCACCGCTCCTTCTTTGACTGACCGAAGCCTCAGCAACACGTTGTCCAGAAACAGGAGTTTGTAACCTCCCAGTCTCTGGGAACGCGTTGCACAGACCTTTCTGCAAGGCCTCCCGAAGATGTTTCATCCTCTGCTCCCTCTGCGATGGCAAGATAAGGTCCGCAACCTTACCCTTGTAACGTGGATCAAGGAGGGTTGCCAGCCAGTATTGGTCCTTCTCCTTGATACCACGAATACGAGGATCCTTACGCAGGCTTTGCAGGATCAGGGAGGCCATGCAGCGTAGGTTTGCTGAGGCATTCGGTCCGGAGTCCTCTGGGTCACTAAGAACGACATGGTCCGCAGCCACCTCCTCCCAGCCACGTACAAGTCCATGTGTTTCTTGGGACTGATCCCTTAAAGACTGCTGCTGATGCTGAGTGCCAGGCTCCACCTCCATACTGACACAATCTTCCTCCTCCTCCTCTTCCTCCTCGTCCTCTTCCTGTGTGATCGGCGGGCACGCAGGAACACTGTCTGGATAAAGGGGGCCTTGAGAGCTAAGGAAGTCCTCCTCTTCCTGCCTCTGTTCTGCCTCAAGTGCCCTGTCCATTATTCCACGCAGCGTGTGCTCCAACAGGTGGACAAGGGGGACAGTGTCACTGATGCATGCACTGTCACTGCTCACCATCCTCGTGGCCTCCTCGAATGGTGACAGGACAGTGCATGCATCCCTGATCATGGCCCACTGGCGTGGGGAAAAAAAACCAAGCTCCCCTGACCCTGTCCTGGTGCCATAGTCGCACAGGTACTCATTGATGGCCCTCTGCTGCGTGTGCAGCCGCTGCAGCATGGCCAACGTTGAGTTCCACCTGGTGGGCATGTCACAGATTAGGCGGTTCTTGGGCAGGTTAAACTCCTTTTGGAGGTCCGTCAGCCGAGCACTGGCATTATATGACCGGCGGAAATGCACACAGACTTTCCTGGCCTGCCTCAGGACATCCTGTAAGCCCGGGTACCTGCCCAAGAACCGCTGCACCACCAAGTTAAGGACGTGAGCCAAACAGGGCACATGGGTCATTTGTCCCTATCGGAGGGCAGAGAGGAGGTTGGTGCCATTGTCGCAAACCACCATTCCTGCCTTAAGTTGGCGTGGCGTCAACCACCTCTGAACCTGCCCCTGCAGAGCTGACAGAACCTCTGCCCCAGTGTGGCTCCTGTCCCCCAAGCACACCAGCTCAAGCACCGCATGGCATCTTTTGGCCTGCGTACTTGCGTAGCCCCTTGAACGCCTACGGAGCACCGCTGGTTCCGAGGAAGAGGCCATGGAGGAAGAAGAAGAGGAGGGGGTGGAGGAGAGAGGTGTGTCACAATCAGCATTTTGGAGGCGTGGTGGCGGAACAACCTCCAACACTACTGCACCTTGTCCTGCATCCTTCCCAGCTGCCAGCAGAGTCACCCAATGCGCCGTGAAACTTAGGTAACGTCCCTGTCCATGCCTGCTGGACCATGAGTCAGCGGTAATATGCACCTTACCGCTGACCGCCCTGTCCAGCGAGGCATGGACATTGCCTTCCACATGCCGGTAGAGAGCCGGAATCGCCTTCCGTGAGAAAAAGTGGCGTTTGGGTACCTGCCACTGAGGAACCGCACATTCCACAAACTCACGGAAGGGGGCAGAGTCTACCAACTGAAAAGGCAGCAGTTGAAGTGCTAGCAATTTTGCCAAGCTAGCATTCAACCGCTGGGCATGTGGATGGCTGGGAGCAAACTTCTTTCGGCGGTGCAGCAGCTGGGGCAGGGAAATTTGCCTGGTACAATCTGACGTCGGTGTACCAAAAGCAGATTGCCCACAAGTACTTGGCTGTGACACACCTAATTCTACACCTTCATTCCTCTCACTGTAGGTCTCAGAGAGGACTGAAGGTCTAGTGGGGTTGGAAATCTCAGCTGATGAGGAGCAAGGAGAGATCCTCTTTGTTCTTTGGTGTGGGTCTTTTAGATACGCTTGCCAACGAACTGCATGGCAGGTCAACATATGTCTGGTCAAGCATGTGGTACCCAAGCGGGAGATATTTTGGCCACGCGAGATACGCTTGAGACATATGTTGCAAATAGCAGCGGTGCGATCTGATGCACTCGTCTCAAAAAAGGCCCACACCAAAGAACTTTTTGAATAACGCGCAGAGACTGCAGCGCCCTGCACATGTGGAGCTTTGGGGTGTGATGCAGTCAATGTGCTGCCCTTAGGCTGGCCCCTGGAGGGCATCCTGCCTCGTTGGTGATGTGCTGCCGCCTCCTCCTCCTCCTCCTCCTCCTCCTCCTCCTCCTCCTCCTCCTCCTCCTCCTCTCTCCTATCAGGCACCCACGTTGAGTCAGTGACCTCATCATCCCCTCCCTCCTCATCACTGGAGCAAACCTGGCAGTATGCTGCAGCAGGGGGAGCATGACTGCCAGATTGCTGTCCTTCTTGGGCACCCCCTCTGTCCGCGCTCATGTTACTGCCTTCATCGAGCTCAGTATCGTCATCAGAGCCTTCCAAACGCTGGGCATCCTCCTGGAGCATGTACCCAACACTGTGGTCAAACAGTTCGAGGGAATCCTCATGAGGACATGGTGGAGCTAGGGAAGGAGTCACTGATGACATTGAGCTGAGGGAAGAGGCCGCTGCTTTGCCAGACAAAGCACCCTGGGCATGGGTGAGAGAGGATGAGGAGGATGAGGACGGCTTGGTCATCCACTCGACCAAGTCTTCCGCATGTTGCGGCTCAACATGGCCAGCTGCCGAAAAAAAGGCCAAGCGTGTCCCATGGCCACGTGCTGATGAGGATGCACCGTCTCCACGACCAGCACTAGACACAGAGCCTGCTTGCCCTCTCTTATTGGCTTGTGACTGTCTGCCTCTCCTTCTTGGCCTTCCAGACATACTAATGGCCTGTAGCTGCACTAAGCTGGGATAGAACACCTGTAATTTTCTTCAAGTAGCTTTATATACTGTAACCAGACAAGCCTGCCTGTCAGTAGGAAGATAACAGGAACGGATCTAGCTGAACACTGTGAGCAGGACGCACTGTACTAAATGTAAATAGTCTAGCTGCCTGACCGTGGTACTAATAGGATCAAATAGAACACCTGTAATTTTCTTCAGGTAGCTTTATATACTGTAACCAGACAAGCCTGCCTGTCAGTAGGAAGATAACAGGAACGGATCTAGCTGTACACTGTGAGCAGGACGCACTGTACTAAATGTAAATAGTCTAGCTGCCTGACCGTGGTACTAATAGGATCAAATAGAACACCTGTAATTTTCTTCAGGTAGCTTTATATACTGTAACCAGACAAGCCTGCCTGTCAGTAGGAAGATAACAGGAACGGATCTAGCTGTACACTGTGAGCAGGACGCACTGTACTAAATGTAAATAGTCTAGCTGCCTGACCGTGGTACTAATAGGATCAAATAGAACACCTGTAATTTTCTTCAGGTAGCTTTATATACTGTAACCAGACAAGCCTGCCTGTCAGTAGGAAGATAACAGGAACGGATCTAGCTGAACACTGTGAGCAGGACACACTGTACTAAATGTAAATAGTCTAGCTGCCTGACCGTGGTACTAATAGGATCAAATAGAACACCTGTAATTTTCTTCAGGTAGCTTTATATACTGTAACCAGACAAGCCTGCCTGTCAGTAGGAAGATAACAGGAACGGATCTAGCTGAACACTGTGAGCAGGACACACTGTACTAAATGTAAATAGTCTAGCTGCCTGACCGTGGTACTAATAGGATCAAATAGAACACCTGTAATTTTCTTCAGGTAGCTTTATATACTGTAACCAGACAAGCCTGCCGGTCAGTAGGAATTTAACAGGAACGGATCTAGCTGAACACTGTGAGCAGGACGCACTGCATTAAATGTAAATAGTCTAGATAGAAGATAACAGGAACGGATCTAGCTAAACTGAATACAGTGTATATATATATATGCAACACCTGGGATGCATATATATACACAATACACTGTAAGTGCAGCTAACTGACTGACTGTTCTGCCTAATCTATCTAACTCAAATCAAATGACACTGTCTCTCTCTCTCTCTATCTCTCAGCACACCGGAAAACACACACTACACAGGGCCGCCGTGCAGGCGGCCTTATATAGTGTGGGGTGTGTACTAAATGCCCTGAGCCGTAATTGGCCAAAGCCACCCTGGCTTTGGCCAATTACAGCTCTCTCTACTGACAGCGCTGTGATTGGCCAAGCATGCGGGTCATAGTGCATGCTTGGCCAATCATCAGCCAGCAATGCACTGCGATGCCGCAGTGAATTATGGGCCGTGACGCGCCACACGAATTTAGCGCGAACGGCCCATAACGTTCGCAATTCGGCGAACGATCGAACAGCCGATGTTCGAGTCGAACATGGGTTCGACTCGAACACGAAGCTCATCCCTACTCTGCAATACCCCCATAATACTCTGCAAAGCCCACATTACTCTGCAATACCCCCATAATACTCTGCAAAGCCCACATTACTCTGCAATAACCCATAATACTCTACAAAGCCCCACATTACTCTGCAATACCCCCACATTACTCTGCAATACCCCCACAATACTCTGCAATACCCCCACAATACTCTGCAAAGCCCTGCCATACCCCGCCATACCCCACCATACCCCGCCATACTCCGCCATACCCTGCCATACTCCGCCATACCCCGCCATACCCCGCCATACCCCGCCATACTCCGCCATACCCCGCAATACCCCGCCATACTCCACAATACCCCACCATACTCCGCAATACCCCGCCATACTCCGCAATACCCCGCCATACTCCGCAATACCCCGCCATACTCCGCCATAACTTGCAATACCCCGCCATACTCCGCAATACCCCGCCATACTCCACAATACCCCGCCATACTCCGCAATACCCCGTAATACTCCGCCATACTCCGCAATACCCCGCCATACTCCGCAATACCCCGCCATACTCCGCCATAACTTGCAATACCCCGCCATACTCCGCAATACCCCGCCATACTCCACAATACCCCGCCATACTCCGCAATACCCCGCCATACTCCGCAATACCCCGCCATACCCCGCCATACTCCGCAATACCCCGCCATACTCCACAATACCCCGCCATACTCTGCAATACCCCGCCATACCCAGCCATACCCTGCCATGCTGAGCCATGCTCGGCTGTACTCGGCCCCTGTATGTGGCCAGGCTGTGGAAGTCTCACACATGTGATATCGCCATACTCAGGAGGAGTAGGAGAATCTATTTTGGGGTGTCATTTTTGGTATGTACATGTTATGTGGTAGAAATATTGTATAAATGGACAACTTTGTGTTAAAAAAAAAATGCGTTTTAACCACTTCCCGCATGCCGGCCATCATACAATGTCCTTGACTTTGTGCGGGGATATCTGAATGATGCCTGCAGCTACAGGCATCATTCAGATATCAGCTTTTTCAGCCGGCGATTCCCTACACCATAAGAATGATCATAGCGGCTGGATGTGTAGTGCCCACAGCGCTGCACAGAGACATCCAGCCATCCATCCATCCATGCTCAGCCATCCCTTCTGCTGTGCAATACTCTGCAAAGCCCACATTACTCTGCAATACCCCCATAATACTCTGCAAAGCCCACATTACTCTGCAATACCCCCATAATACTCTGCAAAGCCCACATTACTCTGCAATAACCCATAATACTCTGCAAAGCCCCACATTACTCTGCAATACCCCCACATTACTCTGCAATACCCCCACAATACTCTGCAATACCCCCACAATACTCTGCAAAGCCCTGCCATACCCCGCCATACCCCGCCATACCCCGCCATACTCCGCCATACCCTGCCATACTCCGCCATACCCCGCCATACCCCGCCATACCCCGCCATACTCCGCCATACCCCGCAATACCCCGCCATACTCCACAATACCCCGCCATACTCCGCAATACCCCGCCATACTCCGCCATACTCCGCCATACTCCGCAATACCCCGCCATACTCCGCCATAACTTGCAATACCCCGCCATACTCCGCAATACCCCGCCATACTCCGCCATACTCCGCAATACCCCGCCATACTCCGCAATACCCCGCCATACTCCGCCATAACTTGCAATACCCCGCCATACTCCGCAATACCCCGCCATACTCCACAATACCCCGCCATACTCCGCAATACCCCGCCATACTCCGCCATAACTTGCAATACCCCGCCATACTCCGCAATACCCCGCCATACTCCACAATACCCCGCCATACTCCGCAATACCCCGCCATACTCCGCAATACCCCGCCATACCGCGCCATACTCCGCAATACCCCGCCATACTCCACAATACCCCGCCATACTCTGCAATACCCCGCCATACCCAGCCATACCCTGCCATGCTGAGCCATGCTCGGCTGTACTCGGCCCCTGTATGTGGCCAGGCTGTGGAAGTCTCACACATGTGATATCGCCATACTCAGGAGGAGTAGGAGAATCTATTTTGGGGTGTCATTTTTGGTATGTACATGTTATGTGGTAGAAATATTGTATAAATGGACAACTTTGTGTTAAAAAAAAAATGCGTTTTAACCACTTCCCGCACGCCGGCCGTCATACAATGTCCTTGACTTTGTGCGGGGATATCTGAATGATGCCTGCAGCTACAGGCATCATTCAGATATCAGCTTTTTCAGACGGCGATTCCCTACACCATAAGAATGATCATAGCGGCTGGATGTGTAGTGCCCACAGCGCTGCACAGAGACATCCAGCCATCCATCCATCCATGCTCAGCCATCCCTTCTGCTGTGCAATACTCTGTAAAGCCCACATTACTCTGCAATACCCCCATAATACTCTGCAAAGCCCATATTACTCTGCAATACCCCCATAATACTCTGCAAAGCCCACATTACTCTGCAATAACCCATAATACTCTGCAAAGCCCCACATTACTCTGCAATACCCCCACATTACTCTGCAATACCCCCACAATACTCTGCAATGCCCCCACAATACTCTGCAAAGCCCTGCCATACCCCGCCATACCCCGCCATACCCCGCCATACCCCGCCATACTCCGCCATACCCTGCCATACTCCGCCATACCCCGCCATACCCCGCCATACCCCGCCATACTCCGCCATACCCCGCAATACCCCGCCATACTCCACAATACCCCGCCATACTCCGCAATACCCCGCCATACTCCGCCATACTCCGCAATACCCCGCCATACTCCGCAATACCCCGCCATACTCCGCCATAACTTGCAATACCCCGCCATACTCCGCAATACCCCGCCATACTCCACAATACCCCGCCATACTCCGCAATACCCCGCCATACTCCGCCATACTCCGCAATACCCCGCCATACTCCGCAATACCCCGCCATACTCCGCCATAACTTGCAATACCCCGCCATACTCCGCAATACCCCGCCATACTCCACAATACCCCTCCATACTCCGCAATACCCCGCCATACTCCGCAATACCCCGCCAAACTCCGCAATACCCCGCCATACTCCACAATACCCCGCCATACTCTGCAATACCCCGCCATACCCAGCCATACCCTGCCATGCTGAGCCATGCTCGGCTGTACTCGGCCCCTGTATGTGGCCAGGCTGTGGAAGTCTCACACATGTGATATCGCCATACTCAGGAGGAGTAGGAGAATCTATTTTGGGGTGTCATTTTTGGTATGTACATGTTATGTGGTAGAAATATTGTATAAATGGACAACTTTGTGTTAAAAAAAAAATGCGTTTTAACCACTTCCCGCACGCCGGCCGTCATACAATGTCCTTGACTTTGTGCGGGGATATCTGAATGATGCCTGCAGCTACAGGCATCATTCAGATATCAGCTTTTTCAGCCGGCGATTCCCTACACCATAAGAATGATCATAGCGGCTGTTCCACTGCTTGATCGTTCTTACGGGAGGCGAGAGGGGATGTCCCCCCCCCGCGCTTCTACCGACTCACAGCTACGATCGAAGCCAGGATCGTTTTTTTTTTTTTTTTTTAATTTCAGGCTTCCCAGCCTAGAGGTGAGATGTGGGGTCTTATTGACCCCATATCTCACTGTAAAGAGGACCTGTCATGCCATATTCCTATTACAAGGATGTTTACATTCCTTGTAATAGGAATAAAAGTGGTCAAAATTTTTTTTTTTTTTGGAAAAAAGCATCAAACTAAAATAAATAAAGCAAAATGAACAATAAAAAAAAAAAAAAAAATTTTAAAGTGCCCCTGTCCCTGTGTGCTCGCATGCAGAAGCGAACGCATACATAAGTCCCGCCCACATATGAAAATGGTGTTCAAACCACACATGTGAGGTATTGCTGCGATCAGTAGAGTGAGAGCAATAATTTTGGCCCTAGACCTCCTCTGTAACTCAAAACATGTAACCAGTAAAAAATTTTAAAGCGTCGCCTATGGGGATTTTTGAGTAGCAAAGTTTGGCGCTATTCCACAAGCGCATGCAATTTTGAAGGGTGACATGTTGGGTACTATTTACTCGGCGTAACTTCATCTTTCACATTATGCAAAAACATTGGGCTAACTTTACTGTTTTGGTTTTTGTAAAGCACAAAACAGTTTTTTTTCCCAAAAAAAGCGTTTAAAAAATTGCTGCGCAAATACCATGCGAGATAAAAAGTTGCAACGACCGCCATTGTATTCTCTAGGGTCTTTGCTAAAAAAACATATATAATGTTTTGGGGTTCTATGTAATTTTCTAGCTAATAAATGATGATTTTTACATGTAGGAGAGAAATGTCAGAATTGGCCTGGGTGCTCCAGAACGCCTGAAGGTGCTCCCCTGCATGTTGGGCCTCTGTAGGTTGCCATGCTGTGTAAAAGTCTCACACATGTGGTATTGCCGTACTAGGGAGTAAAAGCAGAATGTGTTTTGGGGTGTAATTTGTGGTATGCATATGCGGTGTGTGAGAAATAACCTGCTAATATGACAATTTTGTGGAAAAAAAAAAGTAAAAAAAAAAACCTTGATTTTGCAAAGAATTGTGGGAAAAAATGACAACTTAAAAAAAACTCACCATGCATCTTTCTAAATACCTTGGAATGTCTTCTTTCCAAAAAGGGGTCATTTGGGGGGTATTTGTACTTTTTCTGGCATGTTAGGGTCTCAAGAAATTAGATAGGCCGTCAGTACTTCAGGTGTGAACAATTTTCAGATATTCGCACCATAGCTTTTGGACTCTATAACTTTCACAAAGACCAAATAATATCCACCGATTTGGGTTATTTTTACCAAAGATATGTAGCGGTATAAATTTTGGCCAAAATATATGAAGAAAAATTACTAATTTGCAAAATATTATAACAGAAATGAAGAAAAATGTATTTTTTTACAGATTTTTCGGTCTTTTCGGCGCAAAAAATAAAGAACCCAGCAGTGATTAAATACCACCAAAAGAAAGCTCTATTTGTGTGAAAAAAAGGACAAAAATTTCATATAGATACAATGTTGCATGACTGAGTAATTGTCATTCAAAATGTGAGAGCACCAAAAGCTGAAAATTGGTCTGGTTAGGAAGGGGGTTTAAGTGCCCAGTTGTCAAGTGGTTAATAGAATGTAATAAAATTTCGAATAGTATAAATTTGAATTCGAGAATATATTGGAAAATAATTCAAAACAATGGAAACTAAAATAATAGAAAATAATAGAATAGAAAAACAATAGAACTAAATAAAATAAAATATAATATATATTATATTTTATTCTATTCTGTTCTATTGTTTCTCAATTCTATTATTTTCTGTTCTAATCATTTCTATTCAAATTTGAATTCATTCTATATGAAATTAGAATTTTGGAAGATGGTTATATATATATAAATATATATATTTTATATATATATATATATATATATATATATATATATATATATATATATATATAAAACCATTTTCCAAAATTCGAATATTCGAATTTTGTATAGAATGAAATCAAATTAGAATAGAAAAGATTAGGTTCCATTGACAATACATAAAGGAGTGGCGAAAGTGGGCACCCCTGTCTCGTTTCATTGCACACTTCATAGGACAGGTGACAAATTCCTATTAGCTTTAACAATCGCCATTGGACTATTATACAAGTTTTGAATCCATCGCATTATTTTCGATCCAAGTCCCAAATGTTGAAGAGTATCCATCATGAATCCCTGGCTACCCTGTCAAATGCTTTTTCCGCATCTATTGACAGGAGTAAAGCTGGGGGTACCTTATTTTTCCCCTTACGCAACATTAAAACTGTTTTTATGCTATTGTCTATTGGTATTGGTATTTTGACCTCATGGTCTTAGAGCAGAAAATTATTTTTTAAGGGCTCTCATTCCCCTCTACTCTTTCTTGCCTGAGGTGGAGTTCTATATGGCGCTCTAGGTCCCCCCTTCTATAGTTGAGGGGGTGGCCTCAGGGCACACCGCATGTCCTGGTCTCGATTTCCTCCTTATTTATCTCTTCCTCTTTGCATTCACCCCTCTCCCCCTCCCCCCTCCCCCCCCCTCCAGGCCTCTTTACCTTTCTATTTGATGTTTAATGTTAGGTCATTTTTGTTGTGGTTGCCCTAGTAATCTATTTCCTTGAGATCAACTACCATTGTATTTCATCTTGTGTCGTTATTTCTAGTCTTGGAGTTGAATCTCTGATGTTTTCTGGTATTGAGATTTCCAATTTTTTACAGAAATTGGGAATTTGTTCTATGAACCGGTAGTATTCCTGAGAACACGAACTTGGAGGTCCTTTTCCTCAATTTAGCACCTAAGTTCCTAAAATCGTTCTTTAGGACACTCCATCTGCCTCTGACTTTGTTATCGGTGCCAACGTGCACCATGACAGCCGGGTCTTGGTTGAGGGATCATTCTCAGTATTCAGACTTTATAAAGAATGCAATAAGAAATGTAAGGGTGCAATTAGGACGGCTAAGATAGAACATGAAAGACACATAGCGGAGGAGAGCAAAAAAAATCCCAAGAAATTCTTTAAGTATGTAAACAGTAAAAAAGGGAGGACAGACCATATTGGCCCCATAAAGAATGAGGAAGGACATCTGGTTACAAAGGATGGGGAGATGGCAAATGTATTGAATTTATTCTTCTCCTCAGTCTTCACGAGTGAATCGGGGGGGCTTCAATAACCAAAACTACAGTGTTTATCCTCATGACACAACACAGGAAGCACCTCCATGGTTAACAGAGGATGGAATTAAAATTAGACTTGAGAAACTTAACATTAATAAATCACCGGGACCAGATGGCTTGCATCCGAGGGTACTTAGGGAACTCAGTCAGGTGATTGCCAGACCGTTGTTCCTAATTTTTACAGACAGTCTATTGACTGGAATGGTACCAGCTGATTGGAGAAAAGCCAATGTAGCACCAATATTTAAAAAGGGCCCAAAAAACATCCCTGGGAATTACAGACCAGTTAGCCTAACATCAATAGTATGTAAACTCTTGGGGGGATGATAGGGGACTATATACAAGATTTTAGTAATGAGAACAGTATCATTAGCAGTAATCAGCATGGATTCATGATGAAGAATCGTTCTTGCCAAACCAATCTATTACCTTCTATGAGGAGGTGAGTTGCCATCTAGATAATGGAAGGCCCGTAGACGTGGTATATATGGATTTTGCAAAAGCATTTGACATAGTTCCCCATAAACGTTTACTGTACAAAATATGGTCTGTTGGCATGGACCATAGGGTGAGTACATGGATTGAAAACTGGCTACAAGGGCGTGTTCAGGGGGTGGTGATATATGGGGAGTACTCAGAATGGTCAGGAGTGAGTAGTGGGGTTCCCCAGGGTTCTGTGCTGGGACCAATCCTATTTAATTTGTTTATAAATGACCTGGAGGATGGGATAAACAGTTCAATCTCTGTATTTGCAGACGATACTAAGCTAAGCAGGGCAATAACTTCTCCGCAGGATGTGGAAACCTTGCAAAAAGACCTGAACAAATTAATGGGGTGGGCGACTACATGGAAAATGAGGTTCAATGTAGAAAAATGTAAAATAATGCATTTGGGTGGCAAAAATATGAATGCAATCTATACACTGGGGGGAGAACCTCTGGGGGAATCTAGGATGGAAAAGGACCTGGGGGTCCTAGTAGATGATAGGCTCAGCAATGGCATGCAATGCCAAGCTGCTTCTAATAAAGCATACAGAATATTGGCATGCATTAAAAGGGGGATCAACTCCAGAGATAAAACGATAATTCTCCCGCTCTACAAGACTCTGGTCCGGCCGCACCTGGAGTATGCTGTCCAGTTCTGGGCACCAGTCCTCAGGAGGGATGTACTGGAAATGGAGCGAGTACAAAGAAGGGCAACAAAGCTAATAAAGGGTCTGGAGGATCTTAGTTATGAGGAAAGGTTGCGAGCACTGAACTTATTCTCTCTGGAGAAGAGACGCTTGAGAGGGGATATGATTTCAATTTACAAATACTGTACTGGTGACCCCACAATAGGGATAAAACTTTTTCGCAGAAGAGAGTTTAATAAGACTCGTGGCCACTCATTACAATTAGAAGAAAAGAGGTTTAACCTTAAACTACGTACAGGGTTCTTTACTGTAAGAGCGGCAAGGATGTGAAATTCCCTTCCACAGGCGGTGGTCTCAGCGGGGAGCATTGATAGCTTCAAGAAACTATTAGATAATCACCTGAATGACCGCAACATACAGGGATATGTAATGTAATACTGACACATAATCACACACATAGGTTGGACTTGATGGACTTGTGTCTTTTTTCAACCTCACCTACTATGTAACTATGTAACTATGTAACCTAAGTCTAGCGGTACGTCCATTTCTCCTAGCAATCAGACAAGCGGGGAAACCCTAATTATATTGAATTTCTTGTTCCTGTAAACTTTTCAATAAAGGTTTTAATGCCCTTCTCCTTCTCAAGGTTTCTTGTGATAGGTCTTGGAAAATTTGTATCGTCTTTTCCTCATATTCAATTGGTGGTTCCCCCTCAGGTTTCTCCAAATTAGTTTTTTTCCTCCCAGTTTATAAATCTGACAATTATATCTCTTGGTGTTTCCATCGGGAGTCCTTGCGATCTTCTTATTCTGTGTACTCTTTCAATGTTTATTATGCTAGTTTCTCCTTTTCCAAGAATTGGATTGAAAGTTCCTATCGACTCTACGAAATAACTAGGATATATATAGGAGGGGCGAAAGTGGGCGAAGGGGAATATAAAATCGTGGCATATGCAGATAATGTCCTGATGTACGTAACAAACCCAAGAGTGACGCTACCAAACATAATTAAAGAGATAAAAAAATACGGTGAACTTTCAAAATTTAAAATAAACCCCATTTAAACAGAAATATTAAATATAGGAGTAGAGAAAAATGAAGAACTTGCATTGCAAAGGGAATTTCCATTTACATGGGTGAAAAGAGAGTTGCCATACCTAGGAATTCGATTGACATCTACTGTTGAGAAGTTATATGTGGCAAATTACATCCCATTATTGAATGAGATTAAAACGGAATTAAAGAGGGGCTCACTGCAATCTATCTCATGGAAAGGAAGGATAAATATGATTAAAATGTTGATCCTCCCTAAAATAATATATACATTTCAAATGTTACCCATAGATATACCACAGAGTTTTTTCAGAATAATAAAATCAATGATGATAAAATATATATGGCAAAACAAAAAACCAAGATTAAAATGCACTAATCACTAGGAAAAAAACGCGGAGGTTTAACAACCCCAGATATAAATAGATATTTTAAGCCAGTAATCATTTCACGGATGGTAGAATGGGTAAATGAAAAGAGTGAAAAAAAGTGGATCAAGATTGAAAATATGCTAAGTAGAACAACATTGCATAAAAATATCTTGATACCACGCAAGCACAGAACATTAGACTTGGAGGCACACTATTTGACCACAAATGTATTGAACATTTGGGGCACATTACACAGACAAAAAAATTGGACATATAACTCACCATTAATTGCTTTCACTAAAACAAATTTTTTCCACCCAGGGAATGAGACGCGTTTAGGAGTAAGAATGGGGAATGCACAATTAAAGTGGGGTTCCACCCAAATTTTGAACAATATCTGTATGTATTCTCTTCCTTGCCTTAGATGCTGACATGCTGTTTAAAAAAATTTAAATCGCCGTAATTACCTTTTATTTTTCTATTCTTCTTTGCACTTCCTGGTTCTCCTCCCGTGGGAGTAGGCATGTTTCTAGCCTCTCCCAGACTCCTGGGAGCTAGTCTCAGGCTTCCCAGGATGCCACTGAGCATGTGCAGGAAGGAGCGGTGAATGCTGGGAGCACAGCATTCACCACATCCAGGAAATAAATGCTTGTGGGCTTCAAATGCCCACAATGAAGATGGAAACCGCCTGCAGTGAATAATATAAGTTATTCTTTCCGACGAAATCTGACACAGGCGGACATATTACGCACAATATGTGAGTATGTAATGCTGAGAAGAAAAGTTTGTGAATGAACTCAAAAAAAAAAAAAACGATAGATAGGTGGACCCCCGCTTTAACCACTTCAGCCCCGGAAGGATTTACCCCCTTCCTGACCAGAGCACTTTTTACAATTTGGCACTGCGTCGCTTTAACTGCTAATTGCGCGGTCATGCAATGCTGTAACCAAACGAAATTTGCGTCCTTTTCTTCCCACAAATAGAGCTTTCTTTTGATGGTATTTGATCACCTCTGCCGTTTTTATTTTTTGCGCTATACACGGAAAAAGACCGAAAATTTTGAAAAAAAATGATATTTTCTACTTTTTGTTCTAAAAAAAATCCAATAAACTCAATTTTAGTCATACATTTAGGCCAAAATGTATTTGGCCACATGTCTTTGGTAAAAAAAAATGTCAATAAGTGTATATTTATTGGTTTGCGCAAAAGTTATAGCGCCTACAAACTAGGGTACATTTTCTGGAATTTACACAGTCTTTAATTTATGACTGCCTATGTCATTTCTTGAGGTGCTAAAATGACAGGGCAGTACAAAACCCCCACAAATGACCCCATTTTGGAAAGTAGACACCCCAAGGAAATTGCTGAGAGGCATGTTGAGCCCATTGAATATTCATTTTTTTTGTCCCAAGTGATTGAATAATGAAAAAAAAAAAAAAAAAAAAAACAAAATTACAAAAAGTTGTCACTAAATGATATATTGCTCACACAGGCCATGGGCCTATGTGGAATTGCACCCCAAAATACATTTAGCTGCTTCTCCTGAGTATGGGGATACCACATGTGTGGGACTTTTTGGGAGCCTAGCCGCATACGGGGCCCCGAAAACCAATCACTGCCTTCAGGATTTCTAAGGGCGTATATTTTTGATTTTACTCCTCACTACCTATCACAGTTTTGAAGGCCATAAAATGCCCAGATGGCACAAACCCCCCCCAAATGACCCCATTTTGGAAAGTAGACACCCCAAGCTATTTGCTGAGAGGCATGTTGAGTCCATGGAATATTTTATATTTTGACACAAGTTGCGGGAAAGTGACAATTTATTTATTTTTTTTTTTTTTTTTTGCACAAAGTTGTCACTAAATGATATATTGCTCACACAGGTCATGGGCATATGTGGAATTGCACCCCAAAATACATTCTGCTGCTTCTCTTGAGTACGGGGATACCACATGTGTGGGACTTTTTAGGAGCCTAGCCGCGTACGGGACCCCGAAAACCAATCACCGCCTTCAGGATTTCTAAGGGTGTACATTTTTGATTTCACTCTTCACTGCCTATCACAGTTTCGGAGGCCATGGAATGCCCAGGTGGCACAAAACCCCCCCAAATGACCCCATTTTGGAAAGTAGACACCCCAAGCTATTTGCTGAGAGGCATGGTGAGTATTTTGCAGCTCTCATTTGTTTTTGAAAATGAAGAAAGACAAAAAAAAAAAATTTTTTTTTTCTTTTTTTAATTTTCAAAACTTTGTGACAAAAAGTGAGGTCTGCAAAATACTCACTATACCTCTCAGCAAATAGCTTGGGGTGTCTACTTTCCAAAATGGGGTCATTTGGGGGGGGGTTTGTGCCACCTGGGCATTCCATGGCCTCCGAGACTGTGATAGGCAGTGAAGAGTGAAATCAAAAATTTACGCCCTTAGAAAGCCTGAAGGTGGTGCTTGGTTTTCGGGGTCCCATACGTGGCTAGGCTCCCAAAAAGTCTCACACATGTGGTATCCCCGTACTCAGGAGAAGCAACAGAATGTATTTTGGGGTGTAATTTCACATATTCCCATGGCATGTTTGAGCAATATATCATTTAGTGACAACTTTGTGCAAAAAAAAAAAAAAATAATAATAATTTGTCTCTTTCCCGCAACTTGTGTCACAATATAAAATATTCCATGGACTCGACATGCCTCTCAGCAAATAGCTTGGGGTGTCTACTTTCCAAAATGGGGTCATTTGGGGGGGTTTGAACTGTCCTGGCATTTTATGCACAACATTTAGAAGCTTATGTCACACATCACCCACTCTTCTAACCACTTGAAGACAAAGCCCTTTCTGACACTTTTTGATTACATGAAAAAATTATTTTTTTTTGCAAGAAAATTACTTTGAACCCCCACACATTATATATTTTTTTAAAGCAAATGCCCTACAGATTAAAATGGTGGGTGTTTAATTTTTTTTTTTCACACAGTATTTGCGCAGCGATTTTTCAAACGCATTTTTTGGGGAAAAAACACACTTTTTTACATTTTAATGCACTAAAACACACTATATTGCCCAAATGTTTGATGAAATAAAAAAGATGATCTTAGGCCGAGTACATGGATACCAAACATGACATGCTTTACAACTGTGCACAAACGTGCAGTGACAACAAAATAAATACATTTTTAAAAGCCTTTAAAAGCCTTTACAGGTTACCACTTTAGATTTACAGAGGAGGTCTACTGCTAAAATTACTGCCCTCGATCTGACCGTCGCGGTGATACCTCACATGCATGGTGCAATTGCTGTTTACATTTGACGCCAGACCGACGCTTGCGTTCGCCTTAGCGCGAGAGCAGGGGGGACAGGGGTGCTTTTTTTTTTTTTTTTTTTTTTTTCTTTATTATTTTTTTGCTTTTTTATCTTATTTTAAAACTGTTCCTTTCATTTTTTTTTTTTTTTAATCATTTTTATTGTTATCTCAGGGAATGTAAATATCCCCTATGATAGCAATAGGTAGTGACAGGTACTCTTTTTTGAAAAAATTGGGGTCTATTAGACCCTAGATTTCTCCTCTGCCCTCAAAGCATCTGACCACACCAAGATCGGTGTGATAAAATGCTTCCCCAATTTCCCAATGGCGCTATTTACATCCGGCGAAATCTAAGTCATAAAATGCTCGTAGCTTCCGGTTTCTTAGGCCATAGAGATGTTTGGAGCCACTCTGGTCTCTGATCAGGTCTATGGTCAGCTGGCTGAATCACCGGCTGCATTCTCAGGTTCCCTGTTGAGACAGGAGAGCCAGAGAAAAACACGGAAGACGGTGGGGGGGGGGGCATTCTCTCCCACTGCTTGTAAAAGCAGTCTAGAGGCTAATTAGCCGCTAGGATTGCTTATACATGAAAGCCGACCGCTGGCTGAAAAGAATGATACCAAGATGATACCTAAACCTGCAAGCATCATTCTGGTATAACCACTCAAAGTCGTGAATGCTGTACTCAGACAAAAATATGGTTAACAATAAAGCACAGTAAACGGTAAAGTATAAAAAATTGCAGACCTGAAAAGCAAACATGATAAAACATAATAACAATAAAACATTGCAGAATAGAATACAGTAAAAAAGAGCAGAACAATAGAGAGAATAGAGAGAGAGAGAATAGAGAGAGAACAATAAAACGACAACTATTATTTTTTATTTTATATTTTTGTTTGTGTTTTTTTTTTTTTTTTTCACTTTTTTTGTAACTGTAACTTTTATAACTGTAACCGGTTCCAGGTTCGGGTCTCTCAAAATGCGATGGCATCTTGGGAGACCCTGCGAAAGTGTGTCCTAGTCTGTGCAATGCTGTACCCTACGCTAATACTCAGCTAGTGAATGGTAGCGTTCAAAACATTCACCAATGCAAAGACCAGGATTGTCAGGACAGGAGGGACAATAATAGCGGGTGTCATGCCTATATCCGCGCTTGCTGCAGACACAACATCTTTTTGGGGGGGGTTCGTTGGGTAGGGGTACTCGGGAGGACATAAAAATGCCTCTCATGCAGCCGACTGCATTTGGTTGGGGATGTGAATGGGGGAAGTACGGGCGCTGCAGAAGCGGTAGGTTCCCAATTAGGATTGGCGAATGCAGCAGGAAGGGCATTATGGGCACGACGGGCCTGTGTTTGTCTTTTTGGTGGCAGCGGGACACTACTTGTGCTTGCCACCTCACCAGCTTGAACTGCACTTATGGGACTCGCCACGTCACCAAGTGTTACTGCAGTGCTGGTTTGACTACGACCGGGGTGTACTAGGCCGCTGGCGCTTGCCAGTTCACCAAAACGCTACCAAAAAAACTGTTAATGATCGCAGGGATCAGGCCTGACTCTGCGAACGCTGCAGTTATGCATTTAGTGTTTTGTAAGTGACAGTGATCGATCGATACTGCACTTGGGTGGGCTGGGCTGGGCCGGGCGGAGGGGCAAAACGCAGGTGCTAGCAGGTATCTGGGCTGATCCCGCTAACACTGCGTTTTTGGGAACCCTAAACTGCTGGGGACGCCAGTATAGATCTGATCGGATCAGATATTGATCAGTTCAGATACTATACCACTAAGGGAGGTGTACAGTGCGTGCGTGGGTGTTAGCGCTACTGGCACTAACCTGACGCTGCCTGGGGCTGGTGCTTGCCAGTTCACCAAAACGCTACAAAAAAAACTGTTAGCGATCGCAGGGATCAGGCCTGACTCTGCGAACGCTGCAGTTATGCGTTTAGTGTTTTGTAAGTGACAGTGATCGATCGATACTGCACTTGGGTGGGCTGGGCTGGGCCGGGCGGAGGGGTAAAACGCAGTTGCTAGCAGGTATCTGGGCTGATCCCGCTAACACTGCGTTTGTGGGAACCCTAAACTGCTGGGGACGCTAGTATAGATCTGATCGGATCAGATATTGATGCGTTCAGATACTATACCACTAAGGGAGGTGTACGGTGCGTGGGTGTTAGCGGTACTGGCACTAACCTGACGCTGCCTGGGGCTGGTGCTTGCCATTTCACCAAAATGCTACCAAAAAAACTGTTAGCGATCGCAGGGATCAGGCCTGACTCAGCGAACGCTGCAGTTATGCGTTTAGTGTTTTGTAAGTGACAGTGATCGATCGATACTGCACTTGGGTGGGCTGGGCCGAGCTGGGCGGAGGGGCAAAACGCAGGTGCTAGCAGGTATCTGGGCTGATCCCGCTAACACTGTGTTTTTGGGAACCCTAAACTGCTGGGGACGCCAGTATAGATCTGATCGGATCAGATATTGATGCGATCAGATACTATACCACTAAGGGAGGCGTATGCTGCGTGCGTGGGTGTTAGCGGTACTGGCGCTAATCTGACCCTGCCTGGGGCGACGCATATCACCGCCGGGCGATCAGGGGGCTAAATCTTTATTCGGTAATAAACGGCGGGTTCCCTGACACTATAAAAAATAAACAAACTAACCAGCGTCACCCGTAACGGTTATACAGTGATCAGTGGTGAAAGGGTTAACTAGGGGGCAATCAAGGGGTTAAAACATTTATTAGATAGTATATGGGGGTCCCTGTCGCTATAAAACTCTGACGGCGAACCTAAATATTTACGTCCCTAACTAGCATCACCAGCGACACTAATACAGCGATCAGAAAAATGATCGCTTAGCGACACTGGTGACAGGGGGTGATCAAGGGGTTAAAACTTTATTAGGGGGGGTTAGGGGGGTACCCTAGACCTACAGGGGGCCTAACACTCACTGCCCTGACACTGTAACTGTCACAAACTGACACCAATACAGTAATCAGAAAAAAAAAAAAAAAAAAAAAAACTGCTGGTGTCAGTTTGTGACAGGGGGGGGGGGGGGTGATTGGGGGGGGATCGGGGGGCGATCGGGGGGGGGATCGGGGTGTTTAGTGTGCCTGGCATGTTCTACTGTGTGTGTAGTGTTGGTGCACTTACATTGCAGTCTTCTCTCCTCGGCCCGGAACGGAAAATACCGAGCCGAGGAGAGATGACATCATTTCCTCTGCCTCTGTGTACAATACAGAGGCAGGGAAATGATCCCATTGGCTGAGAGCGATCGCGAGGGGGGGGCCACGAATGGATGGCCTCCCCCTCACCTCCGATCGCCGGGGGAGATTTGCCGACCGTCGCAGGCACCGGGGGGGGGTCCGATCGGACCCCCCACCCGCGGGCAGGCAAGGACGTACATATACGTCCTTTTGCCTGCCCGTGCCGCTCTGTCGACGTATATAGTCGTGCGGCGGTCGGCAAGTGGTTAAGAGTTATTACTACACATATGAAGATGAGAACACTATCGGATATAAAGGAAATACAGTGGGGACGGAAAGTATTCAGACCCCCTTAAATTTTTCACTCTATTGCAGCCATTTGCTAAAATCATTTAAGTTCATTTTTTTTCCTCATTAATGTACACAGAGCATCCCACATTGACAGAAAAACACAGAATTGTTGACATTTTTGCCGATTTCTTAAAAAAGAAAAACTAAAATATCACATGGTCCTAAGTATTCAGACCCTTTGCTCAGTATTTAGTAGAAGCACCCTTTTGATCTAATACAGCCATGAGTCTTTTTGGGAAAGATGCAACAAGTTTTTCACACTTGGATTTAGGGATCCTCTGTCATTCCTCCTTGCAGATCCTCTCCAGGTCTGTCAGGTTGAATGGTAAACGTTGGTGGACAGCCATTTTTAGGTATCTCCAGAGATGCTCAATTGGGTTTAAGTCAGGGCTCTGGCTAGGCCATTCAAGAACAGTGACGGAGTTGTTGTGAAGCCACTCTTTCGTTATTTTAGCTGTGTGCTTATGGTCATTGTCTTGTTGGAAGGTAAACCTTTGGCCCAGTCTGAGGTCCTGAGCACTCTGGAGAAGGTTTTCATCCAGGATATCCCTGTACTTGGCCACATTCATCTTACCCTCAATTGCAACCAGTCATCCTGTCCCTGCAGCTGAAAAACACCCCCACAGCATGATGCTGCCACCACCATGCTTCACTGTTGGGACTGTATTGGACAGGTGATGATCAGTGCCTGGTTTTCTCCACACATACCGCTTAGAATTAAGGCCAAAAAGTTCTATCTTGGTCTCATCAGACCAAAGAATCTTATTTCTCACCATCTTGGAATCCTTCAGGTGTTTTTTAGCAAACTCCATGCAGGCTTTCATGTGTTTTGCACTGAGGAGAGGCTTTCGTTGGGCCATTCTGCCATAAAGCCCCGACTGGTGGAGGGCTGCAGTGATGGTTGACTTTCTACAACTTTCTCCCATCTCCCGACTGCATCACTGGAGCTCAGCCACAGTGATCTTTGGGTTCTTCTTCACCTCTCTCACCAAGGCTCTTCTTCCCCAATAGCTCAGTTTGGCCGGATGACCAGCTCTAGGAAGGGTTCTGGTAGTCCCAAACGTCTTCCATTTAAGGATTATGGAGGCCACAGTGCTCTTAGGAACCTTAAGTGCAGCAGAATTTTTTTTGTAACCTTGTCCAGATCTGTGCCTTGCCACAATTCTGTCTCTGAGCTCTTCAGGCAGTTCCTTTGACCTCATGATTCTCATTTGCTCTGACATGCACTGTGAACTGTAAAGTCTTATATAGACAAGTGTGTGTCTTTCCTAATCAAGTCCAATCAGTATAATCAAACACAGCTGGACTCAAATGAAGGTGTATGATCAGAAGAAATGGACAGCACCTGAGTTAAATATATGAGTGTCACAGGGTCTGAATACTTAGGACCATGTGATATTTCCGTTTTTCTTTTTAAATAAATCTGCAAAAATGTCAACAATTCTGTGTTTTTCTGTCAATATGGGGTGCTGTGTGTAAATTAATGAGGAAAAAAATTAACTTAAATGATTTTAGCAAATGGCTGCAATATAACAAAAAGTGAAACATTTAAGGGGGTCTGAATACTTCCTGTCCCCACTGTAAATAGATGGAAGATAAGTGAGTAGGAATACTTGCAATTAAAACACTCAGTAAATACACTACCACAACCAATTAGAGATGGAAAGAACTTAGAGCCATTGGAAAAACTCTGCGGAGTACAAGCCCCATTGAAACATGGAATATCCAAAGTATACGGAATATTGACAGAACTGGTAGGAGTTGGGCTACCCTCCTTTATCGGGAAATAGGAAAAAGAAACAGGTATGAAATTAGAAGACCAACAAGTGGAGAGAATGATTGGATCAGTATATAGCTATGCAACAGATACAAGTACAATAGAAATGAACTATAAACGGTTATGCCCCGTACACACGGTCGGACTTTGTTCGGACATTCCGACAACAAAATCCTATGATTTTTTCCGACGGATGTTCGCTCAAACTTGTCTTGCATTCACATGGACACTCAAACTTGTCGGAAAATTCAATCGTTCTAAACGCGGTGACGTAAAACACGTACGTTGGGACTATAAACGGGCAGTGGCCAATAGCTTTCATCTCTTTATTTATTCTGAGCATGCATGGCACTTTGTCCGTCGGGTTTGTGAACACACGATCAGAAGATTGCCGAGACCCTAAAACTGAGCTGCAGCACAGTGGTCAAGACCATACAGCGGTTTAACAGGACAGGTTCCACTCAAAACAGGCCTCACCATGGTCGACCTAAGAAGTTGAGTGCACGTGCTCAGCATCATATCCAGAGGTTGTCTTTGGGAAATAGACGTATGAGTTCTGCCAGCATTGCTGCAGAGATTGAAGGGGTGGGGGATCAGCCTGTCAGTGCTCAGATCATACACCGCACACTGCATCAAATTGGTCTGTATGGCTGTTGTCCCAGAAGGATGCCTCTTGTAAAGATTATGCACAAGAAAGCCTCCAAACGGTTTGCTGAACAGTTTATGTATTAATATATTAATATTAATATATAAATATATATTGCATTTTATTCTATTCTGTTCTATTGTTTTTCTAGTCTATTCTTTTCTATTCTTTTCTATTCTATTCTAATCTTTTCTATTCAAATTCAAATTCATTCTTTATGAAATTTGAATTTCGGAAGATGTTATTTAACATCTAACTATAGATATATACATTTTTTTAAAATAGTTATATATAGTTTACCTTTTCGAATTCGGTCAAATAAATTTTTTCGAATGTGGTAGAATTTTTTCTAATTTGATAGTTTTTTTTCCTAATTCGGACAAATTTTTCGAATTCGAATACGAAACAAAAAGAATCCCGAAAACGAATGTAATGAATGCAACAAATTTAACTAAACAAATTCAATTAAATAACAAATCTAATTAAAAATTTTTTCTCATCCTGCACATGTCTATCTAGCACCTTCCCTAGTGGACGGTATCCCATGGCAAACGGATTCAAACACTCGTTATGGAGATCTTTGGCCTGGTCACAAGATATGGGAGGGGAAGAGTTAAGTGGGAGCATGCATGCTCTGTGGGACCCCATTCTGTTACTGGGAATGAGATAACAGAGGTACGCTGAACTGGTAGAGTGGGCAGAGGCTCAGCACGTCCCTCCTGATGCAAACATACAAGTTACAGTGTGTAGTGAAATGAAATAAGTTGTTTTTCGGAGGAACTTAGTATTATTACTGCACACCGTGTTACGGTTCATCTCTAACTTGGGGAGTTGCCTTAATGTTTGATTCTTCACATGACCACAGTCTCCAACTGGTTCCGGGCATTGAGGAACGTGCTCAATGCAAGAGGTACCGCCACGTGCACAGGTGCAAATGACCCCACCCACAAGCTTTTTTTTTAAGAATAACAAAAGGTAGAAATTTGCAACAAAGTTTGTTAAAATCTCTGCAATATACATAGATCACCCAGAGCGGAATGTTTTTTTCTCAATAAAAGTGACTGTACCATTGCACTACAGACACATTTTAAGAAGAACTTTATCTTGGAAAGGACAGCAAAGAGGAGTATATGGGTAACACTTCATGTTTAACCCCTTCATCCTTTTCAGATATAATTTGTGAAGCTCTACTTTAATTCCTAAAATCATACAAAAGTCACAACCTTAGCACCATTATTGATTTGTTATACCAACAAGATATTGTACAAAAAACAAATCACACTGTAATATATCAATGCCAAGAAATCTGTGCACTTACCGAAAACCCAACTTGTTTGTAATTGCTCTCAGTTCAACCAAAGTGGTGTGGTGATCTTCAGGTACGCCAGCCAGAGTTGTAAAATTGGAGCAGATTGTCCAACGTTCTCTCATCTCTATAAATAATTAGATAAGGATATAGATAAGATAAAACAAAATCAAATTAAAAGCCCTCATGTGGCAGCACCTTCTTAATCTGTGAAAAGTTACAGATAATCCTCAAGTATTTAAGGAAGAATAACAACACAATGCTGTGTTGTGCAGATGGCAGAGCCATGGGTGCCAACAGGAAACGTGTCTGGACTTTGCCGGTGACAGTCTCCAGTACCTCATGTGTCTCTTCTCCAGCTGTCTACAGCATCCATGTTGTTAAAATAAGCTCTTCCTTGTAAGACCTGCTGTGTTAAAGACTGGAACAGCTTGCCATGTGTCTCGCTTAATATTCAGTGAAAAAACAAATGGCGCAAATGTCTACACCTGAGCAGCACCGTACATTTTAGGAAGGCTGGAGCAATGTGAATTACTCTATAATAGGAAACAGTTATTTTTTTTCTCAAACATGTAGAGATGCTCTTATTTTATTTGTTACTAAGTTAAGTCAATTTAGCATTGGATATACAGTATCTCACAAAAGTGAGTACACTCCTCACATTTTTGTAAATATTTTATATTTTTTCATGTGACAACACTGAAGAAATGACACTTTGCTACAATGTACAGTAGTGAGTGTACAGCTTACATAACAGTGTAAATTTGCTGTCCCCTCAAAATAACTCACAGGGCAGTATTCCAACATGATAACGGCCCCAATCACACCTCCAAGACAACCACTGTCTTGCTAAAGAATCTGAGGGTAAAGGTGATAGACTAGCCAAGCATGTCTGCAGGCCTAAACCCTTTGAGCATCTGTGGGGCATCCTCAAACAGAAGGTGGAGGAGCGCAAGGTCTCTAACATCCACCAGCTCGATGATGTCATCATGGAGGAGTGGAAGAAGACTCCAGTGGTATCCTGTGAAGCTCTGGTTAACTCAATGCTCAAGAGGGTTAAGGCAGTGCTGGAAAATAATGGCTGCCACAAAAAATATTGACACTTTGAACCCAATTCAGACATTTTCACTTAGGGGTGTACTCACTTTTGTTGCCAGTGGTTTAGACATTAATGGTTCTGTGTTGAGTTATTTTGAGGGGACAGCAAATTTACACTGTTATACAAGCTGTACACTCACTACTTTACATTGTAGCAAAGTGTCATTTCTTCAGTGTTGTCACATGAAAAGATATAATAAAATATTCACAAAAATGTGAGGGGTGTACTCACTTTTGTGAGATACTGTACACATATCAGCCATAGCTTTATGACCGACAGGTTAAGTGAACATTGATTATTCTGTTATAATGGCATGTGAAAGTTGGTGAGATATATTAGGCAGCAAGTAAACATGTTGTCCCTGAAGTTGATGTGTTTGTTGCTTAGTTTGTTGTGTATGGGGCTGCGTAGCCACAAACCTGTCAGGGTGCCCATACTGACCCGTGTCCACAGCCAAAAGTGCTTACAATGGGCAAATGAACATCAGAACTGGACCACGGAGCAATAGAAGAAGGTGTTTTCTTTTACATCACGTGGATTGCCAGGTGCATGTGCTTTTACTTACCTGGGGTAGAGGTGGCACCAGGATACAATATGGGAAGAATGCAATCCGACGGAGGCAGTGTGATGCTTTGGGCAATGTTCTAATGGGAAACCTTGAGTCCTGCCATTCTTGTGAATGTTACTTGACAAGTGCCAGCCACCTAAACTTTGTTGCAGACCAAGTGCACCAAGTGCAATAATATTCCCTGGTGGTAGTGGTCTCTTTCAGCATGATAATGCACCCTGCCACACTGCAAAAATGGTTCAAGAATGGTTTGGAGAACACAACAAACAGTGTGAGATATTGACTTGGCCACCAAATTGTACAGATCTTAATCCAATTGAGCATCTGTGGGATGTGCTAGAAAAACAAGTCCGATCCATGGAGACCTCACCTCTCAACTTACAAGACTTAAAGGATCTGCTGTTTACAGCTTGGTGCGAGATAGTGGTGGTGTCCAGTTCTCAATGGGTCAGGGCTGTTTTGGTAGCAAAGGGGGGAGGGGGCTACTCAATATTAGGTTAGAGGTCATGGCTAATTGGTGTGTTTAGTGCATGCAAGCTAAGTAAGGCATCAGTGTAACTCTTCCAGGTACTTATTATTTCTCACAGGGACAAAAGTACTTCCCATGATAATGCCTTTGCCTGCTTTGCTTTGCAGACGAACAGAACCATCTATGAGGATGTTTTTGAGCCAGAATATACTTCCTGGACAAAATGGTGGCTCAGAGATCCAATCATGAAAATCCTTGTATCTGTTTAGCTCCTGACTGTGTTAAAAAAAAGTATGACATTCTTTACTGTATATATAGTCACTCATCCCACTGTGAGATTTCCTGAAGCTGAGTACAGAAAGCACTGCTAAGAAATCCTAGTAGAGTTAAGAAGTGAGTTCTAGTAAGGTTACCTTTCCCGACTGTAGTTCTGGGAAAATTTCATATTCGATTTTATGGTTCCCTTAGAGGCACTACCTAAGCAAGAATGGTCTGGGGTTATGATGGCAGATCTTGAATTTGAGGGTTTCATAGGCAAGAAGCAATTTTGGCTAATCCTTGAACTCCCCCCTCCCTTTCTAAATCTGTCTTTTCTACATAGGGAGCATCGGTGTACCTACAATTGCCCCGCTGATTGTACTACCCCCTCCCCTATTCTACCTCCTCCCCTCCTACTACCACCACTGTATCAGCACCTATGCAGAGCACAACAAGTGCATAGGTGCTAGACAGTCACACAGTGACGTTTCTTCATGCACCCGTAGTCTTGGTCAGGTGATCTGTCGTGTCGCATGATTAAATGCAGGAAATGCAAGGGGGCGCATCACTGTAATGTGAACACCTCCAAAACTACCTTACTTCTTTGCTAAAGTAAGGAATGATATAGACAGCAGTAGTGGGAGTCTAGACCCTCCTGATTCAGGAACCCAGTGGCATAGATAGATAGATAGATAGATAGATAGATAGATAGATAGATAGATAGATAGATAGATAGATAGATAGATAGATAGATAGATAGATAGATAGATAGATAGATAGATAGATAGATAGATAGATAGATAGATAGATTGAATAATGCATGGAAATGGACCAGCATATGTTACACATAGAGGCTTGGTAAACAAAGATCTCGTCTATCTCAAGGTATTTTGTAATCAATTTGCCCAGTTCACTCCTCAGGGGAGCCTCCTGTTATACCATCATGATTGCACTGATAAATCCATCATTATGTTCAGTTCCGTGGAAACAGCTTTGAGTCTTGCCATTTGTGGTAAATCTCGTCTACGGCACTCTGATCAGTCTAACTTGAGCTGACTATGATTGATTTTGAACAAAATGTCATGAACAATCAAATAGTCTGTTTTCTTCTGCAACAGAATAGAATTGTCACCCTTAATCTCTGCACAACTTAAAATAGAGCATAAGTGATTGCGTGTAACATATGGTAATTATGAAGAGCTGTCAATCTCTCAGCCTATTTAAATAGTTTCCATAACTTATTTACCACTTATAGAGCTAATTGTATCTTCTCAGCTATTGTGTGCAATTTTCAAAAAGATATGACACTAATGGCCTAATTAGTACAGTTCTTATTTTTAAAGTATAAGGAAACTGCTAAACAATAAAATAACTTTTAAATATTGCCTCCCCATGTCTTCCAATTGCTGGGCATACATTTTCTAATAAATTGCAATGTAAATATGCGGTCACATGACCACAAAGCTGTGTAATATCCGTGTAGCAATTACTCTCGGTGGAGCTGCTGGTTTAAGCAGGCTGTTACCATCACCTTCCTCACCTCTATTTCACCAGAACCGAGTCTAGGGTCCCGTTGAGTTTACTATATGCAATGTAGGCACCGGACACTTGAGTATCTTTTCCAATGCTTTAATAAACGTAAATTGAAGGAAGTAGCAGGAAAGAGGTAGAAGGAAAGTTGCAGGGAAGCTCAAATACCTTTTCTTAATGTTCTTTGTGTAGCATTAGGGATTGAAAACTTGTAGCTGAATATACTCTCTCTGTAGAGTTGAATGTTTGCCTGCCTGGATAGGTTCCTCTCACTAACCTAGCAGCCAGTACGTAGCACGAACAAAAGTCTCTGCCACAGACTTGATTGAAACAAAACCCGTACGATCCTCTGCCACAGGATGTATTGGTTCACGATGAACAACGAACACAGCACCAGGACCTTTAAGCCAACCCGGCAGTGCTATGTGGTAGAATTACTTTAGGATACGTCCTCCAACTGAGTCACCAGGCCCCTCTCCAGACCAGCACTCTGCATGATCCTTCCATGACGGGTCCTCCCCTGGGATCTTCTCAGTTGTCCAGCTTCTTCACGCAGGATAGACAGCCCAGGACCATTCCTCTGCCGCTGTGGTAGGCCCCAGACAAACCTCTGGGCCCACCCACACGCCGCAGCACCATGGGCCTCCCGATTGGAGGACCACGAGGTAGTACTCTTAGCGCATACCTGTCGGCCAGGAGGGCCAGCAGGTGGACGGAAGAAAAAACCCTGAAACATGGCGTCTGTCCCATAAATACCCTCTCCCAGAATGCAACTCGGAGGACCACCTCCACCAAGTTATCTCCGGGACAGAGGAGCACTTATACACTTCAACGTGTTGCCTTTCCAACACTGGCCCATAGTAACAACGACCCCCACAGGCACAGTGTGAAATTACATGCAACTCAGCCGAGCTGGAAGAGAGGCAAATCTGACTATGTATGAACAGATAACCCACTAAATTTACCTATCAGCAGTAGATTAAAAATCTACCAGCGCTACATCCGTTTCAATTTTTTTCCATATTTACATCTCTGTTGTGTCTTGCTGTCTGTTACCTGTAGGATGAACCTCCATATCTGTCCTGTGGTCCGTATAGGGTGTTACATCTCCGCATCTACTTACCTATGTTGATCATAGCTATACATCACTTCATGATTGTATAATGCGTATTGTTTTGGAAAACATGTATAAATGGATTGATAACGTATTTTCCATCCATTTAGATACAAGGTTAAGCTCCCGATGAAGCTCTTTTGCAGTGCAAAACTAGTTGGACAGGAACTATTGCACCCTATACTGGAGTAGTCCCCAAATGACTGTCATCATACAAACTCAATTGAATCATTTGTAATGTCACTATGTATTAGGGTAGCTAACCAATCATGAGGGTGCTATTGGTTTATACTGGTGTAATGACTATTTGGATATACACTTTGTATAATAGTCGATTTTAAGAGTGTTGTTGTTTTCCTTTTTGCAAAATTTGGATAAAATAAAGATGTACTGTACATACAGTATGTTTTTTACCTTAACATTTGTGCCTGAAAAGTCCATCTTCTCCTTGTAAACTTCTTTCCATGAGTAATGTAGAAGGCCAACAACGGGGATAAATTACAGAGCTGTGAATGTGTGTCCTTAGCTATAGCCATTGTAAGTGGGAGTCAAAGTTCTCTGTTAACAGCCACAGCATCCACACAGAGAGCAACGAGAGTAGAAGCTTTGTGGTCACATTAAAAAAGGTTTACAAAGAATATATTTACAGTACATTGCAATTTCTTAGAAATTGTATGCAGGGCAATGGGAAGCAATAGGAAGGCAACTTCTTATCTCTCTGTGCCCTTAATGTATTACATAAATCTATTCTTTAAAATAACATATTTGGTGATCCTGTTCTTTAGGGCTTCCTCCTTCTTGGTGGCAATGATCTTCATACTCCTTGAGCTTCTTAAGCATTGCCACTACAGTGTGCTTGCTCCCCGTTAGAATACTAAACTTACCCCACATGGCTTACTTCCTCAGGCCTCATGCACACAGGGCATTAAAAACACAGCTTTTAAAGGTGTTTGACTTTTTTTCTGCCTCTAAACTCCCTTCTATATGAGACTATATGTCCATGCCCATATTCTCATTTACAAGCATTTAGAGGCAGAAAAATAAACTTACCACCAGCGCATTCAGGAAAGAAGTGTTTGGCCGGAAACGTGCATAAATGTGGATTAGCCCACATTAATGCACATTAACACTAGCGCATTTAGGCAAGTTTGCATATTTGTGTTAATGCATATGTGTTAATGCATTCTAGTGGGCAGAATAGCGTCCACGATCTGTGACCTGCTGTGTCTACCAGACACAGCGGGTTACGGATTGTGGTACCAGGCAACTGTGAGCTACCTTGGTACCATGTGATCGCTGTAACCAATCACATCAATCACAGTCACAGTAGTAATGAAATGCTGTCATTGTTTACTACTGTGTAAGATCTCTGTAAATGGTCACAGAGATCACATGGTACCAGGGCCAATCATAGTGGCCCTGTACCATGTGATAGCTGTGACCAATCACTGCATAATAGTAGTACACAAGGTTTAATGAATGAAACCTTTAGGCAGGCTTACTGACACACATCACTGTAATAAGAAATCAAAGTGTAAAAAAAAAAAAAAAATCCATGATCACCCTCCCCAGAGGGAAAAAAAAATGTTACCACTCAGTGTTCCTAAGCACTGCTGCACCAGTCATATTGTCTCGAATCACCACCACACCAGTTACAAAGTCCTTGATTACCACCTCACAAGTCACATTGTCCCTAATCACTTCCACCTCAGTTACAGTGCCCCTGATCACCTCCACACCAGGTAAAGTGACCCTGATCACCGCCACAGCAGTCATATTTTCTGTAATCACTGGCACACCAGTCCCCGTGTCCCTGATCACCGCCACACCAGTCATAGTGTCACTATAAGGATTTGTTCACATATGTGATGCTCTCTGAAGAGCCATGTATGTTCAGATCACTCTTCAGAGAGCATTGGATAGACAGTGAGGAGGCATTGTATTGCCTCTGCACCACCTACTTTAACCCCATGGACCCCGCTCAAGCAATCCTATTCACTTGAATGGGTTGCAATCAGTGGGGGTAAAGAGGGTATAATTCCTGCCACAGCTGTGAAGCAAAGCAAGTTTACACCCCCAGCTGCTGCTAAAATGGGAATCAGTTGAGGGAAGGTAGAACCACGGCTTCACCACAAGGTTCACCACTCCCCAACCTCATGTGTGAACAAACCCTAAAAGTGCAGTCAGTCACAGTTGGTGTTCCTGACTGTCGCTTGTACTAACCCTGGTCTGTTTATTGACTATGTTTCTTCCTGTTGACTGGGCATATCCTTTGCTTGTTTGCTGACCATGTCTCTGCCTGCGCTTGAACTGACCCATCTTGTTCTTCCTTTCTTTAGCCCCCTGTACTTCCTGGCCAGTGAACCTGGCATTCCTGGGGGCAGCTACAGTATGTACCTGTAGGCTAGGCTTGCTGAGTTTATAGAAACTGGGACTGTAAATGGGAGACACTTAACTAAGCTATATTCCATGATCACTCATATAGAACTATAGTGAGCATTACAGTACACAGGATACAATATAATTAATCCAGACAGTGAAAAAGTCTCATAGTTACATAGTTAGTAAGGTTGAATAAAGACACCAGTCCATCCAGTTCAACCTGAGTAAGTGTGGGTGCGTGTCTACAATTATCCTCACACATGTGGTATCACCATTTTGGGGAGGAGTAGCAGAATGTGTTTTGGGGTGTTTTTGCCATGCTGTGTGTGAGACGTACGTAGAGTTACCACCTAGGGGGAGCTGGCTTTTTGGGTCCCCCTAGTCCTGCACAGCCAAGCAACATGCAACATTTCCAACTTCCACACAGAGTCAGTAACTAATCCATGGGCTTGTTTTTGTTGTTTTATTGAGGGAAAACAACTTGGATGTGGATGAGGGTTTATGGGATGCCCAACTTGACTTGGTAGAACAACTTGAGGACAAACTTCCTTCTCTATGTACACAAAAACGCAGATCCTGCACTGTACTCCCTCCAGAGTGATATCAATTTTGAATGGATCAGTAGCACAGTTTCCTCTTTCATGAGCACTATGTCCCCTTGATAAAGTCCCAAACTTTCAGAAGCTCTATGTCCCCTTGGGGAAACTCTCAAAGTTCCAACTCTTGCAAGAAATACAAGCCCACCTGGCTGCCTTAAAAAGTGTCCCAGAGCAAGAGATTTAGATTTAGCTGTGACTCTGTCCCAATAGAAGCATGCTGGATATTGCATCTGGCAGCTTTCTCTCTTGTAGGCCCTGGGTCTTAGGTAGGGGTACTCACACTGTCCCTTGAATCCTTCTGCCTTGGTTAAGACTGCTGTTCAGGCCTCCTGCTGGACAGATCTTCCCATGCAAGACAGGGTATCTCTTGGATGAGACTGAAGGGTGGTGAAGGTCTCTCTCTTCACCATCATCCTTCCTTCCTCAGCTCTAGCCTGGAGGCAGAACATGCCAGCCCCTGGGGTCCCATCCCAGGCTTTACAACATCAACCTCAGCACTCCATCTTCTGCCCGACAACAACCATCACTGGCCATGCTCTTCAATTTTTAAGGGTCAGCCTTACCATTCTGTCAGGCCTCCTGCCTGGGAATTGGTTAAAACTCCCATAATATTCAGACCCTGCCTCTTTACCACGGCCCACTAGTTTCTAGATGTTTTCATTGACCTCCAGAACCAAGAGGAGGCGATAGAGGCCTGGTTTCCAGAGCCTTCCAACCTGACCTTATTCTGAACCCACAGCAATTTCAGACCCACACAAACTACTATGAACTATGCAATGTTCTGCTGGAAAAACTTGTCCTGCCATTTGTGTGGATGTTACTTGACATGTACCACTTACCTAAACATTGTTTCTGGCCAAGTATACTCCTTTATGGAAATGGTATTTCTTAATGGCAGGGGCCTCTTTCAGCACCCTGTCACACTGCAAAAATGGTTCAAGAATTGTTTGAGGACCACAACAACAGTTTGAGGTTTTGACTTGGCCTCCAAATTCTCCAGATCTAATTTCAAACATGCATCTTTGGGATATTCTGTAAAAACAAGTCTGATCTATGGAGTCCCCACCCCTCAACTTACAGGACTTAAAGGATCTGCCACTGACAGCTTGGTGCCAAGTGCTACAGCATACCATCAAAGGTCTAGGGGCCCCATGCCTCGAAGAGTCAGGGCTGTTTTGACAGTAAAAGGTGATGTTTTGATGGGAAAAGGGGATCTACTCAATATTAGGTGGATGGTAACAAAGTTAGGGCTGATTGAGGTAGAGTTCAATAGTAACAAGCGTAAAACACGTTAAATTAATTTGAAATGAAATGCACCAAAAATGCACTGCATGAGTGTGAACTGGCCCCAAGAAAGCATTTTATCCTAAGTAAACCATCATTGCGACATCCAGGGAACTGGCATGGGTAGGTTATACTTTTCTCATGATAAAGCCACTTTATTAGACATCTCACAGTTTTTGCCAGTTCATTTATTTTAGGAATTAATTGTTACATACAAAATGCATCAAAAATCAATAAAATAGTATGCATGTATTAATATTCAGCTGATCCATGTGATAAAAATTTTTGTGAGCTAATAAAAAATATAAATGATTGCAAAGTATAGCACATAACATATGGTATTGCCAAAAATACATGTGTTATGCTTTAGCGAATTGACCCCATAGTGTCTCTTGGCAGGCATAAGTTGGCCAGCTGTTCTTTTGCAACGAAACAGGCTGCCATTGGTGTTCCCTAATTACTGCACCTGAGATGTTTTTTCTTTGGTTGTAGGCATCTCTGGAATTTTTTTGAAAACATTTTTTTCAGCATCCAGTTGCTCAAAAAAAAAAAAAATTACAGGGAATGTAAAAATAGCTTTTGTTATCTTCTTTTATTTTAGCATGCATGGGAGGTTGGGTTTCTGATAGAATGAAGCCAAGGTCCTGTATGGCCAGTTCTACCAGAATGACAATTGTTGTTATCACTGTAACCCAAAAGTTAGAAGGTATACTTGTCAAAAATAGTGCTTCACCATGTGTAAATTAAGTGAATACCACTAACAGGCACTAAAACTGACCCACTGTCTGTGTTCATGGGCTTTTTGCATTAAAATGACAATAATCCTATTTGTTCTTTAGAGCGCATTAAATGAGAAAAATGAAAAGTTACTTTTGGCTGGTAAGAGAAAATCAAGCAAATGTCAGTGTGTGACTGGGATAAATCAAATATTTTTATACTGGGGACAGGGTACGAAGACAGAAACCCGCATAACTGGCTGTGTAATAGAAAGGCATAGCACAAGGGAAAATGTAAGGGTACACAAGACAGCATTAAGAAACCTGTCAAAGGTCACCAAGAAAACAATAATGCAAACTCTTTTGGAGTATACCACCAAATCTTCACAGATATCTACAGTGAGTGAATTAGCACTATCTGGATCGAACCTTGTTTAACCACTTAAGCCCTGGACCATCTGGCTGCCCAAAGACGAGAGCACTTTTTGCGTTTCGGCACTGCGTCGCTTTAACTGACAATTGCGCGGTCATGCGACGTGGCTCCCAAACAAAATTGACGTCCTTTTTTCCCCACAAATAGAGCTTTCTTTTGGTGGTATTTGATCACCTCAGCGATTTTTATTTTTTGCGCTATAAACAAAAAAATAGCGACAATTTTGAAAAAAAAACACATTATTTTTTACTTTTTGCTATAATAAATATCCCTAAAAATATATAAAAATTTTTTTTTTCCTCAGTTTAGGCCGATACGTATTCTTCTACATATTTTTGGTAAAAAAAATCACAATAAGCGTTTATTGATTGGTTTGCGCAAAAGTTATAGCGTCTACAATATAGGGGATAGTTATATGGCATTTTTATTAATAATTTTTTTCCTACTAGTAATGGCGGCGATCAGTGATTTTTATCATGACTACAACATTATGGTGGACAGATCGGACACTTTTGGCGCTATTTTGGGACCATTCACATTCATACAGCGATCAGTGCAATTAAAAATGCATTGATTACTGTGTAAATGTGACTGGCAGTGAAGGGGTTAACCACTAGGGGGCAGTGAAGGGGTTAAGTGTGTCCTAGGGAGTGATTCTAACTGTGGGGGGGCGTGGCTATGTGTGATGACATGACACTGATCACCGCTCCCCTAGGCAGAATGGGGAAATGCTGATTTACATCAGCATTTCCCTGTTCTTCCTCTCCGTGAGACGATCGCGGGTATCCCCGGGGACATCGGGTCCACGGGCCCCGCGATCACACTCACGGCGGTCGCGGCAGGCGTGTGCGCCCGCAAACCGCTTCTTAAACGGCAACGTACAGGTACGTTAATCTGCCTGTACGTGCCCTTCTGCCGACGTAAATCGGCATTAGACGGTCAGCAAGCGGATAATTCTATGTGGCTCAATCCTATCCTATGGTCATTGAAGGAAGCATCACTTTGTGCTAACATCTCCAGTTCATTTAAACCATTGGTTCTCTAATAGTGGAAATAGGGATTTAGGGGGGGTAGTGGCACCTGGATGTCTTGGCACTGCAAGGGGTTGGGGGGCGTGTGGTATCATAGCCGAAAGCAGCTCCAATTCTGTTCTACCATTGCTTACTTAATGCTTTCCTGGCTACCAAGAGTGCACCTACTCAGGATAGGCCCCAAAAGCAATGTGCAGGGAGAGTCAGCTGTTCTGGAACCCTGGAGACAATGTAAGGGGCTCAGAAGAGGTGTCAGGTGAGAGATTGGGCTACTGGATATTGTCTTGTCAAGGGAGGAAAAAGGGTATCCGATGGCGGTCACAGTGGTGAGGAAGTGGTTATTGGATAGGTTAACAGAGGTGATGAGGGATATCGGATGGGGTGACACAGCTGAAGAGGGTAATAAGGTGGTCTTATAGAGGTGGAGAGGAATACCAGATAGTGTCACTGTGGTGAGGAAGGGTACCAAGGTTGAGGATGGTTATCATAGAGGTTTGATCAGTTTTGACAATCTATCAGAACAAAAAGTGAGCCATTTTGTTTCTAATTTCCAATTTATATATTTATACAGTATTTCACAAAAGTGAGTACACCCTCATATTTTTGTAAATATTTTATTATATTTTTTCATGTGACAACACTTAAGAAATTACACTTTGCTACAATGTAAAGTAGTTAGTGTACAGCTGGTATAAGAGTGTAAATTTGCTGCCCACTGAAAATAACGCAATACACAGTCATTAATGTCTAAACCACTGGCAACAAAAGTGAGTACACCCCTAAGTAAAAATGTCCAAATTGGGCCCAATTAGCCATTTTCCCTCCCCGGGGTCATGTAACTCGTTAGTGTTACAAGGTCTCAGGTGTGAATGCGGAGCAGGTGTGTTAAATTTGGTGTTATTGCTCTCACTTTCTCATACTGGTCACTGGAAGTTCAACGTGACACCTCACGGCAAATAACTCTCTGAGGACCTTAAAAAAAGAATTGTTGCTCTACATAAATATGGCCCAGGCCAGGCATGTCCACAGTCCAGCCCGCGGGCAGTTGCAGCCCATGGTCCGTGTTTTTACAGCCCCCACTTGCAATTTTTTAAAAATATATAGATATTCTCTTATCCCCTGACAAATCCCTGAGCGTCTCTCACTGTAACGATGAGCTGGGGCATGTTTGCTGGGTGTTGCTGGGGCATGTTTCAAAGCCTGTTGGGAAGCTGACAGTGAGCAGCACCAATAACAGGCACTAAGACATTTCCCAGTCCACAGCTGCAGAGCTCTCAGTGTCTCAGTGCCTGTGATTGGCGGCGGTTTACATTCCCTGGTAGAATTTATGATTTTTTGGGCCATTTTTCTGAGAATATGAATGATAACACACAAACTTTTCTTTGTGTTTGGCTGAAGCCATTTATTATCAATCAACTGTGTTTACTCTTTTTAAATCATAATCACAACAGAAACTACCCAAATGACCCTGATCAAAAGTTTACATACCCCAGTTCTTAATACCGTGTATTGCCTCCTTTAACATCAATGACAGCTTGAAGTCTTTTGTGGTATTTGTGGATGAGGCTCTTTATCTTCTCAGATAGTAAAGCTGCAAATTCCTCTTGGCAAAAAGCCTCCAGTTCCTGTAAAGTCTTGGGCTGTCTTTAATGAACTGCACGTTTGAGATCTCCCCAGAGTGGCTCAATGATATTGAGGATAGGAGACTGAGATGGCCACTCCAGAACCTTCACTTTATTCTGCTGCAGCCAATGACAGGTCGACTTGGCCTTGTGTTTTGGATCATTGTCATGTTGGAATGTCCAAGTACTTTTCATGCGCAGCTTCCTGGCTGATGAATTCAAATGTTCCTCCAGTATTTTTTGATAACATACCGAATTCATCTTGCCATCAATTTTGACCACATTTCCTGTGCCTTTGCAGCTTGCACATCCCCAAAACATCAGCGATCCACCTCCGTGTTTTACAGTAGGAATGGTGTACCTTTCATCACAGGCCTTGTTGACTCCTCTCCAAATATAGCTTTTATGGTTGTGACCAAAAAGCTCAATTTTGGTCTCATCACTCCAAATGACTTTGTGCCAGAAGGTTTGAGGCTTGTCTCTGTGCTGTTTGGCATTTTGTAAGTGGGATACTTTGTGGCATTTGCGTAGTAATGGCTTTCTTCTGGCGACTCGACCATCCATTTCTTCAAGTGCCTCCTTATTGTGCATCTTGAAACAGCCACACCACATGTTTTCAGAGAGTCCTGTATTTCACCTGAAGTTATTTGTGGGTTTTTCTTTGCATCCCAAACAATTTTCTTGGCAGTTGTGGCTTAAATTTTAGTTGGTCTACCTGACCGTGGTTTGGTTTCAACAGAACCCCTCATTTTCCACTTCTTGATTAGACTTTGAACACTGCTGATTGACATTCTCAATTCTTCAGATATCTTTTTATATGCCTTTCCTGTTTTATACAGTTCAACTATCTTATCCCGCAGATTCTTTGACAATTCTTTTGCTTTCTCCATGACTCAGAATCCAGAAATGTCAGTGCAACACTGGATGAAGCAAACAGATCACAGGTAAGGAAGGTTACCTTCAATAGCCATTCAAAGCCCTTTGCGTCAACTTGTGTGCATGTTATCAGGCCAAAATTACCAGGGTATGTAAACTTTTGATCAGGGTCATTTGGATAGTTTCTGTTGTGATTATGATTTAACCACTTGACCAGTGGGCACTTAAACCCCCTTAATAACCAGACCAATTTTCAGCTTTCGGTGCTCTCACAGTTTGAATGACAATTACTCAGTCATGCAACACTGTACCTACATGAAATTTTTGTCCTTTTTAACACACAAATAGTGCTTTTTTCTGGTGGTAATTAATCACCACTGGGTTCTTTATTTTTTGCGCTATAAAAGAAAAAAGACAGAAAATTCTTTTTAAAAATGCATTTTTCTTCGTTTCTGTTATAAAATTTTGCAAATTAGTAATTTTTCTTCATATATTTTGGCCAAAATTTATACCACTACATATCTTTGGTAAAAATAACCCAAATCGGTGGATATTATTTGGTCTTTGTGAAAGTTATAGAGTTCAAAAGCTATGGTGCTAATATCTGAAAATTGATCACACCTTAAGTACTGACGATCTATCTAATTTCTTGAGACCCTAACATGCCAGAAAAGTACAAATACCCCCCAAATTACCCCTTTTTGGAAAGAAGACATTCCAAGGTATTTAGAAAGATGCATGTTTTTTGAAGTTGTCATTTTTTCCCACAATTCTTTGCAAAATCAAGATTTTTTTTTTCACAAAATTGTCATATTAGCAGGTTATTTCTCACACACAGCATATGCATACCACAAATTCCCCCCCCAAAACACATTCTACTATTACTCCCGAGTATGACGATACCACATGTGTTAGACTTTTACACAGCGTGGCCACATACAGAGGCCCAACATGCACGGAGCACCTTCAGGCGTTCTGGAATGCCCAGGCCAATTCTGACATTTCTCTCCTACATGTAAAAATCATCATTTATTTGCTAGAAAATTACATAGAACCCCAAAATATTATATATGTTTTTTTCGCAAAGACCCTAGAGAATACAATGGCAGTCATTGCAACTTTTTATCTTGCACGGTATTTGTGCAGCAATTTTTCAAATGCTTTTTTTTTGGAAAAAACTGTTTTGTGCTTTAAAAAAAAAAACAGTAAAGTTAGCCCAATGTTTTTGCATAATGTGAAAGATGAAGTTATGCCGAGTAAATAGATACCTAACATGTCACCCTTCAAAATTGCACACGCTCGTGGAATGACGCCAAACTTCGCTACTTAAAAATCCCCATAGGCATAGGCGACGCTTTAAATTTACATTTTTACTGGTTACATGTTTTGAGTTACAGAGGAGGTCTAGGGCCAAAATTATTGCTCTCGCTCTACCGATCGCAGCAATACCTCACATGTGTGGTTTGAACACCATTTTCATATGTGGGCAAGACTTACGTATGCGTTCGCTTCTGCATGCGAGCACACGGGGACATGGGGGAAAAAAAAATGTATTGTTCATTTTACTTTATTTATATTAGTTTGACGCTTTTGTACAAAAAATAAAATTTTGATCACTTGTATTCCTATTACAAGGAATGTAAACATCCCTTGTAATAGGAATATGGCATGACAGGTCCTCTTTACAGTGAGATATGGGGTCAATAAGAACCCACATCTCACCTCTAGGCTGGGAAGCTTGAAATAAAAAAAAAAAAAAACAATCCTGGCTTTGATCGTAGCGGTGAGTCGGTAGACGCACCTGAGGGTGGCGGGAGGGGGACGTCCCCTCTCGCCTCCCGTAAGAACAATCAAGCAGTGGAACAGCTGCTATGATCATTCTTATGGTGTAGGAAATCGCCGGCTGAAAAAGCTGATATCTGAATGATGCCTGTAGCTGCAGGCATCATTCCGATATCCCCGAACAAAGTCAAGGACGTCGTATGATGGCTGGCAGGCGGGAAGTGGTTAAAACACATTTTTTTTTTCCTTGTCAAAAGAAGTTTATTGAGTATACAATGTTATAAAGATACATAAAGATACATAAAGTAAGTTTACAAGGATCTATAAAGTAAGCTCATTGTTTTACAGTAGGGTTTATATAGGTAAATATCATGAAATTTCAAATATTAAACATTGGGTTCACGTAAACCTAAATTAAAGATATATATCATTTCCTTAGTTACTTTTGTAGATATTTAAATAATTTATACCTACTATACATATTGTTTACAAGTAGAGTGTATATAGGTCAAATAAATTCTGATAATGAGCTTTAATCGTAAGGTGGAGAAAAGGAAAGAGAAAGAAGAAAAAGGGTTGAAAGGTAGAGGTATGGTCCACAAGGTTGTCCCGCTCGTCAGTTTATTATTCTTTTTAGTTCTCTTTGAAGCCTTAGAATGGGTGTCTCTGTAAGTCATTTAATCTGTTACCATGGCAACAGGACAGAGTCATTGAAATTTGACAGGAACTGTTGTTTTATCCAAGGATGCCAAAGTTTTTCAAATTTTGGAATTTGATTTTGATCGATGGCTACCATCTTAGCATGGGACATTGTATTATTCATTCTGTGAATTGTTTCTGCTAGTACCAATGTAGGAGATTTCCATGCCTTGGCCACTGTTTGTTTTGCAGCCGTTATTAGTTGGATCATAAGTTTGAATTGAGAGAGTGTTAACCATTCCGGTTTTAGATTAAGTAAAGTTAAATATGGATCTGGTTGTATTATTTTTTTAAATATTTTAGATGCAATCACGAAGACTTCCTTCCAGAAGGTTTGGATTACTGGGCACGTCCACCATATGTGTAAATATGTGCCTATTTCTGGGCATCCTCGAAAACAAAGAGTTGAGGTATTAGGTGAATATTTTGCCACTCTAGCGGGTACAAGGTACCAGCGAGTTAGGACTTTATAATTTGTCTCCAGTGCCAAGATGTTGGGTGAAGATGACTTAGATGTGAGCCATATATTAGATATATCAGTCCGTGTCTTCTAAAGTTCGTCCCAGGTCCTCCTCCCACCTCTGAACGTAAGAGGGTCTATTAAGATTTGCTACTCCATATAATTGATTATAAAGTGATGAAATTGCACCTTTAGCAAATGGATCTTTTGTACAGATTGATTCAAAAATGGATAATTGGGATAATGGTGTATCCCCCTTCACGTTTTTTTTTTAACACAAAGTTGTCCATTTATACAATATTTCTAACACATAGCATGTACATACCAAAAATGACACCCCAAAATAGATTCTCCTACTCCTCCTGAGTACGGCAACACCACATGTGTGAGACTTCCACAGCCTGGCCACATACAGTGGCCGAGTACAGCCGAGTATGGCTGAGCATGGCAGAGTATGGCTGAGCATGGCTGGGTATGGCCGGGTATGGCAAGGTATGGCTGGGTATCACCGAGTATTGCAGAGTATGGCTGGGTATGGCAGAGTATAACTGGGTTTTGCAGAGTATGGCTGGGTTTTGCAGAGTATGGCTGGGTATGGCAGAGTATGGCAGATTATTGCGGAGTATTGCAGAGTATTGCACGGTATTGCGGGGTATTGCGGGGTATTGCAGGGTATTGCGGGGTATTGCAGAATATTGCAGGGTATTGCTGAGTATTGCAGGGCATTGCAGGGTATTGCAAATTACTGCAGGGTATTGCGGGGTATTGCAAAGTATTGCAGGGTATTGCAGGGTATTGCGGGGTATTGCAGAGTATTGCAGGGTATTGCAGACTACTGTAGGGTATTGCGGGGATTTGCAGAGTATTACGAGGTATTGAAGAGTATTGCAGAGTATTGTGGGGTATTGCAGAGTATTGCAGAGTATTGCAGAGTATTGCAGAGTATTGCAGGGTATTGTGGGGTATTGCAGAGTATTGCAGGGTATTGCGGGGTATTGCAGAGTATTGCAGAGTATTGCAGGGTATTGCAGAGTATTGCAGGGTATTGCAGGGTATTGCAGAGTATTGCACGGTATTGCAGGGTATTGCAGAGTATTGCGGGGTATTGTGGGGTATTGCGTGGTATTGCGGGGTATTGCGGGGTATTGCAGAGTATTGCGGAGTATTGCAGAGTATTGCACAGGGGATTGCAGAGTATTGCACAGGGAATTGCAGAGTAGTACAGGGTAATGCTGAGCATGGAGAGATGGCTGAGCATGGATGGATGGATCCATGGATGTGACTGCACATGTCACAAATCAGCGCTGTGGGCACTACACATCCAGCCCACAATGCTGCTGCCATCTGATCTCTCCCCCTCTGTACCGATTGGTACAGAGAGGGGAGGGAGGAACCGGCGTCATGAGATGATGCCAGTTTGTTTACATGTGATCGCTCCATCATTTGACAGAGCGATCGCATGGTAAATGGCCACAATCAGCAGCCATTTACCGTGATGCGTCACGGATGTTCCCGTGTGCGCGCCCCAGGGGGCGCGAGGGAGCAGTTTTCTGGGATCACGTCATAGTACGTTATCCAACCGCCCTGCAGCCATCATTTGTCTATGAGCTGGTTGGTAACTGGTTAAAAAGAGTAAACACGGTTGATCGATAATAAATGGCTTCAGCCAAACACTAACCATGAGTGAAAGAAATGTTTTTGTGTTATCATTCATATTCTCTGGGAAGTCATAAATTCTGCCAGGGTATGTAAACTTTGTAAACTTATGAGCGCAACTGTGTATATATATATATATTGCCCTGATCGGAGCTTGGGGGCCACAGAAGAGATAAGGGCAAATTACAAGTGGGGGCCAGACTTCTCACCGGATAGAGAGAATATGAAATATAAAAAAAAAACAAGCTCATCCTTGCCCGGAGTGGAGCTTGGAGGCCACAGAAGTGATAAAGCCAAATTACAAGTGGGGGCCAGATTTCTCACAGGATAAAGAGAATATAAAATATATATTTAAAAAAAACTGGGCTCATCCTTACCCTAAGGCTGAGCGGAGCTTGGGGGCCACAGAAGGGATATCAAGGCAAATTGCAAGTGGGGGCCGCAATTTCTAAAATGGCGACTGTAAACAAGAGAAGGAAAGTTGACAGTGAGGGCCGCCGCTTCCAGGACAAGTGGAAAATGGAATATTTCTTCACTGAAATACAGAATCACTGTGTTTGTCTGATATGCCAAGAGACTGTGGCTGTTTATGAGGAATTTAATGTCAAGAGACACTACCACTCGTGACATAGCACATACGACAAGCTAATAGGTTGAGATTGCAATGAAAAGTTGAAGCAACTTGAAGCTGTTTTTATGTCACAACAGTGATTTTTCACAAGAGCCTGTGAATCAAATGAAAATGCCACAAGGGCGAGCTATGAGGTGGCAGTGTTAATTGCTAAAAATTGCAAATCTTTTGCTGAGAATGACTTTATCAAAGAATGCATTAGTGAAAATGGTTGAGAATATCTGTCCCGAGAAGAAGCAAGAGTTTGCCAACATTTGCCTGGCTTGTAACACTGTAGCACGGAGAATTGAAGAGATTTAATCAGATATTAAGAGACAGTTGATGTCCAAAGGAATGGATTTTGACTTCTTTTCAGTAGCCTGCAATGAAAGCACAAACCTATTGGACACAGCTCAGATGCTAATTTTTATGAGAGGGGTGGACGATGAAATGAATGTGACTAAAGAACTACTTGACCTTCAGGGCCTTACGGACCAAACAAGAGGAAAAGATTTATTTGTTTCTGTTAGTTCCACCATAGATGACATGAAACTGCCTTGGAACAAATTTACTGGGATTATTACTGATGGGGCACCTGCCATGGCTGGTGAACAAAGTGGATTATCAACCTTAATCTGTAACAAGGTGATTGAAGAAGGAGACAAAGCTATTAAACTTCATTGTATCATTCATCAACAAGTTCTATGTGCTAAACATCGCAAATATGATCATGTTATGAAACCGGTGGTAAAGACTATTCATTTTGTTCGCTCTAAAGCCCTGTGCCACCGCCAGTTTAAACAGTTTCTACTGGACTTCCAGACTGAATACGAAGATGGTTTATATCACAACGATGTAAGATGGCTCAGTCGAGGGTCTGCACTTCAGCATTTCTACTCTCTCAGAAAGGACATCAGAGAATTCTTGGAAACAAAGGGACAACCGATGCGAGAGCCATCTGATCCTATTTGGCTGGCTAATTTGGGGTTTCTAGTTAACAAAGAATCTGAATGTACTGAATACAAGTCTTCAGGGGAAAGATGCAGCGGTGAACCAGCTTTATTCACACCTCAAAGCCTTTGTAACCAAGCTGCAATTGCATAAGGCAATTGTCACAAACACAGCCCAATCTCATACATTTTTCAGCGTTGCAGGAAATAATGAATAGTTTCCCACAGGACAATATTAGTGCGCAAACGAGCGGGTATGCAGCAGACATCACATCTCTGGCTGGGGAGTTTAACCACTTCAGCCCCGGAAGGATTTACCCCCTTCCTGACCAGAGCACTTTTTACAATTTGGCACTGCGTCGCTTTAACTGCTAATTGCGCGGTCAAAACAGAAGAGAGAGGCGCCTCTGGGTGTAGACTAAAACCAGTTTTTATTCATAAAAAAAGTAGTGATCAGACTCACATTTTGGAGGTCATCAGAAAAGCATGTAAATGTGAGCAGGTTCAGGAGAGATCATCATCCATCAAAAGGTATATATCTCAGGTCAGTCAAACAACCCCTGGCTGGAGGCTCTGCCCGTGTGTGGAGAGAGGTATCGCTGAGTTGTGGGGCCGGCCGCAGCGGTGACAGGTCACAAATCAAGGCTGAGAGCATAGAAGGAAAAAACATCCAGCGAGGAGTGATGACGTCACTGGTCGAGCGACGCGTTGCAGGGCGTACGAGCTGCGGTGGCAGGACAGCCGCGCTCCTTCATCAGGCTGTGGATGGATGAGATTGGGTGCTTAAAAAATAGGAGGTGGAAGGAGGGGCCGGGACAAAGAGTGTAATGATTGGTATGGACGAAAGGAAAGGAAGGGACAAAACCGGAACTGAGGGGAATGGCCAAAAACAATAACAATCGGAAGTGTCAGCAGTGAAGTATAAAGCAGGATGGTCATCAGAAACACAAACGAACTGGAAAGCATAACAATGGTCAAGAGAACTATTGTATAAAAATGGTCAAAAGAACTAATGTATAAAAAATGAATGATAAATGAAGATAAAAATTGGGAATAATAGTAAATGTAAGGGTATGATAACTTAACAAGCCAATTGGAAAATCAATTGATTAATCAATTGATATATAAGTATATGGTTAAGATGGGCCAAGGGAGGGGAGGAAAAGCAAAGGTATATAAATATGAACTTAGTGTTAATCTAAAAAGGAAATTTCTGGATAAACATTATCCAGAATCTTTGGTTGATGAAGCTTGCAATCATTACCTTCATGGCAAACCTCCCAGAAGCAATCTATCTCCAAAGGACTGTTCTAGTAGGTTTGTAACTACTTTTTATCATAAATATAAACATATGGAGAAAATCCTGCACAAACATTGGGATATTTTACAACAGGATCCCCATCTTTCAGCTGTACTACCTCTTCATCCCAAAGTCACATATCGTAGGGCCCCTAACCTAAAGAGCAAAATTGCCCCAAGTAAGCTAAAATCCACCGCACCTTCTTCTGTTGCACCCATATTAATACCTCTGGTGGGTATGTATCAGTGCCGTAAGGCCTTGTGTAAAACTTGCCATTTTGTCCATCATGGACAAAAGTCCTTTACCACCAAAGGCAAAACATACATGCTGAAAGACTTCTTTAACTGCTCATCAGAGTTCGTTGTCTATGGCCTTAGTTGTCCTTGTGGGCTGATCTATGTAGGCCGTACAATTAGGGCCCTTAGACAGAGGTTCGGTGAGCACAGAAGGCTGATTGAAGGTGGCACTGATCCGCATAGTGTCCCTAGACACTTTATGGTGGCCCATCAGAGCTCGACAGCAGGGCTCAAGGTATGGGTGATCGAACAGATCCCCAAGTCTCTTTCCCCTGCTGAAAGATTTAAGAAGCTCTGTTCCCGGGAAACCTTCTGGATATACACTTTAGATGCCCTGTCGCCAGGAGGAATTAATGAAAGTATCGAGATTTCTACCATTCTTTAAAGAAACCCCCCTCCCCCTATCATTTCATTTTATCATTGGTTTTAACAGTGTTGTTTATTACCTTATAGTCCTACCCATATAGGACCTGTATGACTATTTTAGGTCCTTTATTGGGTTTTGCATTTGTGTTTGTATGGATGTTGTGTGTGTGTGTGTGCGTGCTTATTTGCGCGCACATACACACACACACGCATATATAATAATTTTTATTATTATATTTTTTTTTCTAATTTTTATCTATTTTACCATCATTGTTAATTTTTTTCTTATATGATTAGATATGATTTTTCTTACATGATTGGTGGAGAGATACACGCTTTTTCTCCCCCCCCCTTTTTTTCTTCCCCCCTCCCCCTTTTTTCCCTCCTCCTTTTTTTTTTTTTTTCTCTCCCCCTCCCCCTTCCCTCCCCCTTTCCTTTTTTCCCATCATAATTACCCATTATATGGTATATATATTTATATACCTTTGCTTTTCCTCCCCTCCCTTGGCCCATCTTAACCATATACTTATATATCAATTGATTAATCAATTGATTTTCCAATGGCTTGTTAAGTTATCATACCCTTACATTTACTATTATTCCCAATTTTTATCTTCATTTATCATTCATTTTTTATACATTAATTCTTTTGACCATTTTTATACATTAGTTCTCTTGACCATTGTTATGCTTTCCAGTTCGCTTGTGTTTCTGATGACCATCCTGCTTTATACTTCACTGTTGACACTTCCGATTGTTATTGTTTTTGGCCATTCCCCTCAGTTCCGGTTTTGTCCCTCCCTTTCCTTTCGTCCATACCAATCATTACACTCTTTGTCCCGGCCCCTCCTTCCACCTCCTATTTTTTAAGCACCCAATCCCATCCATCCACAGCCTGATAAAGGGGTGCGGCTGTCCTGTCACTGCAGCTCGTACGCCCTGCAACGCGTCGCTCGACCAGTGACGTCATCACTCCTCGCCGGATGTTTTTTCCTTCTATGCTCTCAGCCTTGATTTGTGACCTGTCACCGCTGCGGCCGGCCCCACAACTCAGCGGTACCTCTCTCCACACACGGGCAAAGCCTCCAGCCAGGGGTTGTTTGACTGACCTGAGATATATACCTTTTGATGGATGATAATCTCTCCAGAACCTGCTCACATTTACATGCTTTTCTGATGACCTCCAAAATGTGAGTCTGATCACTACTTTTTTTATGAATAAAAACTGGTTTTAGTCTACACCCAGAGGCGCCTCTCTCTTCTGTTTTTTCCTAGGATTTTGGAATCTGGTTTCGGTTCTTGATGAAGGCAGCCCTGTTTGTGGATTTACCATCCTTTGGATCCCTGAATCTTTTTATCTCATTATGACTGTGACATAATGTTTTATATGCGATACTTCTTTTTCCTTCAACCATTTATGGATGTATACATTTATATATAATAATTTTTTGCAGACAGGGAGGATTCTAGTTTCCCTTTTTGTTGTTCTTTATGCTATCTCCAGTTCCTTGCGCCTATACTTGTATATAATTGCGCGGTCATGCAATGCTGTACCCACAAAAACGAAATTTGCGTCCTTTTCTACCCACAAATAGAGCTTTCTTTTGATGGTATTTGATCACCTCTGCGGTTTTTATTTTTTGCGCTATAAATGGAAAAAGACCGAAAATTTTGAAAAAAAAATGATATTTTCTACTTTTTGTATAAAAAAAATCCAATAAACTCAATTTTAGTCATACATTTAGGCCAAAATGTATTCGTCCACATGTCTTTGGTAAAAAAAACGAAGCTACTTACCGGCAACGTTCTTTCCCGGAGTCTTTCAGGACAGCCACCTGAGAGACCTTGGCTCCTCCCCTCTGTAGGAAACACCGCGCCAGCTTCTATAAATTTCCTCCTCCCTTGCTGGCTCCTCAGTTCTTTAAAGAGCACCTCCAGTCCACTAGGGAGACACAAGAACATATGATACACATAATTCATTATATCACATTTCCTGTAAGGAAATCTCTATGTCTTATTACACAATTGGGTGGGTACCCGGCTGTCCTGAAAGACTGCGGGAAAGAACATTACCGGTAAGTAACTTCGTTTTTCCCCTAATCATCTTTCAGGACAGCCACCTGAGAGGATAAACGAGCACTTACCCCTAGGGCGGGACCACAGCTTGTAAGACCTTGCGTCCAAAGGTCTGATCTTTAGCCGCCCAAAGATCCACTCTATAGTGCCTTACAAAGGTGGCAAAGCTGGACCAGGTTGCAAATCTGTTCCGGCATTGCTCCAGCTCTCTCTGCCTGTGACGCTGCTATTGCCCTTGTGGAGTGTGCCCTGATACCCTCGGAGACCTGCATGCCTCCTAACCTATAAGCCTGTTTAATGGCTTCTTTTAGCCATCTGGCTATGGTGCGTCTTGAGGCCCTATGCCCTTTCCTTGCTCCAGAAATAAAAATAAATAAGGAATCCGTCTTCCTAATATCTGTTGCTTCTAAATAATGTAAGACGCATCTCCTCACGTCTAAACTATGGAACCTTACTTCCTGTTCCTTAGAGGGATTTGGGCAAAACGATGGTAACACAATCTCCTGACCTCTGTGGAATTTCGAGGCCACCTTAGGCAGAAATCCCGGATCCATCTTAAAGATTATGCGATCTGGAAAAATCTGAAAAAAGGGGGGCCTGATTGATGGGGCCTCTATCTCACAGACCCTTTTGGCTGTAGTAATTGCCACCAGGAAGATTGCTTTAAGTGTCAGCATTTTCAGGCTGCAACTATCCAAGGTTCAAAGGGGTCTGCTGTCATAGTTTGCAGCACTAATGACATATCCCACTTTGGAAAGACTGTACTTTGTATCGGTCTTTGTCTGCTCAGTGATCTAAAGAGTCTGATTACCCACGGATCAGATGCTAATCTCTTTTCCTGGTAAACCGAAAGTGCTGACACTTGACTCTTAAGCGTGCTAAGACTTAGTCCTTTGTCTATCCCGCTCTGTAGAAACTCTAGGACTGCCACTGAGCTCTGTGTATTGAAGTTATTATCTGTGCACCATTTGTTAAAACACCTCCATACTTTCTGGTAGATGTTACGTGTCTCTATCTTTCTGCTTTTCAACAGTTTGTCTATTAGATGGCCTGAGAACCCTTTTGCTTCCAGCAACTGCTCCTCAGACACCATGCGGCCAAGTTCCATCTTTCCACTTGGGGCAGTGGTGACCCTGGGAGAGCAGATCTTCCTGGATCGGTAATAATCAGGGAGGTTCTACCGCGAGTTCTCCAGGCATAGAGAACCACGGTCTCCTGGGCCAGTAAGGTGCTATGAGAATTAGTGTTGTATTCCCTGTACGCAATTTCCTTATTACCGTTGGTAGTAGTACTGGTGGGGGAAAGGCATAGCATTTGTTGAATGCCCACCTCTGTGCTAACGCATCTACCCCAAGCGCTCCGTCCTCTCTTTTCAGGGAGAAGAACGCTCTGACTTTCCTGTTTTCCTTTGAGGCAAACAAGTCCTACTGAGGTATTCCCCATTTTTGAGCAATCTGCTCGAATACCTTCTGTTTTAGCACCCAATTGCCTTCTCTCACTTTTTTCCTGCTGAGGAAATCAGCCACTTTGTTTAAATCCCCCTTCAAGTGGACTGTTGACAATGAGTATGTTTTCTTCTCCCCATTTCAAGATCTCCTCTGCTAAGGTCCACAGGGTTCCGCATCTTGTTCCCCCCTGTTTGTTTATATAGGCGATCACTGACGAATTGTCGGACCTGACCTGCAAATGATGACCTCTCAACTCTTTCCGGAAGGTTTGAAGTGCATACCATACTGCTCTCAATTCCTTCCAGTTGGATGATCTCATCCTCTTCTTCTTTTCCCAAGTCCCTTGTGTTTTCTGAGAGCCTAGATGTGCTCCCCACCCTATGCATCTGTGGTTAAGATTCGGGAAATGGGTAGGCTCCACAGCCGTTCTTTGTTCATGTTCTCTGTCCTCCTCCACCACCATAAGGTTCTTTTTACCCTTGCTGGTAATAGAACCTTGGTGTCTAAGGATTCCTGCCTGTGATCCCATATCTTTAACAGGAACATCTGCAGTGGCCGGAAATGCAGGCCTGCCCACTGTCTTGCTGGGATTGCAGATGTTAACAGTCCCAGCGTTGACATTATCTGCCTTATGGCACATGGTAAGTTGGCTTGTAGTATGATTACTTCCCTTTGAATTTTTCCTATTTTCTTAATTAAGTGTTGTACCCTGGTCTGAACAGCAGGTCCCCTGTAAAGGGAATCCCGCAGAGTTTGGCTTTGGACGTGCAGTCTCCCTGCCATGTCTTTAGCCATAGGGCCCTTCTTGTGGAATTGGCTAGTGCGGAGGATCTGGCTGCCATCTGAACCAGTTCTGCGGAAGCGTCTGCGATATACGCAATGCCTCACAGCAGCGTGGGAAATGAAGCTATGATCTGCTCCTTCGCAGTTCCTTCTTCTATATGAGCCTGTAATTGGTTTAACCAGAATTCTACGTTCCTAGCCACCACCCTGACCGCCATATCTGGCTTCAGGCTACCCACTGTCGAGTCCCATGATTTCTTTAATAACGAGTCCATCCTTTTATCCATCGGCTCAGATAGAACCCCCATGTCCTCAAATGCCAAGTCCGTGTGCCTTGACACCTGCGAGAAGGCTGCATCTAATTTTGGAGTTCTGTTCCATACTGATGCTGGATCCTCTGTGAAGGGAAACCGTCTTTTTAAGGCTTTAGAAAAAACTGGTTTTCTTTCAGGTTCCTTCCACTCTTTCTTAATAGCCTCTATTAGGACCTCATGAATAGGAAAATTCCTCTTTTCCTAAGCCCTCATACATCTGATCGTGCAAGGATAACAGTTTCTTTTCTGTTGATATACCTAGTGTGGTATAAATGGCCCCTAAAAGATGATCCACCTCTTCTAATGAGAGTTTGTATCAGGATGGCTTTCTGGAATCCCCATCCAGAGCTTCACCCTCAGACTCTTGGGAGCCGGATGTTGCACTGTCAGGTTCCTCTTCCGCCTCCTCTCTAGGGGGTACTGAAGGACCTGCACTAGTGGAGGGTATTGCCAGCGTTTTTAGTAATGTTGTCTGTGTCAGAGGAGCAGTCTGAAGCTGTGGCATTTGAAACCCTTCAAAAAAGGTTTTAAAGGATTCAAAAGTATTGGACAATTCCTTAACAGATGCCGCCAGCTCACCCTGCTCTGAAGAATGTTCTTGTACTAGTTTACTAATACAATCCTTACATAATGCCTTTCCCCAGGAATCTCTAAGGGTAACTTTACAGGAAGGGCACCTCTTTTTGAAACATGAGGGGCCCTGTTTTTTTCTGTTTCCTGAAAAGACATAAGAAAAAAGCCCACAATAATTAATATACAGTACCCTCCCCTGCATAATTGCAGGAGTGCAACATTTTCATTTGGGCTTGCCTCACCAGGGGCCCTATGAATCCACCCTCTGACACCGAAGGGTCCTTTACCTACTCCCCCCCCTTACATATGTCCCACACTAAAGGTAGAGAGGGGGGTGGTGGTTCAGGCCAGGGGAGCTCCACCCTAGGTTCCCCTAACCTTTACATGGCTGGAGCTGGTCTCTGCTGGAGCAGTGCGGTCTGATTCCTCTGCATCCGCCATCCTTGTGTCACCTCCGGAGCCTCTGCTGTCTCTACAGCATGGAGGGCTCCTCTCCAGCCCATGCTTGGCTCCTTTTCAATATTCGTGCCCGGAACCGGAAGCCGCAAACCCGGAAGTGCACGCCCCCTTCGGCCGGATATGACGTCACCCTCCACAGGCCGTGCAGTCCCAGTACCTGGCGTGGTTGCTGTTTCACACGCTGCTGGGGGCATGGGACTTCAGGAGCTGCACTCCGTTTCACTGCGCTCGGTGTTGAAAAGGCGCCCCCCAACCTCAACCTGCACTCAGGGATGCGGGGGTGGCAACATCAAGAAAAGTTTTTGACCAGGTTAGTGTCATAACCGCTGTGGGTCTGCATACTAACATCTTCCCTGTCGGTGTTTCCTACAGAGGGGAGGAGCCAAGGTCTCTCAGGTGGCTGTCCTGAAAGACGATTAGGGGAAAAATGTCAATAAGCGTATATTTATTGGTTTGCGCAAATGTTATAGCGTCTACAAATTAGGGTACATTTTCTGGAATTTACACAGCTTTTAGTTTATGAGTGCCTATGTCATTTCTTGAGGTGCTAAAATGGCAGGGCAGTACAAAACCCCCCAAATGACCCCATTTTGGAAAGTAGACACCCCAAGGAAATTGCTGAGAGGCATGTTGAGCCCATTGAATATTATTTTTTTTGTCCCAAGTGAATAAAAAATGACAAAAAAAAAAATGACAAAAAGTTGTCACTAAATGATATATTGCTCACACAGGCCATAGGCATATGTGGAATTGCACCCCAAAATACATTAAGCTGCTTCTCCTGAGTATGGAGATACCACATGTGTGGGACTTTTTGGGAGCCTAGCCGCGTACGGGGCCCCCGAAAACCAAGCACCGCCTTCAGGATTTCTAAGGGCGTAAATTTTTGATTTCACTCCTCACTACCTATCACAGTTTTGAAGACCATAAAATGCCAAGATGGCACAAAACCCCCCAAATGACCCCATTTTGGAAAGTAGACACCCCAAGCTATTTGCTGAGAGGCATGTTGAGTCCATGGAATATTTTATATTTGAACACAAGTTGCGGGAAAATTACAAACTTTTTTTTTTTTTTGCACAAAGTTGTCACTAACTGATATATTGGTCAAACATGCCATGGGCATATGTGAAATTACACCCCAAAATACATTCTGCTGCTTCTCCTGAGTACGGGGATACCACATGTGTGGGACTTTTTGGGAGCCTAGCCGCGTATGGGGCCCCGAAAACCTAGCACCGCCTTCAGGATTTCTAAGGGCATAAAGTTTTCACTCCTCACTACCCTATCACAGTTTTGAAGGCCATAAAATGCCAAGATAGCACAAACCCCCCACAAATTACCCCATTTTGGAAAGTAGACACCCCAAGCTATTTGCTGAGAGGCATGGTGAGTATTTTGCAGCTCTCATTTGTTTTTGAAAATGAAGAAAGCCAAGAAACATCTTTGTCACAAAAAGTGAGGTCTGCAAAATACTCACTATACCTCTCAGCAAATAACTTGGGGTGTCTACTTTCCAAAATGGGGTCATTTGGGGGGGTTTGTGCCAACTGGGCATTCCATGGCCTCCGAAACTGTGATAGTCAGTGAAGAGTGAAATAAAAAATTTACGCTCTTAGAAAGCCTGAAGGCGGTGCTTGGTTTTCGGGGTCCCGTACGCGGCTCGGTCCCAAAAAGTCTCACACATGTGGTATCCCCGTACTCAGGAGAAGCAACAGAATGTATTTTGGGGTGCAATTTCACATATTCTCATGGCATGTTTGAGCAATATATCATTTAGTGACAACTTCGTGCAAAAAAAACATTTTTTTTTTCCCGCAACTTGTGTCACAAAATAAAATATTTCATAGACTCGACATGCCTCTCAGCAAATAGCCTGGGGTGTCTACTTTCCAAAATGGGGTCATTTGGGGGGGTTTGAACTGTCCTGGCATTTTATGCACAACATTTAGAAGCTTATGTCACACATCACCTACTCTTCTAACCACTTGAAGACAAAGCCCTTTCTGACACTTTTTGTTTACATGAAAAAATAATTTTTTTTTGCAAGAAAATTACTTTGAACCCCCAAACATTATATATTTTTTTAAAGCAAATGCCCTACAGATTAAAATGGTGGGTGTTTAATTTTTTTTTCAAACACACTTTTTTAAATTTTAATGCACTAAAACACACTATATTGCCCAAATGTTAGATGAAAAAAAAAATATGATCTTAGGCCGAGTACATGGATACCAAACACGACATGCTTTAAAATTGCGCACAAGCGTGCAGTGGCGACAAACTAAATACATTTTTAAAAGCCTTTAAAAGCTTTTACAGGTTACCACTTTAGATTTACAGAGGAGGTCTACTGCTAAAATTACTGCTCTCGATCTGACCTTTGTGGTGATACCTCACATGCATGGTGCAATTGCTGTTTACATTTGATGCCAGACCGACGCTTGCGTTCACCTTTGCGCGAGAGCAGGGGGGGGCAGGGGTGCTTTTTTTTTTTTTTTTTTTGCTTTTTTATCTTATTTTTAAACTGCTCCTTCTATTTTTTTTTTTTTATCATTTTTATTGTTATCTCAGGGAATGTAAAAATCCCCTATGATAGCAATAGGTAGTGACAGGTACTCTTTTTTGAAAAAATTGGGGTCTATTAGACCCTAGATCTCTCCTCTGCCCTCAAAGCATCTGACCACACCAAGATCGATGTGATAAAATGCTTTCCCAATTTCCCAAAGGCGCTGTTTGCATCCGGCGAAATCTAAGTCATGAAATGCTCGTAGCTTCCAGTTTCTTAGGCCATAGAGATCTTTGGAGCCACTCTGGTCTCTGATCAGCTCTATGATCAGCTGGCTGAATCACCGGCTGCATTCTCAGGTTCCCTGTTGGGACAGGCGAGCCAGAGAAAAACATGGAAGACGGTCGGGGGGGCATTCCCTCCCACTGCTTGTAAAAGCAGTCTAGAGGCTAATTAGCTGCTAGGATTGCTTTTACATGAAAGCCAACCGCTGGCTGAAAAGAATGATACCAAGATGATACCTAAACCTGCAGGCATCATTCTGGTATAACCACTCAAAGTCCAGCAACATACCAGTACGTTGCTGGTCCTTGTTGGGCATATATTGTAAACTTGTGGGCTGAACGAAAAAAAGAGATTGATCGGTGGGTATGCCCACCATTAGAATACCTCCCTTCATCCATCCACTTCTAATGATGGGCATACATGCACCATTTATATATGCCGAAGCATGGGGGCATCCGCCCCAAAAGGTAGGAGTAAATCGCTCCTCAGCCCCTGCTGCCCCCATGCTTTGGCATATATGCTCTTTTTTTAACTGTGGTGGTGAAATCACCTCCTACAGAGCTGGAGTCACGGCTTTATGTATCGTGAGAGCAAACGCTGTTGCTGTCAAGATAAATAAATCCGCGCTGCAACTGAATGGCGTACGCCTGACCTTGGCAGGGACCACAAATCCGTCGTCAGAGCTATCTGTCATGGAGCCGCTGTCCTCTACAGGATCGTATTCTGAGCCTGAATCTGACAGATGAGTGACTTCCTCTTCACTATCTGTCATGCTCAGAAACGTGTAGGCCTCTTCACTAGTGTACCTTCGATTTGCCATTTTGGGCTCTAAATTTAGTGGTACACTAGTGAGACTCACAGGCAAAAAAGCTCCTGACTGTTAGTGACTGTATCAAAACGCTACCAAAAAAACTGTTAGCGATTGCAGGGATCTCTGCGAACGCTGCAGCTATGTGTGTTTAGTGTTTTGTAAGTGACAGTGATTGAACGATACTGCACTTGGGTGGGCTGGGCAGGGCTGGGCCGAGGGGCAAAACGCAGGTGCTAGCAAGTATCTGGGCTGATCCCGCTAACACTGCATTTTTGGGAACCCTAAACTGCTGGGGATGCTAGTATAGATCTGATCAGATCAGATATTGATCCGTTCAGATACTATACCACTAAAGGAGGTGTATGCTGCATGCGTGGGTGTTAGCGGTACTGGCGCTAACCTGGCGCTACCTGGGGCGACGCAGACCTTATCTAACCCTAAAACCTAACTTATATCACCGCCGGGCGATCAGGGGGCTAAACCTTTATTAGGTAATAAACGGCGGGTGCCCTGAAACTATAAAAAACAAACTAACTAACCAGCGTCACCCGTAACAGTTATACTGTGACCACTGGTGAAAGGGTTAACTAGGGGGCAATCAGGGGGTTAAAACCTTTATTAGGTAGTATATGGGGGTCCCTGACGCTATAAACCGCTGACGGCGAACCTATATTTACTTACCTCCTTAACTAGCGTCACCTGTGACACTAATACAGCGATCTGAAAAATGATCGCTTAGTGACACTGGCGACGGGGGGGTGATCAAGGGGTTAAAACTTTATTAGGGGGGGTTAGGGGGTATCCTAGACCTAAAGTGGGCTACCACTAACTGCCCTACCACTTATAACTGTCACAAACTGACACAATGCAATAATCAGAAAAAAAAACAACTGCTATTGGTGTCACTGTGACAGGGGGTACAGGGGGGTGATCGTGGAGTGATGGGGGGTGAAAAGTGTGCCTAGAGTGTTCTATTGTTAGTGTAGTGTTGGTGCAACTCACATTGATGTCTTCTCTCCTCGGCGCCGGAACGAAAAGACCGACTCGAGGAGAGATGACATCACTTCCTCTGCTGCTGTTTACATTACAGCAGCAGAGGAAGAATGTCATTCATTGGGAGCGATCGCGAGGGGGTGGCCACCAATGAGTGGCCTCCCCCTCACCTCGGATCTCTCTCCTAAAGAAGCTAACCGCCTCGGGCACGCGATGCGCCCCCGCCCTCCAGAGGCAGATCACGTACCAGGTACATGATATTGCCTGCCCGTGCCATTCTGCCATAGTATATCTGCGTTAGGCGGTCGGCAAGTGGTTAAACAGCGCTTTCAGGATTTTGCACCAATGAAAAGGAGATCAGCCTTTTCTCCTCTCAATTCTCTGTCAAACCCGATGATGCTCCAGATCAGCTGCAGCTCGAGCTTATTGAGCTGCATTGTGACAGCGAGTTACGCAGTCGCCACCACCAGCTCTCTCTTGTGAACTTTTACCGCCAACTGGATGAGAGCCAGTTTCAAGACATTTGAACATTGGCTAAGGAAATAATGAGCTTGTTTGGCTCAACATATATGTGTGAGAAGACATTCTCTGCTCTGAACTTTAACAAGAACCGCGTAAGAACAAGACTAAGTGACTATCACCTGCATGACATTTTGCGCATCAAAACCACTGCCTTTGAATCAGAACTAGCCTATGTGCAGCAGTCCAGATCTCAGTTTCACCCTTCACATTAGTGCAGGTAAGTTTTTTTTTTCAATTGAGATGAATATATTGTAAAATATCAATTAATGTCAGTTGGTCTAAATCAGTTATGAATATATTTGGACACATGTATACTTGGTGTTATGTTCATGTTCATATTTTTTTAACTTAAGAGTTGACAGACAACCTTTATTACCAATACTATGTAATGTACTTTTTCATCTGGCCTTCAGATATGAAAGGCAGAGTGTTTTAACACCTGTTTAGATTTGTCATCCATGTGACTAAAATGAAAAGTATGGCGTTTGCGATAAACTTTGCATAAAAATATTGAATTTGCATTTAAGTTTAATGGTTCAAAGACTGTCAGATAAAATGGTCAGCCCTCACGCATGTTCACTTCATCAAATCTGGCCCTCTTTGAAAAAAGTTTGGTCACCCCTGGCCTAGGCTATAAGAAGATTACCAAGACCCTGAAACTGAACTGCAGCATGGTGGCCAAGACCATACAGTGGTTTAACAGGACAGGTTCCACTCAGAACAGGCCTCGCCATGGTCGACCAAAGAAGTTGAGTGCACATGCTCAGCATCATATCCGGAGGTTGTCTTTGGGAAATAGCCATATGAGTGCTGCCAGCATTGCTGCAGAGGTTAAAGGGGTGGGAGGATCAGCCTGTCAGTGTTCAGACCATACGCCACACACTGCATCAAAATGGTCTGCATGGCTGTCATCCCAGAAGGAAGCCTCTTCTAAAGGTGATGCACAAGGAAGCCCGAAAACAGTTTGCTGAAGACAAGCAGACTAAGGACATGGATTACTGGAACCATGTCCTGTGGTTTGATGAGACCAAGGTAAACTTATATTGTTCAGATGGTGTCATGCGAGTGTGGTGGCAACCAGGTGAGGAGTACAAAGACAAGTGTGTCTTGCCTACAGCCAAGCATGGTGGTGGGGGAGTGTCATGGTCTTGGGCTGCATGAGTGCTGACGGCACTGGGGAGCTACAGTTCATTGATTGAACCATGAATGCCAACATGTACTGTGACATACTGTACTGAAGCAGAGCATGATCCCCTCCCTTCCAACATGATAACGACCCCAAACACAACTCCAAGAAGACCACTGCCTTGCTAAAGAAGCTGAGGGTAATGGCGATGGACTGGCCAAGCATGTCTCCAGACCTAAACCCTATTGAGCATCTGTGGGGCATCCTCAAACGAAAATTGGATGAGCGCAAGTCTCTAACATCCACAAGCTCCGTGATGTTGTCATGGAGGAGTGGAAGAGAGAAGAGGGGGGATTTTTGGGACTTTAAATGAGGCACATATTAAAATGTGCCTCCATCCCTATTGCGGAAATTACTGGAAATTGTGGGACTTTAGATGAGGTCATGGACAAAATGAAGGCAACTAAAGTAAAAGTACATGTTTATTGGAAAAAATTAGATGCATAAAAACCATGTCAAATAAGAGGCCACATGAAGAAAGACATTGTAGTGAACAACATTTCATAGTGAATTGCAAACACATAAATATGTGCATATGCAATAGGCGACAAGAAAATATCAGACTTGGCGTCACATTGTGGTCTCATTTGATAGATAATACATACAAACATTTCATATATATACATGTAAAAATACAGCAGCACTGGTGGAGGGAATACAGATAAAAACAGTAAACATATAATGAAGCAATGAAAGATGTTCTGAATTAAAAGTGTGTTGTAGACATGTGTCTAGATCCCATATGACCGACGCGTTTCGTGTAGAGGACACTCATCAGGGGCAGGTGTTCAGGGGACATCTAAAGCATAAATGAAATCTATGGTGAGTCTACTGATGATTGAACGTAACAAGCAAGGAAGGGTGGGAAACACCCTAAGTACTTACATGAAGTTCGTACAGTAAAGTGTGGCCGGTACAGGGCCAGGGCCAAACATGTGTATCCGTCCCGGGAGCTGAGGTATGTTGGGGTCAGTGCTGGCGAGGCAGATACTCACAAGCCCCCCCTGAGACATGGGGGCCCAAGTAGTGGTAAAAACAAAGTAGAGCGCCAAAGTGGACAGCCTAAAAGGAGTAACATAAACAATGTATCAAAGTGATGCTGATACAGTGAAAAAATAAATGAATAAAGTGTTGTTCGTCTGATGAGGATGGTGGAAAAAGGATGTCTGTGCCAGAAAGAATAATGGTATAAACCAGTGTACAGCCACATCCAGAGCACAGTGGAGTATGGTATGTACAGAGTGACAAGGAATGCACAGCAGAGATATAACCAGTTCCATCAGGCCGATCAGTGGGGGATAACTAGCAGACAAAATGGTAAAAACAAAACTAAACTGGTAGTGCCTTGCATAGTCCAAAAAAGCATATGGTATGGCGTCTCTGGTAAATGGCACCCATTTGTGTCAGAGGAGGCAAGATATAGACCCGACCCGCCCACGTGCACGCTGACCCAACAACCAACGTCACCCTAGCACGGCGGGAATGGGGAGGGGCCTCAACACAGACTGTGAACTACGTCTGTGGAGAACACCCATATTCCCCATCTAGCCGGCTGCAGATGGGAGAACTCACGCTCCACGTCATGACGCCGGCTGTGACGTCACTAGTGGAGCGGGATGGGTGGCGCCGATGCACTGTGGGAGCCCACCCACCCCCCCAACAGGACGGAGGGGAGGGGAAGGGGGCACGCAGAGCACATCGCAGCTCCCAGGAGTCAGGTACAAAAGCGGTCCTGGATGTAAGCAGGCCACAACTTGTAATCCCAAAGTGAACATGACACAACTGTGATGCATGATCTCACAGGCACAAGAGAGTGGAGTGGAAGAGGACTCCAGTGGCAAACTGTGAAGCTCTGGTGAACTCCATGCCCAAGAGAGTTAAGGCAGTGCTGGAAAATAATGGTGGCCACACAAAACTATGACACTTTGGGCCTAATTTGAACATTTTCCCTTAGGGTTGTACTCACTTTTGTTGCCAGCCGTTTAGACATTAATGGCTGTGTGTTGAATTATTTTGAGGGCACAGCAAACTTACACTGTTATACAAACTGTATACTCACTACTTTACATTGTAGCAAAGTGTCATTTCTTCAGTGTTGTCACATGAAAAGATATAATAAAATGATTACAAAAATTAGAGGGGTGTACTCACTTTTGTGAGATACTGTACATATACACTATATGACCAAAAGTATTGTGACATCTGCCTTTACACACACATGAACTTTAATAGCATCCCGGGCTTAGTCTGTAGGGTTCAATATTGAGTTGGCCCACCCTTTGCAGCCATAACAGCTTCAACTCTTCTGGGAAGGCTGTCCATATGGTTAAGGAGTGTGTCTATGGGACTGTTTGACCATTCTTTCAGAAGTGCATTTGTGAGACCAGGCACTGATGTGGACGAGAAGGCCTGGCTTGCAGTCTTCCCTCTAATTAATCACAAAGGTGTTCTATCAGGTTGTGGTCAGGACTCTGTGCAGGTCAGTCAAGTTCCTCCACCCAAAACTCACTCATCCATGTCTTTATGGACCTTGCTTTGTGCTCCAGTTCAATTCATTTGGTGGAGAGGAGATTGTGGTGTGGGGTTGTTGTTCAGGGGTTGGGCTTGGCCCCTTAGTTCCAGTGAAGGAAACTCTTAAGGCGTCAGCATACCAAGACATTTTGGACAATTTCATGCTTCCAACTTTGTGGGAACAGTTTGGGGATGGCTCCTTCCTGTTCCAACATGACTGTGTACAGTACACAAAGCAAGGTCCATAAAGACGTGGATAAGCGAGTTTGGGGTGGAGGAACTTGACTGGCCTGCACAGAGTTTTGACCTGAACTCAACAGAACACCTTTGGGATAAATTAGAGCGGAGACTGACCTCACAAAAGTGCTTCCTGGAAGAATGGTCAAACATCCCCATAGACACACTCCTAAGCCTTATGGACAGCCTTCCCAGAAGAGTTGAAGCTGTTATAGCTGCAAAGGATGGGCCAAATCAATATTGAACTCTATAGACTAAGACTGGTATGCCATTAAAGTTCATGTGTGTGTAAAGGCAGATGTCCCAATACTTTTGGTAATATACTGTGTATGTATATATATATATATATATATATATATATATATATATATATATATATATATATATAATTAGTTATTTATTTATTTAGGGGTAAGGGGTAGGGGACATTCATTTGCTTCTAATGGGAGGAGAACGACTAATTTACTATTCATAATGGTTTTGTCTCACTATGTCAACTTTGTTATAGGCTCCTATATTCTTATAAAACCATTATGCTATATAAAGTGACAACATTTCCACTGTTATGAGCTAATCTTATCTTACTTATGGGGCCCAATAAATTGCTTGGCGCTCTGGTTGAACTACAAGCAATGGTATCTCATTTGGAATTAATTTGTGGTAAATAGGGTATTAACACCAAAACTAACTATAATAATAATAATAATAATAATAATAATAATGTTATATTTAAGATCACACTGCTATTTTCAATATTTTTCTTTTAAGGAGTAAAAAAAAAAGTAAATGATTGGTTTCCAAATTTTCTTTTTACGCTCGAAAGTATCACTTTCAAATTATAGCATAGAACATGCAAAAGTCATTTAAATGGAAATTTCTTAGATTTTCCTCTAAATGTCGCCTCTTTTTGCTGACACTGGCTATTTTAACCGTAGTTACATTACAGCCTCAGACAATCATTTTTCTTCCGAGATACACTATCAGGCTGTGCATAACTAGTAGTTTCTTTCCTTTAATATTTTAATCTGTCAAAGATGAATTGGTATCATTATTTCTATTAAAACTAAAGTAAAACTATCTGTTCATTTTTTTTTTATTCACAGGCAATGACAAGATTGGAATCTTGAAAACTTCTTTGAAACAAGTCCGATGATTGAGTATATGAAGCTCAAGCATAGAATAGAAAATCATTTTTATACGATGTGAGAGTCAATTTATAGAGACTTATCAGCTCACATTTTACATTGGGTGGCTTTTTGTTTTTTAAAATATTGTATTCTATTTTAATATGTGCATATGGTCAGGTCAATGTAAAACGTATGAACACGTGTTGGCATTTTAAAAATTTTGTTTCTTTTGTTTAATGGTCTGGGAAAAGTCATATTTGTTCATTTGCTTGATATACTCTGCTGTGCTATGCTTGTGTTTAAATCTATCTACCTCAAAGCAAATTATTAGGGATGGGCCAAACACCCCCCGGTTCGGTTCGCACCAGAACATGCAAACAGGTAAAAATTTGTACGAACATGCGAACCCTATTAAAGTCTATGGGACACGAACATGAAAAATCAAAAGTGCTTATTTTAAAGGCTTATATGCAAGTTATTGCCATAAAAAGTGTATGGGGACCCGGGTACTCCCCCAGGGTATATGTATCAATGCAAAAAAAAGTTTTTAAAAGGACCGTTTTTTCAGGAGAAGTGATTTTAACAATGCTTAACCTCCCTGTCGGTATGATTATTTCAGATTTTTGCGTCTCAAAGCGGTACAATTATTTTGCATAGAAATGTGGCTTTTATATTGGAGGTCTGTAATTCTTAGCATTAACACACTTAAATCTGTCCACCAAGAGTCTAGTAGATATCCTGGGTATGATGAAGTTTGAAACAAAATCATAAATTATAATATAATAAATAAATATAAATAATTATAAAAAATAATAATATAATAATAATAAAATAAATTTCCCCGCAATTCACTATTGCTCAATTCTGCAAGTGTTCTAATTTACTATCGCTGTTTTCTAGCTGGTCTAAAACCACTTTTGACGTAAAGGGACACTTTTTGGTGGCTATGGACAATCTCCAGTTTCCAGGCAGAAAGAACAGTATATATCATATAAAACTGCATACAGGGCACTAGACAAAGCACTGGGGACAAAAGGGATGTGAAATGATTTCGTACAGTAATGTAATCTGTAAGATTACAGTGTACTGTATGTGTTATGAATTTTCACTTTTTTTCTAATTTGCCGCTAGGCTCTGCCCCCGTGCGTCGTGACACTCACCAGCACACAGAGGCTTCGGGTGGAGGAAAGAGCCCACAGACGGGGGGACATCGCAGGCTCCTGGGGACAAGGTAAGTAACACTGCACCAGGATCCTGAGATGTAATCCCGAGTGTGGCTCGAGGTTACCGCTAATGGTGCTGAAATTTAACCCCGAGCCAGACTCGGGAAAACCGCCAGGGAGGCTAAAGTGAAAAAGTGAAAAAATAAAAATGAAATATTCCTTTAAACATCATGCCTGGGGGGTCCCCTTAGTCTGCCTGTAAAGTGGCCATCTGTGTGATGTGTACAACAGTGCCACAGCAAAATTAAATTTCTAAAGGTAAAAATGTCATTTAAACTTGCTCGCGGCTGAAATGTATTGTTGGCTTCCTGTAATATAGATGAAAAATCAAGGAAAAAATCGGTGTGGGTCCCCCCCCCAGTCCATACCAGGCCTGGTACCCATTCACCAAAAAAGTGTCAAAAAGTAAAAACCGCAACGTCATGTGATGTCATGTGATGTCATGTGATGTCAGAGGGGGGCGGGTCATCCGGTTACGTCAGCAGGTGGCCCCGCCCTTGCCTATATAACAGCTGTCACAGCCAAAAGACAGCAGTCACCGGGACACCTCCCATGGAGGTGGAGTATTTTCGTTTTTTTCTATTTTTCGGGTCCTTTGGGTGGCTTGATTGACAATGGATGTACATTGCGGGACAAGCTGTCTTTTGTTGTTTTTACTTTTTGACACTTTTTTTGGTGAATGCGTAGGGGTACCCATTCACATGGGGGGCAGGATCTTTTTTCTTAATTCTGTCATAGGTATCCCCTTAACCACTTCAGTGCACTATATATACTCTGCACTGACTGCACTGTGTATATATATATATATATATATATATATATATATTACACGGTAATCTATACTAGACTGCCTGCACATCACTAACTAACCTGTCTATTCTAGCTCAAGTTCTCCTCTCCACGTTATTATCACACTATACATGGCCTCCGTGTAAGCAGCCTTATATAGTGTGGGGCGTGGATTTAGCCCCCGGAGCCATGATTGGCTAAAGGTAAGCAAAATCAGTCCAAGTCTGGAATACACTATAACATTCAAATAGCTTGCTACTACAAATATTCTGCCTTAATTTAGTAGTAGTATGTAGTGATTAGTGTACATTATACCTATTTGCTTACTTAAAGTGTAGCTAACCATTTATTAGATTTGTTCTTTACATTTGTTTTATTTTTTATATTTTTATTTTTATTTAAAGAGGAGTTCTGCCAAATTTTTTATTTTAAAGTCAGCAGCTACAAATACTGCAGCTGCTGACTTTTAAAATATGGACACTCACCTGTCCAGGGCTCCCGCAATGTCCTCACCCAAAGCTGATCTGTCCCTCTGCTCTCGGATGGAGGCGCCGCCATCTTTGGTAAGGGAATCAGGAAGTGAAGCCTCGCGGCTTCACAGCCTGGTTCCCTACTGCGCATACGCGAGTCGTGTTGCGTGTCCTCACTGGTCCCTGCTGTCTTCTGGGACCTTTGTGTCTCCCAGAAGACAGCGGGGGGACTGAGGAGGGACCGGACATGGCATAGATTGCTGCGGAGCCTGCTGTGATCTATGCCCAGAAGTGGGAGTAAATACCTGGATTATACAGATATCTGCTCCCCCCTGCCCCCTGAAAGGTGCCAAATGTGACACCGGAGGGGGGGGGGGATCCGAAAAGTGGAAGTTCCATTTCTGGGTGGAACTCCACTGTAAGGCTTTTTTCCTTTATTTTAACCTAGTGGTCTAGTCAGTAACACACTTCCTATCCTAGAGTGCCAACACTCAGTTACTGCACTCTATCTATGGAGAAGCAGCATTGTCAACCTGGGACAGAAAGTGTGTTAGGGTTACGGAACACCTCCTCTCATTTTCTCTCTAACATAGAAGGAGGTGTTCTACATCCACAGAGAGAATAGGAAACAATGTAACTCATAAGACCTCATGCACACTGGACGCTTTTACAGTTGCTGTTTTTGGCTTTTTTTCTACAGCCAGTAAACTCCCCAGCATGTTTTTCCATGTCCATGCACACATAGGCTTTTATTAGCAGTTTTTGGCTGTTGGGTTGGAAGAGGTATTTTTCAGCTGTAAAAACCCTCTAACTCTGAAAAACGCTGAAAAACTAGGCTATTCTGTGTTTATGAGCGCTTTTGAGCCATAAGCTTTTGTGGGAGTATAGTTTTGCTAAAAACCGCTTAAGAATGCAAACACTAAAATACCCTAAAAACTGCTAATGCAAAAACGCTACAAAATGTGGCAAAACTTGCATTTTTTAATGTGACATCCTACAGCTAAAGCTATGGTGTTTTTATAACGTCCAGTGTGCATGAGGCCTAATGCCCTGTACACACGGTCGGATTTTCCGATGGAAAAAGTGCGATCGGATTGTGTTGTCAGAAATTCCGATGGTGTGTCGGCTCCATCAGACTTTTTCCATTGGAATTTCCGACACACAAAGTTTGAGAGCAGGATATAAAATTTTCCGACAACAAAATCCGATCATTTAAATTCCGATCGTGTGTACACAAATCCGACGCACAAAGTGCCACGCATGCTCAGAATAAATTAAGAGATGAAAGCTATTGGCTGCTGCCCCATTTATAGTCCCGACGTACGTGTTTTACATCACCGCGTTCAGAACGATCGGATTTTCCGACAACTTTGTGTGACCGTGTGTATGCAAGACAAGTTTGAGCCAACATCCATCGGAAAAAATCCATGGATTTTGTTGTCGGAATGTCCGATCGTGTGTACAAGGCATTAGAGTGCTGCACAGGCAGGAAACACAGATAGTTATCAGCTCACATGATTTCAGACAGGATCAACAGGCATTTTTTGTACTTATCAAAAAGTGCATAAGAAAAAAATAAAAATACATTCTCAATGGTAAATTTTGCAGAAAGAAGGGAGAAAGAATGAGAAGCTTATTGTTAGGATTTGCACATACCTTCATGATCCTTGGCTTCATTCTTCTCTGTTTTACTGGTATTTTCCTCTATATAATGTACTCATCATGTTTGTTCCCTGATCCTTGCAAAAATATTTTTTTGTGGGGTACTACTTTTATCTATTGTTAACACATGCTTCAACAAGTTTAAAAAAATCGTCTACAAGGAATATTTGTAATATTCTGAAATTTCAGTCTTAAAACATACCTCAGGGATAGCTATATGTCCTGTTGTTTTCTTGTATTCCCTCCCAGAGAAGAACTCTAGTCATAGAGTGGAAATGGACGTCCCCAAAGGAATTTTTTATATCTAGCCTTTCACTTAGTCTTAAATACAGATACTCTCTAGTGTTGAAAAAGGATAAAACTATCAATTAACAAAACCATTTGTTTCTTTTATTTAGTTGCGACATAATCCTTGTAAATTGACACACTAAATATTTGTATACAACTCTTTCACAGGTTTCAAGCTGCTAAAATTCAAATTACATTTCACTAATTTATTAGAATGACGTTTCATACTCTTGCAGCAATGCAGATTCAGTCATCCAGAACTCTGACCAGCTGCCATTTAAACGAAAACAATTGTAAAACCAATGTCAATAAGGAGTCAATTCACTTACATTTACTGCATGCAATAAGGGTATCATGTTACTAATTTGCATAAATTATCACATGCGTAAAACTAAGTCCAATTCCCCCAAAAAATAAGGATTATGCGATATTTACCAAAAAAATAAATGTGTCTGTAAATACCGCATAAAAAGCTCTTAAGTTGAATTCAGAAACGGACCAGAGCGTTAAAAAGCATGCGGTAATTACTACCAGGGTTTAGCTAGCGATATCACATGCGGTTGTAGCTGGTTGCTAAGCAGCGGGCCGGGAAACCGTCCACCGTGTCCTTAACAACCAATGACTCATCAGCTGTCAGTGGGCTTCCTCACTCACAGCTGATTGTAAAAAAAAAAAGTCAATTAAAAAAAAAAGGCGTGGTCCACACTAAGCCCTCTGCGTCTGGTATGGATTTTAAGGGGAACCCCACACCAAAATGCCAGGCCACATACCAGGCCACATGCCCTCAACATAGGAGGATGGGTGCTGTGGGGCAGGGTGGGCTCTGCCCCCCTGCCCTAAGGCACCTTGTCCCCATGTTGATGGGGGCAAGGGCCTAATCCACACAACCATGGCTGTTGGGGGGCTAATCGGAATCTGGAAGCCCCCTTTAAGAAGAGGGCCCCCAGATCCAGGCCCCCTAAATAAGTATCTGGTACATCGTACCCCTACACAGACAGTTTTTGACAAGTCTTTTATTAAAAAATCAAAAACTAGTGTCCCTCGATGTAAATCCACCATGATGAATGATCGGTTGTTAAACACATGGCAGACGGCTTCCCGGCTCGCTTCTTGGCAACCAGCTCAATGCGGTAAATTACCACATTAACTAATGCGGTAATTACCGCTAAGTCGAACAAATACTGCATTTGGTATTTAACCACAAATTCTTAGTGAATTGAACACTCGCACCATTATTACCAAATGCGGTATTTTGCAGCATGAGATTAGTCTTTATTTAACCCTTAGTGAACCGACCCATAAGTAGTTAAAGTGTATTTAAACCCTAAAAATAAACTTTTCCTTTGTTATACCTTTTCACCTGTTAAATATACCATTAAAAACTGTTTGTTATATCTGTTTGATAAATCCTATGATCTAATAATTTCCTGTGCTCTGTGCCTGTGCTGACTGTTATCAATTCAATTTTACCCATATATCCCATCCCAGGACTACAAAACCAGGACCCTCCTATGTTAGGTAGAAAAAGAGATGGGTGGTGTTCCATGCTCCCATCTTGCTCTTGTTGTCCTGATTCAGAAATACAGAAAGTTGATAAGTGTGAAGTGTGATACTTGCAGACAGTGTCGGGACAAGGTCATTTGGAGCCCAGGGTGAAGATAGCACCCCCCCCCCATGTAAAGAAATAGTCAGCGTAATTTCAAAACAAGAAAATATTTAAACCAATACAAATTAAATTAGGTTTATTTCGATATAAACAGAGTTCACAGGGGAGTAGGTGGGTGGGAGCATGCACTTGAAACCCTGAAACAGGCAGTGACATACACATTTTGGAGGATGTAAGGGAGCACTCTGGAAGATATAAGGGGGCACTCTGGAGGTACTAAAACAGTACCTTCAAAGTCCCCCCTTAATGCCTCCAGAGTGCCCCTTACATCCTTCAGAGTGCCCCATTACAAAATAGAAGTCTGGGACTTTGAATGAGGCCATAGACAGTGTGTAGGAAGACTGAATGAAAATACATATACTTTATTCATGAAAATGTGTAAAAACCTAATCAATAACAGAAACCACATACATGAAAAGCATTGTAATAAATATCAATTCATCAATATTTACACTCACATATGTATGTGCATGTGCAATACAGGAATCTAGGGTACATGATGTGTAGTAGCCAAGCACCCCATGGTAATCTGATAGGATTAGTGAACACATTCAAGTAATTACATATATGTACATGTAACATATGGACAGCACTAGCAAAGATAATTGTCACAAAAACAATAAGACCATGATAAGTTGAAAAGTAGTGTTCAAAGTAGATGGTTGAATCAAGATGTATAACAAATTCCCAAAAACCCAGGATTTGTGGTTTTGTGGGGGCATGTGTCTGCATCCCCAATAATTTCCGACGCGTTTCGTGTGATAGCACACTCATCAGGGGAGGATGCTTAGGGACATCTAGAGGGTATAATGAGATGTAATTAATGGGAGTGTAATAGAACAGAACAGGGAAAGGGCAAATACGCCTACCCTGGATACTTACAAAAGGTCATTGGTGATGAGATATGGTGAGTATGGAACCAGGGCCACATGGTCTCTACCGGGAGCTGAGGTAAAAGTAAGGCAGCGTGCTAACAGGGTGCACAGTGGAAAGACCTCCCCAGGACGTAGTGCACAAGTTGTTGGTAGATGTGATGAGACTATATGGTATACCAGTGGTGGCTGCCAGAGGAAGTCTAAAACGATATATAACATTGTATGTCACATTAAGTGTTCACCCAAAAATAACAGGTGAACAGTAGTACATGACCATTGAGGTAAAGTATCTTGATGATGGCTTACTTGTATAGCTGAACTAGAGATGAGCTGTTGGGTGGTAAGCTGTGACATCTCGAATAGGTAAAAACAAAAGGCTACATCGTGGGGGGCTAGATATAGCCACCCTGTGCACGTGCACACTGACTAATACCAGCGTCACGCCGGCACGGCATAAGCGGGGAGGAGCTCCGACGTAGACGGCAACCATCGCCCACGGGAGATGCTCGTATTCCCCAACTGCGCCGGCCGAGGTGGATGAATCACATGCTACCACATCATGACGCCTAGACATGACATCACATGCGAAGAAAGGATGCGTGGCGCCGATCCGCTGTGACCAGCCAACCTCCCCCACATGCATTCCCCAGCCCCGAAGGGGGGCGGGAGGAGGGGCGATAGGGGGGGCACGCAGAGCGCAACACAGCTCCCGGGCAACAGACACAGTAAACAGCCCTGGACATGCAACACTCAATATTGAATTGAAACACAGAGCCAGTGTACTGAAATGGTCTTGTGGACACAGAAAAGCGGTGTGTCCAGAGAGCAATGACCAAACATGGTACATTACCATCTGGAGCTAGATAACCTCACAACATGGGAGGCAGGGGAACACTGTCAACCCAGTCTAATGGCCTCCATCCCTATACAGAGGAAAGAGGGGGGAGTTTGGGACTTTAAATGAGGCACCTATATGTATATAGTGTGCCTCCATCCCTAATGCAGAAATTACAAAATGGAAGTTTGGGACTTTGAATGAGGCCATAGACAGTGTGGAGGTAGATAGAGTGCCCCATTGGGATCAGTGGCAGTGGTGGTGGGGAGAAAGCATGGGATCAGGGGCAGAGGGATGGTGGTGGGGGGAAGGGATGGGATCAGGGGAAGAAGAATGTGGTGGGGGAAAGGGATGGGATCAGGGGCAGAGGGATGTGGTGGCGGGTAGGATTGGGGGCAAAAGGATAGTAGTGGGGGGATGGGATCAGGGGGGAGTGGGATCAGTGGCAGTAGTGGTGGTGGTGGGGGGTGGGATTAGGGGCAGAGGGATGGTAGTGAAGGGATGGGATCAGGGTCAGAGGGATGGTGGGTGGTGGAGGGGGGGTGGGTTCAGGGGCATGGGATCAGTGGAAGAGGGATGGTGGAGATGGGATCAGTGGCAGAGGGATGGTGGTGGGTGCAGGATGGGAGTGGATGGATGGGATCAGTGGCAGAAGGATGGTGGTGAAGGGATGGGATCAGTGGCAGAGGGATGATGGTGAAGGGATGGGATTAGTGGCAGAGAGATGGTGGTGAAGGGATGGGATCAGTGGCAGAGGGATGATGGTGAGGGGGTGGTATCAGGGGCAGAGGGATGGTGGTGGGGGGTGGGATCAGGAGCAGATGGATGGTAGTGGAGGGATGGGATCAGGGGCAGAGGGATGGTAGGGGGTGGGGGGAATGGGATCAGGGGTATGGGCATAGGCGTGCACAGCCTATTGCATTAGGGTGTGCACCCGAAAGCTCAAGCACACATACATATATATATATTGTCAAAAGTATTGGGACGCCTGCCTTTACACGCACATGAACTTTAATGCCGTTTTAGGGTTCAATATTGAGTTGGCCCACCCTTTGCAGCTATAAAAGTTTCAACTCTTCTAGGAAGGCTGTCCACAAGGTTTAGGAGTGTGTCTATGGGAATGTTTGACCATTCTTCCAGAAGGGCATTTGTGAGGTCAGGCGCTGATGTTGGACAAGAAGGCCTGGCTCGCAGTCTCCACTCGAATTCATCCCAAAGGTGTTCTATCGGGTTGAGGTCAGGACTCTTTGCAGGTCAGTCAAGTTCCTCCACCCCAAACTCGCTCATCCATGTCTTTATGGATCTTGCTTTGTGCACTGGTCCAAATCATTTGATGGAGGGGGGATTATGGAGTGGGGTTGTTTTTCAGGGGTTGGGTTTGGCCCCTTAGTTCCAGTGAAGGGAACTCTTAAGGCGTTAGCATACCAAGGCATTTTGGACAATTTCATGCTCCCAACTTTGAGGGAACAGTTTGGGGATGGCCCCTTCCTGTTCCAACATGACTGCACAACAGTGCACAAAGCAAGGTCCATAAAGACATGGACTTAGCAGGGGTGGTGGGAAATTAACTTCAAGTGCAATAATTCACATTATAACTGTAACTAAAACATATACAATTAAGTGTAACACTCTAAAAAATAAAAAATCCAAAGTGCTATAATGGTGTGAACCTCCCAACTAAAAAGTTGTTGCACTCGAAGGTAATTTGTATTGCAATTATCTGTAGAGGGGTTTCCACCATCCCTGCTAAGGCAGCACTGATGGGCACTGATAGGCAGCACTGATGGGCACTAATAGGCTGCACTGATTGGCAGCGTTGATGGGCACTAATTGGTAGCACTGATGTGCACTGATAGGTGGCACTGATAGGCAGCACTGTTTGGCACTAATGGGCACTGATTGGCACTGATAGGTGGCACTGATGGGCACTGATATGCATCACTGATGGGCTCTTTTTGGTAGCACTTATGGGCACTGATAGGCTCTGATTCGCAGCACTGATTGGCAGCACTGATGGACACTGATTGGCACTGATAGGCAGCACTGATTGGAAGAACTGATGGGCACTGATAGGCTGCACTGATAGGCAGCACTGATGGGCACTGACTGGCAGCACTGATGAGCACTGGTAGGTGGCACTGATAGGCAGCACTGATGGGCACTAATTGTCAGCACTGATTGGCACTGATAGGTAGCACTGATGGGCACTGACTGGCAGCACTGATGAGCACTGGTAGGTGGCACTGATAGGCAGCACTGATGGGCACTAACTGTCAGCACTGCTTGGCACTGATAGGCAGCACTGATGGGCACTGATATGCAGCACTGATGGGCACTGATATGCAGCACTGATGTGCACTGATTGGCAGCACTGATGGGCAGCACTTATGGGCACTGATTGGCACTGATAGGCAGCACTGATGGGCACTGATATGCAGCACTGATAGGCAGCATTGGTTGGCACTGATTTACAGCATTGGTTGGCACTGATTTACAGCATTGGTTGGCACTGATAGGCAGCATTGGTTGGCACTGATAGGCAGCACTGGTTTGCACTGATAGGCAGCACTGGTTGGCACTGATAGGCAGAATTGGTTGGCACTGATAAGCAGCACTGGCACAGATAGGCAGTACTGGTTGGCACTGATAGGCAGAATTGGTTGGCACTGATAGGCAGCACTGGCACGGATAGGCAGTACTGGTTGGCACTGATAGGCAGCATTGGTTGGCACTGATTGACAGCATTGGTTGGCACTGATTGGCAGCATTCGTTGGCACTGATAGGCAGCATTGTTTGGCACTGATTGGCAGCACTGATGGGCACTGACTGGCCGCACTGATGGGCACTAATTGTCAGCACTGATAGGCAGCACTGATGGGCACTGATATGCAGCACTGATGGGCACTGATGGGCAGCACTTATGGGCACTGATAGGCAGCACTGATAGGCAGCATTGGTTGGCACTGATTGACAGCATTGGTTGGCACTGATTTACAGCATTGGTTGGCACTGCTTTACAGCATTGGTTGGCACTGATAGGCAGCACTGGTTTGCACTGATAGGCAGCACTGGTTGGCACTGATAGGCAGAATTGGTTGGCACTGATAAGCAGCACTGGCACAGATAGGCAGTACTGGTTGGCATTGATAGGCAACATTGGTTGGCACTGATAAGCAGCACTGGCACTGATAGGCAGCATTGGTTGGCACTGATAAGCAGCACTGGCACTGATAGGCAGCACTGATGGGCACTGATATGCAGCACTGATAGGCAGCATTGGTTGGCACTGATTTACAGCATTGGTTGGCACTGATTTACAGCATTGGTTGGCACTGATAGGCAGCATTGGTTGGCACTGATAGGCAGCACTGGTTTGCACTGATAGGCAGCACTGGTTGGCACTGATAGGCAGAATTGGTTGGCACTGATAAGCAGCACTGGCACAGATAGGCAGTACTGGTTGGCACTGATAGGCAGAATTGGTTGGCACTGATAGGCAGCACTGGCACGGATAGGCAGTACTGGTTGGCACTGATAGGCAGCATTGGTTGGCACTGATTGACAGCATTGGTTGGCACTGATTGGCAGCATTCGTTGGCACTGATAGGCAGCATTGTTTGGCACTGATTGGCAGCACTGATGGGCACTGACTGGCCGCACTGATGGGCACTAATTGTCAGCACTGATAGGCAGCACTGATGGGCACTGATATGCAGCACTGATGGGCACTGATGGGCAGCACTTATGGGCACTGATAGGCAGCACTGATAGGCAGCATTGGTTGGCACTGATTGACAGCATTGGTTGGCACTGATTTACAGCATTGGTTGGCACTGCTTTACAGCATTGGTTGGCACTGATAGGCAGCACTGGTTTGCACTGATAGGCAGCACTGGTTGGCACTGATAGGCAGAATTGGTTGGCACTGATAAGCAGCACTGGCACAGATAGGCAGTACTGGTTGGCATTGATAGGCAACATTGGTTGGCACTGATAAGCAGCACTGGCACTGATAGGCAGCATTGGTTGGCACTGATAAGCAGCACTGGCACTGATAGGCAGCATTGGTTGGCACTGATAGGCGGCACTGGTTTGCACTGATAGGCAGCACTGGTTTACAATGGTTGGCACTGATAGGCAGAATTGGTTGGCACTGATAAGCAGCACTGGCACAGATAGGCAGTACTGGTTGGCACTGATAGGCAGCATTGGTTGGCACTGATATTGGTTGGCACTGATTGGCAGCATTGGTTGACACTGATTGGCATCATTGGTTGGCACTGATAGACAGCATTGGTTGACACTGATTGGCATCATTGGTTGGCACTGATAGGCAGCATTGGGTGGCACAGATAGGAGAGAGGGGGAGTTTCACATTCAGGTGATCGTGAGAATTGCCAGAGCTGTTCAGTGTATAAAACTGTCAGATAATGACACTGCATGCAGGGAGAGACACCAGCTGTTAAAAGTCAGCGGTGATGCTGGTGGTGGGCGGGACTGAACAGTTACCAAACACCAGCCAATAGGATGTGTCTGGGCGGGCAGCTACATTTCTCTGGCTCCGCCCCCTCTCTGAAGCAGCCCAATCATTGGCTGGTGTTGGCGCTTGATCCCGCCCACCCCCGACCTCGCGGCTGAGTTGTGATGACTTACAACTCAGCCGCGATGTCGGGAGTGGGCGGGACCAAGCGCTATAAACGCCAGCCAATGTTTGAGCTGCTTCAGAGAGGGGGTGGGGCCACATAAATGTAGCGGCCCGCCCAGACCCCATCCCATTGGCTGGTGTTTGATGGCCGTTCTGTCCCGCCCACCTCCGACATCACCCCGACATTTTGACAGCTGGTGTCTCTTCCTGCATCCAGTGTCATTATCTGACAGCTTCATACACTGAACAGCTCTGGCAATTCTCACGATCTGCTGCCTGTGAAACTGTTTCACAGGCAGCGGGCCACACACTCTCTTGGATGCAGCATTTTGGGGCAAATCTTTGGACACAGCACAGGGTGATTAGGGTGTGCCCAGGCACACCCGGCACACCCCGTGCGCACGCCTATGGGTATGGGATCAGTGGAAGAGGGATGGTGGGGATGGTAACAGTGGCAGAGGAATGATGGTGGGGGGATCAGGGGCAGAGGGATCATGGTGGGGGGGTGGAATCAGGGGCAGAGGGATCAGCGGCAGAGGGATCATGGTGGTGGGGTGGGATCAGGGGCAGAGGGATGATGGTGGGGGGTGGGTCTCAGGGGCAGAGGGATGGTGGTGGGGTGGGATCAGGGGGAGTGGGATCAGTGGCAGTAGTGGTGGTGGTGGGGGGTGGGATCAGAGGCAGAGGAATGGTGGTGGTGGTGGGTGGGATCAGTGGCAGTAGTGGTAGTGGTGGGGGGGTGGGATCGGGGCAGAGGAATGGTGGTGGTGGTGGGTGGGATCAGTGGCAGTAGTGGTAGTGGTGGGGGGTGGGATTGGGGCAGAGGAATGGTGGTGGTGGTGGGGGGTGGGATCTGTGGCAGTAGTGGTGGTGGGGGGGTGGAATCGGGAGCAGAGGGATGGTGGGGCGATGACATGTTGACACTGGCACTTACCTTCTCTCAGTGTCAGAAGATATCCCCTCCTTGATCAGTGCTTTCAGTTCTGACTCAGAGTGTCTCCAGTAATGCTTCTCCTGACATGGGGACACTATCTGCACATCTGCTCACAAAGGGGAGAGCTCATCCCCTTCACTCGACTGGCCCATCAGCTAATTAGCTGACTTTCTCCGCCTCCCAAAATGGATCTTCTTGGAGGAATGGGTGCAGCACTGTGCCGTTAACAGTGAGTGGTCCCTCACAGTGCACATTGTCCCAACTCCACCTCCTCCTCTCCTCGGCTCCTCTAGGCCACAGCTCTCTATGCTCCTCTCCCTCTGAGTCCTCCCATCCTGCCTCCGGCTGGCCTCTCAGTGTGTGACGCCGGGCGGGAGAATACAATGCGCCTGTCAGGGGGAGTATCTCCTTTGACAGGGGAGAGAAGAAGTGAAAGGTCGGTCTATTCTAGGCTTGGGCTGGGTGCAGGAGCGCACTCGACACACGGTTGCAGGTGTATACAGCTTTTAGTGGCTGGTGTGTTCAGCCAGATTTTAGAAGCACATGGTCAGCACTTCACCTGCGCCCCCTCCTCTTCCTCCAGTAAATAGTACCGCCCAGGGCATCAGCCCCCCCCCCACCGGCCTGGGTGGCAGAATTACCAGGTAAGAAGAAAAAAATTATTGTGACCATCACATCTAAGGACTGGTAAGCTGCTATATATTACATTTTTTGTTTTAAGTTTAGATATGCTTTAAGTGTCCATTGTCATTTAACTGCATATTTCCAAGTCACATGTGCCTAATAAGCATTCAAAGACAAGACAAAGTCATACATTGAATTACACATGTTACTCATTTGCTGTGAGATTTTAAATTCAGCTCAAATAAAGCTCAATAATTTGATTCCGACTTCCTATTAATATTTTTTTTCACACAAAATAGTTTTGTATGAAGTCATGGAACAATTCTTTCACAGTACCTCCCATAGATTCTGCAAAGTTCATTTGAAAGACATTTTACTGGGTAAACTGAATGGATAATATTTCAGCTTCACAGGCCTAAACTGTACCTTACGGCAAGTTCTTTTATGAGAAATTTCATGTTGTTGAGAGCATAAAATGCTTTGCATTCTAAACTCGCTTGTTTTGCATTCAAAATATTATAACTTGATTTTATTTCAAGACATGTTTATTTGGGTTATCTTACATACATACATACACATATATTACACATATACACACACACACACACACACACACATATATATATATATATATATATATATATATATATATATATATATATATATATATATATATATATATATATATATATATATATATATACTCACCTGCCACTTTATTAGCTACACCTTGCTAATACCCAGTTGGACCCCCCTTTGCCTTAATTCTTCATGACATAGATTCAACAAGGTGTTGGAAACATTCCTCAGAGATTTTGTTCCATATTGATATGATAGCATCACCCAGTTGCTACAGATTTGTTGGCTGCACATCCATGATGCCAATCTCCCGTTCCACCACATCCCAAAGGTGTTCTATTGGATTGAGATCTGATGACTGCGGAGGCCAGTGGAGTACAGTGATCTCATTGTCATGTTCAAGAAACCAGTGGTGAGATGATTTGAGCTTTGTGACATGGTGCATTATCCTGCTGGAGGTAGCCATCAGAGCATAAACTGTAGTCATAAAGGAACGGACTTGGTCAGCAACAATACTCAGGTAGGCTATGGAGTTTAAATGATGCTCAATTGGCACTAAGGGGCCCAAAGTGAGCCAAGAAAATATCCCCCACACCATTACACCACCAGCCTGAACCGTTGATTCAAGGCAGGATAGATCTATGCTTTCATGTTGTTTACATCAAATTCTGATCCCACCATCTGAATGTCACCGCTGAAATCGAGACTCATCAGACCAGGCAACATTTTTCCAATCTGCTATTGTCCAATTTTGGCGAACCTGTGTGAATTGTAGCCTCAGTATCCTCTTCTTAGCTGATAGAAGTGGCACCCGTTGTGATCTTCTGCTGCTGTAGCCCATCCGCTTCTAAGATTTGATGTTTTGTGCATTCAGAGATGGTATTCTGCATTCCTTGGTTATAACAATTGGTTGTTTGAGTTACTGTTGCCTTTCTATCATCTCAAACTAGTCTGCCCATTCTCCTCTGTCCTCTGACATCAACAAGGAATTTCCCTCCACATAACTGCCATTCACTGGATATTTTCTCTTTTTTGGATCATTCTCTGTAAACCCTAGAGATGGTTGTGCGTGAAAATCCCAGTAAACCAGCAGTTTTTTAAATACTCAGGCCAGCCCGTCTGGCACCAACAACCATGCCACGTTCAGAGTCACTTAAATCTCCTTTCTTCCCTGTTCTGATGCTCGGTTTGAACTTCAGCAAGTCTTCTTCACCTCGTTTAGATGCCTAAATGCATTGAGTTGCTGCCATGTGTTTGGCTGATTAGCAATTTGTGTTACAAAGCAAATGAACAGGTGTACTTAATAAAGTGGTAAGTGGTATATATATATATATATATATATATATATATATATATATATATATATATATATATATATATATATATATATATATACACACCAATATATAGGAGCCAGGAGTGCCGCCGAGGGACCCCAGAAAAGAAGGATCAGGGCCGCTCTGTGCAAAACCCTTGCACAGAGCAGGTAAGTATAACATGTTTGTTAGTGAAAAAAAAAAGAAAACAAAACAAAAATGAACCAATCACTTTAAAGCTTCTTTGAGCAGTCCAAAAAGGTGGAAATCAGATGGTGCTAAATCTGGACTATAAGCTGGGTGTTCCATAACCTCCTGCTCATGAATGACTCTATAAGAGAGAACTTTATCCCCATACTGAGTACACATGCTGAGATGAATTTACACCTATAGCCCACAAAAAGCGTGTAACAGAACGTTGTGCCTCTTTGGTGCAAATTATACGTTTCACAGTCATCTTTACCACAGCGTGACAACTCTATACTAAACTGCAAGGTCAGTCTACTTGCCAGACAGACTAGTCACATGACACTCTCAGACACGACCAATTACCACTCCTCCCACCCTCACCATTTCCAATGAAAATACAAAAGTGCAGAAACTTTTTGACAACCCCTGAGATATATGTTATTACAGAGGGATTCGATTTACTGTGTATTATTTTCTTCCTATTGGTCAGTTAAATCTTTTACAGAGTGCCTTTTGGTCTATTTTGTTTTAATTGGTGACACAGTCACTTAAAAATACAGTGTGATTCATAAAGAAGTATACAGTTTCAACGCACTATGTAAGATATTTTATGTTACCTGTAACAGAATTGTAGGGGAATGTTTCAAGTTTGTTAGAGACAGTCACAGATGTTCTATGTGTGCACCCTTAAGCCTCGTACACACGATCGGATTTTCCAATGGGAATTGTGTGATGACAGCCTGTTTGTACGCTCCATCGGACAATTGTTGTCGAATTTTCCGTGGAAAAATGTTGGATAGCAGGTTTATAAATTTTCCGCGGACAAATGATTGTTATCGGATTTTCCGAGCGTGTGTACACAAGTCCGTAGGACAAAAGTGCAAAGTACAAACACGCATGCTCAGAAGGACGTGGCTACGTTGTAAGCCGTCACGATTGCCCCATGTTATGCACGGGTTATTACGATTCTTATATGCCGGCTTGTTTTTAATTGTATTTTTACCTCACGGAGCGTGCACTCTCTGTTGCGGTCTGTACTTTTATTGAATAAATTCTGAAACTTTTTACACTATTGGAGCTCCGCTCTTTTGCTTTTTCCTTTGCCACACTGGGAGCAAGAGAGCTTTCCTTCCCCCCTCTCCAGGTGTTTCACTTGGACCAGCCCGGATCGGAGACAACATTCCTGACAGCTGCTGGGGAGATCTTCTCATTACACGGTCCCTGCAGAGGGCAAAAATCTGCATGCCTGATAGACCCTGCCAAGGAGGGGGTCCAACACGGAGGGTAAGAGTCCACCTTTATCACTTTCTCACTTATTGGAGTCACCGTCAGTGGATTTGCACCATCCTGCACATCTCTCTCCTTTGTCAATCCACTCATAGGGGGATTAGTTGCTGCTGAGCTGTATAGTGGATGGAAGCTTTTTTTCACTGATGAACTTTTTATGTTTGAACCCATGGACTGAGTGTTTGATTTTCAGATTTTCACGCTATTAATATCATTGTACTTCACATGTACACATTTTTTGTTTCTTCTTTTTATTTGAGTTTTTATGTTTTGCACTTATATATTTCTACCACTCATGGAGTCATTTACTTGCTCTCAGTAGATTGTGGTTTTTACTACCACCCACATGTATTCACATCTATGTGTGTATTTTCATATAATTAGCGCACTTTATTTATTTGTTGATTGAGAGTGTTTAGTTCCACATTAATACATCCTTAAAAATACTTTTAAAATATACCCCGTCGTTAAGTCAACAAAACTGAGTTGAGCAACGTTAAATTAAGTTTTTTTTTAACTTTACATGTCCCATTAATTCTTCTATAAAATATTCTTTCCTTGACTTGTACAAAGCAAGAGGCAGTCAAAGGTCTGTCAAATCTGGCCCTTTTTTATCTTGCTTGATTGTTCTTTATCAGGTTTTTTTTGTTTAATCTTTTTATCTAAGTATGGATCTATTGGGGAAAAAAGGGGGCATGTTCTCTTTAGAATGCAAGTGTGTCTGAATTTGAATTGGCATTAGTCTCTTGCAGTCCCTGTACAATGAAACTCAGAATTTAAGAGGGTGAACCAGAAGTCAGATGTGCTGCCGTTGTCATGTGCTAACAGGGGACAAGATGACAGAAGAAGAGAGCAGAGCGATATAGATATGACCTCATCAGTCTGCTGCTTCTCTTTTAAGGCTTAAAGACCTACAAGTATTGTTTAACTGCAGCATAATAAAATCTGGTCACCTGCCCTGACAGATCAGGCTGTGTGACAAACCTAGGTGGACAGAAATGTAATTCTCTTTGGCAGTTAAAACAGCTTCCATATATGTATGTGTGACAGAACCACCTGGCACCCAGGTTGAGTGCTTCCGCCAAACAGTACCTCCTTCTCTCCAATGCCTTTTAGCAGATCAAGAGCTAATACCAGCCCTTTTACCCCAAGCATCCTACACAGACCAGACGTTGAGATAGAACCAAACTATCTATTGAACAGAAATACAGGCTTTTATATAAATTAAAAAAGTAGGTCATTCACAACATGAACTATAAGACCAAATATCACCCAATACATCACACAATGGTTAGATAATGAGGTAGAGTTGACACAAGACTAATCTCATCAAGTAGGAACCTCGAAGAGGATTAGCCAACATACAAAAACAATAGGTGACTTAATTAACAATGGGAATGCACACCTAGGGAGCATACAATGAGAGAGACACACTTAACAATAAACACATAACATAAACATAATCCTATACCACCTCAGACTGTCGGGAACCAGTCTACAACAGTCTATGAGACAAACTCATACAATGTTCAAGCAATCTGAAAAGGTGGAATTAATTTATCTTCATAGATTTCTTGTGGGATATTGCTGATAAATATTTCTGTCCAAAGTGGAGGAGCTCCTCCAACTCAATCTGCTGGAGGGCCTCCATATTTCCTCTGACCATTATATTATACAAGATTAATATTACACCTTTCCATTCACTCCAGAAGGGAAGCTTTATTGTCCTTATTCATAGAATAAATCCAAGCCTCACTCTCAGCATTCATCATGTTGTTGCGCATCATTAGAAAATGATCTGCTCTCTCCATGAGATCAGAGGCTCAACTGATCTCTTTGCCATGCTCTGACTGTAAGAAGCAGATAAAATCCCCAGCATCCTCCATGGGCCATAATCAGTTGGTAGGAGGCTTGCCCCTAGTCCCCTCCAAAAGACTCTGACCCAGTTGGGTCTGTCACAGTACGTCTCTGTGTATTAGGTGGCTTGTCTAGAAGAAGTCAGCTTTAAAATTTTCAAAATAATGTTTAAACTAAGTTTTTTTTTCTGTTTTTCAATTTTTTTTGTTTTTTTTTTAGAAAATAACCATGAATGTCATAAAAAATCGAATTATATATATAGAAACTATACAATTAAATACATGGCAGAATTAGTCATTATGCTTTTGTATTCCTAGAAGGTAAATATGTTGTATTTCATAATATTATACTGTAAATTCTAACCTTCAAACATCCCTGACATAACTCATAGAACATGTCCTTATTGTGTCATCCTTTGTAACATTTGTTTGGGCCTTTTTTAATAATTTATTATCTACCTAATGTGCCATCTGTCATGAAAAAATATTAAAAACAGAAAAAAAACCCTCCACAGCTCAGTTGGAAATAATGAACGTGTGCACATTTTATCCGAGTATGAATGTTACTTATATTTTAGATCAGTTACAAGTACTTGCTGTGTCAAAAAATATATACGTTTTGACCACTAGAATGGAAAATTTAGAATATCCATGGAGATAACAAGGTTTTTCTTGAACTCTTTCAACCTGAAAACATGAATATAGCATATATTACGGCTCCATATGGTGTGAAACTATGAAGTAGGTTGCATTTCAGAAAAAGTATTTTTGCTGTGGGGTCTGAGGCATTTAAACAGAAGCGATAGGTAGATATGTATGATATCTGAATATGTATTTATTAAAATTTACAAGGTAACACTTCAATGACATAAACAACAAGGTCAAGGTATGTGGGCAATCCACCTATGGCTGTAAAAAGGCTTACAGTACCGGCAGTGCAAAAAAAGAAAATTCTCTGAATCTCCAACATTGCAGTTAATTCTTTCTGACATGTTTTTTGTTTCACGATGAGGAATGCTAAAAAAGATTTTGGTGAACACGGCTTCCACGGCTGAATCAATGTGGCATATCACGCAAGTTAAAACATACCTTGGAGTACTGGTGCTAATGGGAGGTAAGGAGGAAAAGGTGAGCATTGGTGCAGTGAATTGATGATAAATTATGTGATAGTTTATTATAAAAAGCTAAATTCCTGGCACTAAACATTTAAATACATTCTTCAATAGCCAAAAAGAATATAAATATATAAATACAAAACCTAGTATAGGTGAGCTGTAAGAGGGGCCCAGCAGGCTCTACCCCTATAGGTTGCCTGTGAAAAACTACTGGTGGGGGTGGATACAAGACTAGTCACCTTGCAGTGTGAAGAGAGAGTAGCACTAACTGGTCTTTATTACAGGAAACCCCTCAATGGATGCAAAGCTCATTAATAATTTTATGCTAGATTAGGACAGAGACCTGAGAGAAATAGAGAAATATTTATCTGCCCACATTTCAGCTTTTAAAATACTTTAAAGAAAAGGTACAATTGTTACAAACAGTACAAACAAATGGCAACCAACCCAACCTATAACTGGCCTTTGCAGCAGTGAGCACATGGAAATGTGACGCATATCAAAAAACAACAAAGAAAAATTCCCAGCTCACTTATCAGCCAGCCTGCAACAAACCAAATTGTTCTGTCTAACAGATCATGCTAAGGCCCAGTTCACACTGATGTGACAATTGCTCCGACTTTGCAGCACTTTTCGCATCAGAAGTGGTACCCTAGTTGTACCCCAATTTGTGCAATGGAACCGTTCTAATCAGTGCAACTTGAGTCGCTCCGACTCAAAAAACTCAAAAAAGGTTCCTGCACTACTTTTGGTCCGACTTTGCCACGAATTGCAAGTCACGCTGGGGTCCGACTTCAAAGTCACGCAGGATTCGCGTGACTTTGAAGTCAGGGGCAGTGTGAACCTGGGCCTAAACCAGGGGTTTAGTTTGCACACATTTGCAAAAATATGCATAAGCTGCAGGGCCACTTCACAGCACCCTAGTGTACTGCAGGCCTAACTCCTAAATACATTTTAAAAGCCTCCAAAGTTGGAGTTGGACCTTTAAGGAGGGGTGGCATACCTGCCCTCAATCTATCCATTATTATATATCTGCTCTAACTTTGGAGACTCTGAAAATGTATAGTTAGGACTGCAGATACACTAGGGAATTTTTCTTTGTTTTTGTTTTTTGACAATTGTTACAAACCATAAGTTTACTATGAGATCTAAACTAAGGAAATAACATTTCAGATAGACTGCAATTACGAAACAATAACTTTTTATGTTTTAGAATGTTTTTCACAAATCAGACTCAGATAAGTTGATTTACTAATGTAGAACAATTTAACTCTACAAGGTGAACATTTGTACAGGTTAGCGTCTTTTGCAAATAATATAAAACTGTGCTCATTGTATTAGTCCAATCGTGGACAAAAAAAGAAAAAAAATGTTTTTTATTTCCAATGTACGTAATTGAGTATTCAAAGTGAATATCGCAATGTCATACTCTCTAAGCTACAAAAATATTCTTTACTCCTTTAGAAAATCATATCCATTCTAAAGTAACTGGTCAATCTTGCTCTGAAATCTGAGATTTTTATAATTCTTTATACTATCTATTCATAAAAATATTTTTTTCACCAGAATCTTTTTTTTTTGAAAGATGTAATTTGTTAGTTCAAATCAGGTTCTTTTAACTAACAAACAATATCAACCTTTACTGAATACATTCTCGGGCCTTTGCCACAGCCTCCCGAATGCCAACCACCTTCGATTTGTTGACCATGTCTCGTATGACACCTACACAGCATATACACTGATCAGCTATACCATTATGACCCCCCACCATAATCCATCTAGACATGAACCCCACCTCTGAAGGTATTCTGTAGTATTTGGCACCATGATCCAGTTCTGATACTCTAACTTCCTGCACCAGAGCCAATATGGGAGATAAGAGGAAATCTCCAAATTGAGAGAAAAAAAAAGAAGTCTAACAGCTGTCACCGAAACGATTTTCCCTCTAAGTTGTTACGAAGACAACTTACAATTTTTAGATTTTTTTTCACTGTCCGCCCTGGGGAAAAGGTTACCAGAACAGAAAGTGAAACTGAGGCTGACCATTGAGTATTCCTTTTTTTTCAATCAGCCAGTGGGCAGATTGAAGAAAGAGTGGATTCCCCCATCCACACAAGCAAGGTGAATGGAGCCATCATCCCCACTGTAATAATGTATTCTGACAGTGGGGACTCCTCTGCTGTCAGAATACACTGATGAGCATGAGCACTGCAGCTGATTGGCTGCAGCACATTGATTGAGAAATTTTTTCCAACAATCATGCTCCACAGATGTTGATCATTAGATCGACCTCTGTCAAACAGGAATGGCCATAGATGGCTCAAACTTTGGTCAGTCACTGCTGAGCAGATTTTGATCCCTCTATAACCAGCTTTATTCTTTATAACAGACACCCAGGCAGAAATTAATATTTCTAACCCTCCCCCTATCTATCCGAAACTGGAAAGAAAAAGTTTTGGCTGGCGTTACCCTTTAAATGAATTCTTTATGGAAATTTACATACCGTGAGACTGTGTTTTATACATTTGAAACTACCAACTGTAAGTACATTATGTTTGCTGAAATGCAGACTATAAATTAGCATATATGAGCGTTAACTGAATACAAAGAAGACCTCACAAAACACCATGTAAATTATTAGAACATGGAAATTGCCAGAAGGGCAGAAGCTTCAAAATGTTCAGCTGAAGAAGCAATAGGAGATTGATCTGGACCCTGCTGTTTTTAAAAGGCTTTTTTTTTTTTCTTGAATCTTATTATTCTACATAAAAAAGGCAATTGAATAGTTTGGCAATCAGGCACGCCTGGTGATATAAATTATAGATAGGAAGTCAGAAAACTTTGTAAAAAGAAAGGCACTGTGGAATTCAATGTTCCAGCTCCCATATGGTGCAAACAGAAAGTGACTTACTCATAAAGAAAATATCTTGACTTCAAGTTATACTATGTACTAGCAAATGTTTGTCAAATAAAAAAAAAAAAATGAAAATTTAAATGTTTATTGCATTTATCAAATGCAATCATTTTCTCTAATGCATTGTATATTTTAATATTAAGACTAGGAGTTTCCTTTCCTTTTTTTTACCTTTGAATAGTGTAAACACATGCTTCCAGAACTGCTGATAAGGCAGTACACCTAGCCCTTCTGTACTAGGTCCGGGCCCCATCAGTTCCCTTGCAGATTTTGTAAGTTTGTCCACTTACAAAGAAATGAAGGGTCTATAATTTTTATCATGGGTGTATTTTAAATGATAGAGACAGAATATCAACCAAAAATCCAGAAAAAACACAATATACAAATGTTATAAATTGAGTTGCAGTTCAGTGAGTAAAATAAGTACTTGATCCCCAAGCAAAACCACTTGGTGGATAAACCCTTGTTGGCAAGCACTAAGACATTTCTTGTAGTTGGTTATCAGGTTTGCACACATCTCAGGAGGGATTTTGGTCCACTCTTCTTTAGAGATATTCTCTAAATCTCTTGGCAACTCGAAGTTTCAGCTCCCTCCATAAATTTTCTATGGGATTAAGGTCTGGAGACTGGCTAGGCCACTCCATGACCTTAATGTGCTTCTTCTTGAGCCACTTATTTGTTGCCTTGGCGGTATGTTTTGGGTCATTATCACGCTAAAAGACCCATCCACGACCCATCTTCAGTGTTCTGGCTGAGGGAAGAAGGTTCTCATCCAAGATTTTACAATACATAGCCCCATCCATTGGCCCCTCAATGCTGCAGAGTCAGTCTGTACCTTTTAGCAGAGAAACTGCCTCAAAGCATAATGTTTCCACCTCCGTGCTTTGACTGTAGGGATGTTGTTCTTAGGGTCATAGTCAGCTTTTAAAAACCCAGCACCAATGCACCACACTGCAGCGCTATTTATTTGATATTTTTGAGAGGGGCCTGTCAGGGAGCTGTACCAGCCCCCTGATTTCTAACAGCAGCTCTGCATACTTCCCTAAGCTTTCAATAGAACATCTCCTACCACAGTCATACAGCAATACATACAAAGGCAATGGCAACATGCAAATACCATAAGGAAGAGATTTCAAGGAAAGATAGCAACACAACAGTTCTTTAAGGCCCCTTTCACACTGGGGCACTTTGCACGCGCTACAGTGCTAAAAATAGCGCCTGCAAAGCGCCCTGAAACAGCCGCTGCTGTGTGTCCAATGTGAAAGCCCTGAGGGCTTTCACACTGGAGCGGTGCGCTGGCAGGACGCTGAAAAAAGTCCTGTTAGCAGCATCTTTGGAGCAGTGAAGGAGCGGTGTATACACCGCTCCTTCACCGCTCCTGCCTATTGAAATCAATGGGGCAGCGCGGCTATACAGCTGGAATAGTGCTGCTTTGCAGTGCCTTGTGGGTGGTTTTAAGCCTTTTTTGGCCGCTAGCGGGGGTTAAAACCGCCCTGCTAGCGCCGCAAAAATGACGGTAAAGCGCCGCTAAATATAGCTGCTTTACTGCCGCCGCCGCCGCCGCCCCCGTCCCAGTCTGAAAGGGGCCTTAAAGTCAACTTTTACCCAAAATATAGGATGCATATTTTAAAACCCTTCTGCATTGAAGGCCCACTATAGAGAAAAATAATGTAACCTTTTTGCTGTCGAGCAGAATGAAACTTACAGGGGGTGGGGCAAAAGCAAATAGACCATAAAACGTTATTTTTAAAAGAAAAAAAAAACTGTTGCTGTAACTGCTTAAAAAAGTTTTAGGCCGAATTACACTTTAATTTGTTTCTTACATACAGCTGAACTCCGATCTAAATACACATTTAAAATGCATATATGGAAGCTGTTTTACCTACCAAAGGATTTATATGTATCAATCCAGGCCTAAATTCACACAGTTCTGTCATATATGACAGTCCTGTCTGACAGGGTAGAAAACGTGATTCTTCTCTACTAAGTATCACTCTGCACTCATCCTCTATCAGCATGTCCATTGCTATCTTATGAACACTGCAGAATGCTTCACTCTCTTTCAGCCTGAGCTTTGTTGTTCAGGGATTGTTAGATGCTAATACCAGGTCAATTTCAGGTACATACACTACTTGCATTAACAAAAAAGAAATGATGCTGTAATAATTACTATGGAGCTAATATGTGACTATATGAATATCTGCCTGAGTGTAGCCATCTAAAACTACCCTGTCCATAGAGTTGTCACCCTCTTAACCACTTGACCTCTAGAAGATTTACCCCCCTTCATGACCAGGCCACTTTTTGCGATACAGCACTGAGTTAATTTAACTGACAATTGCATGATCATGCAATGGTGTACCCAAATAAAATGTATGTCATTTTTTCCCCACAAATAGAGCTTTATTTTAGTGGTATTTGATCACCATTGTGTTTTTTATTTTTTGTGCTATAAACAAAATAAGACAGACAATGTTGAAAAAAATATATTTTTTACTTTCTTTTATGAAACACATCCAATAAAAAAATTTTTTAAATCTAATATCTTCATAAATTTAATATCTATTCTACTACATGGTTTTGGTAAAAAAAATCCAATAAGTGTAAATTGATTGGTTTACGTGAATGTTATAGCATTTACCAACTATGGGATATATACTGGAATATTTATTTTTTCTTATACTAGTAATGGTGGTGATCAGTGACTTATAGCGGGACTGTGATATTGCGGCGAACAGTCAGACACTAACTGACACTTTTGACACTTTGTGGGATCCAGTAACACTAATACAGTGATAAATACAATGCTAAAAATATGCACTGCCACTGTACTAATGACACTGGCTGGAAAGGGGTTAAACATCCAGGGCAATCAAAGGGTTAACTGTGTGTCTAACCAGCGTTTGTGCTTACTATTTGTGCTGCTTTTACTAGGGGAAGAGATGGATTTTAGTTCCTGCGTTACAGGAACATGGAATCCACCCCTTACCCCTTATCAGAATGGAACTCTGTCTTGTTTACATAGGCAGAGCTCCGTTCTGAGTCTCTGCCCGACGATTTCCAGGTGACAGTGGACATTGAGTGCCCGGCTCCTGCAAATCGGCTTCAACTATGAATAATCATAGCAGAAGCGGCCCGCCAGGCGCACACGTGCACGCCCCCTGCAGGCGGAAGTGCATGATCATTTAAATATACGTGATTCGGCGCAAAGCTGCCGCCCTGTAGCAGTAAAACTGCAATAGGCCGGTCAGCAAGTGGTTAAAAAAAGAGGAACATTAAAGTGGAGTTCGACCCACTTTTACAACTCTTCAGCATCCCTCTCTAAACTGTGCACTGTAAACGAATTGGATATTTTTTTATTTTTTTCTCAGCGCCTACTGTATATCTGCTGTATTCATTTTTCACTTCCTCCTCCCTGGCCACGGCCCATGGCATCATTTCCTGTTTGCAATGCCTTCTGGGAAGGGGCAGCAACTTCCTCTGACACTGCCGTTGCTATGGAAACCTGACCTGAAACCTATTGCACTGCTTGTGCTGCACTGAGCATGTGCGAGATCTGCAAGGATGAGATCCAGGAAGAAATACAGTCTGGCTTCAGATGCCAACACTTAAGATGGCCACGGCCTGCTGTAAGTTTATAAAATAACAAACTACTGCTATAAACTAACAAAACAGACCTTAGTTTACAGATTAATGTTACTAGAATACATTAAGCTTGTGTATTATAGGGGTATTGTTATTTAAAAAGTATAATTTCGGCCGGAACACCACTTTAACAGCTACTTACAATCATGCTGCAGAACCTAATTTTAATCTGTCTATACACTGTTAGATTTTTGAACAAAAATTGATACAAAAATTTTCAGTACAGTGAATATCTTGAGGAACGTCATCCGAAAGTAGTTCAAAATCCTGTTTTTTTTTTAACATTTGAATTTGGAACAAATGGATTTTACTGAACAAAAACCACATGCTCTATTAGAATTGTGTCCCTTCGAAAAAAAAATCTTTTCTGCTCCTTTGAATTTTCCAGTCACTGTGGTCAAAAACTAATGTTGATTTGACCCCATTAATGATTAGAAATTGAAAAAAACATTCCTAACATTTTTTAACATTTCTAAATTCTACTAGTGTATTGCCAGCTTTAGCAACAGCAGCATTTTCAATTGGCATACGCTGCTGAATTGGTAGGGGTGTGGATACCAATGACATCATCAAACTGATATAATTACTCTGCAGAAATAGATCACTAACCTATTGTTTGCTGATAACAGCGAGCAAAAGATCACTATTATGTTTAGATAATCTTTTTTTAAAGGTGCACTTTGTGAGGTCCCTTTGACCTGACCTAACCACCCAAATAAGATTTAATTTAGGAAAGAAGAAATAAATGAAGTATAAACATTCAGTTGAAATAATAATTAAAACATAAACAACATTACTTCCAGTTACCAGCTAACACACTGGGAACGCTAAATGACATTATGCTTATTGCATGAGTGTCAAGTGCTCACTCAATCGTGCAAAATGTCATTCAGAATTTATATAATGCAGACCTGTCAAAACAGCGCCATTGCACACATTCATATTGTTATCTTGGTGTTACATTAACAGTGTACATAACCAAAATATAAATGTCAATGGAAATTCAGAGGGAAGGTAAAAATGGAATAGATGTCATCAGTCTGGGAATAAGAAGCCATTCCCCCAGATTTCTATAAAAGAAACTCCAGTAAAATCAGGTCAGCAGTTTATAGCCATTTTTTTCACCTCTATGTGACACAGGTTTGATGTGTACTTCAAGCAGAGAAAAGAAAAAGAAAAACTGAACAGCAAATTATTACTTTGGGTTTTACAAATTCACTACATTACATTCTAATCACCCTTATGTGGTATTAAGATCCCCATGACTAAGCTCCTGAGGGGTGGAGTGAAATTCATTTAAGGCGTAGCCAGGTGGGAACCCAGGCTGAAGTTGTCTCTCTCATACCACCATAGGACTCCATGGATGTACAGCACCAGAAATCTTTCCTCTCTTCCTTCCAGTGGTATTGAGAGAACTTTGGTGATTTTTGGTGATTTATTTGGGGGGTAAATTTTAGGGATTGCTCTAATTACCTAAAGTAGCATTGGGATAAATTTCACACCCCATCCTTACACAAAATAAAATAAGTATGAACTAAGCATGGCCAAACCAGAAGTGACATGAACATGATGTCTCCTAACTTGTTTCTTAGTAACTACAGTATATAAATAATACAGTGCCTTGCAAAAGTATTCACCGCCCCCCCCTTGGCTTTTTACCTATTTTGTTACATTACAGCCAATGGTTTTTTAATCTGAATTATATGTGATGGATCAAAACACAATAGTCTAAGTTGGTGAAGTAAAATTAGAAAAATAGATACATAAAACTATTTTTCAGAAATAAAAACTGATAATTGGCATGTGCATATGTATTCACCCCCTTTGTTATGAAGCCCATAAAAAGCTCTGGTGCAACCAATTACCTACAGAAGTCACATAATTAGTGAAATGATGTCCATCTGTGTGCAATCTAAGTGTCACATGATCTGTCATTACATATTCACACCTTTTTGAAAGGCCCCAGAGGCTGCAACACCTAAGCAAGAGGCACCACTAACCAAACACTGTCATGAAGACCAAGAAACTCTCCAAACAAGTAAGGGACAATGTTGTTGAGAAGTACAAGTCAGGGTTAGGTTATAAAAATATATCCAAATCTTTGATGATCCCTAGGAGCACCATCAACTCTATCATAACCAAATGGAAAGAACATGGCACAACAGCAAACCTGCCAAGAGACGGCCGCACACCAAATCTCACAGACTGTACAAGGAGAGCATTAATCAGAGAGGCAGCACAGAGACCTAAGGTAACCCTGGAGGAGCTGCAGAGTTCCACAGCAGAAACTGGAGTATTTGTACATAGGACAACAATAAGCCATATGCTCCATAGAGTTGGGCTTTATGACAGAGTGGCCATTACTTTCAGCAAAAAACAAAATGGCACATTTTGAGTTTGCGAAAAGGCATGTGGGAGAGTCCCAAAATGTATGGAGGAAGGTGCTCTGGTCTGATGAGTCTAAAATTGAACTTTTTGGCCATCAAAGAAAACGCTATGTCTGGCGCAAACCCAACACATCACATCACCCAAAGAACACCATCCCCACAGTGAAACATGGTGGTGGCAGCATCATGCTGTGGGGATGTTTTTCAGCAGTCAGAACTGGGAAACTGGTCAGAGTTGAGGGAAAGATGGATGGTGCTAAATACAGGGACATTCTTGAGCAAAACCTGTACCACGCTGTGTGTGATCTTAGGCTAGGATGGAGTTTCACCTTCAACAGGACAATGACCCCAAACACACTGTTAAAGAAACACTTGAGTGGTTTAAGGGGAAACATGTAAATGTGTTGGAATGGCATAGTCAAGCTCAATCCAACAGAAAATCTGTGGACAGACTTAAAGATTGCTGTTCACAAGTGCAAACCATCCAACTTGAAGGAGCTGGAGCAGTTTTGCAAGGAGGGATGGGCAAAAATCCCAGTGGTAAGATGCGGCAAGCTCATAGAGACTTATCCAAAGCAACTTGGAGCTGTGAAAGCCACAAAAGGTGACTCTACAACGTATTGACTTTAGGGGGGTGAATAGTTATGCACGTTGACTTTTTCTGTTATTTTGTCCTATTTGTTGTTTGCTTCACAGTAAAAAAAAAATCTTCAAAGTTGTGGGCATGTTCTGTAAATTAAATGATGCAAATTCCTAAACAATCCATGTTAATTCCAGGTTGTGAGGCAACAAAACACGAAAAATGCCAAGGGGGTGAATACTTTTGCAAGGCACTGTATATTAAAAATAAATAAATTAAAATACATTTAATTTATTTAACGTGGTTGTAAAGCCTAAACATTTTTTACCTTAATGCATTCCTTGAATTAGGTAAAAAATGTTTAGGTGTCAGCATCCCCCCTCAACCACCCTTTTACTTACCTGAGCCCTCATTCGATCCAGCTCTGTGCACGTCTGCAGCACTTGTCTCCCCTCACTTCCAGGTCTTGCTGGCTTTGCTGGGGCACCGGGAACCATTGGCTCCCAGTGCTGCCAATCAAAGCCAATGTTGAGGGAGCCGGGGGCCGAGTCCCGCTGTCTGTGTCAAAGACTGCAGCAGAGGAGCTCCGGTGTGAGCACGCACTAGTGTCCCCCTAAAACAGAGGTTCGCGGCTGCTCTGTGCAATTCCATTGACCAAAGTAGGTAAGTATTGACATGTTTGTTATTAAAAAAAAAAAAAAATCACCTTTACAATCACATTAATTAAAAATTAAATAAATAAATAAACCCATTCAATTAAATATAAAGGACTTTTATATCTAGAAAGAATCTTGTTTCACACTTTCAGACTCATTATTATCCATATGGATTATACTTCACAATCTCATCTTCTATGAATAAAACACAGTCTATGATTGGAGGACGGATAGATGATTGAAAGGTCAAAAAGCTAGATCAAGAAGACTGGGGGGCAATTTGGAGCATTGCTAGCAAATATTCCATTTGTGTGGTATTTATAGTAATATTAAACTCATTTCCCTTGAGAAAGTCACGTGACCTGTGATGCAACGCGTCAGCAGGAGCCAGTGACGTTACCTCCGGTGTTCTGCTATACCGGACGTGCAGTGAGGAGGAAAGCTATGGTCAATCAGTGTTTTTTAACCGAACCAGATGTGAGTGAATAGCTTATATTAATTGGGAAGTTATGAATACACAGCAATCTTGAGCAATGATGTATTTTTATCTTTGAGAGCAATCTTTTAGAATTCATCATTTTGGGAGAAAAACAGAACATCTGAATCATGGGAAACTTATAAGCTCATCGTAGCGAGGAACCCATGTTCTGTAAAGTGTTATTTGACTGGTTTTTTGCTTTATTCATTGATTGAAGGTGAATAGGAGCTATATTTCTAGGTGGGGGTTTTTCTCAATTGGAACCCTTTCTTCCAATTTTATTATCATTGCTGTATTTGGATTACACCTCTACTTATAGAGGAAGGAGTATTATTAATTGGTTATTTAGCACATCTGTGGATTATTGATTATCACATTGTTGTGCACTATTTATTATTATTTATAGTTGGGTTTAAGCGCACTATTATTATTGTAATATTAAACTCTGGTTTTAAACAAAAATTCTAGTTAAATATGTATTCTTAACTCAAAAAAGTATGTATGAATGTGGAAGGCGGAGCTCTCAATAATCTGTGCATCCTCCATTTATAGATCACGTTTTCCTCATAGAAGCAGTAGTATGGCTTCTATGAATGCAGGAGCTGGGTGGAAAGGGCGGGCAGAGTCAGGCTGTCTTCAGGAGTGGCAGCTTCTCAGTTCTATTAACTACCACTGTACTGGAAGATAACAGCAGCAAGGGTGGAGGGGGGGGCATCAGAGGAGGAAGATTACTACTGAAATAGAAGACAGAAGCATAAGGCACACAGCACACTGAAAGTAAGTAATATTTCTTGTGCGTATTTTGCATTTTGTAAACTTAGGATTTATTAAATAAACAATTAATTTACCATTACATGTCAGAAATGGAAATATTTAGTTTGCAATTAGCCCCATTTTTTCAATTGTTTTCCACAATACAACTACTCCAGATGCTTATCGGACCTACCCAAAAAGCTTATAACCAAGGCCTTGTTCCCTGCAATGCTAATAGACCTGAGGCCCCTGTTAGAGGCCTTTCTAGTGTAAAGTATTTTTTACATATCACTTATTGTCATAGTTATCCATTATTGTTTATGACCAAAGAGGTTGTAACTCTAAAAAAAATGAGCCTGTTCCTTTAAAGCACGATAAACAGCATAGTGCTTCTGCTGTGTCATTTGTCCCTCTCTATGATGTAAAATACCTGGTTGATCCTGCCTGTTCCTGTGTCCCCCTAGGTGTGTTAACCACAGTAATCATAAACGCTGATCCATGATTCCATGGTCAGTTTATGTGCCTCCATCATCACAACGTCTCTCCCCCCTTCCTTCCCGCCAGTCAGCTCAGGAGTCTGTGTGTGAGTCAACTCCTCCCTGCCCCCCTTCCTCCTGCCGCTATTCCACTGTGGCTGTAAAGTCTCTGAGCATAATTACTGGTATCCCCTCTGTTATAGCAAGATATACAGTGCAGTGTCTGTGTTTTTCTTTTAAATTATGCAGCTAAATACCTTATTTCACGCGCCACTGTGTGGTCATGTGACCACAATGAATGGAGGGGGCAAAGCTACTAATCATCTGCCTGCCCTCTATTCTTATATCAGGTTTCATTCGTAGAAGCTGTAATATGTGAAATTATGTGCAGCGCTCAAAACATGGAAATATATATGTATACAAACTAATGTACACTGTGCAATGACCACAAAAACTAATAATAATGAAAATGAGATGTGAAATTCACACCCAAACTAAAGTCCATGTGCCATCATACAAAAGTTGTTTTAAAACATAAACATAGCAGTCTTTAAATAAACAGTGAAAACAAATTGTGTAAATAGAAGTGGGATTCCATGTGACATCAATGTTAAGATGAGGACACAGACAATAGAACCACCACCGGTTAGTGAGGAGGCTTACCGGAGTGAGAGGACTCAAATGGGCATATGCTCAGTGAGTCAACAAGGCTTATGGTGCAACCACCAAAATATGGGACCAGCACGTCTGAGTTCCTGATCAAGTTGTAAGGCAATCCAATTGGTCAAGAAATGTCACCAAGAAGTGGTCTTCAGAAGCAGCCAACTTGTCAGACCAAATCCTCTCAAATGTTCAAAATAGCATGACCAAAAAAGAAAATACTCCCCATAATGTGAATCCGTATATAAACGTAAAATTTATTAAAAGAAAATTGGAAACACTCACAGTGGATCAAGCGCTTAAAATTGAAGTTTGTGGGTAACGCAATGACATCAGCAGAGCTCGTCCCAACGCATTTCGTCTAAAGAGACATCATCTGGGACACATAATTTCACTTTTTACTTATTCCTTGAGTTACACTTGGCTTAGTGTTGTGCTGGCTGCTAATAGATATATGTCAGCACAATATACACCAATATTTTCTATTTGTAGAAGCTGTTATATGGCTCGTATGAATGGAGCAACTAAACAGAAAAGGCAGGCATAGTGGGGCATAGTGATGAGAGCCCGTGACAGGCCTTTAGTTGTGAAATGTGTTTACAGTTAGTTAGTGTGGTGCTGTTCTGTTGGTTTAAAATGAGTGGTGCCCTTTAACCGCTTTAAGACCAGCCACAGTCATTGTACTGAGGCAGGTTGGCTTTCCTGGGCGAATCGCCGTGGGTGTACGTTGGGCAAGAGCAATAGGCACAACGCCGGAGCTGTTGCGTGTGGCTGGCAGCTGCGATGTCCGCTGGCCACCTGCAATTGCTCCACAGAGCCAGCATGGGGATCTGTCAATGTAAACAGACAGATCCCCATTCTGACAGGGGAGGAGAGACAGATCTGCTGTTCCTAGTGATTAGGAACAGTGATCCCTCTCCTCCTCCAGTCCTCCAGTCAGTCCCATCCCTCCACAGTTAGAAACACCTCCCAGGGAACACATTTAACACCTCGCCCCCTAGTGTTAACCCCTTCCCTACTAGTGACATTTACAAAGTAATCAGTGCATTTTTATAGCACTGATCACTGTATAAATGTCAATGGTCCCACAAATGTCTCAAAAGTGTCCAATCTGTCCGCCGCAATGTCTCAGTCCTGCTAAAAATCGCAGATCGCCGCCGTTACTAGAAAAAAAAAAAAATTAATACTGAAAATGCCATAAATCTATCCCTTATTTTGTAGACGCTATAACTTTGCGCAAACCAATCATTATACACTAATAGGGATGAGCCGAACACCCCCCTGTTCGGTTCGCACCAGAACATGCGAACAGGAAAAAAGTTTGTTCGAACATGCGAACACCATTAAAGTCTATGGGACACGAACATGAATAATCAAAAGTGCTAATTTTAAAGGCTTATATGAAAGTTATTGTCATAAAAAGTGTTTGGGGACCTGGGTCCTGCCCCAGGGGACATGGATCAATGCAAAAAAAAGTTTTAAAAACGGCCGTTTTTTCAGGAGCAGTGATTTTAATAATGCTTAAAGTCAAACAATAAAAGTGTAATATCCCTTTAAATTTCGTACCTGGGGGGTGTCTATAGTATGCCTGTAAAGGGGCGCATGTTTCCTGTGTTTAGAACAGTCTGACAGCAAAATGACATTTTGAAGGAAAAAACTCATTTAAAACTACTCGCGGCTATTGCATTGCCGACAATACACATAGAAGTTCATTGATAAAAACGGCATGGGAATTCCCCAAAGGGGAACCCCGAACCAAAATTAAAAAAAAAAAATGACGTGGGAGTCCTCCTAAATTTCATACCAGGCCCTTCAGGTCTGGTATGGATATTAAGGGGAACCCCGGCCAAAATTTAAAAAAAAAAATGACGTGGGGTTCCCCCTAAATTCCATACCAGACCCTTCAGGTCTGGTATGGATTTTAAGGGGAACCCCGCGCCAAAAAAAAAAAAAAAACGGCGTGGGGTCCCCCCAAAAATCCATACCAGACCCTTATCCGAGCACGCAACCTGGCAGGCCGCAGGAAAAGAGGGGGGGACGAGAGTGCGGCCCCCCCTCCCTCCTGAACCGTACCAGGCCACATGCCCTCAACATTGGGAGGGTGCTTTGGGGTAGCCCCCCAAAACACCTTGTCCCCATGTTGATGAGGACAAAGGCCTCATCCCCACAACCCTGGCCGGTGGTTGTGGGGGTCTGCGGGCGGGGGGCTTATCGGAATCTGGAAGCCCCCTTTAACAAGGTGACCCCCAGATCCCGGCCCCCCCCCTGTGTGAAATGGTAAGGGGGTACATAAGTACCCCTACCATTTCACGAAGAAAGTGTCAAAAATGTTAAAAATGACAAGAGACAGTTTTTGACAATTCCTTTATTTAAATGCTTCTTCTTTCTTCTATCTTCCTTCATCTTCTGGTTCTTCTGGCTCTTCTGGTTCTTCCTCCGGCGTTCTCGTCCAGCATCTCCTCCGCGGCGTCTTCTGTCTTCTTCTCCTCGGGCCGCTCCGCACCCATTGCATGGGGGGGAGGCTCCCGCTCTTCTCTTCTTCTTTTCTTCTCTTCTTCATTTTCTTCTCCGGGCCGCTCCGCAATCCATGCTGGCATGGAGGGAGGCTCCCGCTGTGTGACGGCGCTCCTCGTCTGACAGTTCTTAAATAACGGGGGGGCGGGGCCACCCGGTGACCCCGCCCCCCTCTGACGCACGGTGACTTGACGGGACTTCCCTGTGGCATTCCCCGTGACGTCACAGGGAAGTCCCGTCAAGTCACCGTGCGTCAGAGGGGGGCGGGGTCACCGGGTGGCCCCGCCCCCCCGTTATTTAAGAACTGTCAGACGAGGAGCGCCGTCACACAGCGGGAGCCTCCCTCCATGCCAGCATGGATTGCGGAGCGGCCCGGAGAAGAAAAGAAGAAAAGAAGAAGAGAAGAAAAGAAGAAGAGAAGAGCGGGAGCCTCCCCCCCATGCCATGGGTGCGGAGCGGCCCGAGGAGAAGAAGATAGAAGACGCCGCGGAGGAGATGCTGGACGAGAACGCCGGAGGAAGAACCAGAAGAGCCAGAAGAACCAGAAGAACCAGAAGATGAAGGAAGATAGAAGAAAGAAGAAGCATTTAAATAAAGGAATTGTCAAAAACTGTCTCTTGTCATTTTTAACATTTTTGACACTTTTTTCGTGAAATGGTAGGGGTACTTATGTACCCCCTTACCATTTCACACAGGGGGGGGGCCGGGATCTGGGGGTCACCTTGTTAAAGGGGGCTTCCAGATTCCGATAAGCCCTCCGCCCGCAGACCCCCACAACCACCGGCCAGGGTTGTGGGGATGAGGCCCTTGTCCTCATCAACATGGGGACAAGGTGTTTTGGGGGGCTACCCCAAAGCACCCTCCCAATGTTGAGGGCATGTGGCCTGGTACGGTTCAGGAGGGAGGGGGGGCCGCACTCTCGTCCCCCCCTCTTTTCCTGCGGCCTGCCAGGTTGCGTGCTCGGATAAGGGTCTGGTATGGATTTTTGGGGGGACCCCACGCCGTTTTTTTTTTTTTTTTTGGCGCGGGGTTCCCCTTAAAATCCATATCAGACCTGAAGGGTCTGGTATGGAATTTAGGGGGAACCCCACGTCATTTTTTTTTTTTAATTTTGGCCGGGGTTCCCCTTAATATCCATACCAGACCTGAAGGGCCTGGTATGGAATTTAGGGGGACTCCCACGTCATTTTTTTTTTTTAATTTTGGTTCGGGGTTCCCCTTTGGGGAATTCCCATGCCGTTTTTATCAATGAACTTCTATGTGTATTGTCGGCAATGCAATAGCCGCGAGTAGTTTTAAATGAGTTTTTTCCTTCAAAATGTAATTTTGCTGTCAGACTGTTCTAAACGCAGGAAACATGCGCCCCTTTACAGGCACACTATAGACACCCCCCAGATACGAAATTTAAAGGGATATTACACTTTTATTGGTTGACTTTAAGCATTATTAAAATCACTGCTCCTGAAAAAACGGCCGTTTTTAAAACTTTTTTTTGCATTGATCCATGTCCCCTGGGGCAGGACCCAGGTCCCCAAACACTTTTTATGACAATAACTTGCATATTAGCCTTTAAAATTAGCACTTTTGATTTCTCCCATAGACTTTTAAAGGGTGTTCCGCGGCATTCGAATTTGCCGCGAACACCCCAATTGTTCGCTGTTCGGTGAACTTGCGAACAGCCAATGTTCGAGTCGAACATGAGTTCGACTCGAACTCGAAGCTCATCCCTATACACTAATTACGATTTTACTAATTATGATTTTTTTTCTTACCAAAAATTCGTAGAAGAATACGTATTGGCCTAAACTGATGAAGAATTTTTTTTTTCTTTTTGGGGATATTTATTATAGCAAAAAGTAAAAAAAAATTGTGTTTTTTTTTTTAAATTGTTGCTCTTTTTTTGTTTATAGCGCAGGGGGTGATCAAATACCACCAAAAGAAAGCTCTATTTGTGGAAGAAAAAAGGACATCAATTTTGCACGACCACGCAATTGTCAGTTAAAGCGACGCAGTGCCGTATCACAAAAAATGGCCTGGTCATTAAGGGGGCAAATTCTTCTGGTCCTCGAGTAGTTAAGTAAATATCTGGTATTTGATTAGTTTATACCTCAAAGTACTTTTTTATTTTGTTTTGAACTTGTTCTTATTAATGAGATTATAAAGTGACAGGTGCTCTTAATTGATCAAAAATAAATTAATAAAACCATAAAAAATTGGATGAACTTTACAGAAAATATCCTTGGGTAAACAACTCTTTAAATAAATTGCCGACAATTTAATTAACCTTTGCTGTGCAAAAACTCCTTAGATAAACAACATTTGTAGATTAATGTGACCAGAAAATATACAGGTAAACAAATAGTTTTTGGTTAATGTAAATTCTCCTTGATTGGATACTCAATGGGTTATGTGACAGGTAAGCAATAAGCATTTAGAACCCGGATGTCCGGGATGCCAATGCGTTCCACGGCTTCGACAGAAAGTGACGCAATGACACTGTTTATCTAAGGAATTTTTTTTTTTGCACAGCAAAGGTTTATCAAATAGTCGGCGATTTGTTTAAAGAGCACCTCTCACTTTAAAAAAATGTATTAACTAAATAATTCACCGGTTATAAAAAATAACCAAAGTTGTTTACCCAAGGATATTTTCTGTAAAGTTCATCAAATTTTTATGGTTTTATTCATTTACTTTTGCTCTGCCACTTCTCATTTATAAGAGCAAGTTCAAAACAAAATAAACAAGCACTTTCAGGTATAAAAACTGAACTAATCAAACACCAGATATTTACTTAAAGGGCACCACACATTTTAAACCAACAGAACAGCACCACACCTACTACTGGTAAACACTTTTCATTTCAGACCCTACCCAAACAGGTAGTTGCACCATTAGGGGCAGCAGTTCTTACATATTCTTATAAATATAAATCTGTTGGCTGTTATATATATGAACCAACATCACCATAGTTTTTATAGGTCTTAAGTTGTATTGCCCACTGCTGCTGTAATGTTCTAGTGCGAGGGGGTGGGGGGGGACAGATATTATGGAAAGAGGAATTCTACTAACAGAACAGGCATCCAGGCATCAGCACAAGGGACACACACTACTGGCTGTAATGTCCTTTGTGCTGATTTTTGTTTTTTTTAATTTTAACTACACTTAGGCTTTAAAGCGGGCATCAGTAAATGGTGGACCGCGGGCCACATCCGCACTGAGGCACTGTTCTTTCCCGGCATGCCGCGATCCTGCCATTTAGGAGCCGGCTTCCCCCTCCAGCCATCGCCACCGTTGACATCCCCACAGGCTGCTATCGTCATCAGGAGGCAAGACAGTTCTGGACGAGGGCAGAGCTGCAAAGTTAACTTTTCAAGCTAAGCAGCAGGTGATTGGTTGATAGGAGTTCCTAGCAACCAATCACAATCTGATTAACAGAAAAAGTAGTGCAGCTTCTGTGCTCCATTCAGAACTGTTAGGGCTTCTGACATCAGCTCTAGGCCTGCTGTGTCTGCCGTGCTCAGCCCTGTGTAAGGTAAGACAGGGGAGAGGACTATGCCACTGCTGTGTTGGATGGGAAGGAAGTTGGGGTGATATAAAAGGGGGATCAGAGGACAGGAATATAAAGGAGTGGGGGTGAAATGAATGGGGGGGCTGATACTGTATGAAAGAGGACTGGAATGTAAAAGGAATACTGGGGTGTTATGAAGAGGAGCCATGACAGTAACGTGAAGGAGGAGGGGGGTGCTGTAAAGGTGGACTGAGGAGAGGGATGTGAAGGGGAGGGGGGGTGATATAAAGGTGGACTGAGGAGAGGGATGTGAAGGGGAGGGGGGTGATATAAAGGTGAACTGAGGAGAGGGATGTGAAGGGGAGGGGGTGATATAAAGGTGGACTGAGGAGTGGGATGTGAAGGGGAGGGGGGTGATATAAAGGTGGACTGAGGAGAGGGATGTGAAGGGGAGGGGGGTGATATAAAGGTGGACTGAGGAGAGGGATGTGAAGGGGAGGGGGTGATATAAAGGTGGACTGAGGAGAGGGATGTGAAGGGGAGGGGGGTGATATAAAGGTGGAATGAGGAGAGGGATGTGAAGGGGAGGGGGGTGATATAAAGGTGGATTGAGGAGAGGGATGAGAAGGGGAGGGGGGGTCATATGAAGGGGGAGGGGAAGTGATGTGCAGGGGGACTGAAGTAACTGATGTATTAATGGGATTGTGATGTGGAGGATGAAGGATCTGGGGTTAGGTTTACATCATTGCAACCTGTGTTGTGCATGCCTATTCATTTCAATAGGCTGCCTTACATGCAGAAACGCAGAAAATAATAAGTCCCTGACCATATTTTGAATTGTGCCACGCTGAGCTGCATGGTGCTGCGTTTGCCGATGCGCGGAGGTGCTATTATTAATCAAACATGCTATTCGGAACTCTGCAGGAATAACATTTTACTAACTGGACCTCTGGGTATTAGAATTTAATATCCCTGCTGTAAAGCCGATACATGCTGACAGTAAGAAAGAGTGAACTACCACAGCGCTCACTGCGCGGTGGTAGTTCATTGAAAATTACAAGCTGACATCTGCAAAGGCTGCCGGACAGTGGCGGCTGGTGCTCAAAATTTTTGGGGGCGCAAACTGAAAAAAAACCATCAATTGCAGCCACAGTGCCCATCAAACTCAGCCACTGTGCCCATCAAGCGCAGCCACTGTGCCCATCAAACGCAGCCACTGTGCCATCAAATGCAGCCACTGTGCCCATCAAACGCAGCCACTGTGCCATCAAACGCAGCCACTGTGCCATCAAATGCAGCCACTGTACCCGTAAATTGCCGCCACTGTGCTATCAAATGCAGCTACTGTACCCATCAATTGCTGCCAATGTACCCATCAATAGCTGTCAGTGTGCCTATCAGTTGTTGCCACTGTGCCCATCAATTGCCGCTACTGTGCCCCATCAATTGCTGCCAGTGTGCCCCATCAATTGTTGCCAGTGTGCCCATCAATTGCCGCTACTGTGCCCATCAATTGCCGCTACCGTGCCCCATCAAATGATGCCAGTGTGCATCGCCCGGGAGTCGGGACTTACCTGTCTCGCAGCGGGTCACAGTGGCGTCCTCCATGTCCACGCTCCTCGAAGTCTCCAGTCCTCTCTATCAGGCATCCAATCACAGCGCCTGTTGTTTCAGCCAATCAGGTGACAGGTAACCAGACCCGAGCACCTGATTGAATGAGATGCTGAGATACGTATCGTGGGAGCAAATGCTCTTGCTGTCAGAATACATAAACCCGTGCTGCAGCTGAACGGCGTACCTGCTAGACAAATGATGGTTAACAATAAAACAAAGTAAGATTGCAGTATAACAGGAAGACATACCATACCCGCAAAGCAAATACAATAAAGCATAGTAAAAATAAAACATTACAGTTCTAAAATACAGGAACAATAGAGAGACAACAATAGATATAGAACAATAGAGATCGAACAATAGAGCGGACAATAGAGAGTGGACATAAGAGAGAGAACAATAAAGAGAGAAGAAAAATAAAACCACAAATATTTTCGGCTTTTTTATTTTTTTGTGTTTTTGTGGGTTTTTTTGCACTTTTATATAAACTGTAAACATTCCAGATTAGGGTCTCTCAAAATGTGATGGCCATCTCATCTTTCGAGACCCTGTGTAAGTGTGCCCTAGGACTGTGTAGTGCTGTACCCTATGCTAATACTCCACTAGTGTGTGGTAGCGTTTGAAACAGTCACCGATGCAGAGACCAGATTGGTCAGGGGGGACAATAAAAGTGGGTGTCACCCCTAAATCTGCATTTTCTGCAGACACAACATCTTCTTTGGGGTGTTCTGTGGGCAGGGGTACCAGGGAGGACATACTGAAAATGCCTCTCATGCAGTAATCTCACTGCATTTGCGTTGGGAAGGTGGGTCATAGCATCGTCTGAAACAGAAGGGCTGTGACGATCTCTTCCTGGAATTTTAGGAAGGATCCAGTTTGTCCTGTAGCTTTGTATAGCACAAAAGCATTCAGCAGTGCCAATTGTAATAAATATGGAGACAATTTTTTATACCAGCGTATGGCCTTATGGGCAATTAGATACGGTGCCAACAACTGGTCGTTGAGGTCCACCCCTCCCATGTTAAGGTTATATTTGTGGACACAGAGGGGTTTCTCCACAACACCAGTCGACGTAGGAATTTGGACTGTCGTATCTGCATGAAGGGAGGACAGAACGAAAACATTCCGTGAATCCCTCCACTTCACTGCTAACAAATTATTACATTTCAAGCAGGCTCTCTCCCCCCTTCTAAGTGGGAACTCTACAAGCCGTTGGGGGAAGCCCTGGTGATTAGATTGCACGGTACCACATGCGCCAATTCCACACTCAAAAAGGTGACTAAAAAGTGGCACACTTGTGTAATAATTGTCCATATACCACACAATCTTACCAGCGCTCCCTATGTAGTCTGGGCAGTTCTCCAGCTCCACGTGACTATCTCTTCCCTCGTAAACCATAAAACTATATGTATAGCCTGTTGCCCTGTCACAGAGCTTATATATCTTGACCCCATATCTGGCACGCTTGCTGGGAAGATACTGTTTGACAGATAAGTGGCCAGAAAACAGTAAACAAGGCTGCAAACTGCTGGTTTAAGTGGTTTATGAGGGGCCAAATTTTGTGGAGCCGATCATATCCAGGGTCACCCCGAGGAGGACAGAGTTCATTGTCATTGAAATGCATAAATCGCAAGATCTGCTCGTATCGTGTCCTGGTCATGGAGGCAGTGAACACGGGCATATGGTGAATTGGGTCAGTGGACCAATATGACCGCAATTCCCTTTTTTAACTATGCCCATGAGGAGGGATGGGCCCAGGTAGGTCTTAAATTCGGTAACTGTAATAGGTTTCCAATCTCTGGCAAGGGTCAACTGGGGATTAGCAGTGATGAATTGACCAGCATAGAAATTGCTTTGGTCCACAACAGATCTAAAGAGATCTTCTGTGAAAAACAGCGAATGAAAATCAAGTGACGTAAAATCAACTGTTTCCACTTGAATTCCGGGTTGGCCAGTGAATGGGGCAAGTATGGTTGTTGCAGAAGTGGTGGGCTCGCAATTCGGATTGGCAAATGCAGCAGGAAGGGCACTATAGGCTCGACGGGCCTGTCTTTGTCTTCTTCTTGGTGGCTGCGGGACACTACTTGTTCTAGCCACCTCACCAGCTTGAACTGCACTTATGGGACTCGCCAAGTCACCAAGTGTTACTGCAGTGCTGGATGTAAGACCAGGATGTACTAGGCCGCTGGTGTTTGCCAGTTCACCAGAAGGATGAGCGGCACTAGTACTGGCTCTCTGCTCCATATGAGAGCCCTGCGGTTCTTACACCTCAACCACAGCAGAATAACAGGGTCGGGTACCCCTGACCTTGGCAGGGACCACTACTCCATCGTCAGAGCTATCTGTCGGTTTGCTGCTACTGGTTCGTATTCTGAGCCAGAATTGGACAGATGGGTGACTTCCTCTTCACTCTCATCTTTCAGGCTCAGAAACGTGTATGCCTCTTCACTAGTGTAACTTTGATTGGACATTTTGGCCTCTAAATTTACTGGTACATTAGTGAGACTCAAAGGAAAAAAGAGCACCTGACTGTCGCCGACTGCTTCAAACGCTACCAAAAAAACTGTTAGTGTTCGCAGGGATCAGGCTTGACTCTGGGAATGCTGCAGTTATGTGTTTAGTGTTTTGTAAGTGACAGTGATCAATTGATACTGCACTTGGGTGGGCTAGGCTGGGTGGAGGGGCTAAATGCAGGTACTAGCAGGTATCTGGGCTGATCCTGCTAACGCTACGTTTTTGGAAAACCCTAAACTACTGGGGACGCTAGTATAGATCTGATCAGATCAGATATTGATCCGTTCAGACACTATACTGTTGTTAGCGCTACTGGCACTAATCTGACGCTGCCTGGGGTGACACAGAGCCTTACTGAAGCTAAAACTGATATTACCTGCCGGGTGATCAGGGGGTTAAACCTTTATTTAGGTAATATACGGCGGGTGCCCTAACTAGCTAACCAGCGTCACCCGTGACACTAATACAGTGATCACTGATGACAGGGGGTGATCAAGAGGTTAAACTTTTTTTAGGGAGGTTTAGGGGGGTCCCTAGACCTATCTGCGCCTACCACCAAGTACCCTAACACTGATTATTGTCAAAAATGACACCAGTACAGTGATCAAAAAAAAAATATGAACACTGCACTGGGTGACACAGTGACAGGGAGTGAAGGGGTTAACTGGGGGGGGGCAATCGGGGGGTGATCAGGGGGGTGACAAGTGTGCCTACGTTTACTGTGTCAGTGTAGTGTTGGTGCAACTTACTGTGAGATGTCTTCTCTCCTCTCTCTAGAATGGAAAAGAGTTCCACGAAGGTAGATGACATCACTTCCCCTGCCTGTGTTTACACTTACACAGGCAGGGGAGGATTTCATTTGCCAACACTGATCACCAGGCCCAGGCCATAAATCATTGGTCTGAGCCTGGGGACTGATCGGTTCTGAAGCAAATCCAAACATCGCAGCCGCCGTACAGCTACGACGCTTCGCCCAGCCGAGCCAACTTGGCACAGTATAACTGCGGCGGCTGGTCCAGAACTCGTTAAAGGACAATGTGTAGAAGCTGGAGTGAATTTCACTTCTTCTGTCTGTTTAGGCCTCATGTACAAGGGGCAACCGTTTCTGAACGCTGGAAACTGACAGCTGATAAACGACAGTGAAAAACCTTTGTTAACAGCTTTTACATGCTGAGTTTAGCAGCAGTTATCAGCATTTGAGGTTAGAAGCTTTTTTAAAGATAACCTCAGGAGACCCTCCCAAATGTCCACAATGCAGGAGAAACATGTAAATTATTAAGTATTTCAGCCATTCTGTGAGAAGAGAGAGCAGTGTGCTTTAACTATGGATTCTCTCTCTTGCGCTCTGACAATTTCTCTCTCTCTGTCTGTGCCTGTCTCTCTCTCTGCCCCTCTCTCTCTGCTGTCTCTCTCTTTGCCTGTCTCTCTCTCTATCTGCCTGTCTCTCTCTCTCTGCCTGTCTTTCTGCCTCTCTCTCTGTGTGCCTGTCTCTCTCTGCCACTCTCTGCTGTCTCTCTCTCTCTCTGCCTGTCTCTGTCTTTCTCTCTCTGCCTGTCTCTCTCTCTCTCTCTCTCTGCCTCTCTCTCTCTCCCCCCTCTCTCTCTCTCCCGTCTCTCCCCCCTCTCTCTCTCTCTCTCTGCCTGTCTCCCCTCTCTCTCTGCCTTTCTCTGCCTCTCTCTCTCTGCCTGTCTTTCTCTTTGCCTGTCTCTCTTTCTTTGCCTGTCTCTCTCTCTCTACCTGTCTCTCTCTCTGCTTGTTCCTCTCTCTGCCTGTGAGTGTCTCTCTCTCTCTCTCTCTGCCTGTCTCTTTCTCTGCCTGCCTGTCTCACCCTCTCCCACCCCCACCCCCTTGCAGGCAACAGCATGTGGTGAAAATTGTGTTTCTCCCGTATCTTACATGTTCCTCTTTAGGAATGCTTATAAACGAAAACATGCTTAAACTTAGGTTACAGCTTTTACATGAGTTTACAAGCTGTTACAAGCATTTGGCATTTCAAATGCCTCTGAATGTCTGTCCTGAACCCATTTTTTTTTTTGCGTTCCAAAAAAATGCTTCTAAACTCAACTGCCTAGAAACTACTGTAAATTACCCTGTGTACATGTACTAATAAGATAACATAGAGGAGAGTACAGGGGCAGCTGAAAAAAATGCTCAACTGCTCCTAAGGGTCCGTTTACCAGCAGCAGTGTACAGTAGGCTGGAGGACTGAGAAAAGCGGACTTTGCTGTATTGTAAGTGCTTCATGGTCTCTTCCAAGAAGTTCCTTGTTCTACAGTGTTCCTTGTTCTAAAACAGTGGTTGGCAATCTACGGCCCTGCTAAATGTCTGGCCCGTCAGTGCACGTGATGAATACACGTACACTCGACCCACAGACATTTTTTGTAGAGCCGGCAGTTGACTTTCTTGGGATAACAACAGATGCGGCTAAGAAGCCGCTCAGCTGTTATCCCAAGCAGTGGGAGGGGATGTCCCCCCTCCTGCCACCTTCTGCACCTCTCCTGGGCTCTCCCATCCCACCGGGAGGCCCAAGCGACCAGCCAGAACCCGCTTTGATCGGGTCGTGGACCTAGTAACCCGGAAGCGATGTCATTCAAACCACACAAGTGAGGTATGAACGCAATCATTAGAGCAAGAGCAATAATTCTAGTACTAGACCTCCTCTGTAACTTTAAACTGGTAATCTGTAGACATTTTTAAAGCGCCGCCTATGGAGATTTTTAAGTACTGTAGTTTGTTGCCATTCTTCGAGTGTGCACAGTTTTAAAGCATGACATGTTAGGTATCTTATTGTTATCTTCATTTGTTTAGCAGGTGAATGCGGCCCTCCATGCATTCACATACATTGAATCTGGCCCTTAAGTGGAAAAAGGTTGCTGACCCCTGTTCTACAAGTTCCTTGTTCTACACTGACTGTCTCACAGATTTCTAGAACTGCATTCATTTATTACAGCTGAAAACTGCCATATCTTCAGTAGTGATGGGCAAACTACTCTGGATTCAGTTTGCTGAAGGATCTACAAACCCAATCTGAAATACACAAATGAAAACATACTATAATTCCTAAACCCAATTACAGTCTGTTGGAGCTAAATCTTGTGATTTGTTGCTGGCCTTTTCATAGCCGATTTTCTAGCTTTTGGTAAAAAAAGGGCATGGGTAGCTGTACACTGCCATGGGGGACATTTACCAATGCAAAAATAAAAAATAAAAATGTTCGTACAGAAGCTTGTATAAGCAGGATTCTACCTTGCTGGAAGTTCCAGAAAAGAGCAGCTAAAAAAAGTGTAAACTGCCATTTACATTTTTTTGGTATACTGAATAATGCACCTGTAGGATGTACTTCAGCAAAAATGACATAAAAAAAAATGTTGCTGCTAAATGGCAGTTTCTTCCCCACTGCCTTCTGTTAGTAAGCCAGTGGCCACTGAACCATTATTTGCTCAATGACATTACCTGGGATACTTGCCAGCTTGTATACAATGGAACACAAGCCAGCAGGTGGGAAGCTGTAATTTAGCGGCATTAGTAATACCACCAATAATGAATGACTTCCGAGTGAAGGAGCCAAAGATTCAGAGGGAAGAACTGGTCAAATCTGCTCGAACAGCTAGAGTTTGGGTCAAATTCACTATTGATCTGAACATGAAGCTCATCCCTAATCTTCAGCTATCTGTTCATCTCATCAGGAGGTGGAAAGCTGTTCTTGTATATGCACAAAGTAGCACAGTCCGCATTGAATCTATCAGGGATCACCTTGTGCATCTCTAGCTATAACAAGAAACAACAACAAACTAGTTCATTTCCTAGTAATCAGAGTTCTTTTAAAAACCATGACATCCACAAAAATGACTGTAATAACTTTATTTAATAAAAGCATAGTGATCTGTTTCATTAACATTTGCTCAAAATGCTACCCACATTACTCAGCCTTGTACATATTTCCTCCTAATGTCATGTTATCAATTGGACCATTTGCTCGGCATGGCTATGAAGTCTAACAATACGGAAGCAAAATGAGGTGTCACCCATAGCTTGCCTGCAAAGATTGCATATTCTTCCCTTTCTTAAAATTAGAACTTAATTGCACTTCCAACAATTTCATTGCAGCAGCACCCGGGAAAGTATATCCCTTCCATTTCGAGGTTGAAACAAAATTATGAAGTGTGAAATGGAAGTGCCAAAATGAGAGATGCACAATGCAAGGCATCACTTAACAACTCCAAATACTGCGTGAGGACAACAGGCATTTAAATGGCAAGAGATAATGCGAAGGGCTTTGGAAGCTGCCTGAATTATTCTCTAAGTAGGTCGTTAAGTTGTCATAAAAATATTATGCTAGAAGAAAAAGCTTGATGCATCAATAAGACACATACAATAAATAGGAAAAGGAAATAAATATGTATAATAATACCATCCATTTCAATGCACAGCTAATAACTGACCATCTGAATAGATATTGCAAGAAAAGGAAAGATTTCATTTTCTATAGCGTTGTATCTATTAAACTAAGCTAACCTAACTTAAAGGGGTTGTAAAGGCTTTTGTGTTTTTTCCCCTTAATGCATCCTATGCATTAAGGGGAAAAAACACCTTGCAGTCACCGGGCCCCCTAGCCCCCCGTTTTACTTACCCCCCCATTTTACTTTACTTACTGGCTCTATTCAGGGTATTTAGAGCCATCTAATCTCTCTGCTGGCAGAGGATTACGCTTGCCCCTGTTCTGTATAGTTTTTCCATTTTAGTTGAAACTGTAAGGAAAGTGTTTTGATATCTGCCTGGAAAGCAACTTCAATTCTTGTAATGTATGGGAGTTTATAAAAAGCTAAACTACATACAAATATATCATGTATTAAACCCTCACATATACCTAGTGAAGCAATTAGCCTCAGATTAGACATGTGCAATTCGTTTCGTAACAAATCGAAATTTGTCCGAATTTTGCATCTTTCGGACATTCGGATGCATCCGAATATCCGAATAAAAAAATAACGAAATTTCAACTACTACGAAAGAAATTATAGCGAATATAGTGTATGAATTCGACATGATTCGGTAGTTTGTTAAAGATCTAATGAAACAAAAGGTCAACTCAAAGTAAATCTTATGCCGCGTACACACAACCGGACTTTACGGCATACTTGGTTCGGCAGACCGGAGTCCGTCGGACAATTCGATCGTGTGTGGGCTCCAGCGGACTTTTTTTCCCCAAAAGTTCGACCTAGAAATGAAACATGTTTCAGATCTTTGATGGACTTGAGTCCGGTCAAAAAGTCCGCTCGTCTGTATTCTAGTCCGACGGACAAAAACCGACGCTAGGGCAGCTATTGGCTACTGGCTATGAACTTCCTTGTTTTAGTCCGGTCGTATGCCATCACGTACGAATCCGTCGGACTTTGGTTGATCGTGTGTAGGCAAGTCCGTTCATTCGGAAAGTCCGACGTAAAGTCAGTTGAAAAGTCCGCAGGACAAAGTCTGCCGTAAAGTCCGCTCGTGTGTACGCGGCATTACAGACCAATCAGCTGATTCATTTTGTGCTGGAGGTTGGATTACTGGTAAAGTGCATTCCTGAGAACTGAGTGAGAAGGGTGTTGTATTGTATTTCAGCAGAGGAGAAGAGATATTGTCATTGTGTGTGTTAAATAGATTCAATAAACAAACGACTTTCCAAACTACGAAGCATTATCACGAATATATATACATACATAAATATCGAATTTCAACTAATACAAAAGAAATGACAGCGCATATAACAAATTAATTCAACATGATTCGAGATTCAGTATAACGAACATCGGCACTCTATGAATAATAACGAAATATTCAATAACGAATTAGCGTAACATAACGAATATAACAGAACGAAATCATGTATTTTACAAATAGACAACGAACCGAAACTAAATAAAATTTCCCATTGTGCACAATATATATCTGCTGTCTTTCCCTTTCTACATTATTTAGAAAGTGCACAGCGTGTTAGAAATTTTTCTTCCTGTTTCAGTAGTGGGAGGGGAGTCTGGGCATACACTGTGTGTAAGCTGATTGAAGGAAAGGCACACACCCTCCCCTTTCACATAGGCAGAGGAAGGATAAAACATGCAGAGCTGTGCTGTGAATAGACCAGCTCTCTGCTTATCCATCTTTAAGTTCCCTCCCCGACACAAATTTCCAGCTGCTTTTATCACCTGCGTCGGAAAACTTGTCAGAAGTTCTCATGCTAATAACAGAGGAATGGAGCAGCAGAAAGACACGGGACTTAGGGCTTTGGAGAGAGATAAGTAAACACTGCAGATACATGTACCTAGCTCAGATTTCATGAATGGGGTTTACAACCACTTTAAAGCTGAACTCTAGGCAAACAGCTAAGTACATAGATGAAATGCATATAAAGGAGCTATTTTACTTGCCAAAGGATTTGCATTTCTGTCAATCCAGTCCAGAGAGTTGCACATATCTGTCACAAAGCACATTCCTGTCTGGCAGGGCAGTAAACATGATTATTATCTTCTGAAGTAAAAGAACACTTACAGGTCTTCTCCCTCTCTGTAAAACTAATTGGCTGCTTGTGCTGCTTCTTTCTCATCCAGTTTGAGCCCTGCTGTACAATGGATGGCAAGAGGCATATTTAAATACCTACAAAGCTTGCATTTTAACCACTTCTGGACCACCTGCTGTCGACGGTCTTTTGACGTTAAATACTGTTGTTACGGCAGCAGATGGCTGCCATAACCCCGGTATTTTCATCAATGGCGGGCGGTCCGCATTAAGATAAAAGCGGTCTCCGCAGTGGATTCGCCACAAGATCACTTTTATCGGTGGTGGGAGAGGTGACCCCCCCCCCACCGTCTTCCGATCGTCTCCCCCACTTATCGGATCTGTTGGTAGCGGAGGAGACGATCCAATGCTTTCCCCTGCTTGGCACTAAGTAAGGTGAGGGAATGATGGCCCCCACTTGACTCATGCCATTGGATGACAGGAGCGACATCAAACGTCACTTCTGCCCAACGGCCTTAAATGGACAATTTTTTTTAATTGAAAAAAAAAAGACATTTTTATTTTTTATTTTTATATTGCTTTTAAGTGGAAATGTGAGATCTGAGGTCTTTTTGACCACATTAACCACTGTGCCCAAATAAAATTTTTCTCATTTTTTTCCCCACAAATAGAGCTTTCTTTTGGTGGTATTTTAAAACCTCAGCGTTTTTTTATTTTTTGCGCTATAAACAAAAAAACAGCGTACATTTTGAAAAAAACACATATTTTTTACTTTTTGCTATAATAAATATCCCCAATTTAAGAAAAAATAATTTTTTTTTTCCTCAGTTTAGGCCGATATGTATTCTTCCCAAATTTTTTGGTAAAAAAAAATTGCAACAAGCGCATATGGATTAATTTGCACAAAAGTTATAGCGCCTACAAAATAGGGGATAGATTTATGGCATTTTTATTATTATTATTTTTTTTTAACTAGTGGCTATCTTCGATTTTTATCGTGACTGTGACATTTTGGCGGACAGATCGGACACTTTTGACACTATTTTGGGACCAGTGACACTTATACAGCGATCAGTGCTATAAATATGCACTGAATACTGTATAAATGTCACTGGCGGGGAACGAATGAATTACCACTATGGGGTTTACTGTGTTACCTAGGGAGTGATTCTAACTGTGGGGGAGGGGACTGACTAGGGGAGGAGACTGATCAGTGTTCCTATATACTAGGAACACACGATCTGTCTCCTCTCCCCTGACAGGTCCTGGATCTGTGTGTTTAAACATTCGTGTTCTCTCACCAGCAATCGCAGGTGCCCGGCAAAATTCGAGGACGCCGGGCACGCACATCACACGCGCGCACCCCCTATACCGCTGGGAAGCCAAGGACATCATATGACGCCCGCCCTGGGGACAGAGTGTTCCTGCGGACATCATATGACAATGGGCGGGTAGGGAAGTGGTTAAAGAGGTCCTGTCATGCTTTTTTCTATTACAAGGGATGTTTACATTCTTTGTAATAGGAATAAAAGTGATCCCATATTTATTTATTTTTTAAAAGACAGTGTAAAGATCAAAAAATAAGAAGTAAAATAAATAAGAAAATAAAAATAAAAATTTAAAGCGCCCAATCCCTCCGAGCTTGTGTGCAGAAGCGAGCAGTGTTCAAACCACACATATGAGATATCACCACAATTGTTAGAGTAAGAGCAATAATTCTAGCCCTAGACCTCCTCTGTAACTCAAAATTGGTAACCTGTAGAAATTTTTAAACGTCGACTATGGAGATTTTTAAGTGCAAAAGTTTGTCGACATTCTCCGAGCGGGCGCAATTTTGAAGCATGACATGTTGGGTATCAATTTACTCGGCGTAACATCATCTTTCACAATAATAGAACAAAATTGGGCTAACTTATTATTATTTTTGAAGTTAAAAAAAGTGTATTTTTTCCACAAAAATTTTGTTTGTAAGACCTCTGCGCATATGGTGTGACACGTTGCAACTACCGCCAGTTTATTCTCTAGGGTGTCTGAAAAAATATATATAATGTTTGGGGTTTCTAAGTAATTTTCTAGCAAAAAAAAAAATTATTTTAACTTGTAAACAACAGGTGTCAAAATAGGCCTGGTCCTTAAGTGGTTAATAAATGCATTTATTGCTGTATTTATAAACACAGAATTGCGATAATTTGTGTTCTTTAGATCTGCCTGGAGTTCAGCTTTGAACACGTATTCCACACCTAATAATTTTAAACCTTCCAATACAGTGCTAATAAATGATGACTGGTTACAGAAATGGCAGTTTCACCATTATTATCATCAGTGAGGCCCATGACCTGCAGCCATGTCTCATACTGCAGGTCACTAAAATCGATGGTCAGTAGACCATGGATCCATTTGTGACACCGGTAAGACCCCTTTCACACAGGAGGCGTTTTACAAGCGCTTTAGAGCAAAAAATAGCGCCCATAAAGCGCCTGAAAAATGCCTCCCCTGCAATCCCAGTGTGAAAGTCTGTGTGCTTTCACACTGAGGCGCTGCGCTGGCAGGGCGTAAAAAAAAAGTCCTGCAAGCAGCATCTTTGAGGCGCTTTAGGAACGTTGTATTCATCGTTCCTAAAGCGCCCCTGCCCATTGAAATCAGTGAGCAGCACCACCGAAGCGCCTGCAAAGCGCCTGAACCCACTATATGGCCAATAGCGGGGGTTAAAAGCGCCCTGCTAGTGACAGAAAAGCATTGGTAAAGCCCTGCTAAAACTGTCGGCGCTTTACCACCGACGCTCCCGCACTTTCAGTGTGAAAGGGCTCTTAAAGCAGAATTAACTGTATCTCAGCACAATATCTCACCACAAATTGAAAATGCTATTTCATTAATTTTTAATATTCTAAGTCACTCATCCATGTCTCCATGCTTTATTTTGTTGATAATTCATTTAAAAAAAAAACCCTATCCATGGCCATCTTGAGTAAGGGCAGATGATTAGTGTGGCACTTACTTCCATGGAACCCATCTGCCATTAACTCTGGCATGGAGGGTGTGATTAGCTGTTAAAGCCACTCCTCCCCTCTTCCAAATGAAAGAAAACAATATGCCCATGAAGGCACCTGGGCACCTGGGATGTATGACATCATCTTGGCATAGACCAGAAATCGAAAAGCAAATGAAGAAATGTAAAAAAAAATAAAAAAAGGTTAAAACAAGAAAATATTATATACCTTCCAAAGGTTTTAGAACAATCCCCTTTTTTATTTGAAATTTTCACAGTTTAATGTCTCAGTGTACTTTAAAATTAAAGCATAGAACAAATAAACTATTGGAGATAAATCATATCATCAATATCAATTATTAAATCATAGATTTCTTTTAATTATCAGAATTTAATCCACATTTTTGAGTAATCAAATTAGCCACTTTATGCAGTTGTAAAAGCTGCACATGCTTGTGGCTTTCTTTCTACAATGAAAATCAAGTAGAGTGGTACCTTGGATTACGAGCGTAATTCATTCCAGAAGAATGCTTGTAATCCAAAACACTGTATATGAAAGCGAGTTTCCCCAAAGAATTAATGGAAACTCAGATAATTCATTCCACGGTGATTTCTACTGTATGCAGTACCGCATGTGGAGAGAGGTGGGGGGGCGCCGGAGACACTCAGAAACACTCGGAAACCGCTCAGATGCACTTGGAAACACTCGGAGAGGCTCAGAAACACTCAGGAATGGAGCAGTTCCTTTCCTTCTCCATACTCTTCTCTTCCCATCACTCTGGTACAAGTTGATCTTGGTCTCATCTGTCCATAGGATGTTGTTCCAGAACTGTGAAGGCTTTTTTAGATGTTCTTTGGCAAACTCTAATGTGGCCTTCCTGTTTTTGAGGCTCACCAATGGTTTACATCTTGTTGTGAACTCTCTGTATTCACTCTGGTGAAGTCTTCTCTTGATTGTTGACTTTGGCACACATACACCTACCTCCTGGAGAGTGTTCTTGATTTGGCCAACTATTGTGAAGGGTGTTTTCTTCACCAGGGAAAGAATTCTTCAGTCATCCACCACTGTTGTTTTCCACGGTCTTCCAGGTCTTTTGGTGTTGCTGAGCTCACCGGTGCGTTCTTTTTTTTTTTTAAGGATGTTCCAAACAGTTGATTTGGCCACACTTAATGTTTTTGCTATCTCTCTGATGGGTTTGTTTTGTTTTTTCAGCCTAATGATGGCTTGCTTCACTGATAGTGACAGCTCTTTGGATCTCATATTGAGAGTTGACAGCAACAGATTCCAAATGCAAATAGCACACTTGAAATGAATGCTGGACCTTTTTTTTCTGCTCCTTCTAAATGGGATAGTGAGGGAATAACACACACCTGGCCATGGAACAGCTGAGCAGCCAATTGTCTCATTACTTTTGGTCCCTTAAAAAGTGGGAGGCACATATACAAGTAAAGCACATCTTGTTCGTTTCATTTCAAATCCATTGTGGTGTTTAGAGCCAAAAAGATTAGAATTGTGTCGATGTCCCAATATTTATGGACCTGACTGTATTTACTACTTGCACACCGCTATACATTGTTACATATTTCAAGCAAACTTTTGCATAAAAACATGGATTTTTGGTTTGCATTGTGCAGGTCATTAACTAGACCTGAGCCTATAGATCTCTTGCAACTGTGTCTGTCTGCCCCATATTGCCACCAGTAGAGTAGAGTAAAGTAGAGTAGAAAAAGGTCAAAAATTGATCACTTTGATTCAGGTGGAGTGATTGAACATGTATTGCAATATATGCAAACTAGGAATCTGGACAGGAATCACTGTACAGGAATCATTGTAACCTGCACACGTTTGTTATGAATTTCTAAGAGTCATAATGTGGTTATATCTCTTTACTATCTATTGTGTTGTACTGTATCTATGGAAGTCATTTAAGACCTGAACACATATCTATCTAAATTTCTACTTTATAGTGCAAGTCAGTAATTAAAGGGGCAGGGATGCCCTAAATCAGGGGTCGGCAACCCATGTAGACCACGATCCTTCCTTACCGACCAGTGGCATTTACTGACACTGTAACCTGCTCTACTTACACTGTCCACTGCCCTACTGACAACATCCACTGCCCTACTGACACCATCCACTGCCCTACTGACATTGTCCACACATCTTCCACTACCCTACTGGCATTGTTCCCTGCTCTACTGACTAACACTGTCCACTTTTAAGGTAGTGTAAGTTTATATTTTTACAATGACATTTGTTTTTTTTTTCTATTTTTCTAAGTTTTCCTTACTATTTGGTTAGGCCTGGCTAGTTAAATTCTTTAAAACATAAAGGGCGCCAAACCCTAGTGACCTTTGATCTCTTTCATGTTGTTCAGGTAGATGATCTTCACCTCTCAAAGATTGCCTACCCCTGCTCTAAAGCATGCTTACTGTGCTGTAACCCATTTGTATTTTGTATATATATATATATATATATATATATATATATATATATATATATATATATACCGGATATAGTCAGCCAGACTATATTATGCAAAGCTGTGGATGTTCAGTATTTTCTCTGTTTTTTATTGATGTTTTCTCATTACACAAATTTGCCCTTCTCTTCCTGCCTCAACAGCTAAACATCCAAAAATGTTTGTCCTGGTATCACAGGAATAAACAACAAGAGGAAATCTCTCAAAGGGCAGCTAGACAAAACTGACAGCATTAACCCGTTTGTACTCTGTGTCCCCCCCCCCCCCCAAAAAAAAAAAAGATTACCTGGAGATCTAAAACTGCAGTCTTCTGCTGTGTATACATTATGTAGTGAACATACACATTACTATTTTTTTTTATGCAGTAGTAATAAACAAAGCATTGATAGTTAAAATGGGTGATGCATTGCTTTGTCGATGTGTTCAATGTCAATTACACTGTAATCCACTGAAGCACCTAGCTTAATTATTTGGTTTATGGATTGACCTGAAGCTTCACCTTTGATCGTTGAAGTAACCACAAGGATTTAACAAATATGAAATCTAATAAAGGAGCATCTTTTTTATTTCATTTTTTATTCTATTTGTTTGAACATGTTCCAAGGGGTTGTACTTTACCCCTTTCTTAAGGGCCTGAGGTGCTCATGGGTTTAAAAAAAATCGTGAACTAAGGGCACTTTCACACTGAGGCAGTGGGGGGGCAGTAGCGGTAAAGCGCTAGTGCGCTTTTAACCCCCCGAGGGTTAAAAGGGGGTTAAAAGTGCCCGCAAAGCGCTGCTGCCTGAAGCGCTTTGCAGGCGCTTCGGCAGCACTACCCATTGAATTTAATGGGCAGGGCGTTTTAGGAGCAGGGTATACCCTGCTCCTAAACCTCCCCAAAGATGCTGCTTGCAGGACTTTTTTAACGTGCCACAAGCACACCGCTCCAGTGTGAAAGCACTCGGGCTTTCACACTGGAGTGACAGGAGAGGCGCCTTGCAGGCGCTATTTTTAGCGCTAAAGCGCCTGCAAAGCGCCTCAGTGTGAAAGTGGCCTTAGGGCTCTTTGGATCTTTGGGTGGTTTAGGAATAAAATGTCTCCTTCTTTTGAATCAGGCTTCAGCAGTTGGCTGCAGGTTGGGCTCCTACTTTGTCTAGTTATTATACATGTCTATGCCATCTTCTGGAAGAAGACATTCCCAACTGTGGCATGGTCATCCTTCAGCATCACCATTGTCTTTAATATGCAAAGCTTATATGTAGCTTAATACACGCCAGCATATATTTTTCCTGTTTTTTAGGTCTGTTTGTCTGTTATATGATTGCTCTGAACTTGGCATCAGCTTCTGATAAGTAATATCCATACTATCTACAGCTCTGGCAAAGAATACCACACACTCTAAAGTCTATGATTAAGCAGGTTTCCTTTGCCACTGTGACAGGGCTGTGCCAGGTCACAAGGTAAAATGGCAATTAGTGTGCAGTTTTGCAGGGATTATGATTTGGTGTCACCCAGGGATCTCACCCATGCAGGTTGGAGGACTCAGGGTATTTTGACCAGAGAAAACAGGAGTGGCAGCTTTCTCCAGCTTTGGTACAGACTGGCCAATTGTTGAGTTCGGAAGCTTGCAGAGTATTGGGTGGGATTAATCTCCCAACCTTGGGTTCAGGTTTGATGGACAACCACAACCTTTTTAGTATAGGGTTCCATCCTCTCAAGGAGATGGTGGTGGTATCAGGGAACAGCAGTTGCATTGACACATAATGTGTATTGTCTGCACTGACCAGGCCAACACCAAGAGTTTGCAGGAGCATTGTGTAAATACCGTGGATTGAGAGTCTGAACAAACAGTTTGTAGGCATCCTCTTTATTTGATCTCTATCTTATTTAAATTTGAATCCAGGAATTATTTGTATTGCATACTTACATTGGTCTAGAAATTAGGTAGTCAATTACACATGCATGTGTCCAGTGTCAACAGTACAAAAAAGATACACAGCAAAAGAAAAAAAAAGTTATTTTTTGCCGTATTCATTTTTGCTACTTGTTTGAGTCATCAAGCTCATGATCAAGCCTGCTGTTTACAGATGTCTGGATAGCAATTTAAAATGTTTTAAGAGAGAATAAAGATGAACTCCAGGTATTATTTTTATTGGATACATAAATTCTACACTTTCCATTATTTTCAATGAATATAAGGCATTCTCTGACTGGACAAGGTGGAGATAAAGGGCTGTGATGTCACAGTATTACATACTAGTATGCCCCGTACACACGGTCGGACTTTGTTCGGACATTCCGACAACAAAATCCTAGAATTTTTTCCGACGGATGTTGGCTCAAACTTGTCTTGCATACACACGGTCACACAAAGTTGTCGGAAAATCCGATCGTTCTAATCGCAGTGACGTAAAACACGTACGTCGGGACTATAAACGGGGCAGTGGCCAATAGCTTTCATCTCTTTATTTATTCTGAGCATGTGTGGCACTTTGTCCGTCGGATTTGTGTACACAAGATCGGAATTTCCGGATTTTGTTGTCGGAAAATTTTATATCCTGCTCTCAAACTTTGTGTGTCGGAAAATCCGATGGAAAATGTGTGATGGAGCCTACACACGGTCAGAATTTCCGAAAACAAGGTCCTATCACACATTTTCCGTTGGAAAATCTGACCGTGTGTACAGGGCAGTACAACGTACTACAGTGGTAGGTTTGATTTGCCAAGTCTTGCTCAATTTCTAGGCAAGCTTCCAATTGTCTGATCAGAGAATGCCTTGTATTATATGAAGATAGGATGTTTTACATATGGTAGCATAGCTGAGCAAGCGACTCCCTGTGGTCAGTGTGCAGTGGGGCAGCTACTCGCATAGAACCTGAGCAGGACTCAGAAGATTGTGAATATAGCTGTAGTAGCGCCAAGTTTCCAGCTTCCCCAGTGGCCCATCAGGCAGAAGTAAATTTTAATTTGACATCCAGATATTTGTGAACAGCATGCATGATCATCACCATGATGACTCAAAAAAGTAACAAAAACAAATACCCCTACCAAAACATTTTTGATATGGTTTTGAACCTGTGGCACTAGAAGCATGCTTATGTTATTGGTTCTTGATTTGCATTTTCTGTTCTTGTTTTGTATTTACAGCATTTTTTAAATGTTTGTGTTTGCAAATACAGAAATGTATGAAGTAATGTGGTGTGAAGTGAAGATATGGATGTCATGGAAGGAAGGAAGGAGAATACTAAAAATTGACATCAGGTGTGATGTATGTGAATATGCTGACAAGGAGCAACCTGACAAAAGGAGAGAGCAGGGAAATCACCTCATCAGTCTGCTGCTGCTCCTTTGATGTCCAGTCAGCAAGCTGGAAGAGAACAAATACAAGAACCAATAGGGAGCTGGATTTAGATTTTCTAAAGGTCATTGAAACTGTCACTGGGCACCATGGCTCCGGTTTGACAGCACTCCACAACACAGGGACTACCCCCAGGAACAAGGAAAGGACCCAGAGTTTATGCTGCATTCACTAACACTGGTGTAAACCTGCTATTCTGAAATGCGAGCAGTGCCAATTTATTTGGTATTTGTCCATTTAAGCACAGTCAAATTTCATAAGACCTGATGAAGGCAGAGTGTGTTTGGCCACTGAAACATGATGGCTTTATTCAGCTATAAATCCATTTTATCATGAAAGCGTTTGTTACCCCAACACTTCATATTCCTGATATGTGCCTGCTGTACCATGTACTTGTATGAGAAAGTATCCTGTTCTCTTTGTATTGCTTCCTTAATGTGAAATCCCTAGTGTTCCTGCTAGTCCCTCTGCTTTCCTATAAAAACAGACCACTCTAAGCAAGAGAGCACAGCATGGTCGGTTCTCTATGAGTAAGCACAATGTAGTTGTGTGAAATGTGTCAACCTCTGTACTGGCTGGTAAACTTGTGGTGTGTGTCATGTACTTTCCAAGGATTACTCAAAAAAGGACTTTTAGTTATGCCGGTGTGCAGCCATTCTCTTCAATCTATGGTCAGTTCTCTAGCTATGCTGGAAACTCAATATGCTCTCCTCCAATGATCAGATTTGTCCTGACACGCCCCCACTGCACAGGCATTCACTGCTCAGTGTGCTGCTGCTTCTCCTCCCCTTAGCTCTTATGCAGCTGAGAACAGACTGAATGTGATCATAAAATGAGGGGAAAAAGGTATTTATGTATTTTTTTTATACTGTATACTGCCTTTCATTTCTATTTTAACCACTTGAGGTCCGGGCCATAACCGAATGACGGCTACAGCGCGGACCTCAATCTCCGGGAGGCTGTCATGGGACGTCCTCCCCTTTCCTCGTTCCCCATTCGTGCTCACGAGCGCGCATCGGGGAAATTCTGTGCTGGCCGTGTCCCTTGGACACAGCCAGTCACAGATTGCAGTAAACTGCCAATCACAGTGACCGTTTACAGCGCGATCGGCGGTGCCAATGAGAGCTGATGATCAGCTCTCATTGCCGTCTCTCTCTCCTCCCAGAGAGACCACGTGTGAGGAGAGAGAGGATAGCTGCAGCCATCTGTGCCTTCAGTGAGTGAAAAATCATTTTTACTGTGATAAAAGTGCCCAATAAGTGTCCAAACAGTGCCCAAACAGTGCCCCATCAGTACAGTGGGATCTGTGTCAATCAGTGCCCACCTGTGCCAATCGGTGCCCACCTGCGCCCACCTGTGCCAATATGTGCTCACCTGTGCCATTGGTGATCATTGTCCGGACATTTGTGCACATCTGCAATCAGTGCCCACCTGTGCCACCTCATCAGTGCCCACCTGTGCCACCTCATCAGTGCCCACCTGTGCCCCCTAATCGATGCCCACCTGTGCCACCTAATCGGTGCCCACCTGTGCCAATCAGTGCCCATCTGTGCCGCCTTGTCAGTGCACATCTGTGCAATCAGTGCACATCTTTGCCGCCTCATCAGTGCCCATCTGTGCCACCTCATCAGTGCCCATCTGTGCCGCATCATCAGTGCCCATCTGTGCCACCTCATCAGTGCACATCTGTGCCGCCTCATCAGTGCCCATCTGTGCCGCCTCATCAGTGCACATCTGTGCCGCCTCATCAGTGCACATCTGTGCCACCTCATCAGTGCACATCTGTGCAATCAATCAGTGCACATCTGTTCTGCCTCATCAGTGCCCATCTGTTCCACCTCATCAGTGCCCATCTGTGCCACCTCATCAGTGCCCATCTGTGCCACCTCAGTGCTCATCTGTGCCATCTCATCAGTGCCACCTCATCAGTGCATATCTGTGCTATAAATCAGTGCCCATCTGTGCCACCTCAGTGCACATCTGTGCAATCAATCAGTGCCCATCTGTGCAGCTTCATCAGTGCCCATCTGTGCCACCTCATCAGTGCACATCTGTGCAGCCTCATCAGTGCCGCCTCATCAGTGCACATCTGTCCTGCCTCATCAATGCCCCTCTGTGCCACCTCATCAGTGCCCCTCTGTGCCACCTCATCTGTGCCCATCTGTGCTCATCAGTACCGCCTCATCAGTGCCCATCAGTGCAGGCTTAGCACACACCTGTGTAGTAGCATCACCACCAGCAAGCACGTCCAAAAGAGGCTTTTCCGCCGAGGAGGCATACCAGATACTTTCCCAGGCCGATGTGAGCAACGAGGAGCTCTCTTGTTCGGATTCCATTTCAAACTCCGATTCTGAGTCGGACGTAAATTAGGAGCCAGTCCTCAGTAGTGGAACACTGAGTGACTCAGAGGAGGAAGATATTCGGCCCACCAAACGAAGGGGTTCTAGAGAGGAGGCAGTGGCATCCACCAGCACCGCAGTGCCATCCACCAGCACCGCAGTGCCTTCCACCAGCACCGCAGTGCCTTCCACCAGCACCGCAGTGCCATCCACCAGCACCGCAGTACCTTCCACCAGCACCGCAGTGCCTTCCACCAGCACTGCAGTGCCATCCACCAGCACCGCAGTACCTCGGCAAGAAAGGCCAAGGACCCATGCCAGCCTTCCCTATGCCCTTCAAAACCCCTTGTGGCTTTCTCCTAATTCAGGAGAAGCCAACATTCCCCTTTTCACTGCCCAGCCAGGAGTCCAGGCGGACACGGAAAATTTTTCCCCAATCAATTTTTTTTATTTAATTTTTACAGAGGACATGCTATCAACAATTGTGGCCCAGTGCAACCTTAATGCACAGCAATTTATTTTAAATAATCCAACGTCCTATTATGCCCGTCCCTATGAGTGGAGAGACCTGAAGGTTTTTTTAGGCCTCACATTTTGTATGGGACTCACCAAAAAAAAACCTTGAATTCCTATTGGTCAACCCACCCCATCCACCACATTCCAATCTTCTCCAAGGTAATGCCCAGAACCAGGTACCAAATGATAATGAGGTTCCTTCATTTCAATGATAACACCCAGTGCCCTCCCCGAAATGACTCAAATTATGACAGGCTTTTCAAAATTCAGCCACTTCTAAATTATTTTTCTGAAGTATTCCCCCAGCTTTTTACCTCAGACTAACACATATGTGTGGATGAGTCCCTTGTTAAATTTAGTGGCAGGCTTAAAATAAAACAATTTATTCCCAGCAAAAGGGCCCGCTATGGGGTGAAGGTATACAAATTATGTGACTGAGTCACAGGGTACATGTATGCCTTCAAAGTGTACGAAGGGAAGGACACCCAGCTGCAACCCCCTAATTGCCTGGACTACTTGGGATCAAGCGGGAAAATTGTTTGGGACCTGATATACCCCCTACTGGAGAAAGGCTACCACCTGTATGTAGACAACTTCTACACATCTCTGCCCCTGTTCCACAAACTTCACTGGAAGAAGACGCCAGCATGTGGCACCATAAAAAGGAACCGGTAGGGCTTTCCTCAAAGTCTTGTCAATAAGAGGTTGAGGAAAGGAGAAACAGCAAGTCTGCGGAACAAGGAGATTTTGGCAGTGAAGTGGAGGGACAGAAGAGATGTCTACATGTTGTCTTCAATCCACAATGATACCTTCATAGAAATCCCTATAAGAAATGGCCCCATCCAAAAACCAAAAAAAAAAAAAAGTGTAAGGTGTGTACCAGAGCAGGAGTCAGAAGAGACACATCTTATTTCTGTGCCCAATGTCCTTCCGAACCAGGCCTCTGCATAGGTGAATGTTTTCGCAGTTACCATACTTCAATAAATTATTAGTGAAATATGGTTAAACGTAATCCTCAGTTCCTGCCTTCACACACCTTCACACCCCTTATGCCACTGCCTGCTCTGTAACTGACCCTGGCTTGTTATTCGACCACGCTTCTGCTTGCCGATTCTGTACATACCGCTGCCTGATCTGGAACTGACCCTGGACTGTTATTCGACCATGCTTCTGCCTAATGATTCAAAACATAATGCTGCCTGATCTGGAACTGACCCTGGACTGTTTGACCATGATATTTGCCTGCCTCTTGGACTGATCTTGTACCCTGCAACTGGACTAGTGGGATTCAACACAGGGGTCTCACATATGTGAGGGGCTCCAGAATTGTTTTTCTGGATGAAGAAAACTTTTTTTTGTTTTCTCATTCCTAGATTAGGGTCTGGAGACTCGGAGGCTTCAAAGAGATTGGGTGGGAGAAGCCTCTACCCCTGTCCCAATTCTGTACTGAACGAGACCCTACTTCTGCATGCTGCATATAGGACATACTGCCATTATGTCCCTGCCTGTTGTACTGACCACACCACATGTTCCTGCCTACTACCAGGACCAATATTTATGGCACTTCTGACAATATCTCTGCCTGCACTAACCCTGGACTGTATATGGACAGTATCCCTGCCTGCTGCCTGGACAATTGTGTTTGCCATTGCTGACCAAGTCCCTGCCTGCTGCCTGGACCAGTGCTATCCTCCTGTGTACAACTGTGCTACTACAACCACAGGTAATCTTTTGTTTACACTTTGCTCAGCATAATGTATTTTGGGGTGTAATTCTTGGTATGTGCATGCTATGTGTCCCTGGAACACCTGACAGTGTTCCTTACATGTTGGATCTCTGTATGTGGTCAGGCTGTGTAGAAGTCTGACACATGTGGTATCGCCATACTCAGGAGGAGTAGCAGAATGTATTTTGGGATGTAATTTTTGCTATCAAAATGCTATGTGTTGGAGATATCTTATAAACGGACAACTTTGTGTAAAAAAAAATGCGTTTTCATTTTTTTTCCACATTTTCCAAAAACTTCTGGAAAAAAATGAACCATTCAAAAGATTCATTATGCCTCATAGATTATATGTTGGGGTGTTAGTTTTCCAAAATGGGGTCATTTTGTGGTTGTTTCCATTATCGCGGTGCTCCAGGGCTTTCAAAAGTGTAATAGGTAGTTGAGAAATGAGATGTGTAATTTTTGCTCCTAGAACACCTGATGGTGCTTCCTGCATGTTGGGCCTCTGTATGTGGCCAAGCAGTAAAGAAGTCCCACACATGTGGTATCGTAATACTCAGGAGGAGTAGCAGAATGTATTTTGGGGTGTAATTTTTGCTATCTAAATGCTATATGTTGGAGATATCTTATAAACGGACAACTTTGTGTAAAAAAAAAATGCGTTTTCATTTTTTTCCACATTTTCCAAAAACTTCTGGAAAAAAATGAACCGTTCAAAAGACCCATTATGCCTCATATATTATACATTGGGGTGTTAGCTTTCCAAAATGGTGTCATTTTGTGGGTGTTTCCATTGTCCTGGTGTTCCAGGGCCTTCAAAAGTGTAATAGGTGGTTGAGAAATGAGATGTGTAATTTATGCTCCTAGAACACCTGATGGCGCTCCCTGCATGTTGGGTCTCTGTATGTGGCCAGGCAGTGAAAAAATCCCACACATGTGGTATCGTAATACTCAGGAGGAGTAGCAGAATGTATTTTGGGGTGTCATTTGTGGTATGCACATGCCATGTGAGACAAATAAGCTATTACAATGACAATTTTGTGAACAAATACTTCAAATAACTCACCATGCCTCTTACTAAATACCTTGACATGTCTACTTTCCAAAAAGGGTTCATTTGTACTTTCCTGGCTTGTTAGGGTCTCAAGAAATGAGATAGGCCACCAGTACATCAGATGTGATACATTTTTTATGATTTGCACCATAGCTTGTAGATTCTAAAACTTTCACACAGACCAAATAATATCCACTAATTTTGGGTTATTTTTACCAAAGATATGTAGCAGTATAAATTGTGGCCAAAATTTATGAAGAAAAATTAACAATTTGCAAAATTTTATCACAGAAATTAAGAAAAATTCGTTTTTTTTTTTCAAAATTTTCGGTCTTTTGTCATTTATAGCGCAAAAAATAAAAAACCCCAGAGGTGATCAAATACCACCAAAAGGAAGCTCTATTTGTATGGAAAAAAGGGACAAAAAATCATTTGGGTAGAGTGTTGCATGACTGAGTAATTGTCATTCAAAGTGTGAGAGCACTGAAAGCTGAAAATTGGTCTGGTCAGAAGGGGGGTTTAAGTGCCCAGTAAGCAAGTGGTTAAACTGAATGGGTTGTCTTACAAGCTGAATGTTTACAATCACTTTAAATTACCTTGGACTCTTGGATGTTTGTTTGGCATTGTCATTAGACTGTACTACATTGGAGAGATGACACCACTGAATTCCAATACTATAACAATAAATCTGTAAGACTATGTACATTTCAGGACAGGGATGGACAGAAATACAAATCATTTGATAGGTAAAACAGTAGGCATATATAGCATGTATTTAATTTAGATGTTTGCCTGGAGTTCAGTTTTAGCTATACTTTTTCCTTTGTGGAAATGTAAAATATTATATTGTATACTCTTGTTAGTAAATGCTGTAAGTAATTTCATGTAAATGAATAACATAAAAAACACAGAGGGAACCCTGATACAGAATCTCAGAGTGCAGCATGCATCAAGGTAATGCTGAAACAAAAGTGGGTCAAAGCAAGATTCTTTTCTGGCACATCCTTACATTACTGTATCAAGGAACCAGTTTAGCACTGGGAAATTGTAATCTCAAGAAGCCTGTGTCTGAATGGGATTTATCAAGGGCTACATCTATGCTGCTCTACTTTTTCCTTACTTTTTATTTTCTGTATAAAAAATGTCAAGGTCGTAGCAGCATAACTCTTCCCACTTAATAAACTGCGGCAGTTGAAAACAGCAATACACAAAAAAGAGGTAACAATGGAGAGACAATGCAGAATTTGTTCCCTTTATCTTAAACCCTTGACTGTTCCATTGTTTTTTTTTTTTTCCTTCAAAATAATTTACTTGAACATGTCAAGGATTATTATGGCTCAGAGTCGTGTAATTTTTTTTTTTTTCTGCAAGCAAACTGTGAAATATTATTTAATATAATCAAAGCTGTAATATATTAACTTGAAGTGAGCCTGCCAGGTGCTACAAGGTGTGCAAAGCAGGGTGCTTAAAGAGGAGCCCCAGTTGTTTTTGGGTTTATTAAAAAATTGTAGCTGCTGAATTTTAACAAACAGATATCTGTCCCAGGATCCAGCGATGTGCTCACCCGAGCCATCCCTTCCCTCCATGTTCTGTCCCCGGCATCCCGACTGTTAGCACCCGGCTGTGACAGCTTGTGGGTTCACAGCTGGGTGCCAACTGCACATGCACGAGTCACACTGTGCCTTTTGAATGTTTGACAGTCCCAGAAGACTGCAGGAAAGGAGGGGTTAGGCGGAAACTTCTACTCAAGTTGACTAGGCGATCCAAAGGAACATGGGAGTGGGTAACTGTAAAAACTAGGTACCCCCCAAACAAATGACATGCCAAATGTGACAGGGGAGGAGGGAAGAAGTACATAAAGCAGAACTTCCCCTTTTGTATGGAGCTCCCCATTAAAGTGGTTGTAAACTAGAGTCATGAAATCTAAACAAAGCATGTATACCGTAATGTTTACTTGTCTCTCTCCAAAGCTCTAAGTGTAATTTTTCTCTGGTGCTTCGTTCCTCAGCATGAGTCACTTCTGACACGTTTTCCCGGCACATGAGATACAATTTGTGTCAAGGAGGGAGATAAGCACACAGCTTGTCTATTCAGAATACAGCTCTACATGTTCTTTCGTTCCTCTGCCTATGTGGAGGGGGGGGTGTCCCTGTACCTCCAATCAGCACTCACACAGTATATAAGAGCTGTAACTGCAGCTCTCCATCCCCTCCTCTCTGCTTCTCAGAGATGCAGAAGGATTTTATCACAATTGTGCTCTTCTGAAGGGTTGAAGACAAGAGAAGACTGCAGATGAAAAAGTAAAACTTATGTAGGAGGGTTTGTTTCATCTCTGTGTATCACCTGAGGCTTTTCACTTCACTGGGTATATGAGAAGTTTTACAACCGCTTTAAGCTTTTTTTATGATTATAGACCATACATGGATAGCCAGATAACCGTCTATCCTGTGACAGGGCACATTTACACTGATAATCAGGGCACTAATCATTAGTGCCCTGATTATGAGTGCAGCCCCATCAGTGCCCATCAGTGAAGCATATCAGTGCCCATCAGTGCCCCCTTCATCAGTGCAGCCTCATCAGTTCCTTATTATCAATGCCCATCAGTGCCGCTTATCAGTGCCCATCAGTGCAGCCCATTAGTTCGCATCAGTGAAGCCTCATCTCCGTGTATCAGTGAAGAAGAAAAATTATTTGCAACAGAAACAAACAGAAACAAAGAAAACGTTTTTTGTTTTTTCAAATTTTTTGGAATTTTTTCACTTGTTTAGCAAACCATAAAAATCCCAGTGATGATGGAAAAATCCCAGTGATTAGGTGATTACCACCTAAAGAAAGCTTTATCTATCTTTAAAAAATGATTAAAATGTCATATGTACAGTGTTGCATGACCGTGCGATAGTCATTCAAAGTGCAACAGTACTGAAAGCTGAAAATTGGCTTGGGCAGGAAGGGGGTGAGAGTACCCAGTAGGCAAGTGGTTAAAGTACTTTGAAAGATGTCTCCAGCTTGGTCATACTTTAAATATGGATAGATAAGAAAAGAACAGCTGAAAGACAACCATAAAGATTTTATCACATTCATGTATATGTTATATTAAAAAGAAAACTCACCAAAACTGAAAAGTACTCTACAACTAATAACATTTGTGTTGTTGTTTTTGTACAATCAAAAGATTAAAATATGAAACGGAGGTACAGGTATTGAGAACTCTACCCACATGTCATCTGACACTTATTAAGTCATTGTCACCACTTTGATTCCTGGTTCAATAGTTCAGAGAATCCTGTTTTTTTTTTAAGTTTTGTTTAAGATTCATTCTTATGCTTCCACCATTTGGTTCCCATGCCAGTGAGGTGTAAGGAAATCTATTGTTAAATACCCTTGGTGTAAATGAAAGGGGTTGTAAACCCTTGTTTTTTTTTTTTAATTAAAATAAGAAACATGTCATACTTACCTCCACTGTGCAGTTCGTTTTGCACAGAGTAGCCCTGGTCCTCCTCTTCTGGGGTCGCTCAGCGGCGCTGGTGACTCCTTCCCACATCGAGTGTCCATGTTGGAGAAGAGCTCTCCTTGGTGGACACCCATGCGTGCACGCTCCCGAGTCCCACATCTGTGTCCATTCACACAGAATGCAGGACTCGGCCCCGCCCCCCAGCGCCGTGTCATTGGATTTGATTGACAGCAGCGGGAGCCAATGGCTGCGCTGCTATTAATCTATCCAATCAGGACACAAGACACCAACTAGATCTGGTGTGCTCTTTCCCGGATGACAGCGTTCAGGTAAGTAAAACGGGGGGCTGGGGGGCTGCAGCACTTCAGAAGTTTTTTCACCTTAATGCATAGAGTGTATTAACATGAAAAACAATGACAACCCCTTTAACTGTACTAGTAAAGTGCAAAATGAATGTGGTGTCTGCAAGTTCATGTGCTTAAAGTATAACTAGAGGCAACACTTTTTTCATTTTGGATAGAGTGTAGAGGGATTAGAACACCTGTCAGTTTTTTTTTTACTCTCTGTGCCCCCGTTAGGGAGATTTCCCCCTCTCTGATTGTCCTGTTTACCATTATCATTGAAAGTGAAAGTAAAAGAAAATCCCACATTTTGGGTTATCCCCAGAAAAGTAAGAGAGGGGAAATCTTCTAATGAGGTCACCAAGAAATTCCTTTAAATTGCATGGATTTCCTCTAAGTTTCTGTTTGGCTATGGGACAGGATGTGAAGGGAAATGGAGAGAAAAAAAACTGACACCCTCCCTTACTTTATCCAAAATGAAAAAAATGCAGGATTACCAGTCCGATATGACCTCCTAAAAAACAACAGTCATATAGGGCATGTGATGTAACACTTCACGTCTGCCTTGTCTCATGCTCCTTCAGAGTCAGCAGGTAGCCCGGTTATTTATAAATCACCACTTCCAGCCATCAGCCACATGTACTGAGAAAGAATAACAGCATATGCTCTATAGTATTCAATCTTCAAACACTTTCTTTTATTTAAAAAAATATTGTACTTATAAATGACATAAGATGATTGTGCATTAAAAAAATATACAATATGTTTTTGATATTTCTGTATTTGTGTGAATTCTTCGATTAGCGCAATCTGAGCTTCTCCTATGAACTCTTGTTGCTCTTCAGGTAAGGTAAGACTAGTGGCTAATATTGAGCACATGTATTTTGTATTTTCTCTATCTTTTAGCCATGTTGGTGCTATTATCAATACTTTATTGCTCTCTTTTCATTTTTCCCTGGCTATTAGATGAGTGGCTATTTTAGCCAAACACTTTCTTCTCTACCATTGGACATCGCTGGTTATTGTTACAACAATTTATATTGATGTCAGTTCACTCATTCCGCCATTGTGGATAAGGATCTACCATTGTGTGTCTATCACCTCTTTTTCTGTGGTGACACTTATTAGCCATACATGATTTTGACTACACGCCTGTACTTAGCCTATGGTAAGCCACCCTTTAACATCTGTCTACGTAATGTGCTTTAACATTTTTAAACCAAATGGCCATGTGTACGATACCTGTAGTTTTGACTCTAGTATGTGCGTGCTGCTAAGTATGCCCTTTTTTTGCGTGTTAGATGTGTATATATATACACATGCTGCCATTATGTCTCCCTTTTTTTCTTTTTCTTTTATAGATTTTTTTACTTTGAAACTATGGGACAATTCTCTTGGCCTGTGTTTATTCATAAATCTACATATCTTGTTATAATTCTGTGAAAACTTTTTAACTATGTAAATATTCATTTGCTAGAGTACAATAATACAATTTATACTGACCGTATGTTCAACTATAAATTTTTCTGTAAATATGCTATCTTGCTATATATATATATATATATATATATATATATATATATATATATATATATATATATATATATATATATATATATATTATATATTATATATATATGTCCCCCCACATGGAGGGGCCCTGTTTCTTGTCCCCTCTTTGGTTACCTGTTCTGGGCTGCATGCACTGTTGGGCCTCACCAGAGTGACTATTATCTTTTTATTTATATATAATCATGTTTTTTTATGGATATTTTGATGTATTCTTATAATACCTTCCTACATGTCTATTAGATACACAAGCTCCTGAAGAAGCGTATCAATGCACGTAACATGTAGAGCGATTTTCTGAGCGACCTCCGAACACGACTCAACCTCTCCACTTATCCAAACAACCATTGAATTTATATCATTCGATTGTTACATGTGGTATATATATATATATATATATATATATATATATATATATATATATATATATATATATATATATATATATATATTCAAGGTGTTATGAGAGTCCTTGAGGTCACTCAATTATATGTTTTTAATGTGTTTGTATACAATGGTTTTAACTTTATCCTATTAAAAACTTTCAATTTTTTACCTAATATATACATGTGTCTATAAAGTCCATGTTTCTACTCGAATTTTTTTCCAAACAACATCGGGACGTTGGCACACTGTTACTTGTGTATCCACAGTATCACCCTGTGATGATACACATAGTTCACGCTTTTTTGTTATGACGCACAATATGTTTTTGATATTTCTGTATTTGTATGAATTTTTCGATTAGCGCAATCTGAGCTTCTTCTATGAGCTCTTGTTGCTTAACCACTTCAATACCGGGCACTTTTACCCCCTTCCTGCTTAGGACAATTTTCAGCTTTCAGTGCTGTCGCACTTTGCACGGTCATGCAACACTGTACCCAAACTAAATTTTTAGCATTTTGTTCACACACAGAGCTTTCATTTAGTGGTATTTAATTACCACTGAGTTTTTTTTATTTTTTTGCTAAATAAACGAAAAAAGACGTGTTTTTCTTTGTTGCGGTTATAAAATTTAGCAAATAAATAATCGTTCTTCAGAAATTTAGCCCCAAAATTGTTACATTTCTTTGGCAAAAAGAACCTACATCAGTGTTTATTATTTAGTCTGTGTGAAAGTTTTAGAGTCCACAAACTATGATATATATATACTGTATATGAAAATAGATCAATCCAGATGTACTGATGGACTCATTTCTTAAGGATCTAAAATGCGAGGACAGTAGAATTATCCCCCAATGACCCTGTTTGGAAAGTATACAGTCCAAGGTAAGAGGCATGGCGGGTTTTTTGAAGTTGTAATTTTATTTCATTTTTTTGAGAAAATGAAGAAATAAACAAAAAGACAATTTTTTTTCTTTTTTTACACACTGTCACCAGTGCAGTACAGTGTCATCATATAACTGGTATAGCGATGATCAGGGACACTGACTGGTGATAGCACAAAAAAAAAGTTTTCTGGGATTTTTTTAAATGCACTTTGACCAGAGAAATATAATGTTACCATCGTATCATGTATGATTTATATATATATATATATTTATATATATATATATATATATATATATATATATATATATATACACAGTGTCTCACAAAAGTGAGTACACCCCTCACATTTTTGTAAATATTTTATATCTTTTTATGTGACCCCTCAAAATAACTCAACACACAGCCATTAATGTCTAAACCGCTGGCAACAAAAGTGAGTACACCCCTAAGTGAAAATGTCTAAATTGGGCCCAAAGTGGCAATATTTTGTGTGGCCACCATTATTTTCCAGCACTGCCTTAACCCTCTTGGGCATGGAGTTCACCAGAGCTTTACAGGTCGCCACTGGAGTCTTCTTCCACTCCTCCATGACAACATCACGGAGCTGGTGGATGTTAGAGACCTTGCACTCCTCCACCTTCTGTTTGAGGATGCCCCACAGATGCTCAATAGGGTTTAGGTCTGGAAACATGCTTGGCGAGTCCATCACCTTTACCCTCAGCTTCTTTAGCAATTCAGTGGTCGTCTTGGAGGTGTGTTTGAGGCCATTATAATGTTGGAATACTGCCCTGCAGCCCAATCTCTGAAGGGAGTGGATCATGCTTTGCTTCAGTATGTCACAGTACATGTTGGCATTCATAGTTCCCTCAATGAACTGTAGCTCCCCAGTGCCGACAGCACTCATGCAGCCCCAGACCATGACACTCCCACCACCATGCTTGACTGTAGACAAGACACACTTGTCTTTGTACTCCTCACCTGGTTGCTGCCAAACATGCTTGATACCATCTGAACCAAATAAGTTTATCTTGGTCTCATCAGACCACAGGACATGGTTCCAGTAATCCATGTCCTTGGTCTGCTTGTCATCAGCAAACTGTTTGTGGGCTTTCTTGTGCATTATCTTTAGACAAGGCTTCCTTCTGGGACTACAGCCATGCAGACCAATTTGATGCAGTGTGCGGCATATGGTCTGAGCACTGACAGACTGACCCCCCACACCTTTAACCTCTGCAGCAATGCTGGCAGCACTCATACGTCTATTTCCCAAAGACAACTTCTGGATATGACACTGAGCACGTGCACTTAACTTCCTTGGTCGACCATGGTGAGGCCTGTTCTGAGTGGATTCTGTCCTGTTAAACTGCTGTATGGTCTTGGCCAACTCAGTTTCAGGGTTTTGGCAATCTTCTTATAGCCTAGGCCATCTTTATGTAGAACAAAAATTATTTTTTTCAGATCCTCAGAGAATTCTATGCCATGAGGTGCCATGTTGAACTTCCAGTGACCAGTATGAGAGAGTGAGAGCGATAACACCAAATTTAACACACCTGCTGCCCATTCACACCTGAGACCTTGTAACACTAACGAGTCACATGACACCGGGGAGGAAAAATGGATAATTGTACCCAATTTGGAAATTTTCACTTAGGGGTATACTCACTTTTGTTGCCAGCGGTTTAGACATTATTGGCTGTGTGTTGAGTTATTTTGAGGGGACAGCAAATTTACACTGTTATACAAGCTGTACACTCACTACTTTACATTGTAGCAAAGTGTTATTTCTTCAGTGTTGTCACATGAAAAGATATAAAAAAAATATTTACAAAAATGTGAGGGGTGTATATATATATATATATATATATATATATATATATATATATATATATGTATATATATATTTTTTTTTTTTTTTCACATACTTCCATGGCTGTGCAGCCATCTAGCACACAAGAAAGAGCCATAAGTGTCTGCTTTGTGAGGACAGGTAACAAGCTAATGACATCTGCCTTCTGCAGATAGCTGAAATCAGTTTCCTTTTCTCCCACTAAATGAAACAGCTATTGAATGTAATCAGAGCGCTGAAGAATCCCAGTGAGGTAAATAATTTTGTGCTAGAGGTTCATTATTTCCTAATTTGTGCATCATTTGATTGAAACATTCAGTGAATTGTGAGCTCTTGAATATGCCAGGGTCTCGTTTATGCATTCGGAAATGTTTAAACTGATTATTTGTCTCTTGATGATTTAGATAATGACAAAATGTGCTTTTTTGTAGCATATTTATTGATTTGCTTTTGTACTCATTTTTTAAATGGAATTTCACTGAGCTAGCTAAAGAAAAAGTTTCAGGCATAATTTTAGTTTTATATGTGGGATCAGGCGAAGATTGACTTGTTATTAAACTAAAAAAAAATAATTGTCAGTTACGGTGATAAATCTGGCAAAACCGCAAGTCCATAGCTGTTTAACATTGTGTTTCTTTACTGTGCTGTTTTATAATTGAAAGGATATTTAAGTGTAACACAGGGGTTTATTATCATCATAAAGTTATTATCATTATTATCATTATCATTATCATTATATTATCAAAGTTATCATGTTAAGTAATGTATTGTTTCTTAAGTAAGAGTTTGGCTCCCTCTATTGACCGCTTTTATCGGGAACTTTTCTTCATTTAAGAGGTAAACCATTATGCATTGTGGGATATGTAGCTTGATGAGGAAGCGACTCATGTTGTTAACTCAGTTTGGGAACTACTGAACCCACAATACCAAGTCACAGATCCACAATGCCAAGTCACAGAACAACCTTCTGGGTAAATAAATATAAGGACAAGCGCGGCCATCTTTCGGGCTCTCCGGACGCCATCCAACAATCAGCAGGGAGGTCTGTGTGTGCGTGATCAAAAGACTGTGACCTACACGGCACGGAGTGGGATTGCCAGCCTCTAAGGGACTTTAGAGTACAGCCCAGCCAGCTTAGCAAGCGGATCGGTGTGTAGTGCCAGGACATCTGGAAGTTTCCTGCAGCAGAGCCATTCGGAGGAGCAGTATAGCGGGGCGGCGCCATCTTTGATCAAACTGAGACAGCAAGAGGAGAGTCTGGACGGAGCCTCACAGCCTCTGGGTCTATTGTGGTGAGAGGGCACCTGCCCATTTCAGTAAAGTGCACTGTTTGCTGAGTGAGTTTTTTTACAGACTGCTGGTGAGACTTGTAGTCCCACAAAAGTGATCCTGCCTATTCACAGGCTGCATACAGCTGAACTCTAGGGTCTGTTATTGCCTGTGCTGTAAAGTCAGTACTGTATTACACTCACAGATAAGGAGGAAGTGTTACAAGTGCTCTATTTCTTCAGTTAAACAGTTATCAACGTATCATTTATTCTACAGTTTGCTTTCTATCTGTTCCCTGTTGGATTACAAATACTGCAGTTTAAATTAAAGGCTAGCTGAAGATATGGGAAGACAAGGAACTCTTATCATTTTCTGCAAAGCATCACGGTTCTATTTTGTAGTTGGGACACTGAATTCCAACCTAGGGGGAGCCCTTGAGCACAGGCTAAATATTGCATTGTACTGTTGAATGTAAGTAACATTATATGATGACGGTTTGGTGTGTGTGTATTGGGAAGTGGGAAGGTGTTTAATATAGGTTTTGGAGCATAGTGAACACCTGTCCCATTGTACACCTGTCTGCATATATTCCCTACTTTGATTATTGAACCCACCGTCTCACATATACACTAACTGTTATCTACTGTCATTTATTTTTTCTGATTGAACACATTGTTCATTGTGTTTAATATCTACTTTAGTAAACTTTCTGAGCGGTTAATTGATATTCTGTGTGAGTCTCTATTTACTACCACAGCTGTTGAAGTGACGGGATCCAGGGCTATGGTAAATATACTTTATGGTTTATCATTAATGTGTTTCTCTCTATTGCTGGGTCCCACACTAATATTAGCAAGCAGGTGTGCCAGGGGGGTTTAGACCGTTCTTGGGGTTGAGAGGCAGGACGCAGAATCAAACATTCATTAGCGGCTCCTTCGGGGGTTGCGCTACACAAGTTTATTAAAGTAGCTGCTGGTGTGGTGATTGAGCGAAGCCTGAAAAAATGGGCCTAGCAAACTCAAGTGTAGCTTGAGGTGTCCACTGGAAAAAGAAAGGAGTGAGAGATGGGAGACCGTTATAGTATAGTAAATTGCTTCATAAGTGGTATGGCATATCACTTAAAAAAAATCATGATTCAAAGAGAAAAAAATGGTTTCACAGGTGGAAGAACAGAAAGAAGAAAATAATAACTTGCGGTTAACTAGCTGTTTGGGCTGAGGTTACCCAAAGAAATGGGAAGACACGCATCCTTCTGAGTGCGCAGGTGGAAAAAACCTGTATCCATGGAGGAGAGGTGGTCGCTCTCTAATGCCGCGTACACACGAGTGGACTTTTCGACCGGACTGGTCCGACGGACTATCGGCGGACTTCCAATGGACTTTCCCAAAGAACGGACTTGCCTACACACGATCACACCAAAGTCTGACAGATTCGTACGTGATGACGTACGACTGGACTAAAATAAGGAAGTTGATAGCCAGTAGCCAATAGCTGCCCTAGCGTTGGTTTTCATCTGTCTAGCATACAGTCGAGCAGACTTTTCGATAGGAACTGGGTCCGGCGGAGTTCCAACGTTAAGATTTGAAACATATTCCAAATCTAAAGTTCGTCAGATTTTCAACCGAAAAAGTCCGCTGCAGGTCTGATGAAGCCCACACACGGTCGGATTGTCCGCTGGATTCGGTCCGTCAGACCAGTCGAAAAGTCCGCTCGTGTGTACGTGGCATTAGCCTTGGGTGTTCCTCTCCTGGGTTCACTCTGGGATTCTTAGGTGGGTAAAAGAATTTCCTTGTGTGAAAAAAGAGTTTGCCGAAAAAAGGCCCATCAGTAGTTTGATCGGCAGCGATGCCTGGAATAAGATGTATAAAAATACTGTATGTAGGAGTTATCAGCTTTATTGAACAAAAAGTTTCTTTATTTCACCATAAAAAAAACTTGTTTTGTGGATCCCTAAGATCCTCCTGAACCTTTAGACATTATTGCTCCTCATACACTATATTACCAAAAGTAGTGGGACGCCTGCCTTTACACGCACATGAACTTTAATGACATCCCAGTCTTAGTCTGTAGGCTTCAATATTGAGTTGGCTCACCCTTTGCAGCCATAAGAGCTTCAACTCTTCTCAGAAGGCTGTCCACAAGGTTTATGAGTGTGTCTATGGGAATGTTTGACCATTGTTCCAGAAGCGCATTTGTGAGGTCAGTCACTAATGTGGACCAGAAGGCCTGGCTCACAGTCTCTGCTCTAATTCATTCCAAAGGTGTTCTATCGGGTTGAGGTCAGGGCTCTGTGCAGGCCAGTCAAGTTCTTCCACCCCAAACTCACTCATCCATGTCTTTATGGACCTTGCTTTGTGCATTGGTGCACATTCATGTTGGAACAGGAAGGGGTCATCCCCAAACTATTCCCACAAAGTTGGGAGCATGAAAATGTCCAAAATGTCTTGGTGTGCTGACACCCTAAGGCTGCATTCACACCTGAGCGTTTTCAGCTCATAAAACGCCCCTAAAACACCAGAAAAACACCTGAAAAACGTCCAACAAGCAAAATCCCATTCATTTCAAAAGGACCTGTTCACATCTGAGCGTTTTTTCACCTGAAGCAAAATGCCTGAAAAACACCTATGCTCAAAAAAGAACATGAGCTTCTTTGGGGCAAATTACAGCCATATTATGGACACCTCCCTTCCAGGGATTGGCTAAGGCAAGAAACATTTTCATGACTGGGTATCTGACTCTCCCTGCCCTATATTCTGGAAATTTCTTCCAGAAGCAGGTGGGAGAAATCAATCACCCAACCTAGGAACCCCTCACCAAACAAAAACAATAAATCACTGCTCCACTGATTATAGGGAGGCCAAAAACGAAATTTAGCCTAACAACGTAAATAGAGAAGGGAACTACAGGTAGATATCATAAGGTGTTTTCAGGCGGAAAGTCGTGTCATTTTTGCCACATTTTTTGCCGCAATTTTGTACAGGTCAAAAGGTAACCAATGTAAAAGTAAAAAAAAGCCTGTAATCTGCCTAAAAAAAGTTCCAGAACTTGTTTGAGCTTCAGGCGTTTTGGAGCTTCTAGCTTCAGGTGTTTTGGAGTAGAGATGTGAACCATCTCCATAGAGAATAATAGATTTTTTCTCCTCCAGCGTTTTGTAGCTTCAGGCTTCAGGCTACAAAACGCTCAGGTGTGAATGGGGCCTAACAATGAACCTCTCTTATTCCATCCCATTTGGTCTGTTATATATTAATAAAAATATTCACTGATGAGGCTGCACTTTTGGGCACTGATGAGGCGGCACTGACCTGGCACTGATGATGAGGCACTAATATGCAGCAATGATATGCACTGATATGCAGCACTAATGTTCACTGATAGGGGGCACTGGTATGCAGCACTGATGGGCACTGATGGACACTCATAGGTGGCACTGATGGGCACTGTTAGGTGGCACTGATGGGCACTAATAGGCAAGACTTATGGGCACTTATACATGGCACTGATGGGCACTGATATGGGGCACTGATGGGCACTGAGAGGTGGCACCAATGGGCAAGGATGGGCACTGATAGGCAGCACTAATGAGGAGACACTGACAGGCATTACTGATGGGCACTGATTGACATCCTTAATGGGCACTGATTGGCGTCCCTGGTGGGCATGGGTTGGCATCCCTGGTGGGCACAGGTTGGCATCCCTGGTGGGTTCTAGCGGGTTGGCACTGATAATCAATGCACTGATTATCAGCGCAGACCCCTCTGCCAGGAGAGCTGCTGATCGGCTCTCCTCTACTTGCGCCTTGTCAGCAGGGATAGAAATTACCAAAACATGGCCTGTTGGGGGTACTTGAGGACTGAGGTTGAGAACCACTGCACTAACCAACAGAGAATTAAACTAAAGTTCCAAAGACTAACATTTTTGTTCATAAGCCACTAAGTTCGGCACCATGCTCTGCAGAAGGAAGAAGTTGGTATCTTCAAATGTGATGCAGGTGATTACTGTAATTTATTGTTGGAAGGGAAATCCTTTCCACTTCCCAATGTGTGTACTCACATGGTCAAACATAATATTTCCTGTCAAACTAGAGGCATTACACTCACCGGCCAATTTATTAGGTACACCTGTTCAATAGCTTTGTAACACAAATTGCTAATCAGCCAATCCTACAGCAGCAATTAAATGCATTTGGGCATCTAGACGTAGTGAAGACAACTTGCTGAAGTTCAAACTGAGTATCAGTATGGGGAAGAAAGGGGATTTAAAGGGGTTGTAAAGGTATAAATTTTTTCACCTTACTGCATTCTATGCAGTAAGGTGAAAAAACTTTTGAAAATACCGCCGCCCCCAGCCCCCCCGTTTTACTTACCTGACACCTCGAAACTCGGCTGCTCGCTCCCGACCTCCATTCAGCCGATCATCCTGGTCGCTGATTGGCTATAGTGGATGGATTGAAAGCAGCGCAGCCATTGGCTCGCGCTGCTGTCAATCACAGCAAATGACGCGGAGCGCCGGGGGCGGGGCCGAGTGATACAGCGAGCGGCTATAGCCGCCGGCTGTATCACGGGAGCGCGCCCGCAATAACTAACCACCATGCGAGAGAGCTCACATTAAGGTGGTTAGTTATTGCGGGGAGGAGCTGAGACAGCCGCCGAGGGACCCCAGAAGAGCAGGTTCGGAGTCACTCTGTGCAGAACGAGCTGCACAGTGAAGGTAAGTATAACATGTTTGTTATTTAAAAAAAAAAAAAATTACCTTTACAACCCCTTTAAGTGACTTTGAACATGGCATGATTTTGGTGCCAGATGGGCTGGTCTTTCAAAAATTGCTGATCTACTGGGATGTCAGAGGCAATAGTGATTCAAATAAACACTTGTTACAACCATGAAGCAGACGGGCTACAGCAGCAGAAGACCACACCGGGTGCCACTCCTGTCACTCCTGTCCTGTTTGTAAGAGAAATAAACATCAAAACTGTAATGGAGTCCATTTTGGAGTCTATATTAACCCTCACAGAGCTGGCAGGAAGTGTCAAAAGACCAGACTGATCCTTTCCCCTGAGCAATGAGACTTGTTGGTTCTTCCCCACATTGATAGTACACACGACAGCACAGTCTATAAAAAGGGTAAAGGTTACTTGCCACCTTCCCAAGGAGCCAGATGGAGTCCCGATGGAGCCGGAGCCGGTTGCTATGGATGACTGCTGCAAGGACAACGCCTTAGCCCTTGGGCGCTAAATGTAGCAAAGTCTCCGGCCTCCTTCAATGTGAACCTCCAGGGCCAGAGATAGCTGACATCCTTCCGTATGTGGTGGGTTGTGAGGCATAGTGAGTGTAAGGTGGATAAAGTTATTGGGCGCCAGACATTTCTTGAATGCAAAAGATATGTTTATTTCTCTTACACACTTTTTGGGGGAAAGAGGGTTAGGGCCAGGACACCCTTAAGTAGTTGTAAGTTCAATTAGTGGACTCCGAGACTTCAGTAAGATGACAGCCATGCAGGGAAAGGTCTGCAGCAAGAAGCCACATCTGCACATGCAGGAATGCTGTCTCCTATGGCAACAGTCTTTAACAGTTCCTAACACAAAACGTAACAGTTCTTTCACCTTCACAACAACTTCTCCATGTAGTTCTTCAGCCCACTGAGCTCCCGGTCTCTCACTAGACCCCCTGATTCACTGCCACTGAATCCCTTGAGCTTCTTCAATCTTCACGGTGGTATCTCCTTCAAGCATCACCCCCGCCTCTCTGCTGGGTCCCTAGCTGGGCACTCCTGATACTTCTCAAGCGTCACCCCACTGGCCTGCTCGGACCCTGGCTTGACACACAAGGCTGCTCTGCAAGCGTCACCTCCGCTGGCTGGGTCCCTGATTTGATCAACGCCTGAAGTTTCCCGATTCTCAACCATGCTGCCCATTCGGTGAGAATACTGCTCCGATACTTGCTTCAGTTACTCACTGTGGTCCCTGGTAATAAGGTGATTGGTCCCTTAGTGGGGACAGCTTCCCTTTTACCTCCGACCACATGACACACGTCCACCCAGACAGCCGTCCAGGTGGCACAGAGCATAAATCACCTGACTCCACCCGAATATATACAGTAGACTCTCCCAGCAAGCCAAGGGATTCAAGAAAACCCCTGCCTGTTGGCTGAGATACCCCATATACCCATAACTTGACCTTGGGTTGGTAGATGAGAAAAGTGCAACAAGGCCAAACTTAGGGAGAAATCAATGGATCGCTAACAATAAAACCAGGATAACTACTCCTGGCAAGTACATTTGTGAGGAGCATCCCTACCTAAAGTCCAGGGTGATACATCATTAATACATCTGTCCATTTAATTTATTTATCTTTAAACTAATTATTACTGAAGTGTATTATTTTTTCTTTTTTATTGTGCTGTTTTTACCATTTCACCTCTTTTCTTTTCATTTTTTTTATTTATTTGTGGTGATTAGTGTGGCTTTTGTGGAAATGATAGATGTGGCTAGTTATCTTAGCTGTTAACTCTTTTGTCAGATCTGAGGACAGCTGACATCAAGTACAATTCTATATATCAGAGGGTCTGAGCTGTTATGTTGGAATGTGGAAAGCCACATACTGATGCTTTATCTTTATTTTGGATTTGCCATTTGGTGAGTCATTGACCAGGTGCAGGTATTGGTTGGCCTAAATGCTAAATGTTCTTGGTTACTAAATTAAGTACGAGGATGACAGCCCCAAGTTAGCAATGGCTGCACCAATAATTTTATCCTGGAATATTCTTTTAAAAGCTGGACTTCATAAAAACTGAATGACAAGGAAGCAGCTAAACACAAAGATTAAATGTATGTATAAGAGCTGTTTTACATGCCGAAAGATTTGTATTTCTGTCCATTAAGTGCTGAGATTTACACAGCTTGGCAAAAAAAAACAGCTAACCTAGATTCTGATATAGCTAATTTGTGTCCTTTAGGTTCCATCCCGTGACCCCTATATCACTTCTAACTTCTCTACTGATGTAGGGGTCAGAGTGATGTTGTGTGTTGGGGCATTGGGGCATCTGGCAATCCCAGAAGTATCAAATGCTGAAAGCACTGATAGGAGCTGCAGTTATGTACTGTAACTGAGGAATGATAGGCGCCACGGGCCATGGAAGAGGTGGGTATACTGTAGGAGCTAACAGGGTCATGAATTAACACTAAGCACACTTATAAACATATTTTAAGCAAGCATTTGTATAGTAACAGGGACTCTTGGTTTGTGTGTATTGCTATAAAAGTTCAAGCTGGCCAACTGCATCAAAGTGATCCCTCTGTGGCCAGATTCTACTCTGCTGTGCATTATGCAAAATACATAGTGGCTATAGCATACTTTAATAGACTTAAAGATCTAATCATGGGCAGATAGACACAGTTGGGGAGAGCTGCACAATGCAACCCAAGAATCCCTATTTTTGTACAAAGTTTGTTTGAAATACCGTATTTATTGGCGTATAACACGCGCCGGCGTATAACACGCACCCCAAGTTTAGGAGAGAATTTTAAGGAAAAAAACTTTTAGGAGGGAAGTTTAAGGAAAAGAAACTTACATTAAAATGCCCATCAATGCAGCCTCATCAGTGTTCATCTGCAGCCTTGTTAGTGTCATTGCAGCCTTTTCAGTGTCAGTGCAGCCTTGTCAGTGCAGCTTTGCCCCAGTGCAGCCTTGTCCCCAGTGCAGCCTTGTCAATGCAGCCTTGTCCCCAGTGCAGCCTTGTCAGTGCAGCCTTGTCCCCAGTGCAGTCTTATCAATGCAGCCTTGTCCCCAGTGCAGCCTTATCAATGCAGCCTTGTCCCCAGTGCAGCCTAGTGTCCATGCCTCCTGCCTCCTGCCGCCGCCGCCGCCATACACATAGTAGTAGTTTTAAATATGGCGCCGCGGAGTTCGGAGAGACTCGGCGCCGGCGGAAGTGAACGAACGCCGCCGAGATACACATAGCCGAGGGTTCTCGGCTCTTTCCGGCACCGCTCACAGTCCCGCCCTATGATGGACATAACACAGGTCCAATGGCGGGACTGGGCGTGACAGTGAGCGGCGCCGGAAAGAGCCGAATACACCCGACTATGTGTATCTCGGCTTTGCGATTTCGGCGGCGCTCGTTCAGCACCGCCGAGTCCTTCCGAAGTCCGCGGCGCCATATTTGAAACTACTCGCTATGTAAATGTCGGCGGCGATCGCCGACATTCACATAGCGATAGCGGGGATCGGCGTATAACACGCACCCACGACTTTCCCCTGATTTTAAGGGGAAAAAAGTGCGTGTTATACGCCGATAAATACGGTATGTAACAGAGGGTCACATTCTGTAGCACCTTTAGTGATTATACAGTGCAGGTCATTGACCAGACCTGAGTGTGTTGCTCTCCCCCAACTGAGCCTGTCTGGCCCAATTTGGTACCATGTACAGTGCCATGAAAAAGTATTCACACCCCTTGAAATTTTCCACATTTTGCCATATTAAAACCCAAAAATGTAAATGTATTTTATTGGGATTTTATGTGATAGACCAACACAAAGTGGCACATAATTGTGAAGTGGAAGGAAAATGATAAATGGTTTTCAAAATTTTTTTACAAATAAATATCTGAAAGGTGTGGCGTGCATTTGTATTCAGCCCCCTTTACTCTAATACCCCTAACTAAAATCTAGTGGAACCTGATTAGTAAATAGAGTCCACCTGTGTGTAATGTCATCTCAGTATAAATACAGCTGTCCTGTAAAGCCCTCAGAGGTTTATTAGAGAACCTTAGTGAACAAACAGCATCATGAAGGCCAAGTAGCACACCAGACAGGTCAGGGATAAAGTTCTGGAGAAGTTTAAAGCAGGGTTAGGTTATAAAAAAATATCCCAAGCTTTGAACATCTCACAGAGCACTGTTCAATCCAACTTCTGAAAAGGGAAAGAGTATGGAACAACTGCAAACCTACCAAGACATGGCCGTCCACCTAAGCTGACAGGCAAGGAGATCATTAATCAGAGAAGCAGCCAAGAGGCCCATGGTAACTCTGGAGGAGCTGCAGAGATCCACAGCTCAGATGGGAGAATCTGCCCACAGGACAACTATTAGTTGTCCTGTGGACAGAAGAAAGACATTGTTGAAAGAAAGCCATAAGAAGTCCTGTTTGCAGTTTGCGAGAAGCCATGTGGGGGACAACATCAAACATGTGGAAGAAGGTGCTCTGGTCAGATGAGACCAAAATTGAACTTTTTGGCCTAAAAGCAAAACTCTATGTGTGGTGGAAAACTACCACTGCACATCACCCTGAACACACCATCCCCACTGTGAAACATGGTGATGGCAGCATCATCTTGTGAGGATGCTTTTCTACAGCAGTGACAGAGAAGCTGATCAGATTTGATGGGATGATGGATGGAGTCAAATACAGGGAAATCTTAGAAAAAAAACTGTTAGAATCTGCAAAAAACTTGAGACTGGGGCAGAGGTTCACCTTTCATCTGGACAACAACCCTAAACATACAGCCAGAGTTACAATGAAATGGTTTAGATCAAAGCATATTCATGTGTTAGAATGACCCAGTTAAAGTCCAGACCTAAATCCAATTAAGAATCTGTGGCAAGACTTGAAAATTGTTGTTCACAGATGCTCTCCATCCAATCTGACAGAGCTTGAGCTATTTTGCATAGAAGAATGGGCAAAATTGTCACTCTCTAGATGTGCAAAGCTGGTAGAGACATAGCCAAAAAGACTTGCAGCTGTAATTGCAGCGAAAGGTGGATCTACAAAGTATTGCCTCAGGAGTGCTGAATACAAATGCACGCCACACTTATTACATATTTTTTGAAAAAAATGTTGAAAACCATTTATCATTTTCCTTCTACTTCTCAATTATGTGCCACTTTGTGTTGGTCTATCACATAAAATCACAATAAAATACATTTACATTTTTGGTTGTAACATGACAAAATGTGGAAAATTTCAAAGGGTATGAATTCATTTTCAAAGCATTGTATGCATTAAAGTATGCTTTAAACAAGTAAGTATTTGGTATTTTGCACATGAGAGTAATGCCCCGTACACACGGTCGGATTTTCCGATGGACAATGTCTGATCGGAGCGTGTTATCGGAAATTCCGACCGTGTGTGGGCGCCATCGGACATTTTCCATCGGATTTTCCGACACACAAAGTTGGACAGCAGGAGATAAAATTTTCCGACAACAAAATCCGATCGCGTCAATTCCGACCGTGTGTGGCCTGTTCCGACGCACAAAGTGCCACGCATGCTCAGAAGAAATTCCAACACGGGACAGCTCGTTCTGGTAAACTTAGCGTTCGCAATGGATACAGCACTTTCGTTACGCTGCAATGTTAAAAATGGTTTAATACAGCGCACTCTCTTCTTCTTTATAATGTGACAAGAATTAAGTCGTTTTGCTGCTCGTATTCACACACACTTCTCACAAACTTTTATTTGTGTTTTTTTAGTGGGATTCCCTGAATATATTGTTATTAGTTGTCACATCTGACAGTTTTATATTTTTAAATTTTTTTTTATTTTGGATTTTAAGCCTTTTTTTTTATTTAATGTTTGTATTTTTTCCAAGGCTGATCTTTGTTCAATGTTATTTTTATTTTTACTCCAGAATATTTTTGGGTGTGTTTTGTGTGTCAAGTTACCCCAACACCATTGATATCTTTTATTATTTAATCTCAAGGAGATTGTTTGTTGTTGGTGTCCCTTGTTCATTTCACATTGTATATTTGAAATGTACCTGAATCCTCACAAACCAACTGTCATTTTTGAAGTAAAACACATAGGAGAGTATAATTCAAAACAAAAATCCTTTATTAAGGGATCAGAACCAAACAAAGAGGAAGGCAACACTGGATCAACAAGAGAAATTAGCGAAGCCTGGGACCCCCACGGCAGACATCAATTCTTCAACATCAAAATTGGTGGCCTGAGGAGTCCATATGTAAGGGAGGGCAGTCTGGTCCGGGATTCACAGAGACTTGGATAGCAGCAGATGACATGTGTGTCCGCAGGCTGTGGTACCACAAGAGGCTGCATTTTTTTGCCCAACAGACTGGATCCAGGATCCTCACTGTCTGGTCTTCCTTTCACGCTTCATTCCCGGCTGTGGCTGTGCAGTTGGAGATGTGGCAGGAGGAGGAGTAGGACCTGCAGGAGGAGGACCATCCCAAAGCTGTGTGTGAGGTGTAATTTGGCCCCTCATACCTTTCGCCAGAGCCTCCGATATGAGGGCCTCACACATGGCTTTTTGGCCCTCCTCCATCCTCTGCATTTTATAGGCTATGAATGCAGCAATGTTCTCCTGCCTGGTGTGTGGTGCTCCCAGGACCTCTGTAGCCCTCCAAAAGATTCTGATAGCCGCCTCCTCTAGGGCACTCGTCCTACTGCCACTTTCTGTTTTCAGGGGGGGTGGAGGGACCTTGATATCAGCCAGCCGGCTCGGCCCGGCCACCTCCTGGCTGAGACTTCCCTGTGTATGAAAAAGGGACATAGTTGTAATGTTTTGCATCATCAATCACAATCCTTAATTAGTACTCCCAACTAACATATAGTTCACATCATTGATTGGACAAGCAGAAATATTTAGAGGAATGCTATACCTGGCTCAATCTGGGCTCCTCCACATGCGGCCTGGAAGGCCCAGGTTGGGCGTCACAAGCCTCAGCCGGGGGGGAAGGAAGCATGGAAGGAAGACTGGAGAGGGATGGCCTGGGTTCAGTCTGGCCTGCCAGAAAGTGCAGCCTGTCGTAGTACAACATCCTGGGGACATAGATGTCACCTGCTGCTCCGGATCTCTGTGAATCCAGGACTTTATTGCGCTCCCTCAGATATGTGCTCCTCAGGCCACCAATGAAAATCTTTAAATAAGTGATGTCTGCCGTGGGGATCACCTGCTTCACAATTTCACACAATTGCTCCAGTGCTGCCTTCCTCTTTGCTTGGTTCTTGTAATGGGGGTGTTTAATCTCCCACAGACAGGGCAGCTCCCTTAGCATCTCTATGAATACTGAAATGAAGTCCTTATCTTTGAGTACCATATCCATGTTCACTGCAAGACACAACACAAGACAAAGCCTAATGTCACACTAAACTCTCCTAATCTTGTTACAATATAGGCCTCAATCTAGAAGCAGTATAGGCACAAGTTTGTCTCTTACCTTCGTTCTTACGATCGGCGCGTCCAATGCTCCTTCCTCCGCTCACAGATCAAACGTAATACGCACGCGTGTTACGCTTTATATACACTGCGCATGCGTGTAACTCCGCCCGCCCCTGACGTTCTTTCTAGTGTATTCCCCACCCCTTTTCGTTCGGCGCAGTGGGGGAAGAGCATGATGGTGGACATACAGCAGGTGCGGGCTAATTATAGCAACGAGGAGGAGGAGGAGGAAAGGGCGGATCCAGGCACGTCCCGATCCAGAAGGAGACGTTTTAAGGCCACAAATATGTCGTTTGGGGAGATGTTGGAGATGGTCGACATCATGAGGAAGTCCGACTATGACGGAAAATATGGGCCTTACCCCAACCCGAACATCCAAAAGGCCAAGATCATGGCGAAAGTGGTCAGGAGTCTAGAGCGGAATTTCGGGGTACGAAGGTCTAAAGATCAGCTCAGGAAGCGGTGGTCGGACCTGAAGTTGAGAGAGCCAGAGCAGTACCGAAAGATCCGGAGAGTGCTGCAAAAAAGTAAGTAGTTGTGCTGTGTTCCTATTCTTTCTGTCTTTATTATGTTCGTTCTGCTCCATATGCTTTTATTAGTTGTAACGTTTCAAAAGGTCAACTTTAATGTTCATGGGCACATTATTCGTTCGTATCAAACATTTTTCTTTCGGCCTCTAGAACACCATTGTTTAGGCCATATGCATTTTCACACATTTTTGGGGGCCTACTTGGATGCCAAATATTTGTTTGTGTAGATGGGTTTGTTACTAGAATGAAATGCAAACTAGATTGTGTGTAAGGAGAGGACACTGAGCAGCTGTTTTCACATCTGGACACTGGAGCACTAGTGTGGGACACAAGAACACCATTTTTATTAGGGGGGGCACACAGGTGCTCCAGTGTATACTATAGGGGGGGCTACATCTGTGAAGCTTGTACCAAACAGGTAAAGTATTGCAGCTTGACAAAGGGCAATAAAAAATATACATCTTGGAACTCTGCTAAAATAGACAATTGTACCCCACTTCCGAGCAATGTTTCCTATTTCTAGTTCTGCCATCAAATATCTGTGTGCTAAGTATACCATTTTTGTTTTACATAGGGGAGAAAAGACTCGGACACCCCTCATCCCAGGAGACCAGAGACCCCCCCCCTCTGGAAGAAGGGGAAATACCAACACAAGAAGAAGAGCAGGAGGAAGAAGAAGACGTGGTGGAGATTGGCACCACAACAGGTGAGTGTCTGCGACCACAGGCTCAGGTAAAAGAGATGGATGGTGGCAGATTTTTGAGACCTTTTTTTTTGTTCTTTATCTCTTTTTAGGTGATCGTGATCCAGAACGCTTTACATCTGAAAGTGCCCAGATACTGATCGGGGAGATCATGGGGTGTAATCTCCAATTGCAAAACATCCAGCAACAAATCGGTGATGTTATTAAAAAAAATAATAACATCATTGATGTTTTGGGGCGAATTTAAACCCCACAAAATCACCTGTTTTATCGTACCAACATTTTTTCAATGTTTAGAAAAGCCAAATTTGGAGGATGCACACAGTGTGCCAACATGTGCTATCTGCCATCACGGGAGATCAATGGACGCGTTTTGGGGGTGCAACCCCTTCCTCAATTATAAAGTAGCGTTGAGGAAGGGCTTGCTCCCCCAAAACACGTCCCTTGATCCCCCCTGATGGCAGATAGCACATGTTGACATTCGTAAATTGGTGTGCATCTTCCAAATTTGGCTTTTCCAGGGGTGATTTCCCCCCATCTGAACGCTATATCAAACACAGTTCATAAATACTCATGTCTGATATAGCCTTCAGGTTTTCCCATATGTGAACTTTGTAAGTTCAAGTTTTTTGGCTTTCTTGTTGGTTTTACACAGGCCTGTTTTATCTGAAATGGATATTTCGATTTTTGATAATGCTACTGCAAACATTGTTATACAACAAACATGTTGGTTTGTTTTAAAAACCTTTGGGAAATGCACATGTGATTGTGCAGGTATAAAAAAGTGCCTTACTCAAGAATGTGTGGATTATTGTCTCAACACTACAACACTTTTGGGGTGATGTAATTGCTGTTTTATGCAAAAATGGGGGTTATTTCCTAAGGGCAAATCCTCTTTGCACTACAAGTGCAGGTTCAGTGCAGTTGCAAGTGCACTTGTAGTGAAATGTGTTTTTGCATTTAGGAAGTACCAGCCAACACTGTTTTTTATAAGGTTACCCAATCACGACATTTTCTGCACTCAACACATTTCTGTCAGGGTCAGCTAAAACAAACACAAGCAGTAAATGTCCACAAAGAATTTCTTTTGGTTGTTTTTTATTTGAAAAAGGTGTCACAGATTGTCTGGCATATTGATAGCCCCCCTACCCACAAAGAACTCCAGGTAGCGTAACCGGACATCACGGGCATTCAGGGAGGGCAAGCCAGGACGGCCACTTTCAAGCGCCGTCAGTGTTGATGGATTAGGGATTCCGGCCTCAGGCCCAACTGAGCCAGCATAGTTGGCTGAATGTTTTCTTAAAAAATTATGGAGAACACAGCAGGCAAGTATTATATGGTTCAGTTTATACTCCGCCATATGGATGGGTGTCAGAAATAATCGGAACCGGCTGGCCAGGATTCCAAATGTGTTCTCCACCACTCTTCGGGCTCTGGCCAGCCGGTAATTAAAAACCCTCTGTTCCGGGGTGAGGGTCCTCATCGGGAATGGCCGCATCAGGTGGTCCCCCAGCGCAAATACTTCATCAGCAACAAACACAAATGGGAGACCTTCAACATTGTCCTCTGGAGGTGGCAAGTCCAAGCTGCCATTCTGGAGACGCCTGTAGAACTCCGTCTGGGCGATCACTCCACCATCGGACATCCGGCCATTCTTCCCCACGTCCACATACAAGAACTCGTAATTAGCCGACACCACCGCCAACATCACTATACTATTAAACCCCTTGTAATTATAATAGTACAACCCCGAGTTGGGTGGTGGGACGATGTGGACGTGTTTCCCATCAATTGCCCCTCCGCAGTTAGGAAAGTCCCACCGCTGGGCAAAGTGGGAGGCTACAGTCTGCCATTCCTGTGGCGTTGAAGGAAACTGTTGAGGAAAAAAAAATAAACATTACTATTTTTTCACAGAAACATGGCAAGCAGATTATACACAAACATTATGGGGCAACCTCCAGATAGCATTTACTAAGGGGAATTTAACAACAAGAAAGTATATGATACACCTATCATATTCCCCCTCCCCCCCTCTCATGGGCCATTTCTAACATTATAGGGGGGGGGGACTCTTGGACAGGTAACCCTCTTCACTTCATTGAGAGATGAATGCCTAAATACAGGGTATTACTTGGAACAGCCCCTCCTTAGTTACACTATTGGCAGACCACTGGACAGGTAAGAAGTGTCATAATACAAAGATATAAATACACACTGTACACATTTGAGGACATTTGAACATTCTGCTATTACCTATCAAGATAATAATAGGATACAAAAACTTTAAACAGTACCATTGGAAAGTATACAGGCAGGCCCTTGCACTACATGCTTTGGGGAATTCATCCATAAATCTGACCAGTAAAGAGATGGGTATAGTGTGTATGGGTTTGGCAAAGTCAGCAGATAGATGATTGAGGATAGAGAATTGGGATCAGCTGACTTAGCAGTTGGGGGGGAGGGTTAAAAAAAATTTGGGGACACCACAAAAAAAAGCCTCTGGCACTCTGCCTGAATTTAAATCAAAAATAACATTTCCAAACATTTTAGGGGGCGTTTGGGGTAAAGCACTACTATGGAGCTGATAAAATACATTGTTAAGTGACTACATGAGGTGAATATAGGGCAGGAGACACCATGCTGGGGAGGTTATTGAAGGGCAAATATGTATGAAGGACATAAAATAATAATTACCTAAAAATCCAGCATGCATGAGAACAAAGGGGACATTCACAGCATATTACAATCATGGTAATTAGGGAATGAGGGAAGAAATACAATATATTATCAAACATTCAATACAATAAAATGTGATATAAAAGGATAAAAATCTTACCTTCATATACTCCTTCTGCAGGACCTGGATGATGGCAGAACAGGTCTCTGGGATATTGATCCCCAGAGCCTGGGGGGAGATGCCAGTCGAGAACTTCAAGTCCTGCAGACTTCTCCCTGTGGCCAAATACCGCAAGGTAGCGACCAACCTCTGCTCCGGAGTGATGGCTTGCCTCATGCAGGTATCCTGCCTGCTAATATAGGGGGTCAGCGAAGCCAACAAACGGTGAAACACGGGGTCCGTCATCCTGAGAAAGTTCCTGAAATCATCAGGATTATTCTCACGGATCTCACGGAGCAAAGGCATATGAGAGAACTGGTCACGCTGAAGCAACCAATTCTTGGTCCATGAACTCCTCCCCACCCTGTTCATGGACTGGACTTGTGTCAAGGTCAGGACCCCAACACCAAGCCCCCGCACAGCAAGAACTCTACGAGGAGTACGCATACGAAACATGGCTAGAAAACAGTTGGCTGCTCAGAACGAAGTAACAGAACGCACTGAAGAACAGCAAGGCCTGTGAAGAGCGACCTGAAAAACAGCAACGAGCGGGCAAGATCGCACAGAAAACTCCGATACGAACTGACTGCACGCACTGAAGAGCAGATACAAACCCACAAGCACAAACTGAACGGCAGAAAACGATCTGAAAGCCACGAGTCTGAAAAAGCGCGAATCGTCTCTCACCAAACTTTTACTAACACGAGATTAGCAAAAGGAGCCCAAAGGGTGCCGCGCTTGGTTCTGAACCGGCCTTTTCTAGTCTCGTCGTACGTGGTGTACGTCACCGTGTTCTTGGCGATCGGAAATTCCGACAACTTTGTGCGACCGTGTGTACGCAAAACAAGTTTGAGCCAACATCCGTCGGAAAAAATCCTAGGATTTTGTTGTCGGAATGTCCGAACAAAGTCCGACCGTGTGTACGGGGCATAAGTCTGTCCAGAGAAGGATCATTTTGAAGCAGTTAAACTTATATTGCAATATGTGTGAGCAAAAAATTCCTGTTTCTGCAATTTTTAGCTTTAACCACCTAAGGTCCATCCTATAGCAGTTTTACTGGTAACAGGGCAGCACCTCTGCGCCAAATCACATATATATATGTGATCCTGCTCTTCCGGGTAGGGGGCGCGCATGTGATTACACGCATAAAAGCCGTTTGGCAGGTGCACAGTTCCTGATGTTCTCTGCCACCCTCTGATCATTAGGGAGAAAGACAGAACATGTAAACAAGGCAGATCGCCGTTCTGACAGGAGGGAAGGGATGGAATTTGTGAATAAATTCCATCTCTTCCCCTAGTATAAGCACCTAACACATTACCGTAAAACACAGGCTAGGCACACAGTTAACCCTTTGATCACCCATGATGTTAACCCCTTACAGTGACAGTGCATATTTTTTAGCACTGATCACTGTATTAGTGTCACTGGTCCTCAAAAAGTGTTAGCTAGTGTCAGTTAATGTCAGAAGGTCGCTGATCACCGCCATTCTAAAAAAAAAAAAAATATATATATATATATATATATATATATATATATATTTATATATTAGACACTACAACTTTTGCGCAAACCAATTAATATACGCTTGTTGGGATTTTTTTTTTTACCAAAAATATGTAGCAGAATACACATTGGCCTAAATTAATGAAGAAATTACATTTTTATTTTTTTTATTTTTATTGGATAGGTTTTATAGCAGAAAGTAAAAAATATTTTTTTTTTTCAAAATTGTCTGTATTTTTTTGTTTCTGGCGCAAAAAATAAAAAACGCAGAGGTGTTCAAATACTACCAAAAGAAACTCATTTGTGGGAAAAAAGGACATACATCTTATTTGGGTACGGCGTTGCATGATTGTGCAATTGTCAGTTAAAGTAACGCAGTGCCGTATCGCACAAAATGGCCTGGTCATGAAGAGGGGTAAATCTTCCGGAGGTCAAATGGTTAAATATGTAAAAGTGTATAGCCATAGTTCAGAATATTTAGTATTAAAATGTGGTCACATCCCTGTAGCTCCACATGTATTATAAATTCATGTAAGCATTTTGGATTTGAGCACAGGCATATCTCTAATTCTATAGTAATATATTATTCTAGGAAACTATTATTTTGATTTTATTTTCCTCTGACAGGATCACTTAAAAAAAAAATAGCAAGCAATGAAGGATCCTCAATCACTGCTGAAAATGTCCTTAGTTTGCTGTCATATTAACCAATCAGAAACTTTCGTTTCGTTTTTTGACCCCATCCCCCAATAAAAATTAAAGCTGGAATGCAGTTAGGCTGCTGTGTCAAATGCTTCTACATTTCCTTTGGCCCCATTTTCTTTGAAGACATCACAAAAATAGTTACATAAAGGTCTGTAAATTATAGTACAAGAGAGCTGAATGCACAAACAAAAAACAAAACAAAAACAAAAACAAAAAAAAGAAGGAATTTCCAATAAAACCTTTGATGATAACTCGCTCGTTCAATAAAACAACAAATTGATCTAAAGTGAAAACTATTACATGGATTTTTAAATTCTTTTTCTAACAGTCATTATGTTTAAATGTTTAATTGTGTTAATAATTTCAAGTTTTGAAAATGCTGCCTCCAAGAAAACAATAATCTCTTTATAACTACTTGACAAACTTTAATATATTTCTGTGTATGTGTGTATACGTATGTTTAATAAAAAAATGTATATGGCTTTTGTGTTTTGCAATTGGATACCATTTATGAATTCATTTAAGTTTGTGGCATAATTTGATTTCATGCTGTGGTTATATTGATCTGCTTTCCAGTAATGTGTGTTGAATGACTTTGTTCCAAGCTACATTTCAATACAAATTAAAATTTAAAGAAATGATTTTGCTGTATCCTTAATAACAATTATAATGAAATGTAATCTCTCAGACACATAATTCTGTAGTTTGCAATAAACAATTTTCTTTTATTCTTTATATATTTGCAAACTCATCAGGAGTTGGATTAAATAGTCTAGATCTAATGAAAATACAGCGAGGCTTATCCTTTTTCCTTTGTAGATGAGGGCAAAGTCATATTTTCAATATAACAGAAAGTATGTCAAATTCATAAATCTTATTTTAATTTCAGCCTTTTCTACAACAGAGACTTCACAATACGACCATGAAGTTGTTTTATTTATTTTTTTCTACTTGCTTTTTCCTGTATTTTGACAATGATGGCATGGTTTTTATTGCTCTTTCTATGAATATTATTTTCTTCTTCTTTTTTTTTCAATTTTATTTTAATACTCTTTATTCTTTGAATTCTTTAGGTTTTTCCATTTAATCCAACACACACATTATCTGTTCTTCTTCATTATGGTATAAAAAATATAAAAATATGCAATAAAAATAAAGTTAAAATTTATTTTGCACTGCAAGGTTTTCTCCTGCACCATTGAGTACTTAGTGGAAGTAAACCACAAAAAGAAAGAGAGAAGACCCAGAACCAAATATGTCACATGACCAGGGGTTTATGTAAGTAAAATGGGCTAGAAGTTGATTTTTTTTTTAAATCCAGCCATTAGTAGGGTGGTGGGGGGTTAATGAGTGGGAGGAGTGCGGTTCCCAGAGATCAGTTTTAAAGGATATATAAATCCAAGAACAATAACGTAATACATTTCAGTCTACCAGTCCTTAGAAAAGGTGGCTGCATTCATTTTCATTAGTTAGCAAGTAGAGAAAACTACCTGTTGATCTTTCCAAAAATAGGATGTTCTCGACACTTCCTATGAGATAAACTGGAAGCATATAATAAAAGTATCTTCCTTATGTAAACTACTAATCACTCTTTTCCCCCATGTATTAAAGATGAACAAAGGCAGACAACCTGGGTGGTAACCATGGCTTTCCACATAGGTATAGGAATCACAAGAGTGAGCATAGCTACCTAGGGACAGTAATGCCGCGTACACACGACCGGACTTCACGGCATACTTGCTTCGGCGGACCGGAGTCCGTCGGACAATTCGATCATGTGTGGGCTCTAGTGGACTTTTTTTCCCCAAAAGTTTGACGGACCTAGAAATGAAACATGTTTCAAATCTTTTCGACGGACTCGAGTCCGGTCGAAAAGTCCGCTCGTCTGTATGCTAGTTCAACGGACAGAAACTGACGCTAGGGCAGCTATTGGCTACTGGCTATGAACTTCCTTGTTTTAGTCCGGTCGTACGTCATCATGTACGAATCCATTGGACTTTGGTTGATCATGTGTAGGCAAGTCCGTTCATTTGGAAAGCCCGTCGTAAAGTCCGTAGAAAATTCAGCAGGACGAAGTCTGCCGTAAAGTCCGCTCGTGTGTACGCGGCATAAGTGTGTTATGTGTAGGATCACTAGGTTAAAATAAAGAGGGAAAAGCCTGAAAAAAAGAAAACAAATGAATCCACCATATTCAAGCTGCAATAAGGTGCAGTACGTTACATTTTACCATTTTGGTTTGGGGTTTATATATATATATATATATATATATATATATATATATATATATATATATATATATACTTTAACCGATTCAGCCCCAGAGGATGTTACCCCTTCCTTGACCAGAACACTTTTTACAATTTGGCACTACGTTGCTTTAACTGACAATTGCGTGGTTGTGCGATACTGTACTCAAACTTTGCGTCCTTTTTTTCCAAAAAATAGAGCTTTCTTTTGGTGGTATTTGATCACCTCTGTAGTATTTTTTTGCGCTATAAGCGAAAAAAGAGCGACAATTTTGAAAAAAAAAAAATGTTTTTATTTTTTGCTATAAAAAATATCCACAATTTTGTTTTTAAAAAACAAATTTATTCATCAGTTTAGGCCAATATGTATTCGTCTACATATTTTTGGTAAAAAAAAAAAAAAAATCGCAATAAGCGTATATTGATTTGTTTGCGCAAAAGTTATAGCGTCTACAAAATAGGGGATAGATTTATGGCATTTTTATTATTATTTTTTTTTTACTAGTAATGGCTGCGATCTGCGATTTTTATTGGGACTGTGACATTGTGGTGGAAAGTCAATGAATCGGCCACTTTTGACACATTTTTGGGACCATGGCCATTTATACAGTGAACAGAGCTATAAAATGCACTGATTACTGTGTAAATACCACTGGCGGGGAAGGGGTTAACACTAGGGGGTGATCAAGGGGTTAAATGTGTTCCCTCGTTGGTGTTTCTAACTGTATGGGGATAGGACTGACTGGGGGAGGAGACATATCGTTGTTCCTATTTAGTAGGAACAACGATATGTCTCCTCTCCCCTAACAGAACAGTGTTTACACACACAAATCCCCGTGCTGGTGCTCGTGCACGCGATCGCGGGTAGCTGGCAGCAAACGCGCCCGCCAGCCATGCGCATCGGGACCCTGCCGTTCAGCAGGCACACGTGCACGCCCCCCAGCGGCTCCTAAAGGGTACGACGTACCCATACGGGTTTTCACCCAGCGGTGCCATTCTGCCGCAGTATATAGATGTGAGCTGTTTGGGAACCGGTTAAATGAGCTCGCAAATACTCCAGGGTGAATTTTCCTTATGGAAAAGCCAACCTTTTTACATTGCTAGTTCAGGTCTTGACAAACTGAAGATCTACACTAGTAATGTTATATATAATAAACTAAATTAGTATTAACAGGCCTTTAACCCCTTTGCTCTGGTACCTCCCAGGCCTTTTGAGGGATTTCAGATGCCGAGGGGGGGGGGGGGGGGGGGCTTATAATCACATGATCGGAAAGCTCCCAATCGGAAACAATCAGTTGCTTTCCGTTAGCCACCGGTAACTGCCAGAAGCGTGCAGGGCGCACAGTCTTGGCACAGCTGTGTCTGCTAATTGGAACGCAAATATACAACCTCTCAGCGCCAAGGCCCACCCACTGAGAGGCTGCATATTTGTGTGCCTTAGGGACCTAGGGGTTAATTAATATGTGCGCTTGTTTACATTTATTTACAGTTTAATGGAACCTTTTGGTCTTCTACAAGAACACACTGAGAACTGTTAACTTCACTTTTGTGGGAAAAAAATATAGCAAATTAAAAAATATTTATAGCATATACAATAGACAAAAGTTGTATTGTAATTTATTGTTATTAAAACTTATATATTTCCTTTTCAAACTGCAGTGCTGTGATCTGTGTAAGAGATGTCATTTCCTGCATTTGTGATTGGCTCATTGATTTTCCCAGAAGGGTTAATCACTACCAAATGAATGCGGACCCTGACACTTTCCTCATTAGAACCCTGCAAGTGCATCAGCTGATCAAAAAGGAAAAAGTCACTACTATTCAAATCAGTCCTGCACTAGCCATGATCTTACAAAGAGCTATTTCTTTAGGGCTGAAACAGGTAAGACTCTGCAAAAAAAACACATTGATCACCCAGCTGGGATTGTTTTTTTATCAACAAAAGTGGAATTACTCTTTAAAGTATAACTGCAGCCAAACTCCTTTTTTTTAAAGGGAGGAAAAGTTAAAGTGGATGTAAACCCTCACATATACCCAGTGAAGTGAACAGTCTCAGATGATACACAGAGATTAAACAAATCTCCCTAAATATACGTTTTACATGCATATCTGCTGTCTTCATCTTTTTATACTGTAGAAAGTGAACATTGTATTAGATATTTTTTTGCCTGTTTCAGCAGTGGGAGGGAAGTCTGCGCATACACTGTGTAACAGCTGATTGGAGGAAAGGCAAACACCCCCACTCCACATAGGCAGAGGAATGAAGATACTTGCAGAGCTGTGCTGTGAATAGACAAGCTCTCTGCTTATCTGTCTCTGTGTTACCTCCCTAACACAAATTTTTAGCTACTTTTATCTCCTGTGTTCTAGAACTTGTCAGAAGTTATTATGCTGATAACAGAAGAACGAAGCAGCAGAAAGACCCGGGACTTCATGAATCAGGTTTACATCCACTTTAAGTAGCAAGGTTTTTAATTGCTGGGAAGACAGGAACTAATTTGGTAACTCTTATGGGGACAGAAACGGCATCAAAAGTATATTTTGATAGATCATGGAAGAGTTTTATCTTAGCCCTCTGTCTTCTTATCTTGTTGACAACTCTAACCATCCATGTCTTCATGCTGCTGTCATTGGAACAGGAAATTAAGGGAAATCTCCCTAATGAGGACAGCAATAAAAACCTTGTAAATAGGTGTTTGCAGGGCTCTTTATAAAAATAAAATAAAGTGTTCTTTATTATGGGGTTATATGCTATTCTGTTGACATTGTGTGAACCTGTGCAATGATTTCATGAAGCCACGTGTAATGTGTTATTCAGTTAGCAAGCTACCTAGGAGCCAGGAAGGAGTTAAGGTACTGACTCCCAGATAGTCATTGTTCTGCCCCTTGTGGTGACCCATAAATACAAGGGGAGGTAACCTTTCTGGGACCTTGGATCTTTGAAAGAAAAAGAACAAGCAGGACTGCAGCCACATGTTGCTCTACTCTTAGGGGGCACCGTCATATTGGGCACTGAATCGGGGTCCCGAAATGATTTTATGGATTTTGTGTCAGAGGCCCTTACAATTTAGAAGATGAATGAACTGGGCAGCCTGATATTAGGAAGCATAGGGTTACACTTTGGAGAACTGTGTGTTTATTAACTGTATCTGCAAGAGTGCCTAAGCAAAAGTTCCTCCAAGTTCCAAAGTAGTTGGTCTGAAGTTCTTTGGTAAAGGAGTACATGCAAGGTGTATAAAGAACATGGCTTGTACACAAATTAAGCCAGAAGGCCAGAAGGGGATGAAGAGGATACGTAAGAGGATCACCATAACAGGGTTAATCATGCTGTGCCTGTGGCAGGAGATGCAGCCGAGTGCTGTTGCCATGGGTAACCAATGAACTGGTAAAGAATGTTATAGCAGCCATCCAGCTGGAGTTAGGTGACTTGGCATGGGAGACGGTATACCCTGGTAGCGAGGGAGGTCAGTGAGCTTGACCTCCTCACTAGCAGCCTAGACTTCACTTCAATGAGATCAATCTCATGGCACAGGAAATCCATGCACCTAGCCTGGAGGTCACAGTGGAGAGACTGAGGGAGAGTGATGGATACAAGTAAAGTGTTAAAGCCCATAACAACGGAGGTCTGTGCTGCGTAAAAGGGGTGATTCTCACATTGCCACTGGGAGTGAGGAGGCAATATGTGCTGTGCTGGTGGAGTTGGACATAGGCTCTGCGGTGTCTGCTCAGAAAGGCTGCCTACGGAAAGAGAAGCTGTACAAACGAAGTGCTTAGTGTGCTAAAAATTAAAGTGGTTTTAAAGCCTTAATGTTTTTACCAAAATGCTTTCTATGCATTAAAGGTAAAAAAACTTTCTTTGCCTGGGATTACCCCCTTATACTTAGCTGAGCCTCATCGCGATCCAGCACTGTGAATGAAAACAGCAGCTGTCCCAGCTCTGTCCCTCCTTACAGGGCAGATGCAAAGGCTCACTCTGCTGTCAATCAAACTCTGGGTTGAGGGAGCGTGGGGTGGGTCCGTGCCTCGCTGTCTGTATCTATAGATGCAGGCAGATGGGCTCGGGAGCAAGTCCACACGCGTGCCCCTATAGTAAGTGGCTTCCTATGGAGGCACTGGCTGAGGAGAAGGAGCCAGGAGCGCCGCCAAGGGACCCGAGAAGAGGAGGATTGGGGCTGCTCTGTGCAAAATCTTTGCACAGAGCCGGTAAGTATGACATGTTTGTTTTTTTTTTTTAATTTATAAAAAGCTGAAGCTTTACAAACACACTACAACCAAAAGCTTTGCATTGTGAACTGGCTCGCTTCTAATTTGGGTGTGCCACCTTAAAGCGGTTGTAAACCATAAGGTATGCCGGACCTTCAGAGCGCAGGTGCCGGTGACGTAATTGGCTGCGTCCAGGGTGAATATCTCCTAAACAGTGCACATTTACTACTGGTACTACCGGGGTTTACTACTGCTTTAATACTTAATTTGCATGGAAGCAGTGTTTTGGGCATTAGCAAGTGCACTCAGGAGTCCCCACAATCAAGCAATAAGCCCTGCCCACAAACTGACAAATGTTCTAACTCTCACCTACACTACATAAAACTAAAAAAAATAAAGATTTGGCTCAGGTTGAGCATTAAAAGAGTCTCTCCAGCAGACCTCTTTTGGGTGGAAAGCAGTGGCGACCCTTCTATACAGGGCGCAGGGGCGCCACCCCCCTAATCCATGCTTCCGGCCCCCAATCTATATGCAGGGCACCGGTCGCATGGATTCCAATTGTTTTTTTGTTTTTTTTAGAAGCACGTGATTAGGGCCAGAGGCTCTAATTAGCTTAAAAAAAAGGGTGGGTTTGGCAGAGCACTGCGCCCTGAGCCCACCAAGTTGTGTGACAATATCAAATTAATATTCACTATTGTCTTCCTGATTCTCCTCCCGGCCAATCAGGAAGCAGGTACTGAGACCCAAAGGAGAAGCGATCATATTGGCCACCGTGGAGGAGGAGGAGAAAATGCAGGGGAAGCCGCCATAAAGCAGAGGAGGAGGAGGAGATGCTGGGTGATGCAGACGAGGAGAAGGTGCTGCCCGCGACCAAGATGGGTTAAGTGCGGGGCAGGATGGGCTGTTGCCACCACTGGTGGAAAGTCTGCTGATCATTTGAATTTTTCAGATTCATAGCCTTTTTGGGGAATGGACAGAATATTTGAGAATATTTGTTCTATTTTTTTACAAAACCAACCACCATTTTCTGTCTGCGACCAGCCTTAGAACCAAGTAGAATCTGATTCATAAAAAAAATAGGCCACAGTTCCATTATTATATATTATTGTCTCAGACGCTGCTTTCAAACTTTTTATGTTACAGAAACAACAAACACGCATTAACATATCTGAGTGCTATACTGCTTTGAACATAGCAACAATTACATCGTATCTATCCATTTGCAGCTGTTATAATACACCCAGGCAAAGTAGCCACATACTGTAATTACCTATCATAGCATGCTCCTAAGCACACCTAGCCATTACCATGCATTATACTGTATGATTACAGGTGATTATTTCTGATTATAGTGAGCAGCACTATTTTATTTCTTGTTACACTTTGATTATAGTTTTAAGGACATGGCTGGCAGTTTGTAATGTATACTGAACGGTTAATAGGTAATCTAACACCAATGTCATTTAGTATGCATTGTAATTCTAACCACTGCTAAACAATCAGTGGGAGAGTCTTTGATGCTCTGACAGTACAGTTAGAAGAAAATATTGAAACAATTACCTTTTTTATTAATTTTCAATACGGTGCCCTGTACAAATTACATAGACTTGGAAAATAATAAAACGAGAAGGTTGAAATATTTAGAACAAATGGGGATTGTTATAGACAGGACCTTGGCTAGACTCCTACATTGGGAAAAGTTTAGAGAAAGTATTATGAAAACAAGAAAAAAAAAAAGAAGGTTCTGTCAGGAGAAAACAGAAGTGACCCTGTCACTAGAGCATTTGCTTCAACTACAAGATACATAAGATTATATATGTATTCAATATATTTGATGCATGTAATTTACCTGTACCTTGTGAAGACATGCAAAAGGCAACTCTTGCTGGGCTTTGCAGTCTTGGATGTGATGTCAGAAGCCCCAACAGACTCAGAGCTGTCAAGTGGCACTCTATAGTAGTCTCCTTGTAGGCAGGTGCTGGTTCCCCTCCAACCTCCAGGTGGCACTATGCAATTATTATGGTGCAGTCTGTTAGGGAAATTGTCCCCTTGTAGACTCCATCAGAGACTTAAAGAATTCAGCTCTCTGATTCAATGCTGCAATCTTACATATAGGGTCTCCTGTATCATTTGGGCGTGCATGGAGTGAGTAGTAAGTCAGGGATAGAGACACACTGATGGCTAGGGAAAGTGATCCTGGAGAGTAAGGTCAAAATAGGGACTACGCCTGAAGAGAGGTAATAACCCAGTATCTGGAATAGCTACATGGGGCCCCCTTAGTAGCAGTACAGTGCCATCCAGTGCACTGAAAACTGACATCCCTCCAGCAGCAGCCGTCCTTCACTAGTAGAGGCCCCAGGCCCAGTAATACTGAGATTTAATTATTGTTGCATTGTCATACGTATATCAGTGCCTACAAGGATGGTCAATGATATGCAATATACCAGATAGCTACAACCATCAAAAACTGTGTCTATAGTTTCTCCCTGAATGGGTACCTTGGGTCTGAGGATGATCTACATCCTTGTCTCTTCCCCCGGCAGCTAATAAAAGGCAATATAGGGAGCTGATAATAGGGATAACTGGACCAGCACAGAAAGTAAGTACACAGTAGACACTCGCAGAACATGAGAGGGCTATGCTGGAAGGAAGTGAAATTGTGGTTATGCTATGAAATAAGCTCTTCCTGGAGTTGTCAAATTCCCTATCAATTTCAAATGCACATTGGAAGTAAATAAAAAAAATATTTAGAGAAAGGAAAAACACTGCAAGTGAGCATTTAAAATACTTGACGACTTTTCTGTGATTTACTTGCAATTTTTAAGCTGTGCAACGGGTTCACTTTAACTTAGCCCTATCCAGCAACATATACACTATATTGTCAAAAGTATTGGGACACCTGCCTTTACACACACATTAACTTTAATGGCATCCCCGTCTTTGACTGTAGGGTTCGGTATTGAGTTGGCCCACCCTTTGCAGCTATAACAGCTTCAACTCTTCTGGGAACGCTGTCCACAAGGTTTAGGAGTGTGTCTATGGGAAAGACATGCTGGTAGGTTAACTGGCTTCTGTCCAAAAAATTGGCCCTATATGAGTTGGGGCCTTCGATTGTGGGCTCCTTGAGGGTAGGGACCGATGTGAGTGTGCTATGTATGTGTAGAGCGTTGCGTAAATTGACGGCGCTATATGGGTACTTTAAATAAATAATAATAAATGAGCATCTTAATGAGACACAATGTATAGGGATAGGGACAATTGTACACACGCACCCACACTCACTCAGGTTGAACTGGATGGACTGGTGTCTTTATTCAACCTTACTATGTAACTATGTAACTATGTTTGACCATTCTTCCAGAAGCGCATTTGTGAGGTCAGGCACTGATGTTGGACGAAAAGGCCTGGCTTGCAGTCCCTGCTTTAATTTATCCCAAAGGTGTTCTATCGGGTTGAGGTCAGGACACCCCAAACTTGCTCACCCATGTCTTTATGGAGCTTCCTTTGTGCACTGGTCCTCAGTTATGTTGGAACAGGAAGGGGCCATCCCCAAACTGTTCCCACAAAGTTGGGAGCATGAAATTGTGAAAGTGCAAAATGTCTTGGTATGTTGACACCTTAAGAATTCCCTTCACTGGAACTAAGGGGCCAAGCCCAACCCCTGAAATACAACCCCACTCCATAATCCCTCATCCACCAAATGATTTGGACCAGTGCACAAAGCAAGTGGGTCCTGACCTCAGCCCAAAGACTGCGAGCCAGGCCTTGTCCAACATCAATGCCTGACCTCACAAATGCTCTTCTGGAAGAATGATCAAACATTCCCATAGACACATGCCTAAACCTTGTGAACAGCCTTCCCAGAAGAGTTGTGTAGACCAGCTGGTGTCCTCTACAGAGCATGCTGCATTTAAGTTCCCTTATAAGCTCTTTTTTACTTTCTTCTTTTTCTTAGCTGTGCAGCCAACATGACTATATAGTCACACATATGAGCATACACAAAGTGGTAAATGACATGCCCCTCCCTCCCTCCTCATCCATGTCCTCCTATTGCTAAACACTATGTGAGTGGCATATAGTATGCTTATTTATTACATTCACAAAACTCACAAAACACTTAGTTTTAATATAAATCAGTAATAAATATATTATATTTAACCACTTCAATACTGGGCACTTTCACCAACTTCCTGCCAAGGACAAACTTTAGCTTTCAGCACTGTTGCATTTTGAATGACAATTGCATAGTCATGCAACATTGTACCCATTTTATTTCACACAAATAGAGTTTTCTTTTGGTGGTATTTAATCCCCACTGACCTTTTTTTTTTATTTGCTAAATAAATAAAAAAAGAAAAAATGCCTTTTTCTTCATTTCTGTTATACAATTTTACTGCTACATTTCTGTGGTGAAAATAATCCAAATCAGTGTGTATTATTCAAGCCTCGTACACACGATCAGATTTTCCAACGGGAAATGTGTGATGACAGGCTGTTGGCAGAAAATAGGACTGTGTGTATGCTCCATCGGACAATTGTTGTCGAATTTTCCGTGGACAAATGTTGGCTAGCAGGTTTTAAAATTTTCCGCGGACAAATGTCTGTTGTCAGATTTTCTGAGCATGTGTACACAAGTCCGTCGGACAAAAGTCCAAAGTACAAACATGCATGCTCCGAAACAAGGACAAGCCAGAAGCGGACGGTCTTGTAAACTAGTGATCGTAATAGAGAATTAACATTTGTGACATGGCAAATTGTGAAATCTTAAAATGCAGCGCACAATTCTTCTTTAATGGGATAATAATGAAGCTGCTTTGCTGGTGATACTAATGGAGTTATTGCAAACACATTTTCAAAGGCTTTTTTTCTAGTGACATCAAGAATAATATTATTATGCTTTTTTTTTTTTTTTATTTGGGCAAGTTACCACAACACTATTATCCCGTAGTTTTTAAGATCAAAGATACAACTATGTTGTCAATGTGTCAATTTTACATTGTATTTTTTAAAATGTAACTGCCTAATCACAAACTGTCATTTAAAGTAAAATACATAGCCAAGTATTATTCTACGCAATTTTTATACTGTGCATTAATAAAAGGAAACAAAAAAAATTAGACATGCTATGCGCCAATAGAACTTGAACAAAAAGTGCATTCTATGCATCCAAAAATATAGAAAATATACCAAATCAAATCATTATTCAACCAAAAAAATAATGTCAAAGCCATTACTCCAAGGCTAATAATAAATAACACATCGTGTGTACGAGGCTTTAGTCTGTAAGAAAGTTATAGAGTCCACAAACTATGGTATACAGTATATATATATATATATATATATATATATATATATATATATATATATATATATATATATATATATATATATATATGAAAATCGATCAATCCTGATGTACTGAGGCCCAAAAATGCCAGAACAATACAAATATCTCCCAAATGACTCCTTTTTGGATAGTAGACATTCCAAGGTATTTAGTAAGAGGCATGGCAAGTTTTTTGAAGTTGTCATTTTTTTGTCCAAATTTTTTGGAAAATTAAAAAGTAAAAAAAAGTTTGTTTTTCACAATTTTTTTTTTCGGCGTGGAGAGAGATAGAACAGGGCTCTGTTCAGTGCTATTAGTTAGTTAGTGTGCTATTTTGCTTCAATTGTCAGTGTAGAATATTCGTTTAGTGTCAGTCTAGGGATAGTGTGAGTGTGGAGAGGGGGACCATCATTCAGCTTTGAATAGTGTGCAGCTAGAGTGGGGGCAGCTCAGATAGTTTCACTGTAGTGTAGTGAGACCGTGTCATTTATACATACATTAGTGTAGACTAGGGACAGCTCATATAGTTTCAGTGTAGTGTTGTGAGACCGTGTAAGTAACCTTGACATTAGTGTATAGCTAGAGTAGGGACAGTTCAGATAGCGTCATTGTAGTGAAGGTTGAACACCATCTATTTGATTGCCTTACTGCCAGCTTAACGTCATTTACTTCTGTGTGTGTTACTGCCAGTTTAACGCCATTTACTTCTGTGTGCGTTACTGCCAGTTGAACGCCATATCATTTTGCGTGTGTTACTGCCAGTTTAACGCCATATAGTTCTGTGTGTGTTACTGCCAGTTTAACGCCATATAGTTCTGTGCGCATTACTGCCAGTTTAATGCCATTTACTTCTGTGTGCGTTACTGCCATTTTAACACCATATAGTTTTGCATGCGTTACAGCCAGTTTAACACTATATAGTTTTGAGTGCGATACTGCCAGTTTAACGCCATATCGTTTTGTTTGCGTTACTGCCAATTTAACGTCATATAGTTTTGTGTGCATTACTGCCAGTTTAACGCCATATAGTTCTGTGTGTCACTGTACATTTGCCGCATTATATTGCAGTATATTATAGTGTATCCGTGGAGTGTGCCTGTGTAGTGTAAGTACTCAAATTGAAGTGCACCAAACACCTCTTTCATTGATTAAAGTGCATCTACGTACAGATTTCAACTTCTTCTTTACATTTGCTTATAAGCACCGCCCCCTCCCTCCCAATAATGTCTGGGAGGACGACAAAGAGAGGCAGATCTTCCCTTGGCACTGTAAGGGGGCCAGCAACAAATGTGCCCACAGCCAAAGGTGGACGTGGTGGTCAGTCCTCAGGCAGTTAGTGTGTTTAGTGAGTTTGCCCATGCTATCCAGCCACAGCATGCAGAGGAGGTGGTGGACTGGCTTACTAAACCTTCCTCATCCTCTGTCACGCAAGCAGAGACAAGTGTGCAGTCCCCTGCAGTTGCCAGAGTGGATAAACCTGCCTCCTTGTCCACATATATTCCTGCCATAGCCCCAACATCAGCCATTGAGGAGTCAGCTGAGTTATTTGACCACAGCATCAGCCACTTGCACCTTGATGATGCCCAGCCATTACTGGTTTCAGATGTTGGTTCTGAGGTTGAGGATGACAGGAACATGAGAGGGAGGAACACTGTAAGACAAATTGGCATTCATGTTCCCCAAGCAGCAGCGTATTGCCAAGTTGTCTCCAGTGGTAATGATGAAGATGGAGGAGATGGAGATGATGATGATGATGATGAGGTCACTGATGCGACTTGGGTGCCAGATAGAGCAGAGGAGGAAACTGAAGGTGAGGCCGCACAGCCCCATGGAGGCCGACATTAAGAAAGAGTAGAGAGCAGCCACTGTATTCCATCACATTCTGCAGCTGTTATCTCCCGACCCACTCCACAAAGCTCAGCTGTCTGGGCCTTTTCAGCACATCTGCAGCAGATCGCACTGTTGCTATCTGCAACCTGTGTCTCGGGCACATCAAACGTGGCAAAAAAAACAACATTTGGGTACCACATGCTTAACAAGGCATTTAATGTCCAACTACTCCCCCCTATGGCAAGAGCACCTAAAAGCCACACAAAAGGGGCACAAATCTGTCCCTACTCCTCCTCCTCCTTACCCACTTCAGTCTGCCCCTGCAATACTGAGTTATTACCTTTCAGCAGCCTCCACTGACAAGGATTATGGTATAGCACAGGGTGTCCCAGGTCCTAGCAGCACATCTGCCAGCAGCACACCCCCAGCTGTAGACTGTAGCCAGCAAATTTCTCTGCCCCATCTGCTGCAGTGGAAAAAAAAATACAGTCCCTGCCACCCATATGCCCAGCATCTGAATGCAAGCTTGTCAAAGCTGTTGGCTCTCCAACTTCTGCCTTTCAGCCTGGTGGATTCTGCCCCCTCCGAGAATTCGCACAATGTGCTGTACCACAATGGCAGTTTCCCAGTCGCTACTACTTTTCACGTAAGGCCGTTCCATCTCTCTACCATCACATGGAAGGGAATGTTCTGGCATTGTTAGGCAAGGCAGTCAGCCGTAAAATCCACCTTACTCCTGACACGTGGTCCAGCAAGCCTGGGCAGGGATGATATATTTCATTCACAGCACACTGGGTAACGTTGCTTACAACTTGAAAGGATACAGGACAGGGCTCGGTGCTGCAGCTTGTTGTGCCCCTCGTCTCCATACAGTTGGTGGTGATGATGCCAGACCTGTGAGCTCTATCCCCTCCTCCTTCTCCTCCACCTCCTATGCCCTCCTCTGCAGAATTGTCCTATGAACATCAGGTACCCCCTAAGCATTTAAAGGGCTATTCCCAGAGTAAGGGTAAAAGGTGCTATGCAGTGCTTCAGCTGGTGTATTTAAGGGACAGGAACCACACTGGAGCAGAGATTCTTGCAACTCTGCAGGGACAGGCCCAGAGGTTATTCACACCATGCCAGCTGGAGCCAGGAATGGTGGTGTCCGATAATGGCTCAATTCTCCTGTCTGCCCTTAGACAGGGAAAGTTGACACATGTGCCATGCCTGGCACATGTCCTCAATTTGGTGGTGCAGTGTTTCCTAAGTAAGTAGGATGGTGAGCAGTGACAGTGCATGCATCAGTGACTTGATCCCTGTTGTGTTCCTGCTGGAGCAGACTCTGCATGGCATTATGGACAGGGCACTGGAGGCAGAGCAGCAGGATGAAGGAGGACTTCCTTTCCTCTCAAGGCCCACTTTATCCAGACACCATCATTCCTATGTCACAGAACACATAGGAGGAGAGAGGAGGATGAGGAGGAGGATTCTGGCACCTTCATAGGCTTCAAGGAAGAGGAAGACATGCGTCAATCTGTAAGCGATAGCTATCCAACCCCAGGACCCTTGGGAGTAGTACGTGGCTGGTAGGAGGAAGTTCCAGATGCTGTCATCCTGAGTGACCCCGAGGAGTCTGCTTCTCAAGCCTCTGCAAATTTGAGGCGCATGGGCAACCTCATGCTTCAAAGCCTGCGAAAGGACCCAAGAATACATGGCATAAAGGAAAAGGATGATTACTCCTTCTGAGGTCTCAGAACTCATCCCATCCCCACAGAGAGGACACATTAAAGAGCATTTTATTGAACGTTTTTCCTGACTCCAGTAGGTTGCAGTGTCATGGAAAACGTAGTTTTGAGTCTTCTGTTGTTGGAGAAGGCTTCCGCCTAAGTGAGGCATTTCGGATTTTTTTTAGTCCTCGTCACCCAGGGCTGTCAGCTTGCACATCCCACCAGTAGTGTCTGCATCACATGGAATTTTTTTGCAGCTAACAATCCACTGACACATGACTGGGTCATGAGAATAGAAATATAGAAATAGAATAGAAATTGCCCAGTATGCTATTGAGTTGTTGGGCTGCCCTGCATCCAGTGTGCTTTCAGAACGTGCATTTAATGCTGCAGGAGGTTTTGTTACTGATCATAGAATGCATCTGTCCACAGACTCCGTGGACCGTTTGCCTGTTATAAAAAAGCATCAGTCCTGGATTACCAGCTATAAAGCCCCTGATGCCGATGTCACTGATTAAGTCTTTTTGGGATGTGGAATCTCTGCAGGATTTCGAGGCTGTCTAGCTTTGAGGGTGTTCAATCATTTCATCTGGAAAAATGTTTTTGATATAGGTTTCTTGGGCACAATTAACACCTAAAGACCAATATTTCAGCACCTGTTTGACAGGTTCATATCATTGCAATTTTTTACAGCAAGGCCAATTCTTGCTTTCATCAAGAGTACCTTTATAGGGTTACAGTGGGAAGGAACCCCGACACCCAAAGAATAATTTTTCTACACTTGTTTGAAAGGTACATATCATTGCAACTTTGTACAGCAAGGCCAATTCTTGCTTTCACCAAAAGTACCTCTATAAGGTTGTGGTGGGAAGGTGCCACCGACACCCAAAGACCACTTTTGGGTGGAACTCCGCTTTAAGCCAAAGGAGTTACTGTGTGCCTGGCTTTGGGGCATTTATTGGGAAGAGAACCCTGGGCATCTATTCAGTGGCCCCTGCAGGGTTGAGCGCTACAACAGTGTATGAGATTAAAATTGTCAGTTTAACAGACGTGGAAGCTCGCAAAATGGCCGTGACCCTCTAGAGCTCTGTGCCACCATGGCCGATTAGCTGCCTGCTACAGCACACAGAGCATCCCCCAAACACCACACCATAACGAAACACCGGGGAAACCCCCCGGGAGCAAGCGGATGACCTCGGCATTGGCCAGGAGAAGCCTAACCCGCCAGATGACCTCCGCAGCCAGTCTGCTCACCAAAATGGTGGCCGCCCCACGAGGGAGTCACACAGACGCCGAGGAGGAAAGCTCCATAGCCGACCAGGACACAGCTCCTAAACCCTCACCAGGTGTGGCAAACCTCCACTAATGATAGCACCCTCCCCAACGTCCACCAAATCCCTGCTGGGGAGATCGCTGTCAGGACTCCCCACAACTCCAATGCAGGACCCTATTTCAAGCCTGCTCCTCTGTGAATGAGAAGCTTGTGACAAAACCCCAGCACTGACTGACTTCCCATTCATGATGCAAGCCTTCTCACAATTGCTGACTAGAAATCTTGCACTGCAAGCTGCCCAAATCACATAATCCGTATATGCAGACCTGCGGCAATTGGGGATGAGGATTGAAGTGATAGAAAAGAAAGCAGTCCAATCTGTTGCCAGGATACACCAAGACTCAGCCAGACTCCAAGACATGCAGGACCAACTAGATACTGCACTATCAAAGATTGATGACCTTGAGAACAGGTCAAGACGATACAACTTTAGGATAAGGGGGCTTCCCCAATCAGTGAAAGAAGTCCAGCCAGCAGTCAAAGCACTTATTAAAGGGCTTATTCCAGATATTGCTGTTCACCACCTGGAACTCGACAGGGCTCATAGAGCACTACAGCCTCCCAGATCAGATGGGCTTCCCAGGGACATCATAGTAAAACCCCATTTTTATGCGGTGAAGGAGGAAGTGATGAGGAAATCAAGAGGGTTCACAGCACTTAACATTCAAAGACACACAGTTCAGGTCTTTGCTGACCTCTCACCTTACATGGTACAAAAGCGAAGAGCACTCAAACCTCTACTGCAAATCCTAACAATGAAAGAGATTCCGTATAGATGGTCCTCCCCTCTCCGCCTGAACTTTTCATACCGCAACAAAGGACACGGCTTTTCTTCTTTTGCGGAGGGTGAACACCTACTGCTCCATCTAGGCCTACTCTCCCAGGAGCTTAAGCCCCTCCTCGTCATTGAAATGGCCACCTCCTGCTAGCCCCCTTCAACCCACCTGGCTGACGCAGCACTCCAAGGTGTCCAAAGAGACACTACCAACATGAATGGACTGTCCGTCATCGTAAACCAGGGCCCTGGCTTGTGACTCCCCCTAACCGATAGTTCGGGGCCATACTCCAAGTCTCCCCTACTGAGGTTTTACCCCCAGTTATTTCCTCCCTGGCTTGTTGGCCCGAGCAGTGTTCAACCCCTCCCTCTTCACATTTGCATGAGGGAATGGAGAGATAGGCTCTCCACCCCCGGGAGAGAGATGGGGAGGGGGAGACTGAGCAATTGGCCCAAATGTATGACCCAGTTGGTCATTAGTTAATATATCCCTCGACAGTCTAGGTGACTCCCTTGTTTTAGTTGTGTTAGAAGTTTTTTCTCTCAAAGTTTTTTTATGCACTTTAATGTTTTAATGACGTACGTGCACACCTAAAAGCCCAAAGCTCTTAGACAGCTCCACAGGCAGGTCGGGTGACTTTGCCCTCAACTACCCAGCTGTATAGGGCATACCCTGAAACGGGCTTGGTGGTCTCTCACTTCCCCCACCCGGACCAAGCCTCACCCGCAGCCCTCTGTACAATAATGGAAGTTGCTCGGGCAGGGGTTGGGCCAGAGGGGAGGAAGTGGTGTGGGATTGTGACTCTAAAAATTCTTCTTTCAATGGTGTTCTGTTCATTTTAAAATGTTATATTATAATGTTTTTTTCATAGCAAGACCGCGGTGGCCTCCACTAGTCTCCGAAGGCTACTAGTTTGCCTCTCCGGGACATCCTGGAGCCCCTGATTCAGGGCACTCCAGTACTCTCAGGTTAATGGGTGGGCACTGACGGGTCCACTCCTATCCAGGGGAGGGAGGGGGCCAGGGGGTCCCCTGTTTTTTTCCTTTATTAGCCGATGTCACAAATTGTGGAATCTCACTCACGCAATCTACTTCTCTTTTTTCGCTTCACTCTCTTCCTACTTCTCTTTTTCCTCCCTCTCATATTCCAGGTTCTCCAGGTATATCCAGTCTCTTCCACCTGGGGCCCGGGCGCTGGTACTTCAGACAAAGCGGTCACCCTCTTCGGATTCATCGCAGGGAGGAGATAGGATAAGCAATATCTCAGCGATGTCTTCCCTGCTGATCCATGGCTAACACAAACCCCCACCTTCAAAATCTCACACAACACACAGGGACTCAACTCCCCTATTAAACGCCGAAAATTATTCCAACTGTACCATAACATGCACTCTGACATCTTATTCTTACAAGAGACGCACTTCCCTGCCACCTACAGTATAGACCTGCTTTCTTACACCAATGCTACCCACAATTCTTTTTCGCATCCGCAGACAACAAAACGAAAGGAGTAGCCATTTGCTTCTCCAAACACATTAACTTCTCCCAATCCCAAATAATCTCAGATCCCCTAGGATGACATATCTTAGTATCAGGTACAATTGATGGGGAAACCTACACTTTCATTTCGTACTACGCCCCCAACAAGGGCCAAGAAATTTCTTTTGCCTTGATGCTGAACAAACTACAAAGACACTTCAAGGGAACAGTCTTCATGGGAGGAGACTCCAATATGGCATTTGACTTCTCCTTTAATAAAACAGTGGGAGGGAAACCCAAACGCCCCTCAAAACAGAGCACAAAAATTGGCCATATATTCGGTAGGGCTGGTGGACATTTGGAGAGAGATCAATCCCCACGTGAAAGACTATACTCATTTCTTGGCACCCCACAATTCCTATGCCAGGATAGACCACATTTTCGCACATGCTACAACAATCCCCTTGACCCTGAGCTCTAAAATTGTAGATACCTCTCTCTCTCGAATTACTCTATTCTATCCCTATTCACACGGCGGACATCAGGAACCTCTGGCCCTTACCGATGGTGCCTTAATGAGGCCTTGCTGAGCGACCCAATTCAGTGTACACTTATAGTAAGAGCCATAAAAGAGTACTTCCTTGAAAATGAAAACAACGACGTGTCCCCAACCACCCTATGGGCTGCCCACAAGACAGTACTTAGGGGAAAGCTCATTCAGATCTCCTCCAAAATCAAGAAGGAGCATAGAGCAGACCTACAGAAATGAACTGAAGATTACCAATCCCTAGCTAAAGCCCACAAATGAAATCCCACCCCTGAGACATTAGCACAGGTTGATTTAGCCCGAACCCACCTCAATTTAGTCCTCACAACGACGGCCGAGAAACACCTCAGGTGGTCAGGGGCCAAGTTTTATTCACAAAAGGATAGAATTGGCTTCAGACTAGCCACAAAACTGACCCCCAAACAGTGCACACTAGTTTTCCCCAAAATTCGATCCCCTTCCGGGGACTTGACCCAGAACCCAACCAAAATAATGGATTCCTTCTTGCAGTTTTATACAGAGCTATATAAAACCATTCCCCTGCCTTCTCCAGCACTAAGGAATACCTTCCTCAATGACCTCCCTATCCCCACAATAGCTCAAGGCCACAGGGACCTCTTAGAAGACCCCTTTACCTCGGAGGAGGTGTTAGAGATCATCAAATCCCTCAAACTAGGCTCCTCTCCTGGGCCCAACTGTTTCTCTACAGGATACTACAAAAAGTTTGGTCCCTGTCTAGCTCCTTTTCTGAAACGATTCTTTAACTCAGGGATGGAGCCCCCGTAGGAAATGATCTTAACTCAGCATATATCACGGTCATCCCTAAACCAGGGAAAGACCCGAGTGAGGTGGGTAACTATCGCCCGATCCTACTTATAAATAACGACATAAAGATAATGACTAAAATACTGGCTAATAGAGTATCCAGCTTTATAGCATCGTACATACACAAAGATCAAGTAAGCAGATCAGGTAAGGAAAGTGGACGTTATATCACTGCTTCACTCCCAATTGGATGGTGGACCCCCTCAGAAAGCATTCCTCCTCTCGATAGACCTCCATAAAGCCTTTGACTCGGTGGCTTGGCCTTACATCTTCGAAATACTGGGAAGATGGGGTTTTGGGCCAAACTTCCTAAGAATAATCCACTCATTATACTCGTTACCTTCAGCACAAGTGCTCTTACTGGGCAGATACTCTGACACTTTCCCAATTGGCAGGGGAACTAGACAGGGCTGCCCGCTCTCTCCCCTACTATTCGCGATGGCCATTGAGACTTTGCAAATCTCTATCCGGACAAGTACAGACATTAAGGGGGTTATGTGTGGGGATCAGGAACACGTGTGCATTATATGCGGATGCTTTACTCCTGTTCATTACCTCCCCCCTAACATCTACCCCCTCGGTCTACAAAATCCTTAGGGAATTTAGTCAGGTTTCGGGATTACAGGCCAACTTGCTGAAATCCATAGCCCTAAACATCTCCGTCCCCCCTGATTTGATCACCCTGCTAAAACAAAATTTCACATTCACATGGGCAACTGAAGTGATCACCTATCTGGGCATTAAACTCCCTCATGATATTGGAAAACTCTTTCAAGCAAACTACCCACCCTATGGTACGTAAATGTGATGAGGACCTGGGGAGGTTGTCGAAATGTGGTCTATCCTGGCTGGGCAGAGTTAACGTAGTAAAAATGACCCTTCTCCCATGTATACTTGTTCCATTCTCTCCCGATCCCTATAAAGAAACAATTCATTTTAAAATTGAAGTCCCAAATAGTATGGTTAGTTTGGGGTAACAAAGGCTACAGATGCACTAAAGAGGTTCTATATAGGATTAAATCACAGGGTGGCATTGGCCTCCCAAACATGTGGTGGTACTATCAGGCAGCGCAACTCAAATTTCCATAGCATACTCTAGGGGCCCTAAACCTGACTGGCTCTCCATGGAGTCAAGCAGTACCCTTGAATACGGTAGACTACCTCCTGTGGAATGATAGGACATCCAGACCAGGTATAATGTCCCCCACCCTCTCCCACTCTGTGCAACACTCTTCATAAAGTGTTGCACAGAGTGGCGCTGTGCAACACTCTTCATAAACAACTCTCACTGTCCTCCCCCCTAAGGCCCTTGTTTCCCCCGAGGCCTGAACATCCAAGTTTTCCGCTGGTGGACCAATAAAGGCCTGTATTGCATTGGCCATTTTCTTACTCCGGCAGGCCCCCTCACTCTGAAACATTGCAGAAGGACATTGGAAATGCCCAATTCCAAATTGTTCCGATTCTCAGAAAGCTTTTACTTCCTTAACTCTATTTGGACTTTTGGACTGTCAGGAACGAACAACCTAACATCACCCCCTATGAGCACTGGTGTGCTAACGCCATGAATCAGAGGGGAGGAATCTTCTTGATCTACTCCTCCCTGGCAGGTAAGGAAACCATCCCCCCCATATGCCTGGGCTTGGGAGATGGACATAGGGCACTCTTGGGATCCAGGAATATGGTTCCAAGCATTTCAGCGCTCCTATAAAGGTATCCTCAACGTCTCCCTGATAGAAGTGAATGTCAAAATTCTGACCAGGTGGTACTATGCCCCCGCCATGCTGGCAATGACCTACCCAGAGGTTTCTCCCCTATGTTTCAAAGGATGTGATTTGGAAGGCACAATGTTCCATATTTGGTGGTCATGTCCCTGCATCAGGTCCTATTGGAAACAGGTTTTTCACACTATAAGGAAAATAATGGGCCTCACTATCTATCCTGACCCCACCGTGGCACTCCTGAACTGCAAAATCCACAGCTTACCCAAACACTTGCAAGCACTAACATTCTACATCCTCCTGGGAGCCAAGATAAGGCTCGCAAGGACATGGAAAATGCAGACTGTTTCCTTCAGAGGGGCCAAGAGTAAAATATCCTGGATAACGGCGCAAGAAAACATAGTAGCAAAAATTACAGGACAAAGTGAGCAAATTTGAAGCTTTATGGGAACCCTGGGCGACGCATTTTAATATTTCTCTATGCCAGGGTATAGAAATCTGGACTCCCCTGAAACTCTAACCCCTCTCTTTCCTCCCTCTTTCTCCACTCTTGCTGTCGGGATCACTCTAGCCCCACTCCCCTCTCTGTTTGAGCAGGCTAGTAGGTTAAGATTATACCAATTTCAGTGTTTCCGAACCAGCTCCTAGGGCCGTTCCCCTTACAACAGGAACCTGTGGTGGCCCGGCTTAGCAACACAGCCAGCCTACCACAACACTGGGGATGGGGGGGGCACGGAGCCTGGGGAGGTTCTGGCATTTCCACAAGGAGTTCCCCAAGGGGTGGAGTGCCGGGCTACCCCTTGGATGGCTGATCCCCTCTCACGTCCCCAAGGCAATACTTCAGCCTGGGACTCTGAATTTTTAACAATTGGAAACCATGGGTTGACTCCCCATGCATAAGGGCCTTTTCCGCACGGAGCCATAGCTACTATAGCTAAGCCCTCAGTTCATGGCTAGCCTACTGTTAACGTTAATAGTTAATTATTGAACAAGTGAAGTTTAGTAACTGTTACACTTCTGTACCTTACATATCTGTATTGTATCGTTCTTCTTGGGCCTTGCAGGCCAATGCCAAAATTTATTTCATATCTTATTGTTATCCTTGAAAAAACTCAATAAACATATTGAAAATAAAAAATTGTCAGTTTAATGCAAGAAGTTATGAGCTTATTGGATTTCTGGCAGAAGAAACAGGTTTTGTTTTATTTTATTGAACAGATACGGTGCCTTACAAAAGTATTCACCTCCCCTTGGCTTTTTACCTATTTTGTTACATTACAGCCTTTAGTTCAATGTTTTTTTAATCTGAATTATATGTGATGGATCAAAACACAATAGTCTAAGTTGGTGAAGTAAAATTAGAAAAATATATACATAAAACTATTTTTCAGAAATGAAAAACTCATAATTGGCATGTGCGTATGTATTCACCCCCTTTGTTATGAAGCCCATAAAAAGCTCTGGTGCAACCAATTTCCTTCAGAAGTCACATCATTAGTGAAATGATGTCCACCTGTGTGCAAACTCTCACATGATCTTTCATTACATATACACACCTTTTTGAAAAGCCCCAGAGGCTGCAACACCTAAGCAAGAGGCACCACTAACCAAACACTGCCATGAAGACCAAGGAACTGTCAAAACAAGTAAGGGACAATGTTGTTGAAGTACAAGTCAGGGTTAGGTTATAAAAAAATATCCAAATATTTGATGATCCCTAGGAGCACCATCAAATCTATGATAACCAAATGGAAAGAACATGGCACAACAGCAAACCTGCCAAGAGACGGCCGCACAACAAAACTCACAGACCGGGCAAGGAGGGCATTAATCAGAGGCAGCACAGAGAACTAAGGTAACCCTGGAGGAGCTGCAGAGTTCCACAGCAGAGACTGGAGTATTTGTACATAGAACAACAATAAACCGTACGCTCCATAGAGTTGGGCTTTATGGCAGAGTGGCCAGAAGAAAGCCATTACTTTCAGCAAAAAATGGCACGTTTGCGAAAAGGCATGTGGGAGACTCCCAAAATGTATGGAGGAAGGTGCTCTGGTCTGATGAGACTAAAATTGAACTTTTCGGCCATCAAAGAAAACGCTATCTCTGGCGCAAACCCAACACATCACATCACCCAAAGAACACCATCCCCACAGTGAAACATGGTGGTGGCAGCATCATGCTGTGGGGATGTTTTTCAGCAGTCGGGACTGGGAAACTGGTCAGCGTTGAGGGAAAGATGGATGGTGCTAAATACAGGGATATTCTTGAGCAAAATCTGTGCCACTCTGTGTGTGATTTGAGGCTAGGAAGGAGGGTCATCTTCCAGCAGGACAATGACGCCAAACACACTGCTAAAGGAACACTTGAGTGGTTTAAGGGGAAACATGTAAATGTGTTGGAATGGCCTAGTCAAAGCCCAGACCTCAATCCAATAGAAAATCTGTGGTTAGACGTAAACATTGCAGTTCACAAGCGCAAACCATCCAACTTGAAGGAGCTGGAGCAGTTTTGCAAGGAGGAATGGGCAAAAATCCCAGTTGTAAGATGTGGCAAGCTCATAGAGACATATCCAAAGCGACTTGGAGCTGCGATAGCTGCAAAAGGTTGCTCTACAAAGTATTGACTTTAGGGGGATGAATAGTTATGCGCATTGACCTTTTCTGTTATTTTGTCCTATTTGTTGCTTGCTTTACAATAAAAAAAAAAACACATCTTCAAAGTTGTGGGCATGTTCTGTAAATTAAATGTTGCAAATCCTCAAACAATCCATGTTAATTCCAGGTTTTGAGGCAACAAAACACGAAAAATGCCAGGGGGGTGAATACTTTTGTAAGGCACTGTATAACAAAACACTGTCAATGGTATATTTATTAATCACTTCCCGCAAACTGCCATAGCTGTACGTCGGTAGGAGGAAGTGGATGTATCGGGGTAAAGCCTGCAGCTGGTACCATTTTTCAGAACGGGCGGTCGGCTGTCTGGTAATAATGGCTGATCTGGTTCAGCAGCTGCTCGGCCATTATCCAAGGCAGCGGGAGGGGATGTCCCCCCTCCTGCCACCGTCTGTCGCTCTTTCTGGGCCTCCCGTTCCATCGGGAGACCCGAGCCACCATCCGGCACATCCGGCAGCTAGGCTGTGACCCGAACTAAGCCAGATTCGGTTTCAATCAGGTCTCAGTAGTAAAATTTAGATGTCACAACGTCACTTGTGGTTTACTTGGCTGCCAATGGCACCAATTTAAAAAAAAATACAGTGTTCAGAATCGTTAATTTTGGCGATCTTAATACTTTGAAGTGCAAAGAAGGGATTGGGGGTCTTTTAGACCCCCAATCCCTCCATAAAGAGTACCTGTCACCACCTATTATTGTCAAAAGGGATGTTTACATTCAATAAAAGTGATAAGATTTTTTTATTTTTATTTTTTTAAGGACAGTGTTAATAAAATAAGAAAAAAAATAAGAAAACATGCCCACGTGCTCCCGAAGCAAAGAAAGCGTATACATAAGTTGCGCCTGCAAATGTAATGGTGTTCAAATCACACATGTGAGGTATTGCCATGATCGTCAGAGTGTGAGCAATATTTCTAGGAAAAGACCTCTGTAACTCTGTAACCGTTAAAAAATTTTAAAGTGTTGCCTATGGAGGCATAACATCCTCTTTCACAATATACTAAAAATTGGGCTATCTTTACGGTTTTCTCATTTCTTTATTAAAAAAAAATGTTATTTTTTCCCCAAAAACATTGCGTTTGAAAGACCGCAAATACCATGTGACATAAAATATTGCAACAACCGCCATTTTATTCTCCAGAGTTTTTGCTAAAAATATATATAACTTATATTAAATATATATATATATATATATTTTATATATATATATATATATATATATATATATATATATATATATATATATATATAATGTTTGGGGGTTCTAAGTAATTTTCTAGCAAAAAATACTGATTTTAACTTGTAAACAACAAATGTCAAAAATGGGCTTGGTTCTTAAGTGGTTAAAAGAACAGGGGACAAATAAAAGAAGTTCATTATTAGGGTTTACTTATCTTTTATTACTTTGACCTGAATGCTTGTTTGGCCTGCCTTATGGTAAATACAGTCTTGCTACTGACACAGAAAACCTTTATTCTTACAAAAGGGCCAGATTCTGGTTATGTGTACCTTCCCTCAGAATATTACAGGCTATTGGTGTTTCTTTTTATGGAATTCTTTAGGGCTGGCAATGGCAAGCCTGCTACGAAATGCAAAAAAAGACAAATTGCCGTTCTTGTAGATATCATTATTATTATTTGTGCTGACAGCAATTAAACTTAGAATGACCATAAAATGCAACTGGCTTTCTTTATAATGCTCTTCAAACTTTCCATGGCCATTAAAGTGTACATTAGCTCAAATCTCATGAGTAGGCTTCAATATGCTTTTATTTCGGGGGAAAAAAGAAACACAAATAAGAGGCTAAGAGCATGATGTTGGGAATAAGTCATTCTGAATCCCTTGTGAAGAAGCATTGTGATTTGATTCTCAGCGTGAGATGTGTTGCTGTGGTGTTTGACACCAGAATTTTACATTTTCAGCTTATTAGAGCTCAGGGTAGAATGAAACTAAGCAGAAATCAAAGATTGTTCTGTAGAACTTGATTATTCTGTATTTTTTGCAGAAAAACTCAAAACCTTACTTAACCATTACGTAATTTAATATGGCAATTAAAAGTATGCTCCAATCACCTGTAAAATTAAGGCTTATTTCCATCTAGAAGTTGTTTTTATTTAGTTTTTGACAAAGTGGGGAACAATAAGTGTCTGTGTTACCATTGTCAATAAAATCTTTCCAGTCTTAGGGTGACAATGCTCACTCACTGCACTGTATTTATGGAAGACCAGCATTTTCACCCCAGGCCGCTTTCCTTGTTTGGACTACGAAAACCTCCACATCTCCTCATCCTTACTACAAAGAGGAGAGTTGTTATGTAGTCCACTGAAAAAAGCATAGCTGATAACATTGTGATTTCATTTCAGTGCACAGGAACTTACAAGGACACTGGATTTCTATCAGGATCAGCAAGCATTTTTCTAAACTTGCAGAAAATATCAAACTAATGCAGCCACCGCATCTAGGGATTTATAGGCTGCAATGAATTACATTTTTGTTCATTTGATATGTAATGATTGTTAAGGACTGTGGACTGGGTAGATGCGAGTGCGTATCAGCATGTATGTAACAAAGTGTTGGGGTCCTGGTGTTATAAAGTATATCTGGTAGGATGTATGTTGTAGTTTCCAAAAGCACCACAGGAGGTCACTGTTCATCCTAATTTTTTTTCCTTGTGCAATTATGTTAGGTTCCTTCCCTGTATGGGTAGACATGCCCAGGGGTTGCTATGTAGTCCTTGTGTCCATCAACTGTGCCCCCTAGGAGGAGATTTAAGGACGTAGTAGGTAGATATAGATGGTCATGCATGGGAATATAGTAGAGAGGAATACAGCAAAATGAGAGCAGTGAAAGGGTCCGTGCGGACCCCTGCTCTTTCCTGGGAGCAATGCTTCACCCCAGTACAGTAATAACTTTTCTGGTGCTTTAGGCTGGACCAGGATTACTTCAGAGATCCCAGTAGTCGTCCACCCTTGTGGGCAGAAAGCAATTTCCCCAATGTCGGTAACGTTTTTGGGGGGGACCCCTACACCATTTTTTTTTCATTTTACCGCAGGGTTCCCCTTAATTTCCATATCAGACCTGAAGGGCCTGGTATAGATTTTAGGGGGACCCCCACGCAATTTTTTTTTTAAATTTTGATTCAGGGTTCCCCTTAATACTTATACCAGACCCAAAGGGCCTGGTAATGGATGGGGGGGGGGAATCCCATGCTCTTTTTTTAAATTATCTGTATCTATATTGCCGAGACCCGACAATTCATTACAGTTTTAAATGACAATTTAAAAACAGTTTTTAAGTTTTTTAGGGGGACACCTACGCCGTTTCTTTTTAAATTTTGGCGCAGGGTTCCCCTTAAAACCAATACCAGACCTAAAGGGTCGTGTATGGATTTTGGGGGGGACCCCTACGCCATTTTTTTTTTTAATTGGCACAGGGTTCCTCTTAATTTCCATATCAGACCCGAAGGGCCTGGTATGGATTTTAGGGGGACCCCCACGCAATTTAAAAAAATTGATTCGGGGTTCCCCTTAATACTCATACCAGACCCAACGGGACTTGTAATGGACGGGGGGATCCCATGCCCTTTTTTTCAATTTTCTGTATCTATATTGCCGAGACCCGACAATTCATTACAGTTTTAAATTACATTTTTTCTACTGGAAATGTAATTTTACTGTGGTACTGTTCTAAACACGGCAAAATGCTCCACTTTACAGGCATACTATAGACACCCCCCAGGCACAATATTTAAAGGAATATTTCATTTTTATTGTTTCACTTTAAGCATTAAAAAAATCACTGCTCTCAAAAAAATGACCGTTTTTAAAAAAAAGTTTTGCATTGATACATGTCCCCTGGGGCAGGACCCAGGTCCCCAAACACTTTTTTTGACAATAACTTGCATATAAGCCTTTAAAATGAGCACTTTGTTCTGCCAAATTTTTTGCCTGTTCGCATGTTCTGCTGTAAACTGAACAGGAGGGTGTTCGGCTCATCCCTACTGAGCACCAGAGCAACCCTTCTAAGGCACCTGATGACCAAGTAACATGTAGGGTTCAAATGTTTATTCTTCAGATTTTACCATGTTTTGAGACTGTTATGCAAAGCAAAAAAAAAATGCAGCTAGCTATATACCTAATTTCAGAGCGCGTGTGAGATGAGTGCAATTGTACGGGAATTTGAACATTCTTTGACACTGCCCTTCTTTGGAATCCCAATGAAACGGATCTCTTCCAGTCATGTGGCCATTGTTGAGTTTTCCAAATTTGTTGGCATGGTGAGTGCACCACTTTAACAGCATCATCTTTTAGGATTTTAAATAACTCAGCTGGGATACAATAACTTCCACTAGCTTTGTTATAAGCAATGCTTTCTAAGGCCCATTTGACTTCACTCTCCAGAATATCCTGTTTTGAGTTACAGAGGAGGTCTAGGGCTAGAATTATTGCTCTCGCTCTAACGATCGCAGTGATAAGCAGTAATAATATAAGTGATAATATATATATATATATATTTTTTTTTTTTTAAATGTCCCTTGAGAGCCCCTACTGTCAATACATGAAATTGACCCAAGTATGTGTATGTATGAATGTGAGTTAGGGACCTTAGATTGTAAGCTCCTTGAGGGCAGGGACTGATGTGATTATAATAAATATGTAAAGCACTGCATAAATTGACAGCGCTCTATAAGTACCTGTAATAAATAATATATAAAACCAAGTTCCTGAAATTTGAGCTTGGGTGTGCCCATCCCCTGTATCAATTAATGCACTGCCAGGGTTTCTCATGTCCGCACTTTCATGGGGATGTTGGTTTATTATCATGACAGGTCTACTTTAAAGACACACTCCATTTACAATATTAAAGTGTATGTATAACCAAAACTTTTTTTTTTGTTTTGAATAGAGTGGAAAGGGATTAGAACTTCTGTAAAGTTTTTATTGCCATCTGTGTCTCCTCTAAGTAAATTCCGCAACTCTTTCTGTCCTGGTGAACACTGTCACTAATGCCGCGTACACACGATCGGAAATGCCGCCAGCAAAACTCCAATGAGAGCCTTTGGTCGGAAAATACGACTGTGTGTATGCTCCATTGGTCTTTTGCTGGTGGAATTCCAACAAGCAAAAGATTGAGAGCAGGTTCTCAATTTTTCGGTCAGAAAAAGTTCCTAGCCGAAAATGCGATCTTCTGTATGCAATTCCGACTTGCCAAAAATCATGTATGCTCAGAATCAAGTACGAGACGGAAGCGCTCAGTCTGGTAAAACTAGCATTCATAATGGAGCTAGCACATTCGTCAAATTTGTAAATTTTTGGATCTTTTAATGCAGCGCATTCTTTTGTTCTTTATAATGCTAGAAGAATTAAGTTGTTTTGCTGCTGATATTCACACAGAGTTCTCACAAATTAATTTCTATTATTTCTCGTGATCTCCTGAATAACATTTTTTGTTTTTAACCACTTGATATCCGCGCTATAGCCGAATGACAGCTACAGCGCGGACCTGAATTCCCGGGAGTCTGTCATACGATGGCCTCCCCTGTGTACATGCTCCGCGCACGTCCTACAGGGCACGCGTGGAGCGCGCTGTGATCACCGAGTCACTGAGACTCGGGTGATCACCGATCCAAGGGGCCGGTCCCGGCCCCTTACCCTTACCATGTGATCAGCTGTCAGCCAATGACAGCTGATCACATGATCAAAACAAAAGCTCTGTGATAGTTTTTTTTTCTCCTCGCGCTGACAGGGCAAGGAGAAAAAAAAGCCGATCACCGGCTCACCAGCAAGGGACATCGGTCCCGAAGAGGAGGAGGCAATAATGCCTCAATGGTGCCAATCAGTGCCACCTAGCAGTGTTGAAGATCAATGTACAAGATCAGTGCCCATTATTGCCACCAATCAGTGCCCATCACTGCCACCCATCAGTGCCCATCACTGCCACCTATCAGTGCCCATTGGTGCCGCCTCATCAGCGTACATCAGTGAAGGAGAAAAATTACCCTTTTTAAAATTTTACGACAAAATATAAAAATTTTTTTTTTTTTTTTTAAATTCTGTCTTTTTAATTTTTTTTAACAAAAAATAAAAACTGCAGAGGTGATCAAATACCACCAAAAGAAAGCTCTATTTGTGGGGAAAAAATGATAAAAATTTCATTTGGGTACAGTGTTGTATGATCGCGCAATTGTCATTCAAAGTGCGTCAGCGCTGAAAGCTGAAAATTGGTCTGGATAGGAGGGGGGTTTAAGTGCCCTGTAAGCAAGTGGTTAAAGCCAAATCTCCATAATAATGTTTAGAATTATTTTTTATGTCATTTTTTTTTATTTATTTTTTTTATCAAGAACTCCTTTTTTTGGATTATTTTTAAATTATTTTCTAGTGATCTCCATAATTTTTTTTTTTTTTTTTTGGTGTATCAAGTTTCCACAACAACATTATTATCTTGTATTTTTAAAGCTCAAGGAGGTTGGTTTGTGTTGGTGTCCCTTGTTAATTAGACATTGTATTTTGGAAATGTACCTGCCTACTCACAAACAAACTGTCCTATATGAATAAAAACACAAAAAAAATCTCCATTTATTTTGGCTCATAACAAAATAAAGAGAAACTGCTGGAATTTGCAAAGTCTTTGTACCCGAGGGCACACATCAACTCTTTGTAACTAAAAATTGGTAGCCTGAGAAGTCCATATAATAGGGAGCACAATCTGGTCCAGGACTCCCAGAGATCACGAACAGCAGCAGATGACATATATGTCCCTAGGCTGTGGTACTACAACAGCCTGCGTCTTCTGTCAGACCAGACTGAACCCAGGGCCATCACTTTCTTGTCTTCCTTGCAGCCTTCCCACCACGCTTCCCTGCAGCCTTCCTTGGAGGCTGTGACTCTGGAGGTGGACTTGTGGCAGGAGGAGGAGGAGGAGGTCATTTGGCCCCTCAACCTCTTGGGAATGGCCTCAACAAAAAGTTTTTCACATTTATGACATTGGCCCTCCTCCATTTGCAGCAATTTGGAAGCTATATAGTAGCCATAGGCCTCTTCAGCGTCAGAGGGGGGAGTTTTCAGGGCCGCATTAGCCTCCTTAATGAGGCCCAGTGCTGCCTCCTCCATGTTACTCCCCTTCCTGGCCCTTTTTGTTGGAAGGCGGAGGGGAGGCACCTGGTATTGGGTGAGCCTCCTACTGAGCCCGGCCACCTCCTGGCTGACACTTACCCCCGCCTCCTCCTGGCTGACACTTACCCCCGCCTCCTCCTGTGTGCCACATTCCAGAGCCTCGTCCTGGCTGAGGTCTTCCTGTGTATGAAAAAGGGACATAGTTTTAGTTTTTGGTTCATCAATTACACACAATTTTCAGCTCATGACTGTTGCAAATTGAATGTTAATGAATAGAAAAGACCATCATTCTTTGCCCAGCATTTTTCATTCTTATCACAATCATTTTTGGCCCCTATTGTCTATTGATATGTAAAACACTTTTTGTTCAATCATTCATTTGTTATCAATAATAACATCTAGTTAAGAACAATAATTTTCGGACAATAAATAAGTAAAAAAATACTATACCTGGCTCCAGCTGGACTCCTCCACTTCTTCCAGGATGAAAGGCCCAGGTTGGTCCTCGTAAGCCTCAGCTGGGGTTGAGGGAAGGCTGGATGGAAGTGTGGAAAGTGATTCCCTGACTTCCATCTGGTCTTCCATAAATCGCATCCTGGTGTAGTACCACAGACTGGGTACATACACATCCTCTGCTGCTGCTCCTGATCTCATGGAAGCCTGGATCTTATTAATCTCCTTCCTATACGTTCCTCTCCACAAAATCGATGTCTGCGTCGGGGACCTGCGTCTTCACAAATTGCAGCAGTTTTTCCAGCGATGCCTTCCTAGCTGGTTTATTTCGATATTCGATATATTCGAAGGGGTTTTTAACCTCCCACAAATTTCTCATATCCCTGTATCTGTCATTAAACTGTCCCATGAATTCAGGGTCTTTGAATAGTTTCATCTTTGCTGAAAGTCCAAACACAAGACAAAAACATGAAATATCAGGCTAAACTCTCCTAATCTTATCCCAATATAGGCCCCAATCTATAAAGGACAGTAAAGGCCACTGATGTCCCAAGTTAAAATGTTACCTTCGTTATAACGTTTGTTGCTTCCGGTCCTCCTTCCTCCACACACAGAACGTACGTACGACACACGCGTGTTAACTCTATATACACTCCGCATGCATGAAACCGCCCGCGTCGCCTGCCCCTGGCATTCTTTCTAGAATATTCCCCGCCCCTTCTCTTTCGACGCAGTGGGAGATGAACATGGCGGAGACACAGCAGGTGCATAATAGCAGTAACGAGGAGGAGGAAAGCCCGAAACTTCCTGATCCCAGAGGAGAAGATTTAAGGCCTCAAATATGGCCTTTGTAGAGATGGTAGAGATGGTGGACATATTGAAGAGGGACGACTATGATGGAACGTATGGACCTTACCTAAACTCAAATTTGAGAAAGGCCAAGATCATGAATAAAGTTGTGAAGAGTCTGCACAGGAATTTTGGGGTACAACGATCCAAGGAGCAATTGAGGAAACACTGGTCAGACCTGAAATCGAGGGAGCAGGATCAGTATAGAAGAATCAAGAAAGTGCTTCTAAAAAGTAAGTAGTTGTCGTGTGTTCCTATTATGATTATTACTTGCATGCTGCACCATGTGCTTTTCTTTACTGTTGTACAGTTTAAAATGGCAACTAAATACAATGTTTTTGGCAGATACGGAGTTAATTACATTTGGTCATGCTAATTTGTATGAAAAGAAATTTGGGACATTGTTGTCTAGATGTGTTTGTAACTAGAATGAATTTCAAACTTGATTCAGTGTAATGTAAGGAGAGGACACTCAGCAGCTGTTTACACATCTGGACTCAGGAGCACTAGTGTGGGACACAAGAAAAACTTTTTAGGGTGTCCCACACAGGTACTCCAGTGGATATTTGGGGTGTCTACATGTGTGAAACTTGTCCAAAAAGGTAAGTATTGCAGCTTTGTTAAGGGAATAAATAATGTCTTCAATTTGGAACTCTGCCCAAACAGACAATTGTACCCCACTTCAA